>NC_137442.1:27012500-27612500 GCF_964374335.1 Astatotilapia calliptera | reverse complement strand
AGTGGTGTTTGCAGGGTTACTGAAGTTGGACTACCTGGTATACAATGTTGTGCTACGTGATTGCTAGTGACACAGCTATGTTAGCATAACATTAGCACAGTGAAGCTGGAGGATGAACGCCAACTTTTTTTCCACTCAATAAAAGTTAATGTGAGGGATTCTGATGGTTAGGGACAAATTCAATCGCATAGCAGGATGCTATACACGGGCCAAACTTCAGTCAGGAGAACAACTGAGATTATTCATCCACAATACGAAGTTAGTTATTAATATACTGCAACAACATAGGAATAGAACAGCTGCGAGAGAATTCAACATTAATGAATCAATTAATGTTACGGAAGTGGAGGAAGCGCAGTTTTTGGCTTTCCCCATATTTCAAAAGTGCTTCATCTCTTTGCTATGACTGTCACCCGCCATAATTTGCAGATGATAATGGTTTTAGCCGCTGCGATGCTTTTGACCAAAACAGGCGCAGCTTGATGACATCATCAACATGCGCTATAGCGATAGAGCGATATAGTCAAAATCTCTCTCGTTGGCCAAATTTATATCATTTCTATCGTATATCGTTTATATCGCCCACCCTAATATGAAGCTGCTAGTGATTTCCATTTATACGTTTCCTTGAGCTAAACAACTAAACTTAAAAAAAAATTATCTTGGATTTCTAAAGGATAAGTAAAACCACCACTCTAATTCACTCTATTTTCACCATTTTAGGTCTATGACCGCCCATGGAGGCATAGTAAAAAACTAACAACAGGCCTTTAATATGTCTGTCACTTTTGAAGCCAAACAGTTTTGAGAGCAGATGCTGTCTTGACACCACAATCATCAGTAAAGTGGTGCTGCCAAATGACCATGTGTCCGTCTAACCAAGCAAGCACAACCAGCACAATGCTTTGACATTAAAACTAAGATCAGCGGGACAGCCATCGTGCCAGCTGCAGTCTGGTGAAATATGTTGCTTAATGATGTTGCAAGTAGATGATGTGATTTCCTCTGCCACTTTTAACACCTCCAGTGTTACTCTAATGGCCATCTAGCCTCTGATTAGCCTTTTACATTAAGTAAGACATGTAATGACTGACCCAGAAATAGCACAGAGGAACAAACTGTGAAGGCAAAGGAAGAGATGTATCCTGCAAAAAGTCCTATACAGCCAGACTAAAGTAAAGTAATAACAACAAAATAGACTTTGACCCCTCTGAACCCCAGAGAAGCAGAGCAATGAAGCAAAAGGAAGACAGTAGTTTCTCTGTAGAGTCAAGTTTCCTGACCAAACTAAAAACATTGCCACTGATTTTGTAAAATGCTGAAAAATATTGCTGAGTTGTAACTACTCAGTTTCCACAATTGTATTTACATCAAATCATAACTGCCCAATTGGAAAGCCCTAGCTTAAAAATGTGAGACCAGAAGCACTGACCATATGTTATGGCCAAAACCCAGCTCCATAACAGATCCACCTCGCTAACGTCTATTTTTCAGGAGTGTGAAAGGAAAGAAGGCTGAAGCTAATGCATCTCGACATTTCCCTCCCCACCACTCCATCTGCTGTGCCACTGATTAAGAGGCTTCCAGAAAAGCTCCCAGCTCTATGTCGGATGGCACTGTGGATTACAAGGCGCAACACATCACCATTTACAACATGGATGTAAGTTCGACAGCAGTAAGAGAATCAAAGATCAGGGTCTTAAAAAACTCCATGTACTTTCTACAGAGACAAGAAAACAGAAAAAAAAAAGTTGCACACGTTTGGATTTTCCATTCTTCTGCACTTGAATTTGAAATAAATGTACATGTATCCAACATTAGAGTGCCAATCTCTGTGAGAGATATGCAATATGAAAAAGAAACTGATGAAAAAATATGCTTGATTTGTATATAACTGGTGTATATAACTGTGTATAACTGGTCTTAGCTATGATTTACAGAAAGGGACCTCAGTGGAGTTTTCCTAAGCAACACAATAAAATAAGCATGAAACAAGTAAAACGTCTGACGCAAGTCTTTGATGATTTTAAGCACTACAGTATTGTGGAGTTGAGTTTTGAACTCATTTTTCATATTAAATTACTGCTTTAAAATATACCATTCAAAGTTCAAGAGTTGTATTCTAAAAGGTAGAACCTGATATATATATTTTTAAAAATACTTATATAATAAGATAAGAAATAGTTTAGTTTGTACTGTGAGATCAATTAGGTTTTTTTCTTTGCGTAAACAGTTGACTTTTTTACTCTGAGGTTTACTGTTGAATCTGGATTTCACCAGCTACACTCTAGGATATATAAGCAGATGTTATATGAACTATCAAGCCTGCTCCTACTATAAAGCATGTTAGATGGTGTTAAAGAGCATTATTACCTTAATTTCACTTTAATAACTGCTTCACAAACCAACCATTGACCAAGAGATCTTAGACCTGCCCTGCACCAATCCTACAAAGTTCATTCTGTAAACTGTACAAATGTACTGAAAACTTCTTTACCTTGGACTTACTGTTCAGTATTCTCACATTATTTCTGAATAACACAAAACTGTCCACTCATTGATAAACAAATAAAAAATGAAACAGTCAGATAAGTTTATCAAAGGATCAAATGTGACCCCAACAGAAATTGGGACATTTAATCTTTAACTTTCCAGCCTATTAAATATCACCTGGTTAAGAGTACAAATACCCAATTTACCTTCGGGGTCAACCTTCAGGATCAATAAAGTTTTATTGAGTTGAATTGAACTGAAATAGTACTGAACTACAAACAGCATCAGCTCTTAGCAGGCTCCTTTTGTCTTTGATTCAGCAGGTCGATAGTTTCACTACTTCAACCTGAACTGTTCTTTGGTTGCTTTGGCAATAGGATTGCTGTCCTGCTGAATGATAAATTGCTGTCCGGTGTGCTTTAATGCATTTGGATGAATTTGAGTTTACTACTGGATTACTTCTGTTACTTCCATCAGTACTGAAACTATCAACAAAGGGCCAGCTTTCTGGCAGCACAAGCCATAATAGAAGCACCACTGCTTCTGACAGATGAGGTAGCGCTTTGGTTTATGAGCCGTTCCATTCAATCATTTAGAAATTTGTCCACAAAAGTTTCCTTTACAATTGTTTTTTTTTTTTTTGGTTCTTTATTTGTGTGTATGTAAATGGATAACTTCCAAATGACTGCTGCTCTGTTCCTTGTTTTCCTGTGGCAACAATTTTTGTTCATAAACAACCCATGTACTAATTTTAGATAACCAACTGCTAACTAAATATATTTCTTTAAACTGACCATATTAAACCATACCAGGAACTTCAAATACTTTGTCACCTTCTTTACTCTGTCAGACAACTGCACTTCAATCTAAGTAGCACCTCTGAATCAACACTAAGCCAGCGTTCATTTTTTATAGCTATATGTGAAAAGGTTCCACCTTCAAGACAGTTTTCTCTATATATTTATAACAAAGTTATATAAAAGCTAGGAATTGGTTCCATAATGTGAGACTGCACTAATAAGTCCATGCTGTGCATTTAAAATCCCTCCGAGAAGCATAATAACCCTGAGCAGAGTTTCAAGAGGAAATATGAATATACATTAAATGGACCGGCCTTGATGGAAGAGAGAAGGGAAAATTACAGCGGGCCGGATAGCATTCCTCTTTCTATTCAAATCTCGTAATTATATTTGCAACAATGCAACTCAACCACAAAATGATCAGCTCGTGATTCTGGTGTTTTTATTCTACTAGCTGCTAATCTAGTCTCTAACCTCAAACCTGCTGAAGAGATGAGGCCCAGGCCAAAAAAGATGTCACCCCCTGAACTGTTTGTAAAACTCACCCACAGAGTTCGGTTAAATTCCTTCAGGCACTTCTTCTAAGATCACTTTAGTCTTTGTCCCAAACATTCCAATAATAGAAACTACTTTTTTCATATGGTGTAGAACAATCAGCACAGCTTTCCTTTAATTATGTGGCTCAAAATGTTTTCCTCATAAAAAGTCATATTTATTTGAAAGGAATACTCAGAGATACTGAGGAGAAATATGAAATGATTTCTAGTGGCTTTTTCAAAATGGTACATTCGTCACCTATTAAATGAGAAAAAGCAAAACTAGCAGTGCAGCCCCTTATTCATTTTTTCCAATTTACCAACGGAGACAAATGAAACTGAAAGCTTAATTTAACTTTAATAACACCCAAAACTAACATGAATTGTAACACTCATTATGAAAGGTTAAAGTTTCTACTGCAAAATATGTTTTAATAAATAATAAGAGGGAATTCAAAATCTCAATCCTAATTCTAAATCCTACACCCCGATTTTGTTAGGCACAGTGTAGAGTAGGCTAATGTGTATTATTTGTTTTGAGAATTAAAAGGTAGTGATCACCTAGCGCTCCAAATGTAACCTGAAAGTTCCCATTTGTCATTGAGCCTGAGTCTGAAAACAGACCTCTAGCTATTTGTCAGTGTAAGTCCATTTTTTTCCTTTTTATACATTTTTATTATATGCAGTGTTGGGGAGTAACAGAATACATGTACCTGCGTTACGTATTTAAAATACAAAATATGAGTAACTGTATTCCGTTACAGTTACCGTTTAAAAAGGTGGTATTTAGAATACAGTTACTTTGTTGAAATAAATGGATTACACGGCGGTACTTCCCTGTTTCATATTGTGGCGGATCAGGACTGTTTGGGTTTTGTTTGACAGCTACGTTCTGTTGTTCCAGGCGGCAGCGTTACGGTTGCCATGGTTACAGGGTGACGCTCTCTCTCTGCGTGTTTCCTGGGTGAGAGAGCGCCTTTTTGTTGTTGTTGTGCTAAGCTAATAGGCAGAATGCTACAAGTATAGCTCTAAAGAATGTAGCATCATAGGCAGTGTAGTCCGTGCTGCAGGGAGAATGGACTGCCATACACGTTATGTGTCTGTGAGCGCGAGGAGGGAGAAAAAGGAAAAGTACGAGCTGTCATCGAGCAAAAACGGGAGCTGGAAGCATGTAAATATAATAATAACCACTGCAGCCAAGAAGAGTGCCTGACAAGCCCAATTGTAAGTAAGCTATTAAGACTCGACTGTACACCGTGTTCATGTTTTCCTCTGAAAACAATAAGTTCTGTTGGAGCAGTCTTTCAACGCCTCTCTTTGTCTCTCGCAAGCAAAGTTGACCCACACAACAAAGTAAAGCTATTTTTTGGCTACGAGCCTGACACAGAACCCGACGTATTAGCCAGAGGTCCCTTTACTACGGTTCGGAGCCGCGGTCAGTAACAGTAATAAATCACAGCAATAGTACATTCACGTAGTTGTAAACAGCATGATAATATATTAAGTAATCCAAAGTATTCAGAATATGTTACTCTCATTGAGTAACGTAACGGAATACGTTACAGACTACATTTTGGGGCATGTATTCTGTAATCTGTAATGGAATACATTTTAAAACTAACCTTCCCAACACTGATTATATGGCACATAAAAGTGAGTAGAACTCCCAATACAACTGTGCAACAGCCAACATGTGCAGTGGGACATATTGATCATTTTTGATGTTCATTAAAAAAACCCATGATGGATGCACAGGAGTGTAGTTATTGATTCAAAAATAAATGACTGTTGGATTGTATTAGATGGATCTAGGATTCAAGCAGAACTGAAAATGCCATTTAACTTGGAATTAAAAGCTTCCCTGTTGGGTACTCATGTTCCACTTACATTCAGCATTACCCACCAAAAACACTGTGTTTATTGACCTTTTGTCAAACCAAGATCGATGTATCCTGGAGAGATAGTCTGAAAATGTGCAATTATCTCCGCTGTTAAACTATGTTGTCTATCGCCCTCCTTCAGTCTTGATGAATGCTGGCATAAACCCATTAGATCTGATTGAGCTATGTTTCATCATGCTAACATGCAAAGGTAGAATACAATACTGTAGGTATGTGTACAAGTCTGTTTACATCTTTATTCATGTATCTGGCAGTAAGTGAGCTGGTAAATTGAATAACAAATCCAAATGAGCTACATCATGCAATTATAGTTGTGTTATTGATGTCTCCAGGCAAGAAGTTAAGATATTTTGAAATACTCCAGCAAAATGAATCTGTGAATCCAGTTTCATTTATGCCTTCTAAAGGAAGGAAACTATAGGTAATAGACATGGTATATGCCGCACTTTTCCCTTGTAAAATTGATCTAAACTTTGCACTCTGAGTTCTGCAGTTATGAACAGCAGCAGCACAATTAATAATCAAGGTAGTGTATCATATTCAGTGTTTTTCTGTATGTTGTGTTCAAGTCTTGCAAGTTCTGCTCTGCTTTAACTACTCAGTGATACGTAGCCAATCATCTTACAAAAGTAGGTAGCTGCTGTCTGAGCACTTTCATGCTCTTCTGACAGCAATTTCACGTCCCGTTTCCTGGCAACATGACTTCCATAACTAAATGGTATATGGACCACTTATTATATACTGCTTTTCTACTCTAACTGAGTATAACATGTGATAGGTTTGTAGCTTAAACCTATTCGCTGGAACGTTCAAGACAATTCAACTACACAGCAAAAGCATTGAACACCAAGTAGGCAAAGTTCTTTGTGTTAATCATATATGAGGGAGAGAACCACGACAAGCGCCGTTCCTTCGCTTGACCCCACTCGCCCTCGTCCGCTCCCCCGTAACACTGATCTTTTATTGAGGTTACATGAATATACATAGGTTCATTAACATATGACGTCTACATACAAACAAAGAGTACCTTGCCTGTGCGTTGTGTAAGTATCTGTGTGTGTGTGTGTGTGTGTGTGTGTGTGTGTGTGTGTGTGTGTGTGTGTGTGTGTGTGTGTGTGTGTGTGTGTGTCAGAACGTGAACCTGTGAAGCCCCCCCAAAGCTGGTGCCAGGAGTCTAGCAGTCCATCTAAACAAAAGGCTCTTATACTTAACCAGATATAGAGTAGGTGTCCTCCTATACCATAAATCAGTAAGAGCAGATATAACCTCTCCTCTGACCTTAAGTTCTGTATGCATGCCAAAGTGCTCTGGGAGGCACACAGAGTCTCCAGAGACTACTAAGGATCAAACCTCTACCAACATGACATTGATTATAAAACTCTAACCATATATGAGTAAATATTTCTAAGTATAAATGACAATCAACAATACAAATCTAACAACATGGCTCACACACCCATTCACACAAGCACTTTGTCTCTTAAGTCTGAACAGTACTTATCTCGGCGTGAAGTATCTTGCTCGCGGATACTTTATAGACAGGAGCAGCCAGGGATCAAAACACCAACTTTCAGTTAGTAGATGATCTGCTCTACCTCCTTAACCACCACCCATCCCCCTCTTTCTCCCATATGTTTTGACTTACATTTAAGTTGTTTTCAGTTTTGCAAGTGGTTGCTGATTCACATCCTCGTGCTGGTGCCTCATGCCAAAAACCTTTATACGTTTGTATTTTTTCCAACATATTTTTACTTGCACAGTAAGAATACAGTCTTACTGTGCATGTATTTATTGGCAACATGATTTTATAAAATCACATCCAAAAATATTCCTCTCAGTCCTAAATTTGAGACCAGTCTGTAATGGATACTTCAGCTGTTTTCTCTCAAACTCAACCTGGCAAGAATTTAGAAGTTAAAAAGGAAATGAAAAAACGAAAGAACAAAAAACACTAAATGCCACAAGGCATGTGAGCTATCCTGGCATGAAGGTGTAACTTGAAATGTTTACCTTTTTTTTAGTGAACCTGCCTGCAGGCTGTTGAGTCTGTATAACACAATGTCTCTCTGTTTCAAGAGCAAAAGGGAAAGTGATATACTGAGCTCTGACATGGACTCAAAGTGCCTGCTGCACTTGTTCTTTCTTTTAAATATTGTTTTTTTAAATATTTAAATATCTGCATGTTCCCCTAAGTATAAAGTTGCAAAAGTTCTGCGTAACCTCAGAAAAATACTGTTATTGGCAACACCCAAAGGTGTTAGCTAAACTGCAACATCACTCTGTTGTATGAATCTAATTTATTGAACAACACCTGGAAGACCAGCATCCATCAACTGGATTAGCATAATAACAATGAAGATGACTTGGATGTGGAGCAAACACACGCTGGAGGAAACTGATTACTAACTTCTCAGGTCAAAGGCACTGAGGGCAATTAAAAAAAGAAATGGTTTAAGGTCCTTCTATGTCGCCTTCGCTTTTTAGACCTGTGAGCTTCATCTATCTTTTAAACTTTCTGCTTGAAGAATGTTGTAATTTGTGTTTATACTGGCCTTCACTTTCTTGCTCATCAAAAACTGGATGTAATAGCACTCAAGACAACTATGAAGATAATTGCTAAACGTAAAATTGTAAGCGACAAATCATTAACAGGAGCTGATATGATTGTTGCTTAGCTGTTTGTAGAGTTTTCTTTTGATGCCCCTGTGTTGGTGTTGTTTCTGCATCAACATAATAATGTTGGTCTAAATGTGAAATTGAGCTTTAAGCTTATTGTTTTAGGATCCATCCAGAGTCCGTAGGTCAGTTCCAAATGGAGTGAATAGAGTGTTTTTTTTCCGGCCATTTTAACAATCCTGTCTGGGTGTTTTAGCAAATGACTGTTCAGTTCAGAGACTGTATGATATTACGAAAAAGTGGAGATAAAAATTCTGATATTCTGTGTCACAGTGTCTGCTTAATTATTTCGACGGGGTGAAGACAGATTTTCTGACATGAAGAAGAAATGCATGTGCACAGAAGGTAATGAATCTGTGTTGGAAAGTTATTTTCTGTTGAAGGTAATTAAAAATTGAGACGGTGTCACTGCAAAGGGCTGTGCTCTGTTCAACAAATGGAAAGTGTACTACAGATAGCAAAACTCAATACTAGGTAAATGATACAAAGGCTTACTGGAGATATAGACAGTTTCAATCTTTGGTAAAGCAGGGGCTGTCTGCAGAGGAGGAGAAAGTGATGACCATTATACATGTATTCTGTTCTGAAAAGGCTGTCAAAGGAGGCTAACTCATGATCTCTGTGGTTATAGTAGAGATTGATTGGGAAAGTGAAGAACACAGTGTGACAGGATACAGGGGTTAAGATGAAAGCTTGATCTGAAGCATCTAATGACCTATCTACTGTGTATTCCAGAACAGGTAGGATCTAAGCATTTCTGTTCCCAGTAGGGGTAACAGAGCAATCAGATGAGCAACTGGAAACTATCCATGATCAATGAACCCCAGTTCTCCTAGAAGATCACACTGCAATTGCTGTGTTTCTGAACTTCTAGCTGATCGATCTTATAGATGTGTGCATTAGAGATCTAGGCAGCCAGGACAAAGATTATTTTCATCCGGAGATGCGACATTAAACTGAGGAGAAGATTAATGCAGATGTTGAACACATTTTTCGCATTTTTCGATTTCTTTGAAACGTAGAGTTAAGAATTTCAAAACTTCAAAACTTCCATCTTACCATGTCCTATGTTATGGCAACATCATGTTAAACAGAAACTTTTAGTGGTAGATGAACATCACCCAATGATCAGTGTACATTTAACGTCCATCCTACTCACTGATTAAGCCTAGTCAAAAACTAAAATACTCAATGACAATTTCCCACAAATAAAGCTTTTAGTCTTAGTGTTTAAATTTAGTATGGTACAAAGTTGTAAAAGATGTGCATGTATAAAAGAAGTAAATGGCAGGCTTCAATTGAGCTCAGTGGGTGAGCAGGCAGCCATATGTCAGATGGCTGGAATGCAGAGGCATGGTTCAAGTTCAAGTCTGACCAGCGTCCCTCTGACTTGCTGTGTCTTTGCCCTTCTCTTTCTCCCCACTTTTCTTTCCAGATCTATGTATCTGGCCAAGGATGTATTTGCATTCTAAGCATATCCAATTAAGATTGCCATCTCTAAACAAGCGGCCATAATTAAAGATCAGTCTGTGGCTACACGTTTCCGGAGAGCTTAACATGTAATCACTAACCAGCACTTTGGTTGGCTTATTGAATTAATTGAAGCAATTCATGCTGAGGTATTTTCCACTTCCTCCTCAGGTTCCCTGGTTCCAACTCCACCCCCCCCCCCCTACCCCCCACCCCCACTGAGGCTCCTGCAGGTACATAAGCACCTGCCTCACCTTCAAAAACCTCAGTTTTACTGAAGCAGCTAAACTTTCCTATGTCGTAGGTTATCTATGACTTAAGGCCCTAGCTTAGGCAGACACCTTTTTCCAATGTACTCCAATCTCCACCTGCTCTTATGATTTGCTTATTGAGGAATTTAAGAAAACCTTTCACCGCCCTTTAATTGTGCCCAAGAGACCAATTTGTTTGTCGAACTGTTTCAAATCCACAAAGCCTACCTCCCCAGCTATCTCTGAGTCTACAAACTCCTACATTCCTGGTCTCACATTAATTTTCCCAGGAATACAACAATACAGATATACAACAAGTTTTCAATAAAGGCAAACCACTCTCATTCCCAAGACACTGTTCATACGATTGACTATTGACCTTCTCCTAGGTGCTCCACTACCCACCAAAAAAATATTTAACTTCTCTTGTCCTAAGAGGGTGGACATGGAAAAATATATCAAAGACTCTTTCGCAGTTGGAATTATTTTCACTAAAATAGACCTCCATAATGTAATGCATTTCCCCTCATCCACATCCATGAGGGTAACGAATGGAAAACTGTGTTTAACATGCCTCCGGAAAACTTCGAATATCTAGTCATGCCCTTCACCGTAACCAATACGTCTGCTTCGTTTCAGGCACTATGTTGTAAGAAACTTGTTAGCTTCTTCAGTCATGCTGACAGATTATATTTACTAGACATTCATTTCTGTATGACGTAGCAAAACTGAGACACACTATTGAAATTGTGATATTTTTTTTCTTATATTAAGATATTTCATTGATTAAATGTCCAGTTAATTTTCTGCACAGACAAAGAAAAGTCACAGAAAAGGGAGTTTTCTTGGTCCGGCCCACAAAAGATCAAATGTCTCTTTTCCACTTGTACCTATTTGGCTCAACTCTGCTCTACTCGGTTTCAATCATTTTCCATTACAATTCAGATACCACCTCAGTGTCGATGGGATCTTTATAGCAATGCATCTGAAAGTCTGTGACATCATTTGCATGTGACACAAAAATAACACAACAATGGAGTACGTCATGGCAATCGTGTACCCACTGCTCAGTCTAGGGCTTTTTGTCAGAATCCAGAACCATGGTGTTGGTTTGTGAGTAGTCATTTTCCCCATTGTCGGGTTTCAAACGTGTTGGTTGTGATTTTTGTGAATGAGTTGATTTCATGACTAACTCGATGAGTCACGAGAACCCCGGCCAAACAGGAGCTAAAAAATCTACTAAGTACCAGGTACTACTACTAAATGGAAAACTAGAGATGGCACGATACCACTTTTTAATGTCCGATACCGATTCCGATATCATAAATTTGGATATCTGCCGATACCGATATGAATCCGATATAGCGTATTTTGTAATCAATAAAACTTTTTTTTATAAACACACAGCAAATTCAAAAGTGTTAAATTTTTTGATGTTAATAGTCTTCTTGCAAAAGTAGAGTTAATTTTACTCTAAGCAGAGTCACATTCTTTTAATGTAACTCTGAGGTGTAAAATGATAGTAGTTAAAATCGAGTGTTAAAAATGAGTGTTTCTCTGTCAAATCTGGAGGTGTTACAATGGAAACATTAACTCTTGACCTCTTAACTCTGAACTCCTACAGGGGCTATGACACCAACAGAGTAAATTCACAGACTCCGCCCCCAGCACCATAGGCTCCAATCGAAGCTGAAGTGAAGCCGTTTCAGAACATTTTGCTCTACATATTTGAGTTGTTTGCCATGCTTGGTAAGTCATTTTTTCAAAGATTGTTTCAATTATTATTATGAGCTCTTACTTCTGTGGCTCTTTGGAGTTGAGACAAAGCTGTGTGAAAGGCATTAGCCATGTTGCTCGGTGATAGCATAATATTCTGTTTTAGCTAGCTGAAAGGTATTGTTTGCAGGCAAATACCACAGCCTTGAAAAAAAGCTTGCATGTGAATTTTCAGTCACATTTTTGGTCAAATACACCTAAAACAATGTCTAGAATGTGAAATGTTGGTATAATGGTGCTACTTGAAGCCTGAAAATGATCGCCCATAAAAAAAACAAAAAAAACGAGCAAACAGCAGTAGCTGACGTCCTGACTGGATTCTACGTTAGCATAGATCCCTCCAGAGTTTTGCGCACACGGTTTAGGTAAAAATGAAAAAGGTTGAGGTTTTACATTTAGTTCAGTATTACCTGTTGCCTGTGTCTTTGTCTTTTGGGAAAATACTTAACACAAGTAATGGCTCAAAGAGGATTCCTTTTTTATTTTTCTGTGCTGCAATTGTTTACTGGATTATTTGTGCCATTAATTAGTGTCAACTAATTTTTATTCAATCTCCGCACAGGATATGCTTGTGAAGATGGAATATGGGGGAGAGCAGAAGTGCGTTGAAGTTCCACAAAGGGATGAATGAAGGACATGCATATTGTATTGAAGAAATAAGTGATGAGAACGCTGTTATTTGCATTTACCATGTCAGACCTTTTGATAAACAAAATTCTAATGAAAGTGAGAACATGTACACTGTTACATCTTTCAGAAAATGTTTTAAAATTGTGGTGCACAGTTCAGAATAAATGTTTTTCAAAAACCATTGCATCTTTTTAGTAAATGTTTATTTCCAAAAGAAATTTCTAGAAGTTCAGAACAGTAAAATTCCCGCTTTTTAGAATGAATTAGAAGATAACTCTTACGTAGTTAAACTAAAATACTCTTTGAGAGTTAATATATAAACTCTTAACACAATGTGTTAAATTATCAACTCCAGACAGATTTGGTGTTTAACACTAAATCAGAGTTAACGTACCAACTCTCCAAAAAGAGTTAAATTAACACTCTCTGGTGTGGACCCATATAGACACTTTAATAGTGTTGAAATCAAATCCGACAGTGTTAATTTGGACATGCTGGATTTGCTGTGAAGGAAACTATAGGTAATAGACATGGTATATGCCGCACTTTTCCCTTGTAAAATTGATCTAAACTTTGCACTCTGAGTTCTGCAGTTATGAACAGCAGCAGCACAAATAATAATCAAGGTAGTGTATCATATTCAGTGTTTTTCTGTATGTTGTGTTCAAGTCTTGCAAGTTCTGCTCTGCTTTAACTACTCAGTGATCAGTAGCCAATCATCTTACAAAAGTAGGTAGCTGCTGTCTGAGCACTTTCATGCTCTTCTGACAGCAATTTCACGTCCCGTTTCCTGGCAACATGACTTCCATAACTAAATGGTATATGGACCACTTATTATATACTGCTTTTCTACTCTAACTGAGTATAACATGTGATAGGTTTGTAGCTTAAACCTATTCGCTGGAACGTTCAAGACAATTCAACTACACAGCAAAAGCATTGAACACCAAGTAGGCAAAGTTCTTTGTGTTAACCATATATGAGGGAGAGAACCACGACAAGCGCCGTTCCTTTGCTTGACCCCACTCGCCCTCATCCGCTCCCCCGTAACACTGATCTTTTATTGAGGTTACATGAATATACATAGGTTCATTAACATATGACGTCTACATACAAACAAAGAGTACCTTGCCTGTGCGTTGTGTAAGTATCTGTGTGTGTGTGTGTGTCAGAACGTGAACCTGTGAATGGTAAATGGCCTGTATTTATATAGTGCTTTACTAGTCCCTAAGGACCCCAAAGCGCTTTACATATCCAGTCATCCACCCATTCACACACACATTCATACACTGGTGATGGCAAGCTACATTGTAGCCACAGCCACCCTGAGGCGCACTGACAGAGGCGAGGCTGCCGGACACTGGCGCCACCGGGCCCTCTGACCACCACCAGTAGGCAATGGGTGAAGTGTCGTGCCCAAGGACACAACGACTGAGACTGTCCGAGCCGGGGCTCGAACCGGCAACCTTCCGATTACAAGGCAAACTCTCAACTCTTGAGCCACGATCGCCCCGTCCCCTGTGAAGACCCCCCAAAGCTGGTGCCAGGGGTCTAGCAGTCCATCTAAACAAAAGGCTCTTATACTTAACCAGATATAGAGTACACAGCAAAATCTCCAGTGTTAAATTAACACTAGAGAGTGTCTATATGGGTCCACACCTCTGAGTGTTAAATACAACACTGTTGAGTGTTAAATTAACACTTTTGACAGTGGAGGAGTTCAAGTATCTCGGGGTCTTGTTCGCGAGTGATGGGAGAAGGGAGCCGGAGATCGACAGATGGATTGGGGCTGCAGCTGCAGTAATGCGGACGCTGCACCGGTCCATCGTGGTGAAGAGGGAGCAGAGTGTAAAAGCGAAGCTCTCAATTTACCGGTCGATCTACGTCCCTACCCTCACCTATGGCCACGAGCTGTGGGTAGTGACCGAAAGAACGAGATCGCGGATACAAGCGGCAGAAATGAGCTTCCTCCGAAGGGTGGCTGGCCTCTCCCTTAGAGATAGGGTGAGAAGTTCGGCCATCCGGGAGGGGCTCAGAGTAGAGCAGCTGCTGCTCCACATCGAAAGGAGCCAGCTGAGGTGGTTCGGGCATCTGACAAGGATGCCCCCTGGGCACCTCCTGGGTGAGGTGTTCCAGGCATGTCCCACCGGGAGGAGGCCCCGGGGCAGACCCAGGACACGCTGGAGAGATTATATCTCTCGGCTGGCCTGGGAACGCTTCGGTGTTCCCTTGGATAAGCTGGAGGAGGTGGCTGGGGAGAGGGAGGTCTGGGCCTCTTTGCTTAGGCTGCTGCCCCCGCGACCCGGTCTCGGATAAAGCGGATGAAGATGGATGGATGGATGGATGGACAGTGTTATATGTTTAAAAGTAACCTAGTCAGTTTTGAAGATTAACAAAGACTAACACTGAGCAGTGCTGATTGTTTAACACTGGAAAATAACTCAAAATGTTAGAAATATTCCAGTGTTAGAAAATCAGCACTGCTCAGTGTTAGTCTTTGTTAATCTTCAAAACTGACTAGGTTACTTTTAAACATATAACACTGTCAAAAGTGTTAATTTAACACTCAACAGTGTTGTATTTAACACTCAGAGGTGTGGACCCATATAGACACTCTCTAGTGTTAATTTAACACTGGAGATTTTGCTGTGTTCCTTTAGAAGGCATAAATGAAACTGGAATCACAGATTCATTTTGCTGGAGTATTTCAAAATATCTTAACTTCTTGCCTGGAGACATCAATAACACAACTATAATTGCATGATGTAGATCATTTGGATTTGTTATTCAATTTACCAGCTCACTTACTGCCAGATACATGAATAAAGATGTAAACAGACTTGTACATATACCTACAGTATTGTATTCTACCTTTGCATGTTAGCATGATGAAACATAGCTCAATCAGATCTAATGGGTTTATGCCAGCATTCATCAAGACTGAAGGAGGGCGATAGACAACATAGTTTAACAGCGGAGATAATTGCACATTTTCAGACTATCTCTCCAGGATACATCGATCTTGGTTTGACAAAAGGTCAATAAACACAGTGTTTTTGGTGGGTAATGCTGAATGTAAGTGGAACATGAGTACCCAACAGGGAAGCTTTTAATTCCAAGTTAAATGGCATTTTCAGTTCTGCTTGAATCCTAGATCCATCTAATACAATCCAACAGTCATTTATTTTTGAATCAATAACTACACTCCTGTGCATCCATCATGGGTTTTTTTAATGAACATCAAAAATGATCAATATGTCCCACTGCACATGTTGGCTGTTGCACAGTTGTATTGGGAGTTCTACTCACCTTTATGTGCCATATAATCAGTGTTGGGAAGGTTAGTTTTAAAATGTATTCCATTACAGATTACAGAATACATGCCCCAAAATGTATTCTGTACCGTATTCCGTTACGTTACTCAATGAGAGTATCGTATTCTGAATACTTTGGATTACTTAATATATTATCATGCTGTTTACAACTATGTGAATGTACTATTGCTGTGTGATTTATTACTGTTACTGAAGGTCCGCGGCTCCGAACTGTAGTAAAGGGACCTCTGACTAATACGGTGGGTTCTGTGTCAGGCTCGTAGCCAAAAAATAGCTTTACTTTGTTGTGTGGGTCAACTTTGCTTGCGAGAGACAAAGAGAGGCGTTGAAAGACTGCTCCAACGGAACTTATTGTTTTTGGAGGAAAACACGAACACGGTGTACAGTCGAGTCTTAATAGCTTACTTACAACTGGGCTCGTCAGGCACTCTTCTTGGCTGCAGTGGTTATTATTATATTTACATGCTTCCAGATCCCGTTTTTGCTCGATGACAGCTCGTACTTTTCCTTTTTCTCCCTCCCTCGCTCACAGACACATAACGTGTATGGCAGTCCATTCTCCCTGCAGCACGGACTACACTGCCTATGATGCTACATTCTTTAGAGCTTCAAAACTGACTAGGTTACTTTTAAACATATAACACTGTCCATCCATTCATCCATCTTCATCCGAGACCGGGTCGCGGGTGCAGCAGCCTTAGCAAAGAGGCCCAGACCTCCCTCTCTCCAGCCACCTCCTCCAGCTTATCCAGGGGAACACCGAGGCGTTCCCAGGCCAGCCGTGTACTTACCTACCTAACTAATAGGGTTGCCAACTCCCAGCAAAAATATTAGGGAACCATGCAAATGTAAAACAAATGCACAGAAATCAATTATTTTTCTACACTAATTAAATAGATTCAACATCTTTCTTCAACAGAATTGCAGACTGCACAGATGGTACCTTCCCAAAGGAAAAAGGTACTATGGATTTCTATACATTTAATCAGATGACCACTTTTGTTGTAAGATTCAGATAATTATTTATTCAAAGTTTTTAAATGGCATAACAAAGAAAAATATTTCTTTGTGCCCCCCTCTCCCTGTTAATTGCCTACCTGGCCCCTGACAAAACTTTGCTAGACCCACCCCTGCACAGTTACCAGCTGTCAGCTACATAAAAAAGGATCCTGGTGTTATTTGTCTCTCAGAAACAGTTCATAACTTCCCTTCAACTCATTAATGTCACCTAAAAGGTAAACCTGTTTATCCATCACCTGCTCAGCTCTAGTAAGGACGTTTAGTAAGAACATCTCCTGGTTCCATCTTCATGTTTCCCTCTCACCACATATCCAAACGGATATCATGACCAGCAGCTTTTACAGCTATGCCTCCAGCAAACCTCAGCTGATACTAGAAAGTAATATTAAATACATTCTAACAACAGCTGATCATGCTTAAACGTGCTGCTGTTGTTTATCCGCTGGTCTCCTCTTTCTAGCGCAAAGTGAGCGATAAACAAACAAGAAAGACGGGACTTGCGACAGAAAAGCCAATCAGCTGATCATTGATCAGTTTCATGTTTGAAGTAATAACAGGAGAGGAAGGGGGAGAGAATAAGAGAAGTAGATGCAGCTGCGCAGCAAAGACAGAATAACGCCAGCTTTGTGTCTATTTTTTAATTCTAGCTGAAGTACAGGACAAATCGCTTCCTTTCCACCTCAATATGGAACTCCGATGGCCAGTCCAGCTGTGGCTCAATATATCAGTTGTTAAGCTTAACGTGGAAATACTATGCAAACATTCAGGGATGAACTTACACACTTGCTTTACTTCTCTGGGATAGTTTTTGCCGAGATGAAATGCCGCGGTTAGGAAGCATGCAGCGAGGCTCCAAATGCTCCAAAAGACCGCCGACAGGTCTCGCAGACAACAGCCGCTCTATCACGTGACACATACTGCTCCGATGGGCCGAGCTGAGTTTCGCCAAGTAGCGCGTTTTGTGAGGTGATTCTGTGATACTTTGGATTGGATTACATTTTTTATTTCTCTCCGATATCCGATCCAGTAATTTAGATCAGTATCGGACCGATACCGATACATAATATTGGATCGGTCCATCTCTATGGAAAACCCTAAAAAGCTGAGCCAAGTTGAGCAGGTACTAGTGGAAAAGAGGCTAAATGGATTGTGTGTGGCCTGCGATGTAAATGGCCTGTATTTATATAGTGCTTTACTAGTCCCTAAGGACCCCAAAGCGCTTTACATATCCAGTCATCCACCCATTCACACACTGGTGATGGCAAACTACATTGTAGCCACAGCCACCCTGGGGCGCACTGACAGAGGCGAGGCTGCCGGACACTGGCGCCACCGGGCCCTCTGACCACCACCAGTAGGCAACGGGTGACGTGTCTTGCCCAAGGACACAACGACCGAGACTGTCCAAGCCGGGGCTCGAACCGGCAACCTTCCGATTACAAGGCGAACTCCCAACTCTTGAGCCACGATCGCCCCATAATGTAAGATGAGTCTGACATTCCAGCTGTAGATATTGTGTCCAATTGTGGTCTTACAAGTTTGGAAAACTTTCTGTATGGCTTTGGGAGACCAAGGCAAGCTTCAGCTCATGATACCACCCTCAGTCCAACGGCCAGACAGAAACACTAAGTCAGGAGTTACAGGCAGCCCTGCTGTCACTTCACCCCTCTGAGGACCATTCATAGAAATGCAAGTAAGCTCTGCGCGTTCATACCTCCACACTAATCTCTGTCACCAAAAGCTCTTTGTACTGGCTCAAACACTCTTCTCTTTGTCGTGTGTATTTCCTGCCTTTTCTGGACCTGGAGGGCTTTCTCCTGACATTCCCAGTGTTTACCTTTGCTCCATAGTAACAAAATCAATAAAGACTGTAAACATTTCTCTGAGTGTCTCTTGGTTCTGCATTTGGTTCCAGTTTGCCAACCAGACACACGGCACTCAAGATCAAAATTAGAATTTTTTTTTCTAAATATTAAAGTCACTATTTATTCCCGTTTAAAATGATTCAGTCAGAGGGATGCATTTTAATTTCTTAGAATCTGAAAATATGAGAAGTAGTTGTAGGAGGATAATTGTTAGAGTATCTAAGACATTACATGTCATGTAATTGAGAACACTCTAGTTTGAATTTCTTGCCAGTTCTCTCCTGAACGGGGCAAATCTTTTTCTTGGCATAAAGTATCTCACCACCTGGAAGAATTTGGACTGAAAATCCACTCTGCAGTGGCCAAACTAGGGTCAGCGCCAGTGCATAAGGACTGGACAGGCAACCAACTCTGACAGAGGGGCATTTGGCCCCCTTTACTTTGGTGTTTCATGAAAGAAATAAGCTATGACAGATGGGCGTACATTCATACTGTCATTTCAACTGACAAAAAAGTGTCAGCTAAACAGAGGTTATAAATGAAGACGCATAGTAGGAAACCCAGTAAATTTACATTTAAAACAGTATGACAAAGTAAACCTATAACCACCACCATAATCAACTGCATAGTAAATTCAAGCCTATTTTAAATTGTCTTAAACTGGTATGCATAAATACAACTAGTGTATTTACAGACAATTTCAAGAGTTGTTCTGGATAAATCAAGGTTTAAGAAAAAACCTTGTGGGAGGGCGAGAGCCAATCACAGCTGTCAGGGAGCAATAGGCAGGGTACACCAGGGGCAGGTCACGCATCTATCACAAGGCCAATAGGCAACCTTTCACACCTGCAGTCAATTTAGAATCACCAACTAATGTAACCCACGCATCTCTCTGGACTGTAAGTAGAAGTCAGATTGGCCAAAGAGAACTCACACAGGCGCAGGGATTCAAACCCAGGACCTTCATGTTGGGTTTGAGTCACTTGGTTAGCCCAGTGAATGGATGGATGCCTCTTTTTAATTTTAGTATCATTTTACAATGTAAAAAGCAGGGGATTTGAAAGTTGATCTCTAATTTTTATCTGTACCATGTTTCCGAAGGCATAATTTATTCCTCCCGCTGCCTCAGCAGAGCAGCAAACATCAGGACAAGGACAGTTCCCACCCTGGCTTTTATGGCGTTATTTTTGTTTTTTTACGTGCGCTCAAATTTTTTTTTTTACGTGCGCTCAAAATAGTGGCACAAAAATAACGCCATACCTGTAGGTGGACACATCAACCTTGCTAACTTTAGCGTGTGTTTATGTCTTCTATAATGGCTTTACTGAAAGTGCGGTTAAAAGGCAGTTTCAGTATCATTAACGTGCCCTGTTCCCAGTTTACTCGAGATAAGTGGAATTTGATTGAATCTGTTTCCTTTTCTGCGCAACTTTAAGGTTTTATTTCTGTTTAAAAGAAGGAAACCCCAAACCTTGCATTCCCGTTTATTCCAGTGTGATTTCATATAAATGAGCAGGTTTGACGTCGACGCACGGGTATTAGAGAGCTGCCGGGCTGTGAGGTGGGGGTCTCCGAGAGTATAAGAGGTGTACACACAGCTAGAGCGCACAGATGCAGCTGCCCGCTTCCGGGGGGGCACTTACTCTTCGTCCGTTTGGATAGAAAACTCTTACTCAGAGGCTCTAATCTGCACGTTTTTTGGAAACTCTCCTGCTCGCCTTTTCCACTTCTTCCCTCCAGTCTGACTAGTTCTTTTTCCTCCTGTGTCAGTTTAAATCTTTGCCTTTCTTCTCACTGTTGCGCGGTTAAGTTTTCATCACCGAGGACAGAGTGGGCAGCACTGCAGCATGGAGCCTTACACGGTCCCCGGAGCTCAGCTCTCCCTGTCCGACCTTTACTCCGTCATCCCCTTCAATGTCACCCTCCCGGCTGATGAGAGCGACTTAATGAGCGACAGGCTACAGAACTACACCGAGCAGCAGAATCCGGCGAGGAGCGCCGGGGGTATAATCATAGCCATATCCATCACGGCGCTCTACTCCGTTATTTGCGTGGTGGGACTTCTCGGCAACGTCCTTGTCATGTACGGAGTGGTCAGGTAAACACTATCATGCTTTATTAGCACAGTTACTTTAATGAGTTTGTGGCTGTTGATGAGAGCAACAAAACCCACTTTATGCCTAATGCAAAGCTTCATTTGGGGGTTTCAGGCCCCAAATACGCGCTGATTTCAAATCAAATTCAATTCAATTCAAATGTGTTGCTTTAAGTTTTCTTCAGTTATCTCAAGAGCTTTTCTAAATACAAATAAAATTTATGTTTTCTGAGGAAAATGCACACGAATTAACTAAAAAATCCCAATCAGACCCTTGTAGGATACACGTGATGTATATACCGGAAAGTTGCTTGCTAATTACCCATCGATTGCTCCTTTCCTGCACTTTTTTAGTGTCTGTGTCTGTGTTGAGCCACAAGTGTGTACTTGCACTGCACCTGCATTTGTAGGTGAAATATGCGCATGCCAAACAAGTGATTTAAGATTCCCTGCATAAACCATGAGATTGGTCTTTTATTATTTCTGCATGAAGCAACAACATGCACCAGTTTCATACTAAAGATGGTTGTTATGACTGACTCAGCCTTGCCTCAGGGAGAGAGGGCTACTCAAATAGTCTTCATGAGCTCAAACTGATCTGTGGACCTTCAGCTGCACGCTCCTCTTCACTGAGTGTGATGGAGCAGAGTAGAAATGGAAATCCTGCAGCTAGAAGGACCGACGGAGACAGCATTTGGTCTCTTTATATAACTGTAGGTTATATGCCCTAGTTTTAAGATTATTATTGTAATAATAATAATAATAATAATAATAATCCATCCATCCATTCGCTTCCGCTTATCCTTTTCAGGGTCCCGGGGGGCGCTGGAGCCTGTCCCAGCTGTCAGGGTGAGAGGCAGGGTACACCCTGGACAGGTCGCCAGTCTGTCGCAGGGCCAACACACAGGGACAGAGAACCATTCGCACTCACATTCATTCGAATGAATAATAATAATAATGATAATAATAATAATAATAATAATTATTATTATTATTATTATTATTATTATTATCATTCCATTAGTGGGTGTTGACAGCATTATTGTCAGTCCAAGGTCTGACTCTAAAAAAAAAAAGAAATAAACCCTGTACGCACTTATTTCCCTGAAAAGCCTCCCAGCCCTAACCTGCATGATGAGGAAAAAATATAAACAAATAAATAGACAAGAAAAAAGAGCTTATATTGCTTGCTTCTTATCCTCATTTATACCTCCTAATCTCAGATATTCTCTTTATCCCCAATATCAGCCAAAGTATTAATCACGACTCTTGGCTGGAAAATTGAAGAAGCAGGTAAAATTAATTTAGGAGGCACCAGCTTTGGGGTAAAGCAGCTGTAAAAATGTGACAAGATCAGCAAAAAATAATGCAGTTATATATCTATCTATATCCTAGCTATATCCTAGCTGCTGGTCATATTTCAGCCTATGGAGGGAACAGTAGAAGACAGCAGCAGGGGGAATCCAAACAGAGA
The DNA here is from genome assembly GCF_964374335.1 of Astatotilapia calliptera. Classification (NCBI taxonomy): domain Eukaryota; kingdom Metazoa; phylum Chordata; class Actinopteri; order Cichliformes; family Cichlidae; genus Astatotilapia; species Astatotilapia calliptera. The sequence continues at coordinate 27,590,178 of NC_137442.1, read as the reverse complement.
AATAACAGAAAATCTGGAATGTATGCTGTGGCAATCAAAACTGATCCATACTCAGAGCTCTGAGGTATTTCCATTCAGGTGTTGGCATGAAAAGATTGGGAAAAATAAGCCACCTAAACACAAAGGGGAGCAAGGGAGGAAGGAGGGAGACAAAAAGGGGATGTCTGAGGAGTCAGCAAAGTCAGTGAGTCACACTGTGAAGCGATTTACTTTACAATGACGTCACATATTTCAGACAGCACCCACACCTCCATGAGACGGGAAGCTCGAGCACAGTAACCCAGTGAGAATGTATCATCTCCTGTGGAACATCTGTAAGCTCTGAAAGTAATGATCTTATTAACAAAATCTTAGAGTTGCCTTCAAATGAAAAGTTTGGCATTCTGTAATAGCTGTACTATGGATTTATGAGCTCATTAATACACGAAATAACAAAATGCTTTAGGTGAATTTGTTTTGTAGTGCCTTCGTGTTTGCAAAAACTGGAGGCATGAATAGCAAAAAAGCAGGGGAGTCTCCAGAACTATAATATTTGACAGATTACATTTTCCTTTTTTCTTTTTTAAAGCTGCATTTTAAAGCACTGTTTTTATCAACACGATGTTCGGGTAAAGAACCCACGACTTCTAAATTTATCTCACTCTTCTTACATTTTCAAAAAAAAAAAACCCCAAAAAAGATCCACAAAATACGGTTAAACAATCTTGAAGAAAACAGTAAAGGGACCTTGTGTAAGTCCATCCACTGGAGGGCAGATTGCAGCCTGATCGTCCCTGGTCAAAATATCATCTTTGTGCACTTCTACTTGATAGACAATCAATGCGTGCTTTTCCTCATTGTTTTGTGGAACAAATACATTTTGTGTAATTTCCATTTGACATAAATTGGCTGCAATTCAACCAACATTTTAATTAAAAAAATACAGCATTAATAATATGGCAGTTATGTCCTTTAATTTTTCTTTCAGGAATTCTGTTCGTAAGAGGCTAACATCCTGATTGATTTAAGACTGCTGACTGTGTTAAGAATAACTGCACACACTGCCTTAATGCCACCTGTACTACAAATAATAACTGGATGTTAAGCCACAGGAGAATTTTCCTAAAAAATTCAGAAATTTAGAAAAAGTAGGATTTCTTCATAATGTTAGGCTTGAATCCCATCTGTTTTATAGAACAACAGTAATGGAGCGATTTAGAGAGTAAAAACTGTTATAACTGACAGTACTGTTTTATTATTATCGAAGGTGTATTGGAGTAGATTTTGTGTTGTATATATTTTGCTGTATTTTCCGAATGTAGGGCCAGTGCGTTTATATAGCTGAAAACTGTGTATTTTTATATCCAAAATTGCAAAGGTGTGGACCCAGGAATCAGGACAATGCAGAATTGAAGTAAACATTTGAGGAACTCTAATTTGATAACATCCATCCATCCTCTTCCGATTATCCAATTGAGGGTTGCAGGGGGCTGGAGCCTATCCCAGCTACCACAGAGTGAGAGGTGGGATACTTCCTGGACAATTTGTTGCAGGGCAGTTCGACTATATGAAAGGTTTTTAATGTCATGTTAATGTTAATGTCATTTTATTGTCTTTTCTCAAAAATTCTAAGTTTTCGCCTCAAAATACTAATAATACTAGCTATAAATTCAGAATTCCACTTTTAATTTATAATACTGTATAATGATTTTCTTTTTGCCATCTCAGATAAATGAAAAAGAGCTTAATTGATATTTATTTATTTAATAGTGATGAACTCTGATGGAACAACCAAATATCACAGCAGTGTTTATTGGACATGCTGGTTTAAGTTGCAGTACCAGCAGAGGGCGATATTTTATTACAAGACAACATGAATATGGTTAAAGAGACATTCCGAACACATTTACATGTAAATACATATTAGCCAAGAAGCTTCATTGTTTCTGGCATAGAAGGAGTCTGCAATGTACTTTATACCTTCCTTGGTCACTAGCCAAGTGTTGGCTTTAATTACATTATCTCCCCCTACTGGTAATACAACTTAAGCATGCGTGTCTATTTCACGGTTAAGAAGATGCAAGGGGTGAGATCCACATGGTGAACCAGTGTGTCCATTACACTCAATGCTGTGATAATTGAAGATGGGCACAGTGACTGTTTCGGAGGAATGCATTGTTTTCATGATCCATGCAGAAAGTTACAGCCAAGTTCAACAGTTATATTGTCATCACTGTTAAAGTGACTTGGTGGTGCAGTACAGTGTTACTACAGCATTTCGTGTGACGTTTCAGCATAATACCTGAAAGTCCCTGGTCCCAGACTAGAAAGAGACACAACTTCCTTTGGGGTTGTGTCAGGGGCTGTGAGAACCTCTTATGAATAAGTAAACAGTAGCCTCTGTTCCTTCTGTAGCAGTATTGCAATGAAATATTTGAGAATTTTCTGCCATACATGGGGTGAGATCGATGCAGGCTGAACAGAATGGCAAACAGTACTGGGGGTGTTTTGCCAAGGGGTGACCTGCATGCATGGATGAATAAATCAATAACTAGAACTAGTTTATTTACTGCCACGTGTCAGCTTTGATAATAATAAACCAAAAGCCCATTTGAAAGCATCCATCTATTTTTTTTTTAATATAATGAATTTTGAATTTGTGCCTCCACTTAGGTCCTTCGATAGAAACACACACACGCAAACATGCTCCACATTTATAGCAGAGTCTCCCTGGATGCTAGCGTCATTGTGGATGTCACACCGGTCTGACGTGACCTGACAGCCTGTTTTCTGATGGAGAGCATGACGCAGACGCAAACACACGCTTCAAGCGATAGTCCATTCAGTTACACAGGGCAGGATCCTTTTATCTTCCACAGGTTTTCCACCTTCTTGCTGCTGCACTGTTTAGATAAGAACCAGTTCAGTGCTCATGCAATATACTGTCAAGTGGGCTAAATTTGAAATCAGATCGATATGCAGGTAATGGAAGCTGGGCTCAGTTTGTGTGAAAATAGACTCTTACTGAGCTTCTTCTTGTGGATTATTGTTCAATCTCTACTGAGACAGTAGGTTTTGAAAACATTTACAATTTATGTTTTGGACGTTCTGTAATGGGAATATTTTGTAATGACAAAATTTAAAGTTAATTACTGGGGTTTGAAATTTGCTTGGAAATATTGTAGCTCGTTGCCAGTAGGAACATGACTGTGTGTGTCTGAGAGATGGCAGTCAGTCTGTTCATTTCCTGGGCTGAGTCAACATGGCGACTGCATCCCATGGCTTGTCTTCCATCTCACACAGCAGGGATTGATGTCAGTGTGCGCTTGTGTTTGTGTCCATGTGTACCCTTCAGGGGAGAGTCGAAGCTGACTTTTGTGTCAAAACTGAAAGGACTGATGTAGTCACAAAATGTATTGTAACTTTAAGCTGCACTGAGATGAAAGATAAGGAATTATCTAAATGCAAATCTTAAATCTCTGTAGCTCAGTGTATCAAGAAGCACTTCAAACTGCTGATGGTCATGTAGTAGTGTGGAGGAGATTTTCTTTGCACACTTTAGGTCCATTGGTAGTAGCTGAGGATCAGCACAGCATTGCCGCACCAGCCTGTGCTAATAATTGTCATGATGTGTGTGGAGTTTGGAGCCAAAATGCAGACTAGAAAAACAGATTGGAATAAATGAAAATGAGCCCTTATTCAGGTGAGCCAGCAAATCCAGATGACAGAGGGAAACTGAAAGCAAACCAAAAGAGAATACACAGCAGGACCAAACAGTATGACTCAACAAAGCACAGTGGGAGACAGAAACAATATACACATGCATAGGATAACGAGAGGATGGGCAGCAGGTGGGAAAACAGCTGACAACAATCAAGGGAGACTAGACACGAGAAGCAAACACAGGATGAAGATAAAATAAAACAGGAAGTACCAAACTATGCCAAATTATGGAATCGCAAACAGGGACAATGATGACTTGACAAGGAACAGGGAACACAGGGAAGGGCTGATAACTGAAATAAGGGAACTAATACAAGCCAACGAAAGTCAAGAAAATAAACCAGGTAATCATGATAGTAAGAACAGCGAACAAAGCACACATTATCACTGCCAGATAAAACTTGAAATACTAAATATGAAAGAGAGCGCAACCAAGGCAAAGCATAGTATTAGATCAAACTTAAAATGTGAAACAGAGCAGACAGAAATGAAAGGTCCCAAAGAGAAAATCCTGAGGTAAAACCCAGGATCATTGAAAGAACAGTGTACCAGTCTTGTAATGGCTGCCTTAAACACATGGTCCCTTTTCCCTTTTACATATAGAAATTATGTAAAAAAAAAAAAAAGTAAGCTTTTAATTCCAAGATTTATCTTTAAGGACAAAATTTTAAAAACCTTAAAGATGAGACAGAAGCAGAGATGTTTAGCTGTAATAGACCATATTTTCTTGCATCATAATAAACTTAACTAGTATGTTAGATAAATGGATTACCAATTACTCATTATTTGTATCTATCCAAGCATAAATACACGAGCAGTTATTTTGGGCCATAAGATTGAATAATAATAATAATGGATTGGATTTATATAGCACTTTTCAAGGCACCCAAAGCGCTTTACAATGCCACTATTCATTCACTCTGACATGAACGGGTGCCTAATGAGGAACATACAAGCATAATCATTTTATTACTTCTTTAATAATTATGAGCCCAAATCCAGAGTTTGTGTTGTTCATAAAATAATGTTTAACCCTTGGTGTTTTAATAATAATCTTCTCAGCAACTTGCGGCACATATGGTTTGATTGTTACTATACAACTGGGTGCCATATTTCATGTTTTTGTACTTGGACAAAATGACGATACAATAATATATAGATGAATAATTAAAGCTTTAATAACAATAAAATAAAAATGTCCCAAGTAGTGCTACCAGTGTTAATCTCGTTAAAATGACATAACTGCATTAACACAAATCTCCGTTAGCGAGTTGGCGTGCGCGGGCCTGCACGGGGTCAACGTGTTAGCGCGGTTAGCTCGTTAGCGCGGTTAGCTCTTTAACACGTTAGCGCCATCCAGCCCCATGCACGCTACCTTGCTAACAAAGATTTGCCGCGTTAATGCGCTTATGGCGTTTCGTCATTTTAACGAGATTAACGCTGACAGCACTAGTCCCAAGTTTGAGGTCTGAGCTGTGATGGAGCTCAAATCTCAACTTTTGGACAGCTACTGAGTATCAGATCCTTTCACTATAAAACTCTCACAGTATGTAAAGCCTCACCTGTCTGAGGTGAAGAAAAGTGCAGACAGAGAGTTAAGGTTTGGTTCTGATAGGTCTTGTCGCTCCGATATAATGAAAACCACATCTGTGGGTTGCAATTTACTTGCTTTCAGAAATCTCACAGACTCCGCTTTAGGTAAATTTAAAATAAACCTTTAGTGTTTTTTTTTAAATAATCTCACAGGAAAGCGAGTAGAACTCAGTAGACAGCAAACATCATTTCCTGGAATGACAAATTTTTTTTTTTTTTTTTGCCTGTCTCGTTTGGCTCTTTTGCCATCAGAATTGTTGTCTAAAGGCAAAAAAAGATGCCCAACTAATTTACTTTACCAAATTGACCATCCCAGCCTTGCCGTAATGGTCCATTTGATTCACCTTTTATTGTTTATTTTATTTTCACTTGCTGAATACGGGACAGACTTGACTGGGGGAAAGAAGGGGAGAAAGAAAGAGGGAAAGAAACAGCTGAGAAGAGGGACGGGGGAGAAGGGCAAAAGACAAAAACCAACAGAACGGGCAGAAAAAAAAAGAGAAGAAAAAATGCATATATCGATCACCTGGATCACCTGCTGAGAAAGAAAAAAGAAAACAAGCAGAAGAGAACAAGAGTAATAGAATAAACAACATCACAATGATATATGGGAATATGACAGTAAATACTAAATATTAAACATTATTGTGCAGCACATAAGATCAACAGAACACAGTGTGCTTTGAGGTAGGAGCCAAAAAGGGTGTAGTTTGTGGGTGTGATCACCCGTGTGTACACCTGTGAGCATGGACGCGCTTGTTTTTTTTAAAAGGTTCCTTCATGTAATGATCTGCTAGAGGGTGTGGGGGGGCCACAGCCCCGTCCTCCAGGGCATGAAGCAGGTATGGAGGAGATCAAAACTCCAGACATCCAGAGGCCCCCAGAACACAAGAGACCAAGGAAGACCAACAGAGGGGCAGCCGCGCCACTGTCCCAGAAAGAGCTGAGGAGAGTCCCAGATGAGGGCTCACTCAGCAGCCGCGGAGCAGAAGCCAGGGGGAGTTGCAGTGACGCGCCCGTGAGCTCCGCCGGCAGCCAGCCGTGCCTGAGTGACCGAGCCCCAGGCCGAGAGGCCGGGGGCACCCCACCTCCGAAGTGGCCCGAGCGAGCCCCAGGCTCCAGGCCCCGATAAGCGGCCGCCAAGGAGTGAGCCGGTGTGTACCTGGACGCCCATCCCCAGACACAAAGAACCACCAACGCACCGATGTCTGAGGGAGTCCGCCACTGGCAGGGGAAGTGGTGGTAGGGGGAGATAGGCCTCCAAACCTTGGAGGGCCTGAGATGTCCCCAGAGAGGTGGCGCCTGATACCCAAGCTGACATATAGACACAGACATACAGGCACACACAGATACAAACATCCATTCCCACCCTCATGCTCTCAATTTTTTTTATTAACCTCCTCCACAGCTCTTTTCTCCCCCAGCAATTTAAGAACATAAACTGTGTCTTTTGCATTTACTTTAGGGGAAATATCTACATTTCTAGTTCATAAGCTGTCAGTATCAAAAATGGATGTGCTCCTCAGAACATCAGTAATATGATCTTTCCTTTTTCGCAATTCTTGTTCATCCTCCCAGGCTTTCAGTATTATCTGCATCATTATTTTATAGCAGCGTGGGTAACGTTATCCTAATCTTCTAATATTTTCATTAGTCTGCTTACTCATATATGATTCTCAAATTCTTAATTTATCATCACACAGATGTGTCTCCATGTACATGATTTGTGTTGTGGACAGAGGGGGTTTTCACCTGCCCCATATGCAGTGTTGGGAAGGTTAGTTTTAAAATGTATTCCATTACAGAATACATGCCCCAAAATGTATTCTGTAACGTATTCCATTACGTTATTCAATGAGAGTAACATATTCTGAATACTTTGGATTACTTAATATATTATCATGCTGTTTACAACTACGTGAATGTACTATTGCTGTGTGATTTATTACTGTTACTGAAGGTTCGCGGCTCCGAACCCGTAGTAAAGGGACCTCTGACTAATACGGCGGGTTCCGTGTCGGGCTTGTAGCTGAAAAATAGCTTTACTTTGTTGTGTGGGTCAACTTTACTTGCGAGAGACAGAGAGAGGCGTTGAAAGACTGCTCCAACGGAACTTATTGTTTCGGAGGAAAACACGAACACAGTGTACAGTCGAGTCTTAATAGCTTACTTACAACTGGGCTCGTCAGGCACTCTTTTTGGCTGCAGTGGTTATTATTATATTTACATGCTTCCAGCTCCCGTTTTTGCTCGATGACAACTCGTACTTTTCCTTTTTCTCCCCTCCCTCACTCACAGACACATAACGAGTATGGCAGTCCATTCTCCGTGCAACACGGACTACACTGCCTATGATGCTACATTCTTTAGAGCTATACCTGTAGCATTCTGCCTATTAGCTTAGCACAACAACAACAAAAAGGCGCTCTCTCACCCAGGAAACACGCAGAGAGAGAGCATCACCCTGTAACCATGGCAACCGTAACGCTGCCGCCTGGAACAACAGAACGTAGCTGTCAAGCAAAACCCAAACAGTCCTGATCCGCCACAATATGAAACAGGGAAGTACCGCCGTGTAATCCATTTATTTCAACAAAGTAACTGTATTCTAAATACCACCTTTTTAAACGGTAACTGTAACGGAATACAGTTACTCATATTTTGTATTTTAAATACGTAACGGTGGTACATGTATTCCGTTACTCCCCAACACTGCCCATATGGGCTCCCACGCAGTCTTTATTAAATATCCTGACTGTGGGTCAGCAGAACCAAATGACAAGCGTCAGTGTTAATGTTGACTGGTTGACAAGTGGGTCAGAATAAAGGCTGAGAGCACCAGGAATGGGAGAAGTGTAAAAAACACCTCAAAGAAAATACTTCAGCTCTTTGGGTGCTTTGACTTTGCTCTTCTCTGCGACTGGCTGATGGACTGGCAAGAGTAGCCCACATACCGGTTGTGCACTGCTTCCATCTGGCAATGGAGCGCACTGGAAATGAAAGTTTTTATAACAGTGTGCAGGGTGCAGCAAGCACAAGCAGCAGACTTTGAAGAGCAGATAAAATTAATTGCTTAATATTTATTCCATCTCTGTGGTAACCCTTGAGCTGGTGACTCCTTAGGCAGCCCACTAGTTGGCCTAAAACAAAAAAGCTTTTCCTGAGTGCACTACTGCACTGCTGAACAATGCAAACCAGAGGGGCTCAAGAAGTGGGCATCCTCAATACTAAATAAAAAAGTAGGTGTATGCAGAATATTTACTTTTACCCTGTGGTAGAACACAAACAGTGACAACAGTGTGCTATAACGCAAATGGTAATAAACAATCTTATGTTTTCCTTTAAGAATTTTCTAAGCATTTCTTGTAATTTAATTACAAGCATTTCTTCTAATTAAATTAAATGCTTAATTTAATTTTAGCATTTAATTTAATTAAATGCTTAAATTAAGCATTTAGTTTAAGCATAATTTCTTAGTTTAATTTAAGCAAATTAACTAAGAAATTATGGTACTATAATTTCTTAGTTCTGTTGTGCTTTCAGTTGACATCATTCATATGATTTAGGTTGTACCTTGGTACGATGTGAAGGTGGTTCACATCGTACCAAGGTGCACTGCCATTGTGACTTATGCTGCAGGCCTAACCAGCACTGGAGCAGGTTCTGTTCCAAATTAAAGAGGTATGGGATGTACTAAACAACCAGTCCTCCACAAAATACAGGGAGTGCAGAATTATTAGGCAAGTTGTATTTTTGAGGAATAATTGTATTATTGAACAACAACCATGTTCTCAATGAACCCAAAAAACTCATTAATATCAAAGCTGAATGTTTTTGGAAGTAGTTTTTAGTTGGTTTTTAGTTTTAGCTATTTTAGGGGGATTTCTGTGTGTGCAGGTGACTATTACTGTGCATAATTATTAGGCAACTTAACAAAAAACAAATATATACCCATTACAATTATTTATTTTTACCAGTGAAACCAATATAACATCTCCACATTCACAAATATACATTTCTGACATTCAAAAACAAAACAAAAACAAATCAGCGACCAATATAGCCACCTTTCTTTGCAAGGACTCTCAAAAGCCTGCCATCCATGGATTCTGTCAGTGTTTTGATCTGTTCACCATCAACATTGCGTGCAGCAGCAACCACAGCCTCCCAGACACTGTTCAGAGAGGTGTACTGTTTTCCCTCCTTGTAAATCTCACATTTGATGATGGACCACAGGTTCTCAATGGGGTTCAGATCAGGTGAACAAGGTGGCCATGTCATTAGTTTTTCTTCTTTTATACCCTTTCTTGCCAGCCACGCTGTGGAGTACTTGGACGCGTGTGATGGAGCATTGTCCTGCATGAAAATCATGTTTTTCTTGAAGGATGCAGACTTCTTCCTGTACCACTGCTTGAAGAAGGTGTCTTCCACAAACTAGCAGTAGGACTGGGAGTTGAGCTTGACTCCATCCTCAACCTGAAAAGGCCCCACAAGCTCATCTTTGATGATACCAGCCCAAACCAGTACTCCACCTCCACCTTGCTGGCGTCTGAGTCGGACTGGAGCTCTCTGCCCTTTACCAATCCAGCCACGGGCCCATCCATCTGGCCCATCAAGACTCACTCTCATTTCATCAGTCCATAAAACCTTAGAAAAACCAGTATTGAGATATTTCTTGGCCCAGTCTTGACGTTTCAGCTTGTGTGTCTTGTTCACTGGTGGTCGTCTTTCAGCCTTTCTTACCTTGGCCATGTCTCTGAGTATTGCACACCTTGTGCTTTTGGGCACTCCAGTGATGTTGCAGCTCTGAAATATGGCCAAACTGGTGGCAAGTGGCATCTTGGCAGCTGCACGCTCGACTTTTCTCAGTTCATGGGCAGTTATTTTGCACCTTGGTTTTTCCACACGCTTCTTGCGACCCTGTTGACTATTTTGAATGAAACGCTTGATTGTTCGATGATCACGCTTCAGAAGCTTTGCAGTTTTGAGACTGCTGCATCCCTCTGCAAGATATCTCACTATTTTTGACTTTTCTGAGCCTGTCAAGTCCTTCTTTTGACCCATTTTGCCAAAGGAAAGGACGTTGCCTAATAATTATGCACACCTGATATAGGGTGTTGATGTCATTAGACCACACCCCTTCTCATTACAGCGATGCACATCACCTAATATGCTTAATTGGTAGTAGGCTTTCGAGCCTATATAGCTTGGAGTAAGACAACATGCATGAAGAGGATGATGTGGACAAACTACTCATTTGCCTAATAATTCTGCACTCCCTGTAGTGTCAACATCCCTGGAAGATTGCCAGGATATCAGTACACAGATAGTACAAGGCTCCACAGTTTTTTACTGGCTAGTAAGTCTTTGTCATCCCCTGATGTACATCAGTAAGGAATATAGAAAATAGTACTGTACTCCTTAATTTTCTTTTTTTCTTATTTTTCTGTTAGCTGGCCACAACTACAATTTTAGTGTTCTATGCATCACAATACAGTGCAGAAACAAGTAGTAAATACAAAGTAAACACAACGTTTTTAAGGGTTTTATTTATTTTTTTTAAAAAGAAAACTATCCGAATCAACTTGGCCCTAAAGTAATAAAAAGTAATTGTCCTTCCACCTTGTTAAATCATGAATTAAATGTGATTAACCACATCTTTTATTAAAGCTGAGCTCAATTTCACTACCCACACCAAGGCCTGATTATTGCCAAAGCTGTTGAATAAAAAATTACTTGAACAGCACCTGTGAAATAGGCTAAAAGAAATCAAATAGCAACACACCGTGCCTTCGTGAAATCGCTCACTCTGCTGCAAGCAGACCTACCCATGCTTGTGACTGTTCAGATGCTGCCAGTCCCACCAATTTCATATGAATACGCTTGTACCCAGATTGGGAATCCCTGGGTTGACTTTTCAACTTAATTACAACCTTCATATGCCACTTAGCCTGATTGCTGATATTAAGATAAATGAAGGCAGATTAAGTAAATATATCCAGGGTATGTTGAAACTGAGTCATAGTATAGGCACCTGTACAGGTACATGCTTGTAGGGATGTCATCATCATACATTTCTAAGCATGAGAAAAAAAATGATATATGCAGGCAAAAATGGTATAAAGATCTTAAAAAAGTGAAAAAAAGAAATTAGAAGCCCAAGAAATCATGATAATTATTTCATAACATGTCTTTCTTTAATGGTTAAAAGTATAAGGCTGTGTGCAATGGATTCTTCATGATCCAAAAAAAAAGATATTTAATTTTTATCAGTGTCTGACTCTGTGTTTCTACATCCTTCCTGGTTTGTTGGGATTTATATAATTCTGAGCTGTCAATATTTGATTAAGGGATCTAGGTAAGCTAAGGGATCACTTGTTGGGATCACTGGTGTGCTGACAAGGTGAACAAGCAGAAATTACCTTCAGAGCCCAGGAAACAGGATGGATAGCATTACTAAGACACTCTCAGTGTGCATCATCGTTTGCTTAGAAGTGAAGGTCAGGGACCCCCGCTGCAGCCCACTGCTCTGAGACTTCTTTTTTCATTCTGTGTTTCATTACTGTTGAAGAGGAAATGATTGGATAGCTGTGACAGCCACTTAGCATGATGCCCGTGGTTTTAACCCAAAACAAGCAAACAAACAAAAATGTGATTAAACTACAGGAACAAGATTTTCCGCCTGTCACCTTTATATGCTGAAAGCTGACTGTGACTGAACCTCAGGACCACTTGTATTAGTGCCTATCAGAAAAATACTTCTGCATAACAACCTGTCAGTGTCTGGTGTAAAATTTATGTTGAATGTCAATGTGTCTTTTGCTTGTTGCCTGCTGAGAGCATGCATACTGTGCAGTCCAAACCAAAGCAATAATACTAAAACAGAGCCTTCCATGCAGGCGCTTTTCCCTTCTTCGTGACATTTTGTTTTTTGATTTCTTACAATCCAGCCAAGCTAGTGCATACTAGCATGGATCTGACACAGCTTGGCAGTGGCTATACCTCAGGAGCTACAGCAGGGCATCTCTTAATCAGAAGGTTGTTCTGACCAGGTGTTTCAATCCCTGGTTGCTCTAGTCTGCATGCCAAATATCCTTGGGTCAACTAACCCCAAGTTGTTCTCTGACCGCATCCATCGGAGTAGGAATGTGTGTGTGAATGCTAGATAAAAAGCACTTAAGTATAGATGAGCTGCTTGTATGAACGAGTGAATGAGGCTTGTTGTATTACATGGTTTGAGGGACTAAAATGTCAGCGAAATAGTCTACAGCCAAAACCTGATTTATATACTCAAATTTGAACAATCCTACTACCGTGTCATTTCCACTATTTCCACTATTATGTCATATCAGAGTGGGTGTTATATCACTGAGAATCCCCTACAAGTTGCAAGTACAAGCGTCTGTACTTCTTTAAGGTTCCTTGAAGATGTATCACTTCTCATCCGAGAAGCTTCTTCAGTTCTTCTGAGAGCAATTGGCAAAGTCTACGGATAAGTGTTTGGTTGACTCTTCATGGCCAAAGAAAAAGAAAAAGAAAGAGAAAGAGGGATGATAAAGGCAGGAATGAGGAAGGAGAATTAAATTGGTGCAGCAGGAAAAAAAATAGATGACAAGGTGCAGTTATATCATTTTAGAAAGTTTGCAGAATGATTAGACATTCAGGGAAGAAGAATGCTGTAGCTCTAACTGGTGGTACCTCACAGCTAACTGTTTTTTCAGGCACTCCCACAGTGTTCAATATGTCTCTGATGTGTGCAAAGTCATTTGGATGCATTATATTTCTGGCCTTTCCATTCCACCATTGTCCTTTTGAAATTCAAAACTAACTCTATCATAAGTTTGACTTTTCTGTGTTGCTGCACTGAATTACTGTAGGTAATTTCTGCAAAATCTTCTGTGTGCTACTGCTAGTTATTCAGTCTCTGCATAGCCTCCTGAATGATTAACATTTCATATTTGATGGCAATTTTCCCTCCATAATTAGTAAGAGGTGTAAAAGATAAGATAGCCACTTGCATGGAACAAAAAAACTAGCAGCTTCTTTGACATGGAACACAAGAATTAAATGCAGCCTCTAATTAATTACACCAGTAGTTTTCCTTTTATGAATTATGATAAAGCCCGTTGCTCTTATAAATAATTACTAATTTGTTAATGGTCTGTGTCAGTTTTACCTTCAGCTGAAAAAAAGAAACAGATTGAAATGAAACATTGATGTCATTTAGAGACTAAAGCTGATGCTGAGAGTGAATAATAGAGCAGCTGTTGAGACGTTTTGACAGCATTTGTAATTATAAATTCCTGATTAAGCCGACATTCGCTTTAGACTAATTTATTACTTTAAGAAATCTTTTCTATCAGACTACAGAGTTCTTTCATTAATATACTTGTAGTGGAAAAACTCCCAAAGATGATTTAACTCTTAAGGCCTGACCTAATTTGACACGCTGCAACTGTTCTACAACTTAAAAAAATGACATGGCCTAATTATGATTTATCTCATAATAATCTAGAACCAGTTAATGAAAAAAAAAATGAAATGCCGGCATTAAAGTAGATTTTTTTTTGTATCAAAGTGATTCAGTCATGGTTGTTAGTGTATCTAAAAGGACACAGAAAAAAGATCTATTGATTCAATAGAATTAGATTTTAAAATATAAACGACTGTGATTGAGTTATTGGATACAAACCCCTCTAATTTATTGAGCTCTCACTACATGTTGTGGCTTGAAAAAAGACTCACTAAAACATTTGAGAGTATGATGACCTATCTACTGCTTTGGCTCTACAATGGGTCACAACAGCAGTTTGCAGTCTATTTACAAGCTGTAGGAGCTTGTAAATAGTGCAAATAGTGAAACCCACATTAAATGTATCTACAGTATATTTTGCACTATTGATCTGCATTTCCTACACAATTATTTCTGCATGAGGGTTCCCCTCATGCAGAAATAACAGTGTATTAAGTAATCTGTATTAAGTAATCTGTTACATATTACCTATAAGCTTTTGAAAAAGTAATACAATAATTACTCCCTGCAGAAAGTACTTAAACGACTTTAACATGTCCTGAGATGCATTGTCTCTAGTTAACCTTTTATGGCTTAGCCTCTCATACATTTATTTTTACATTTTTTACATATCAACACAAATAAAAAGCCACAGTGATTCCACTATAGAATCATGGACAGGTACAAATGAGGTTGGCTTCCACTAGCTGATGTTCTGCTTGAGCATGGTTTAGGCTTTACAATAATATTGTTATCTTTTTCTGCTATAAAATTAAATGTCAATATCTCCAATGTTAAAAAGTTAAAGATAGAAATGGGGGGGGGGGGAAAAGCAACATTTTTTTCTTGTTAAAATTATAGACTACAAAGAAAATATGCTGGAAATGAGCTACAAATGAAGCATGTGACTTGAATCTCTTTTGTACTATGAGCACGCCAGTGTGAATTTGGGTTAATAAAACTGTCACCGTCCTGGATTTTAATCCCAAAACCTTTGAGTTTCTATGAGATCTGAAATAATAACTTATTAATTATTATTATTATTAATTACGCTCCTAGCCTTTAATTATTGTTAATGATGAGGTTTTGACCCCTAATTAAATGTCATTAATATTCCAGACACTTGTTACTTGTTGTGTTTGAGTTGCAGTGACTGTTTTGGGTTTATGGAGTTTGAATGAGTTGCTGTTCTAGTGTTGGCTTTGAATCCTTGGTTTCAGTTCTTACAGTGGGGCAAAAAAGTATTTAGTCAGCCACCGATTGTGCAAGTTCCCCCACCTAAAATGATGACAGAGGTCAGTAATTTGCACCAGAGGTACACTTCAACTGTGAGAGACAGAATGTGAAAGAAAAATCCATGAATCCACATGGTAGGATTTGTAAAGAATTTATTCGTAAATCAGGGTGGAAAATAAGTATTTGGTCAATAACAAAAATACAACTCAATACTTTGTAACATAACCTTTGTTGGCAATAACAGAGGTCAAACGTTTACTATAGGTCTTTACCAGGTTTGCACACACAGTAGCTGGTATTTTGGCCCATTCCTCCATGCAGATCTTCTCGAGAGCAGTGATGTTTTGGGGCTGTCGCCGAGCAACACGGACTTTCAACTCCCGCCACAGATTTTCTATGGGGTTGAGGTCTGGAGACTGGCTAGGCCACTCCAGGACTTTCAAATGCTTCTTACGGAGCCACTCCTTTGTTGCCCGGGCGGTGTGTTTTGGATCATTGTCATGTTGGAAGACCCAGCCTCGTTTCATCTTCAAAGTTTTCACTGATGGAAGGAGGTTTTGGCTCAAAATCTCACGATACATGGCCCCATTCATTCTGTCCTTAACACGGATCAGTCGTCCTGTCCCCTTGGCAGAAAAACAGCCCCATAGCATGATGTTTCCACCCCCATGCTTCACAGTAGGTATGGTGTTCTTGGGATGCAACTCAGTATTCTTCTTCCTCCAAACACGACGAGTTGAGTTTATACCAAAAAGTTCTACTTTGGTTTCATCTGACCACATGACATTCTCCCAATCCTCTGCTGTATCATCCATGTGCTCTCTGGCAAACTTCAGACGGGCCTGGACATGCACTGGTTTCAGCAGCGGAACACGTCTGGCACTGCGGGATGTGATTCCCTGCCGTTGTAGTGTGTTACTGATGGTGACCTTTGTTACTTTGGTCCCAGCTCTCTGCAGGTCATTCACCAGGTCCCCCCGTGTGGTTCTGGGATCTTTGCTCACCGTTCTCATGATCATTTTGACCCCACGGGATGAGATCTTGCGTGGAGCCCCAGATCGAGGGAGATTATCAGTGGTCTTGTATGTCTTCCATTTTCTGATGATTGCTCCCACAGTTGATTTTTTCACACCAAGCTGCTTGCCTATTGTAGATTCACTCTTCCCCGTCTGGTGCAGGTCTACAATACTTTTCCTGGTGTCCTTCAAAAGCTCTTTGGTCTTGGCCATGGCGGAGTTTGGAGTCTGACTGTTTGAGGCTGTGGACAGGTGTCTTTTATACAGATGATGAGTTCAAACAGGTGCCATTCATACAGGTAACGAGTGGGGGACAGAAAAGCTTCTTACAGGAGACGTTACAGGTCTGTGAGGGCCAGAGATTTTCCTTGTTTGAGGTGACCAAATACTTATTTTCCACCCTAATTTACGAATAAATTCTTTACAAATCCTACCATGTGAATTCATGGATTTTTCTTTCATATTCTGTCTCTCACAGTTGAAGTGTACCTCTGGTGCAAATTACTGACCTCTGTCATCATTTTAGGTGGGGGAACTTGCACAATCGGTGGCTGACTAAATACTTTTTTGCCCCACTGTATTTTAACTTTGGATCTGAGGAGAAAAGCAATTAACTTGTAGTTTATTTTTGGGATTTGGTAATCTGGAAATTAGCAAGGCAGTGCAGTCATAAATTAAACTAAGCCTTTGTTTGTAATCAATTCCAACATGGAATTATATCTAATTATTTCTATAATAACTTTATGAAAATGACTAGAGGTAAAATGGATCTAAAGTAGGTAACAGAATAATTGAAATAACCGTTTTCCCTGATGAAGCTCAGTTGGTAGAATGGTCGCCCCATGATCGGAAGTTTGGATGTTCAAATCCACTGAACGGCTACCCTGAGGTACCCCTGAGCAAGGTACCGTCCCTACACACTGCTCCCTGGGCGCCTGCTTAGTGGCTGCCCACTGCTTCACTGAGTGAATGGGTCAAATGCAGAGAAAGTAATTTCCCCACGAGGATGAATAAAGTATACATTATAATTATTATTATTATTATTATTATTATTATTATTATTATTATTAAGAAAGGACAAAAATGCACCAGTAACACAAATGACAATTTTTTTCTATTCAAATCTCAATTCATGGGCCTTTATGTCATCTATTCTCTACATACACTATTTCTCTCTCCAACAAGCTAATAAATTATACCCAAATAACTATATGATTTTCAGTTCAACAGCAGCTGCAAGTAGACTGGACCAGGGAGGCAACTGTGAGATGATCTGAAATAACCTGTTTTTGACTGGGGAAAAAAATCGTTAAAAAATATCAGTTTCTTTTTAACTTTTACTACACCTTCTGTCTACTTTGTGACCACAACCAGATACACCAAGATGAACACTGCCACAAATATCTACATCTTCAATCTAGCTCTTGCCGATGCCTTGGCCACCAGCACGCTGCCCTTCCAGAGCGCCAAATACCTCATGAACACCTGGCCATTTGGGGATGTCCTCTGCAAGCTCATTATTGCCATCGACTACTACAACATGTTCACAAGTATCTTCACCCTCACAATGATGAGTGTAGATCGCTACATCGCCGTGTGCCACCCAGTCAGGGCGCTGGAGTTTCGGACGCCTGTCAAGGCCAAGTTGATCAACATACTCATCTGGGTCCTGTCCTCGGCAATTGGTGTGCCTGTCATGATCATGGCTGTGACCAAAGTGGCAGACAATGGTAAGACTGCAAGTCCATGTTCTTTACCTCTTGGTAATATTTTAAGATGATTTCTGAATTAATTTATATTGTATCAAAAATAAGGCTGAATATGTATGGTTACTGAGTGCTGGTTGTCGTAGTGGAGAACAAAGGTAATTCTGCATTCATTTGAATAATTTGCATCTATCAGGCAAACCTTGTGGTCCTTTAGTTGGAAATGAAACTGTACACAAGGAAATGCAACAATAGCGGCAACTGATTCTGAATCAATACTCTGAACTGTCCATTGTGTATTCTAAGAGCAAGGAGAAGAGCCTCTGAAGCATCTACACTACTTGATACAAAAACTGTCTAATGAAACCTAAGGTAATATGTTCCAGGAGACAGATTCTGTAGTTGAGGGTAGGTCCTTTTGAACTGCTTTTCCAGATGTCTTCTTTTGTTTGGTGCCACAAAGTAAGTACAAGATTGCATGAGGATTACTCATTTTTCCAAATAAATGTATTTGGTAATGAAGTCACAGCCTTCTCTGATAACCTTTAGCACATCTTTGAAGGAACATAATGTAGAAAAAAAACAACTATGTATCGCTGAAATACTATTGCCGAAATATAGTTGCCGGTATAGGAGGTAGTGTGCCCTTTATTTAGCAAAGTGTGTAATCCTCAGTTGTGTAATCCTACTAGAGACTTCACAGTGTGTTCCAAAAATCACATATCTGCTGCCCAAGGCAATTAAAATTTTAAAAAGTAATCTAACAGACATTTAGCAGTGACAGCTGAGAAGTTGTGTCTGACAGGATGCATTGAAGTGATAAGTTTAAGGTAGTTTAAGGTGTTTTAAGTGTGACGTCATTAGCCGTGTCTGGGCCCAAACTCCGCTGCAGGTCCATAAGCCAAACGATCACTGCGGCATCACTGAGAGTTGAAAACTGTTTAAATTCTTTCATCTGTAATAAAATAATCATTGTGGCTGCTCTACCAGATGTAACAATTAAGTTTAGCATCCAGACATCCATGAAAACGGAATTTATTAAACTTAACGGAGTTAGAAGTTAGCAAGGAGTTAGGTCACTAATTTCCATCTAAATATAATATAGCCCGTCCTGACTGAGAAATTTCTAAAACAAATTAAGACGTACAGCTCTGCTATCACTTCCGACATAAATGAAGACAGGAAAGTAAACAGCAGTGGCGTTTGTAGGGTTACTTTAGTTTGGCTAGCTGATATATAACGATGTGCTACGTGATCGCTAGCGACATAGCTATGTTAGCTTAATATAAACAGTGAAGGTGGAGGATGAATGCTAACTTTTTTCCACTCAATAAATGTTAACGTGAGGGTGGGAGAACAACCGAGATAATCCATCCACAATACGAGGTTAGTCATTAATATACTGCTGCATTGGCTGGGCCGTAGTTACATCGTAAGATTTTAAAAACTGAGCGTTAAAATGAACAGTGACAATAAACACCGAGAGAGGCCGACAGTGATCACTGCCTGTTTTTAGGGGCTTGTTGAGATTAAATAGAACAAGATACAAATCATTAAAACATGTTAAAAACACAACAGCCTTATTAAATGCAGAGTAGTTTGGGCCCTGAAGCAGGATTCATCAATTATAGACCGAATAGTGTGTTCCTGAGGTGTTCAGAGCCCATTTTATATAAAGTGAAGCGCACTGGTCCTGACCAAGCATTAAGAATTGGCACTGAAAAATAAAACACTACCACTTTCCATATGAGGAAGTTACATTTACATAGAGTGAATGAGCTACTCCAAATATGCACCTTGCTAACCCAAACTAAAGCAAGAAAAGCATAGAAAATACCATTAATGATTCTAACTTGTGATTTTGTAATATCTAATAATTACCACCAAAACAGTTTATTCTCCCACAGAATCAGCTAAATTGATTATACTAGTATTAATTGGAATTTTTCTTTTCTGTCTGAAGCTAATTTGGTATTTGTTCAGTTCGCTCTTGATGGCTTATAGACAATATGATAATGTCTGTGAATTCTCTGAAGATCAGTCTCTGCTTTGCCAAAGATTGTCCTCAGTGCCAAAAAGTAAGGACAATTAGGGATGAAGCATAACACATTTTATAGCCCTATAAAGTCAATACAAAATGTGGGTGGAGGAGACGCTTCCTCTCTCATCTAACACTCAGTCTTGCAACGAGCTGCCTGAAAATCAGTACATAAAATTACAGCTTAATCAGTTGTATTGTTAGAGTATAGCTGTTGGCCATTATGAGGTATGTCCCACTATGATGTGCAATAGAGTGATAATGAGGTGATCTTTTTATCAGACAGTTTGGAGAAACTGCTGTATCTCTGCACCCTAGCTGATGTTTCTGTGAAAGACTCAGAGGGGTGAAACAGAGTTACAGCAAATCCAGACTTTATCCTTGGGTCCACATCTTGTTTTATTTAGGCTCCTGTACATGTTATTGGGTTTCTCACAGTCTGTAGCTACAGAGTTAGCAGCTCAAGGCTCACCTTGTTGTGTGTTAAAGTCATATAAAGTCACTGCTGATCCTTCAAACCACGCAGCAGACAGTCAACACATAGCTATTAGTGCTGCACAAAGACAAACATTGTAACAAATGCACCAGCTGTAACAAAGTTGTGCCATTTCAGCTTAAGCCTTCGTTTCACTTGGACATTCCTGTACAGCTTCTAACGCTGAAGACGGCGTCTCGTGTCATTTAAAGGGTTTAAATTGAGCAGACGCTTTGCAAGCAGCTGAGCGTACACAGCAGTGAGGAGTTGATTGGGAGATTTTGTCTCTGATTAGGAGGAAATGTCTACCGCTGCCATTGGATGTACAGTTTGTGTTTACCATGGTCAGCGTCGCGAGTGGCGAGATCATTTAAAAGTAGTTGAATCTTCACAAAAAACCTAGCAACGTGAGCATTGCTCTCATTTTCAAAGAAATACCTTTCTTTGCTTTGTTGAAGACCTCTTTTCACTTTGTTAATACCTAATTAGACTGCTTGACCGTGAAGGTGTTGACGTTACAGCTTTATTGATTTTCATAATTTAATATAATTTAAATTCTTTTTATTTTGATTCAGTGTTGCTGCAAATCAGACATGCATGCCAATGAATAAAACTGGAAATAGTTGAGTCTAGGCTTAAATTTGGTTGATCCTGACTTAAAACCTATTCTATACACTGCTCTTGACAAAGATCAACTGAAGACTACCATGCCAGAAAACTTTGAAAAGATTGCGAAAGTCTGCCACCCTCTTACAGCTAAAAACAATATGTTATTATCAGTCAATGTTTTCAGATATAACTTATTAGATTTCTCAAAGATGGGGGCTCTTTGCAGGGTCGCTGATTGCAAGACTACAACTAAACTCCCTTTCAGATTATTTTCCATCCTGCTCCAGGGAGAAACTGAAAAACTGTTGAACAGTGGAGCAGAAACATAAGGAGTTTTTGGCCACAGTCTCCCTCGTGTGTGCAATGTTCTATTCTGTTCAGACAAAAACGGGTTAAAAGAACAAAAAGAGGAAGATGCTGCAGAATGTGAACATGAGGCTGAGAGAACAGAGAGTTCAACTCAATCAGTCAGTCGATCGATATGTTCAGTCCTGTTCCCTCTCCGGGGATGCAAAAGTGCAGTGATCAGCCTAACAGCAAGGAAACGTGAAATGTGCAAGTAGTGACTAATCTTCCAAAAAATTAAAATATAAAGAGTGAAGGGATTGTACAGTAGTGTATTCATTGTGATGGTTGAAAAGACAAACTATAAAAATAACTGGGTGCACATGCATAAAATGTGTGTATAAATTCAGTGATGCAGGTCTGTACTGGGATGATATTAAAGTTTGAGTTGCCCACACAAGTAAAATCCAGCTGTAAGTTTACCTAACCTTATTTTCTATAAGTGTGTGCCTAAAGTTACACGTAAATTACATGTCACTACATGTGTAATTGCTTCTATAACTTTTGAAAAGTTATTAGCTTTTGCTTTATTCTCTCTTCTTCAGCACTTTAGGGGACTTTTTATCTCTTATTGTGTGAACAGTTGAGTGCAACATTATGAAACCTTCCATGACAGACTGTCTGAATTTAAAAGTCTGCACTACACACGAAAGGTTCTTGATCTTGTACCACAGCCTTCACTGCAGTTTTTTGGATTTGAATCCTGTGGTTTTTGCTCTGATCTTTCACAGATGTTAATTAACATCAGCCCTATTTTGTCTAACGCCATCAAAATGTAACTGTTCTTTTTTTTTTCAGGTAAAACCACTTGCATGTTAAAGTTTCCTGAGCCTGACTGGTATTGGGACACGGTGACAAAGATCTGCGTCTTCATCTTTGCTTTTGTGGGGCCTGTGATGGTCATCACCATATGCTATGGTCTGATGATCCTGCGTCTGAGGAGTGTTCGTCTGCTCTCAGGCTCCAAGGAGAAAGACCGCAACATGCGCCGCATTACCCGCATGGTCCTGGTGGTGGTGGCGGCCTTTATCATCTGCTGGACCCCCATTCACATATTCATCATTGTGAAGACCATGATAGAAATTGACAGCAGGAATCCCTTTGTGATAGCTAGCTGGCATCTGTGCATCGCTTTGGGGTATACCAACAGTAGCCTCAATCCTGTCCTCTATGCATTTTTGGATGAAAATTTCAAGCGATGCTTCAGGGATTTCTGCCTCCCCTGTCGGACCCGTGTGGAGCAAAACAGTCTGACCAGAGGCCACAACACCACCAGGGAGCCAGTGTCCATCTGTGCTCCAACAGAAGCAGGAAAGAAGCCGGCATGACTAGGCATGGACCGGGTCCCCCATTGCTCTCGTTCAAGGAGGATCCAGCAAGATCTCCAATCAGAAGTCACCCAGATCTCCACAACAGAGTTTTAAGAGATATTTTCAAAGGAAGAGTTGACATAGGCAAATCTTGTTTTATTCTCTCTAATTTGGCTGTCAAACGAGACATTCAAATGAATAATTAAAGGTAATGGAAAACAAGTTCCACTTTCTATTAAAGTTCTTACTGTCCCCCCTCAAAGTGATGCCTTACAGAGGCACTGAGAGTAGAATGATATTGATGGCCTAAAATGTTTTATCAAGATAATGAAACAGTTCATAATTTAGGGATCGAAAGCTGAACTTTCTGATGACGCAAAAAGGGCAAAGAAATCCCTGAAGGAGTCTGTCTCAAAAAATGTCATTCATATGGCATTTATCTTGGTACTATAATCGAGCAGAGAATGACTGATGTACAAAAAGCCAAAAGTTTAAAACAATGGCCTTTTCAAATCCGACTTTGCCATTTCATCAGAGACATCTGATGTGGATTAAAAAACTGAAAAGTAAGAATTTTGGAGATTAACTCTTTCCATTTGTACATTTAACATCATCTCATAATAAGTGAGCCTTACAGAGGAGAATCACACAACTCTTGCCCACCGACAGCTGGATGATGAATTACAGTGTAGTTTGTTGCACAATGGCAGCAACTCTCTACATGGAGAAGCAGGGAATTCTTGTTTGGTATTCCGTGTGATTCAACCACCCTTTGGGTATTTTTTTGTATTTTTCTTTGTTTTAAAAAGAGACACGTGGTGTGTGCTGAAAGACAATTTTGGACTCAGTGGATTTGAAAAAGGTCTGTCATAACAGATGTAGAATCAGAATGGAGCCCACTCTATGGGGTTTGTGCTTAGAAAAAGACAGAATAGCATCAAACCACTTGTGTTTGGATTTCCATGGGCTTCTTCTCTGCTTACCTACTTGACTTTCTGTAGTGGTGTCAAGCGCACAGAAAGCCTCTGAGCAGAATCACTAAAGGAGGATAAACCTGCCAGTGGAAGAACACTGTCGGCAGCCACAACACTTCACTCATTGTATTGGTCTATTGTTCTGACTGAGACTGGCTTTATCTCATTTTCTAGACTTCCATCCTGATGTCAAACTAACTGCTCCAAGGGTTATTAAGATTATTGATCATTTTTAAATTAGAAAACTGTTACACTGAATATCTGTAGCACATTTAAGACAAGTAAGATGGCATTAGCCAGAGCTAAATCATTCGTGGTGATTTATGTGCTATGACGGGACTCGACATGAATCAAACTCCGTCAGTGTGAAGGTAATGATCATTTCAGCTTTGCATACACAAAGAGTTGTGTTAGAGATAATAATCTGAGTTTATATGAATTTGCTCTCATGTGGAAATATTTCCGAGACAGTCACGGTCACACTGGTGAGTGCTGAAATGCATAGTTGACTAAATGAGGTTAATGTAGCAGTAAAAACACATCGGAGCAGACTGTGAATGAAAAGATAGTAGAAAATGAATCAAAAATGTAAATTTGTACATAATGTTTAGCTTTTACATTACAACACATTTGGCTTCAGTCACAGATAAAATGACCACAAGGTACGTCTGTGGTTCTGTATTTTTCCTTTACGCTTTGCTTATATTGACATTTGATAATTCTTGATATTTCATCACCTTGCTTTTGATCTATGTGGCTCTAAAATATTTAAGAAAAAAAAGCAAAAAAGAAAGAGAAGCAAAATAAGTGTTTACAGTTTGTTTGGATATGAGTTTGTGTTCCGTTTACAGATTCAGCAATTTCCCTTTGGACTGGCTGTGGACTTCCCCACAGAGATATGGTCAGAAGAGAAAAACAAACATACAAACAAAAAATCTGTTTGCAGCAGGATATTGATACTTTTTGTAGTGTATGTTTTCTTACAGTGATAATGTGTGATATAAAGTGTAATGTGGTGTATATACCTGCTCTGCTTAGCTCTAAGTGCCAAATCTGTCAGGTGTGCAGAATACATCTGAGCTGCTGTTATCTTTGCAAAATCAAACGATATCTGGCTGGAATGTACAGACGTAGCTATCCCAAAGGATGACAAGAGTGTGTAAATTTCTTTTTTGACTAAATTAGCAATTACTACAAAAAGCAAAGCATGAATCATGTGAATTCAGGGTATGAATAAGTAAAATGTATGTGCATGATTTACACTGTACAACCAGGATTAGCCCTGCTTATGAGGCTTTGTCATTCTTTTACACTCAGATACTTTCCATAGCTCGATACAGAGAGCTACAAAAGGAATTGTATTTTCTCTGTGTGAGTCCAAACCTGAAAAATAAGTAATATACTACCACCATCTTTATTTGTCCATTCTAGTCATCTAATATTGCTTCAATGGATGTGGAGGCTTAAAGCTTTACCAGGGAGATGGTGCTCAGGCAGTTGAGCTGAACATCTGACCACTTTGATAAACCATGAAGGCATAGAGCCAGGCTTTTTTTGTCTTAGCTGGCCTGAAAAAATACCTTTAAAAGCTTAAAATACCGGCTATCACAAAAGCGGCTATCAACTTTCTTTGATAAGCCAACCTTCAGGGTCTGTGCACACTCTCATAAAAAGGGGCGTGTCAAGGGCATACCAGTAGAATTGTGGAATGACAGAGACTGGGAGCATATAGTAAACATAAGCATACACAGTCGCAAAAAATGACGTGGTATTCGCAGAGACCTGTGTCTACTGAGCAAATTTGGGGTCATTCGCTCAACCAACAGTCACTGCAGTGCATGGCGCTTTCTATGTGAAAGGGCCATCACAGAACATGTGACTGTTTTTCTGCACAAAGTCCCAACTTACTCCAGTAAGAGACATTATTAAATAATGATGATAAAATGGTGATAAAACTCCTTAATTAGTATACAAAATATAACAGCACAATGCAACCCAAGTCCAAATATAACTCAAGTTCTAATGCAGCTGAAAATTATTAAAATTATTAAAAATATTGGGGTTTCGCTCAAGAGTAGTAGCGTATTTGTTAATTATGTTTACACTGCAGGTAATTTCTAATGTCACAACTGCACATTAGAGCTCTTTAAAATCGATACATCTGAACATTAAATGTTACTGTTCCATAGCCTACTATAAGTAGACATGGAAATTACTTTGGTTTAGTTCACAGTATTTACTTTTGTTGATTTAATAGGTCATCTTAGTTATAACAAAAGCTCTTTTTAATGTTCTAATCTGTGTTTTAGTAGCTACAACTCCAGCAGTGTAAAAGTCAAATAAAACAGCAGCAGATTAGAGCCAAGGATAAAAACCTTTGTAGAGTTTTTGCATCACCAACTGACAATACGACACAGTTTGTATCTTGAATAGAATAGAATTGTCATTGTACATGTACAATGGCACTGTGGGTGCTCCACATCAACTGTGCAGGACATATAAGTAGTGACACAACAGGAATAAATAACAAACAAGAAGAATATGTGCAAAATAAGAGGAACAGCAGGGTTTCATTCAGGGGTTTTAGCTGCATATATACAAGAAGTTACAAATATAAACCATATTGCTACAGCTGGAATCGTATAGCTATATAACACTAGCAATATGCTGTGAATAATAGGAACATTGTAACACAGAAAACACTGACCTCAAGCTCCACACGGTTTGCTAACCCATTAATCTCTTTGCCATTAGCCCTGTAAACCAATCAACTTAGTCTATTTTAGGTGCAAAGCAATATTTATTATTTCTTGCCATTCAGAATAAATACTACTTTTATTTTTGGAAGATTAAGTCAGAAACATTAAATCCTTATTTTGGCACAAAAAGAAACATTCCTGTCCTAAACCACGCCTCCTGGAGCTTCAGGACTCCAAAACTTGAACATGATAGGTCGTGCCGGGCTATGATTCCAGAAAATTATGAGTCTTTTTTGTAATGGAAGGCACTGAAACAATATCCTGTTAATAGTCAAAAGGAAGCCTAAATTCTCCAGAGAGGAATTACACAGAAGTGTGTCCTGTGTTAGATGAAATAGGGTTGGGTACACAGCTTCTTTGGTATGTGGAATTTGGTATTCCCAAATGTAAATTTTAATACAGAAAAGCTGTGTGGCCAAAGATGTAATTTCAAAGATGACAAAAGGGTAAGCGATGCCTGCCTCTAAGTTATTCTCATATAACCTGCTGGGCTACTGATTAAAATCAGCAAAAAAGACTACACTAAGAGTATTTTTACATTGATTAATCAACTTTCAGAACTTTAACCACAGAAAACAGACTTGTCAGACTTTTATGTTCAGTGCACTGTCTTTGATCCATTGGTTTACTTTGGTATTATACGGAAACTGCGTGGAAATGCCCATTACATATGGATATTTCCACATCTCCAACATTTTTTTTTTTAAAGTTTGATTCTCGAACAAAATTCCCTTGCAAATACAAATTTTAGTAATCATTAAGTTACATACAGTGTTGTGACACATGAAACTAAAGCAAACTGAGAATGTGACGCAGTGTGCTTTCACTGTTGGAATATGAAATTAACATAATACATGCAATCTAAATCACCATTTAATCTTCAGTCTTTTGTAAAATTATATTGCTGTTAATGATCACAATATGTGTGATAAAGTCCATGCAAAGATTCGCTCAGATTGGCACCGTGTTAAGGAGATACAGACATATATACATAAATACACTATGATGATCACGGCTATGCAGCAATCTAAAGTTTTTAAGCTTCACGGTTACTTCTGTGACTTTCGGTAGTACGATCTATGTTGTCATAGTAATTTATCATGGGCAATTTAATAATTCCAGCTTAACTGGTTAAATTGCAATGATCAGTTCAATTCACCAAATCACAACAACAGTAGCCTAAAGGCGCTTTATATTGTACAAACAATAAACAACGTCGTTTGAGCAAGCATTTGGCAACAGTGGGAAAGAAAAACTCCCTTTTACCAGGAAGAAACCTCTGGCAGAAGCAGGATGAGGGAGAGGGAGATGAGAGGAAGACAGGATAAAAGATGCGCTGTGGAAGAGAGCCAGAGATTAATAATAACTCATAATTAAATGCATTAGCAGTTCACTCCTGATACAGAAGATAATCAATAGGGAGCCTTGTAAGATGTGAAATATTAGTAAATGCTATTACTGATTTATTGTTCAGAACAGTTCATCTGATTCATTTCTTACTCTTCTGTCAGGTTCTATAAATTTTTTGCACGCCTGTCATTTACATTGTATCAGTATTGTTAGCTACTTTGACACTTTTGACATTGATACACTACAGCTTAACACTGTAAACAGAATATTAAAGCAGCCTTTGTGAATTTAATAGATGTAGATTTGTGTTATATGCTAATCTGTTGATAACCACTGACTGCAATATCAAATGCAAGGCTAATCATATTTAACACTATACTGCTTCTTTTGCAGTGTTAACATATTTCTTGGCTTTTTGGTGCAAATGTTGTTTAAAACATTTATCGTGCAGCTAATGTGTTTCTAGCGTAACTTCAATTGTAGGCAAAAGTGAAGAAAACAAAATAAAGCTTTCAGTGAACTTTGTGAGCTTTTGGGTTTTTTTTTGTTTGTTTGTTTTTTGTTTTGGTTTCCTGGTAATGAGGAAAAGAGAGGGCATAATATTTCCTTTAAACTGATTTGTTTCATAATGGAACAATCCATCTTGCATGAACATGATTGAGGTTAACAGCTAAGAGTGCTTCTCTTTGGTCAGTCATGGCAAAGTGCATTTCCACGGGTGCATGGATAAACACGCAAGAGGTGACCCAAGGCTCTTCTGAGTCCCAGAGTGTGCTGCTCACCGCCAGCAGGAAATTAAACACCCAACTTTGCAAATACATGTCAGCAGCTTGCAGTTGCCATGGAGACTGACAGTCACCTCAGCCAAAGAATACTCTAGTGAAAGAGCTGAAGAGTTTCAATTTAATGATGACTTTTTCCTTCTGTAGCAGCCACTCATCAATTACCCACAACAACAGAGACACCTCCCTGGTGATTAGCCAAGGGCTGACCGCTGTAACAAGCAAGGGGACGGCTCAAATCCCTGACCTAAGTATTCAAAAGAGTATTCTGACATGCAGGATAGCCTTCTGCCATTCTACTGTCAGAATAAAGACTCCTGAACTTGATGAACAATCCTGTTTATTTAAGATTACCACTGTAACTGTGTTTTGAGAGAAATATATTAGGCAGCTAAAATAAGTAATTATTATTTAAATAATAACATAATAAACTGGGACCTTTTTAAAAAGTGTGTCCATGAGGACATAAAGGATCTTTTCTCTACAATATACACTCTAACTCAACTAGATCATCATTTACATTTGTAATGGTTATGTTTAGAGATGTATAATAGTTTCCTTTGAATTAGGAAGAGTGATAAATGACTCATTTTACCAACAGTAATATTTATTTTATCAATATAAAACCTCAAAGTCAACAGCGTAGTAGCAATTCTGTAAGCTAATATAAGGCTGTGTACACTGTGAAATTTTCACTTGAGATATCGAAGATTCACTACCTCACATACCTTGTCCCTCAATGTAGTGTAAAAGTGAGTTTTAAATTGGTGCTATACAAGACTAAAGATATGTGAAGAATTCATAGTTTTCCACTAAAAAGTGTAAAACTGATGGGTGTGGTATAACGAGATGAGAGTGAGGGAAAAAAAAGATCACAACTTTAATATATTGGCTACTCTATATTGCCCCCCAGAATTTAATTTCAAAGCCCTCTCCCCTCATCCAAAATCCTGAATGATCTATCCCTATTGTATCTCAAAAAGGCTGCCTCAAAGTACCCTATTATCCTGATGGCGCTTCCAAAACTACAATAGAAGGCAGAGTGCTCAGACTGTTGAGCCTGGTTGGACATGGTGTGTCCATCCTTTTTAAGCCAGTCGGTGTGAAAAGCACAATTAACTTGCAACATACAGTGTGAGAGACAATATATTAAAATACATGACATTAAATATGCATCTAATTTCTCTTATTGTCTGTACTGCTAAAATTGTTTGTTATGCAGCAGATTTAATCACAAATGTTGAAGCCAATTGGCCTGGCCTAGTGCATGATGATCAAATGTATCAGGAGTGTAGCTTGAGCAACAGATTTGCAAATGTAAATTCAATATATTATATTTTCTTTCCATTCTTAAAACAATCTTAAAATGTATCCAGTTATAAATACAGGAGAGCTTGATGGCTATCTACTTGATGATAGGGGACACCCATGATGTCAGCCCTCTGTGCTGACTCGTTAACCTGACCCTGAGCCACGCCCCGGTTCATGTTGGAAGAACACATTATATATTTTATTATATTTATTTTTCTTCATTCACTACAAAATCAACAAATTCCTGGTCTGTCTTTCAAATCTGACGCTCCGAGTATCTTATTTCTTTTCTGTTTTTGTCTTTTTTTTGTCTTTTTTTTTGCTGTAGTGAATCTCATCCCCAGGAAATGTATTGATTGAATACTAAGGCATATTTAAACTGTCGTGGTTCCTGGGTATGAAGTTTTTTTGTTCTTTGTTCTTGCTTAAAAGATTTTTTAACAGATTTTTCAGTGTTGTTGTAATTATGTTTTGGTTATGTGCTGCTGGTAGGTTTTTAATGGTAATCTAGTCCTCGAGTTTTATTAAATGTCTATGTCCAGTTCATGTTCTGCTTGGGGTATTTGTGTTTCCCTGCCTTCCCTGTGTGTTGTCTAGTCTCCGTCTCTGTATCTGTTGCTGCTGTGTCATCGTCTGATATGCATTCTGTTCAGTTGTTTAGCCTTGTGTCATTAGTTTAGCGGTATTCCCAAGTATCTCCCTTCATCCTTATTAACTCGTGTGTATTTAAATCCTTGATTTTCTTTGTTCTTTGACATGTAGTCGTCAAACATCCCCACATAGTTGTGTTCCCTGTAAGTTTTGTGGCATGCCCTTGACATGTACATTAGTAAGTTTCTGGCTCCAGAGTTACCTGGGTTTCATAGTAAAATGTTTTAAAGAGATTTCTGTTAAGTTTAAGTGTTGTCTCAAGTCCCGCACTTTGATCCACCTACAGGCTGAGGCAGCCTGCAAAGTAAATTAAAGGCTACATAAGTTTGAAAATATGCCAATACACCAAGAAGGGTCATTTCAGTGATGAAAAAGCCCAAGACCAAGTGCCTAACAGTCATATTAAATAAAAACACTAACATTTATTCCAAAACCAAAAATGCTAAATCCACACACACGTACACCAAACAGTATTAAAAATTCTCAATAAGTCTGCCACCTGAGCTGTGTAGCGCCAGTTTTACCTTCAATAGCTGTAGCGCAACACTCCGTAATCACTCTGTGAAGGCCACTTCCCTCAGCTACAGCCCAAGCTCCGGGGGGGCTGTAGCTGAGGGGGTAGAGCAGGTCACCTACTGATTGGAAGGCTGGTGGTAGCAAGATACTAAGCCCAAGTTGCTCTCTGATGCATCGATCGGAGCATGAATGTTAGATACAGTCCATATATAAAAGCGTATCAAAAAAAAGTGCTTGTGTGAATGAGGCAAGTTGTGTAAAGCACTTTGAGTGCTGAGATAGAGTAGATAAGTGCTATATAGGAACCAGTCTGTTTATTTACTCTCAGAGAAAAGGCCACTGCAGGTTATACAGTTATACATACAGTGGGGCAAAAAAGTATTTAGTCAGCCACCGATTGTGCAAGTTCCCCCACTTAAAATGATGACAGAGGTCAGTAATTTGCACCAGAGGTACACTTCAACTGTGAGAGACAGAATGTGAAAAAAAAATCCATGAATTCACATGGTAGGATTTGTAAAGAATTTATTCGTAAATCAGGGTGGAAAATAAGTATTTGGTCACCTCAAACAAGGAAAATCTCTGGCTCTCACAGACCTGTAACGTCTTCTGTAAGAAGCTTTTCTGTCCCCCACTCGTTACTTGTATGAATGGCACCTGTTTGAACTCATCATCTGTATAAAAGACACCTGTCCACAGCCTCAAACAGTCAGACTCCAAACTCCGCCATGGCCAAGACCAAAGAGCTTTCGAAGGACACCAGGAAAAGTATTGTAGACCTGCACCAGACTGGGAAGAGTGAATCTACAATAGGCAAGCAGCTTGGTGTGAAAAAATCAACTGTGGGAGCAATCATCAGAAAATGGAAGACATACAAGACCACTGATCATCTCCCTCGATCTGGGGCTCCACGCAAGATCTCATCCCGTGGGGTCAAAATGATCATGAGAACGGTGAGCAAAGATCCCAGAACCACACGGGGGGACCTGGTGAATGACCTGCAGAGAGCTGGGACCAAAGTAACAAAGGTCACCATCAGTAACACACTACAACGGCAGGGAATCAAATCCCGCAGTGCCAGACGTGTTCCGCTGCTGAAGCCAGTGCATGTCCAGGCCCGTCTGAAGTTTGCCAGAGAGCACATGGATGATACAGCAGAGGATTGGGAGAATGTCATGTGGTCAGATGAAACCAAAGTAGAACTTTTTGGTATAAACTCAACTCGTCGTGTTTGGAGGAAGAAGAATACTGAGTTGCATCCCAAGAACACCATACCTACTGTGAAGCATGGGGGTGGAAACATCATGCTATGGGGCTGTTTTTCTGCCAAGAGGACAGGACGACTGATCCGTGTTAAGGACAGAATGAATGGGGCCATGTATCGTGAGATTTTGAGCCAAAACCTCCTTCCATCAGTGAGAACTTTGAAGATGAAACGAGGCTGGGTCTTCCAACATGACAATGATCCAAAACACACCGCCCGGGCAACAAAGGAGTGGCTCCGTAAGAAGCATTTGAAAGTCCTGGAGTGGCCTAGCCAGTCTCCAGACCTCAACCCCATAGAAAATCTGTGGCGGGAGTTGAAAGTCCGTGTTGCTCGGCGACAGCCCCAAAACATCACTGCTCTCGAGAAGATCTGCATGGAGGAATGGGCCAAAATACCAGCTACTGTGTGTGCAAACCTGGTAAAGACCTATAGTAAACGTTTGACCTCTGTTATTGCCAACAAAGGTTATGTTACAAAGTATTGAGTTGTATTTTTGTTATTGACCAAATACTTATTTTCCACCCTGATTTACGAATAAATTCTTTACAAATCCTACCATGTGGATTCATGGATTTTTTTTCACATTCTGTCTCTCACAGTTGAAGTGTACCTCTGGTGCAAATTACTGACCTCTGTCATCATTTTAGGTGGGGGAACTTGCACAATCGGTGGCTGACTAAATACTTTTTTGCCCCACTGTAATTAGTGTATATTTATCAATTGTCATCTAACAAGTACACCAAAGCCACTCAGTAAAGTGAAAGGACACTTTATTGCAACTATTTCTAGTTGAAATAGCTTAAATAAATAGACAGTGTATCAGTTATCTGTCTTTTTACATTACCTTGTTAATTTTATTCACATATTCAACTTTCTGTTTTCCAGATGTTGCATCTCCAGATTTATCATTTTCACATAATGGTTGCCTTTATCTACCAGTATGTTAGTTTGACAAGTTTAAGGACCTTGGGGGAAAAAATCTATATTATCACATCTAAGCCTTCTGCTTAGTCTCATATCTCTGTTTCTGTAACATAAATCACAAGCTGAGATTTTCCCAAGACACCACCCATCAGCTCGATGGAATCTTGCATACCTTAAAAATTTGTTTGATAAGGACTTTTTTATTCAAGATGTTACCATAAGAGACATTAAAATGAATGCAGTAGAAGAAGAAAAAACAACAACAAAAAATATACAATAAAATAGAAAAAGATTTTATGTGGCATACAGCTGGCATTGGTTTACACACAGGAACAGCAAAAGAAATCCTCAATGGATGTTTCACAAACACTGCCACAAAAGACTGCCAAGAACAGTCGACTCAAATTCACAAGGATTATGTGAATTAACAGCAGTTAATTCACATAATCCTTGTGTTTTGTATAACACCATAAATTCTGCGTTCTGAGGAAAAAAATAGTTCACACTCAGCTGATGGACTATCTAAGTTTCAATTTTCAGAAGCTCTTCCGTCCAGCTTAAGCTGTTTTACAGCACAGCGACAGCTCTCGTAAAGGTTATGAACAACATTTTTTTAGTGACATACTGTGGTAAACATGTATTGCTTGTTTTGTTGGATCTGACTGCTGCATTTGACACGGTGGATCATGGATCTCTTGACTACAGCTATGTGTGGGAATTTCTGGCTTGGCCTTTTGTGGATAAAATCATCTCTCTCTAACAGGAGCTTTTGTGTTAGGTTGGGTTCAGTCTCATCCTTGGTCCCCCTTTGCCATGGGGTGTATCGCATGGGCCACAACTGTTTTCATTGTATTTCCTGCTGTGTCTCTGGAATTTCATGTCATCTATATGGTGACGATTGCCAGCTTGATCTACATTTTAATCACTCGGATAGCTCCTCGATTAGACTCCTGTTTGATTGTCTTAGCGATGCTAAGTCATGGATGGCTCAAACTTGAGCATATTACTCCAGTTCTGTCCACCTTTTACTGGCTTTTAGATCCTTAAATTGTCTGGCGCCTGTATATTTGTCTGATCTGCTGCAGCTGTTGCTCTCAGTCCCTAAATCTTGGCAGAAACTTCGAGGCCACTATTAAGAATGCAAGGTGTACTCTAAGCTTTGGAATGACCTTCCTCTTCACATCTTCTTCCTACTTCAGTGGTGGTGTTTAAATCCTGGTAAAAACTCAGTTTTATTTGTTGGCTTTTGACTCACTGGGTAACTGACACTATTATTTTATTGTTATTTATTTATTTATCTATTTATTGTATTTGTTGTTCTTATTGTACTTTTTATATTTCTGCTGTACAGCACTTTGGTCGGCCATTTGTTATATGAAAGTGCTTTATAAATAAATTATGGTATGGTAAGGTAAGGTATAGTAAACACATGTGCAGTGGAACTTATTCCCACAAAGGGTGCACTCAATCTGTTAGAAAAAGAAACATCAGCGACATTGTAAGCTACTTCTATGATGAACACATCAACTGCAAATGTTCCCAATAATAAACCACTTTTGATTTTGATTCTCTAAAACAAAAATTGGAATGTGGCAGCCATGGTGACATCCCATCACTTTCACAATGACAATATAAAATAACTAGGCAACAGTATTTCTCCCAAGCTGTCAAAGCTGCACAGCCCTAATTTCACATCTCTACTTGAATCTTGTACAACCTGCATCTGGGGTCTCATCTGGTCTAGTAAACCCCATCTTGTGCTTAGCGCTTGTTCCTGTGCTGCCATGATTACTGCCTCTGTGCTTTCAGTCCAACTTTGTCCAGCCATTGGAGGATTTTTCAATATCAGCCACTTCTTTTATCTCCCAGTTGTACCTGCCGGTGTTCCAGATCAACTGGCGTTTAGATCAACTGGCGTTGGTCGAACAGATGTGTGGCAGTCTTGCGTTTCAGGAGCTCCTACCGACAAACCAGCAAAAAAAACGCCAAATGTGTCACCTGTGACACTTGTGAGGTTGTCTCAAACACACTCCGTCAGTCTTGATGCTGTTGAACAACAAAATGTTTAAAAATGTGGCGAGTTTACCTGGTGATATCCTCATGCGCGACGCGATCGCGAAAACAGCAAACAAGTAACACCACGCCGTTGTTGTTCACAGGACAGCAAGAGTAAACGATCGGGAGACCCTTGTCGTCGTTATCGTTCCACTCGCACGGTTTATTTCACCGAATTCAGCGTTTTTGCTCCACAACTAAAGCGAGCAGTTTGCTCTGTGCACCAACATGGAGTCGAGTCAACCAGCGCCACCTCTGGCCAAGTGCCACAGCCTACAGCCAGATCAACTGGTGACACACATCTGCAGCACGTTTGAATTCGTGTCATGCACATTTGTACCTTTCAATTGTGTGTTTGTGCGTCATGCAAATAAACCTTTGAAATGAATGAAATGATATCATGTATTTATTATCAGCCTACATTTGTACAAAATGCCAAATGACATACACATAGTCATAAGAATCACCATCCTGATATCAACACTTTTGCCCATAAGAAAAATGTCGTGAACAAATATATGACACACTAATATTTCACCAGTGTTGTAACATCACATGTCGTTAGCATAGTCTGCCTGTGTCTTCCCTCTGCAAACAAACATGTTAGAGTTGGTTGTGATATACAGTCTGCATAAGTGTGGTCAATCTAATAAACATTTATAAGGAGATGGCAGTTACTGTGAATGTACAGCAGTTACACAGTGATTAGTAATAAACAGTCAGACAATGACTCTGACAATCTCATTCAATCTTGCAGATTGCACCTTCTGTGGAAAGTGGTACCACACGGTGTGTGTGGACTTCCCCTGTGCAGAAGGCGACTACAAATGTTGTGGGTGCTAAATAAACAGAAAAAATTGATCCCTGTTGTCTTTGCTTACTGATTGTTTTTAGTGTTGACAATCCACATTGCTGGCATTGCATCTTTCAACATGTTTGTGGGTAGATTTGGATGTACCAGGGGTAAGTGCAGCCACTCAGCCTCTACTCAATGTGATCATAGCAGCAGGTGCAGATGTGTCACAAGTTAATCTAGTAGTGGCCTATGGTCATGTGTTAGTGGTGGGAACAGTCATATCCACTCACTCTCACTGGCTGTTTATTACTAATCACTGTGTAACTGCTGTGAATTCACAGTAACTGCCGTCTCCTTACAAATCTTCATTAGATTAACCACACTTATACAGACTGTATATAACTCCAGCCATGTTGATGAATTGCCTATATTGGCTGGAAATATTCATTTTCAGGGAAAAGACACAGACAGACTATGCTAGCGACATGTGATGTTACAACACTAATGAAATATTGATGTGTCATATTTGTCCAAGGTGTATTTCACTGTTATGGAAAAAGAGAATATTAAAATCATGATGACCAATTGGAGTGGTGATTTCTATGACTTTGTGTATATAATTTGGAATTTGGATAATTTGGAATAAACCGTGCGAGTGGAACGATAACGACGACAAGGGTCTCCCGATCGTTTACTCTTGCTGTCCTGTGAACAACAACGGCGTGGTGTTACTTGTTTGCTGTTTTCGCGATCGCGTCGCGCATGAGGATATCACCAGGTAAACTCGCCACATTTTTAAACATTTTGTTGTTCAACAGCATCAAGACTGACGGAGTGTGTTTGAGACAACCTCACAAGTGTCACAGGTGACACATTTGGCGTTTTTTTTGCTGGTTTGTCGGTAGGAGCTCCTGAAACGCAAGACTGCCACACATCTGTTCGACCAACGCCAGTTGATCTAAACGCCAGTTGATCTGGAACACCGGCAGTCCACAATGGTTCCTGTTCTTGCTCCTCTTCTTTATTGGGTTTCTGCTGCCGAGGGTATTCACTAAGTACACAGCCAGTTGTGGCCATCTTCCTGATGTACCCATGGATATTTGTTCTGACACTCACACTCACTGGTACTTGGCCTCCTCCCTTATGCTTAGCATGTAGTCTCAGCGTGCTGTATTTGGGGAGAAACCCCTTTATGTATGTTAAGGAGCTTTCTTGTCTTGATGTCAATGGCTTCTATTTCCTCCTTTTGTCAGCTTATTATTGCAGCAAGGTATCTGATGACTGGCAGGGAGTAGGTGCTGATTGCCTGTGTCTTGTTCTTCCAGTACAGCTGACTCCTCAAGACTTGCCTTATTCTCTGCAGGTATTTCTTGACATTCCCTTTTGATTTAGTATCTAATGATTTCACCGTATTTATTTCTAAATCTGTAATGGTTGTTAGTTCTAAATGAAGAAGAATTAACGTATATGGCAATTAGACAAAGATTACCTGTCAAGACAGAATGTGATCTCAGCAGTGATAGGATTTAGGACAGGAACCACTGGATTCTAGATTTTGATAAGATAAGATAAGATAAGATAAGATAGAACTTTATTAATCCCTCGGGTGGGTTCCTCTGGGAAATTCGACTTCCAAAATAAAGCACAGCAACGACCGAAGTTACAGTTACAGAATTGTTATATATATATATATATATACACACACACACATATATAAATACAGAGCAGCTGGATAGCGTAGTGGTTAAACTACACGCCTTTGGAACAGAGGATCGCAAGTTCGATTCCTGCCTGGGGCGTCTGTATCCAGTAAGGGTCCTAAGGCTAGACCCCCTATGCTAACCAAGCCTACCGCAGACATGAGCGAGACAGATAAATATGAAGGGCAAGAGACAAAAACAGGGCGTTGTTGGAATGCTACTACGCAAGTAACCCCGGCGGAAGGGGCTACATGAATAGGATGAGGGACCTATGGATTCTTCGATACCCAACATCCACAATGACGGCGAAACAACTAGTAGCTCAGTGTTCCAACATTCGAATGAAGGGACTGCTCTCACAGCTAGAGATTGACGAGGTACAACACAAATGCTACGGCAAGGAGGAGTCAGGACGCCAGGTCAGGGGGGAGATATCATCACCCCCACCCGAGATTGGGTACATAGCC
Source organism: Astatotilapia calliptera (assembly GCF_964374335.1). NCBI lineage: Eukaryota > Metazoa > Chordata > Actinopteri > Cichliformes > Cichlidae > Astatotilapia > Astatotilapia calliptera. The sequence continues at coordinate 27,552,084 of NC_137442.1, read as the reverse complement.
CCAAGTGCGATAGGAGAAGGATCGTTGAGTGCGAGAGGAACTGACCTGAAAAATAGGATCATGGCCAAGCTTGAAACCTGGATCCCCCGTAGCCGGTTACCAAGATTACGTGAAGTACCCTCAGAAGGTCTGCTAGATGATGTTAATGCAGCACTACGGACGATACCTACAACCACGATTACCGACACTAACAAGCTGATCTACAATACGGCAGCAGTGATCAGTGAGATGCTTGGCTACAAGTTGAACAGCCACAAGGGGCAGTACCCTCCATGGAGAAGGAGGCTAGAGGGCAAGATCAAAGTAGCACGGAGGGAGGTTAGCCAACTAACGGAGTGGCAGAAAGGTGCGACAAAGAAGGTGCATAAGAAATACAGCAAGCTGTCCATACCTGAGGCCTTGGAAACTGCCAAGCAAAGACTCATAGCCTTGGCCAGCCGCTTGAGGAGGTACACCAGAGAGATAGAAGGCAGGAGAATAAACCAGCTGTTCTCCACAGAACCAGCAAAGGTGTACTCTCAGTGGCAAGGGAACAATAATAATAAGAGAACAGCACCACCAAGGCTGGAGACGGAGCAATACTGGAAGAGCATATGGGAGAAGGATGCAACCCATAACGGCAATGCTCAGTGGCTAGAGGATCTGAGGGCAGACCACAGCGACCTCCCTGAACAGGGTCCAGTAACCATCACAGTGGCAGATATCCAAGAAAGGGTCTCCAGTATGAAGAGTTGGACAGCACCAGGGCCCGACATGGTTCACGCCTACTGGCTGAAGAAGCTGACTGCACTCCACGAGCGTCTGGCAGCACAAATGAACCAGCTGCTAGTTAACGAAAGACACCCGGAATGGCTAACTGAAGGCCGGACGGTCCTGATCCCCAAGGACCCCAAGAAGGGACCGGTCCCCTCCAATAACCTGCCTCAGTACTACATGGAAGCTCCTGTCAGGCATCATATCGGCTAAGATGAACAGGCACATGGGTCAATACATGAGCGGGACACAGAAAGGAATTGGCAAGAATACCAGAGGTGCAAAACACCAGCTACTGGTAGACAGAACAATCAGACCAGACTGACCAACCTGTGCACTGCCTGGATTGATTACAAGAAGGCCTATGACTCAATGCCCCACAGCTGGATACTGGAATGCCTAGAATTGTACAAGATCAATGGGACCCTAAGAGCCTTCATCAGGAACTCAATGGGGATGTGGCGTACAACACTAGAGGCCAACTCCAAGCCCATAGCACAAGTTACCATCAAGTGCGGGATCTACCAAGGAGATGCTCTGTCCCCACTGCTGTTCTGCATAGGCCTGAACCCCCTCAGTGAGATCATTAACAAGACTGGCTACGGATACCGACTACGGAACGGAGCAGTTGTCAGCCACCTCCTGTACATGGATGACATCAAGCTGTATGCCAAGAGTGAACGAGACATCGATTCACTGATCCACACTACCAGGCTATACAGCAATGACATTGGAATGTCGTTCGGACTGGAGAAGTGTAGTCGGATGGTAACAAAGAGAGGGAAGGTAGTCAGAACTGAGGGGATTGAACTACCAGAAGGCAACATTGCAGACATAGAGGACAGTTACAAGTACCTGGGGATCCCGCAGGCAAATGGGAACCATGAAGAGGCCGCTAGAAAGGCTGCAACCACCAAGTACCTGCAGAGGGTCAGGCAAGTCCTGAGGAGTCAGCTGAATGGTAAGAACAAGATCCGGGCCATCAACACATACGCCCTGCCCGTGATCAGGTACCCTGCTGGGGTAATAAGCTGGCCAAAGGAGGAGATAGAAGCCACTGACATAAAGACAAGAAAGCTCCTGACCATGCATGGAGGGTTTCACCCCAAGTCCAGCACCCTGAGGCTGTACGCTAAGCGGAAGGAAGGGGGCCGGGGACTGGTGAGTGTCAGCACCACAGTCCAGGATGAGACAACGAACATCCAAGAATACATTGGGAAGATGGCCCCAACTGACCGAGTGCTCAGTGAATACCTCAGGCAGCAGAAACCCAAGAAAGAGGAGGGAGACGAGGAACCATCATGGAAGGACAGGCCCCTGCACGGTATGTACCACCGGCAGATAGAGGAGGTGGCTGATATCCAGAAATCCTACCAGTGGCTGGACAAAGCTGGACTGAAAGACAGCACAGAGGCACTAATCATGGCAGCACAAGAACAAGCTCTGAGTACAAGATCCATAGAGGCTGGGGTCTATCACACCAGGCAGGACCCCAGGTGCAGGCTGTGTAAAGATGCCCCAGAGACAATCCAGCACATAACAGCAGGGTGCAAGATGCTAGCAGGCAAGGCATACATGGAACGCCATAATAAAGTGGCCGGCATAGTGTACAGGAACATCTGTGCCGAGTATAACCTAGAAGTCCCGAGGTCAAAATGGGAGATGCCCCCAAGGGTGGTGGAGAATGACCGAGCTAAGATCCTGTGGGACTTCCAGATACAGACGGACAAAATGGTGGTGGCTAACCAACCGGACATAGTGGTGGTAGACAAACAGAAGAAGACGGCCGTAGTGATCGATGTAGCGGTTCCCAATGACAGCAATATCAGGAAGAAGGAACACGAGAAGCTGGAGAAATACCAAGGGCTCAGAGAAGAGCTCGAGAGGATGTGGAGGGTGAAGGTAACGGTGGTCCCCGTGGTAATCGGAGCACTAGGTGCGGTGACTCCCAAGCTAGGCGAGTGGCTCCAGCAGATCCCGGGAAAAACATCGGAGATCTCTGTCCAGAAGAGCGCAGTCCTGGGAACAGCTAAGATACTGCGCAGGACCCTCAAGCTCCCAGGCCTCTGGTAGAGGACCCGAGCTTGAAGGATAAACCGCCCGCAGGGGCGTGCTGGGTGTTTTTTTTTTAATATATATATATATATATATATACACACACACACATATATAAATACAGAGACAAATATAAATAAAATATACAAAGGGGATAAATAGAATAAATAGGAATAAAAAATAAAAATACAAGTGAATTGCACATTTCAAGTATTGAGTCTATTGCACTGTTGACTATTTACAAAAAGTATTGCACAAGGTATTGTACAGTGAGGTGAAGAGGCACTACAGCTTAGTTGTTCCCCCCTCCTTTGTCCTCCTGTTTCCCCTCCCTCTCCCCTCCAGAGAGGAGTTAAACAGTCTGATGGCGTGTGGGACAAAGGCGTTTTTAAGTCTGTTAGTTCTTGTCTTGGGGAGAAGCAACCTGTCACCGAACAGACTCTTCTGATTGTTTATGGCCGTGTGCAGAGGATGCCCAGCATTGTTCATAATGTCCAGCAGTTTCTTTAATGTCCTTTTCTCTGCCACTGTCACCAGAGTGTCCAGCTTCATGCCGACCACAGAGCTAGCCTTCCTGATCAGTTTCTCCAGCCTGCATGAGTCCTTCTTTGCTGTGCTGCTCCCCCAGCACACCACAGCATAGAAAAGTACTCCAGCAACCACCGACTGGTAAAACATCCTCAGGAGCTTCCTGCAGATGTTAAAAGACCTCAGCCTCCTGAGGAAGTACAGTCGGCTTTGGGCTTTTTTATACAGGTGCTCTGTGTTGCATGACCAGTCCAGTTTATTGTCCACCCACAGCCCGAGGTACTTGTACTTGTTGACCACCTCCACCTCCTCCCCCTCTATCTGAACCGGCAGTGGACCTTCTCTGGACCTCCCGAAGTCCACAACCAGTTCCTTAGTCTTTGAGGTGTTGAGTTGCAGGTGGTTTGTGTGACTCCATGCGACAAAGTTCCTCACCAGACTTCTGTACTCCTCTTCCTGATCATCCCAGATACACCCCATGATGGCCGTGTCATCTGCAAACTTCTGAATGTGGCATAATTCAGAGTTGTAGCAGAAGTCAGAGGTGTACAGGGTGAAGAGAAGAGGGGACAGCACAGTTCCCTGTGGTGCTCCTGTGCTGCTGACCACAGTGTCAGACGTGATGGTGGTGAAGATAATGCAGAGGCTGATTGGCTCAAAAAAGGCAGGCGAGAAGATGATTGGACTAGAGTAATGATGTCAGTATTGACACTGAGCGTGTGAGAAAACGGCAGTCACGCAAAGAACAGGAAAGCAGCTGAACATCCGGGAAAGCAGGCAGAGGGATGATTACAGATTTTCCATACTGAACTTACCCATAAGCTTAATTTAATTATATTCTGCTTGGAAAATTATAAATAGGTTAATCAAGTTATAGAAATCAATATTTGGTGTGACTGCAGCACAGTCTGAATTCTCCTCAGCAAGTTCTTCAATTAGTTTTCTGTGATTGTTCTCAAGGCTTCTTGAAGCACTCTTCTTTGAAGCCCTTCTTTGACATATGCTTTTATGAAACAGGTGTTTATTGATGATGTGACTAGTGATAGAACCATCAATCACAGTGAATTGTGAGATGCATAGGTGTCAGACTGCAGCAAAGGCATTTACTGCAGCTACACACCTGTATGTGTGTAATTTCATTGTTTACAAATGATAAGAATGACACGAATATAATGAAGATAACCTTTATAACATCCTATGGTTTAATTTTCATAAAGCTTAAAGTTAATTATGAACTTAAATTTGAATGAATGAAGAGGTTGACAGGTGTTTTTTAACAGGCCAGTGTGAGCTTCTTTTTGCCCCACACCTTTAGAGCCACCCCTGTGGTTTTTGCAAGTTGCTCTGTCAGCATCAAGCAACAGCCACAGACAGGCGAGAGTAAAACACTGTACTGGTCTGATAAGCTGCTCAGAAAAATGTAAGCTGCAGTCTGAGGCCTTTCATTATGCTCACATGCACTCTGTTGTAAATGATTAGGTCTATCTTCAGATTTCAGTCCCTCATACAGGAAAGCTCCATGGATTAAAGTAATCTTCGATCCAGCAGGTTATGCTGACCTGCCTTGGTTGTAGATGAGGAAAGCTTTCTGTAGTCATGACAATATAAGCTGAGCCAATGACTAAACTGAAATACTATCATGTGCTCCAATATTAAAGTAAGGAAAGGCATTAGTGAACTTTACAAACGATTTACTTCTGGCCTCTGAGAGTGAACTCATCTCTGTGCTTGTCCTGCTAGACCTCAATGCAGCACTCTGTACTGTTGACCATAATATTTTTTGCACTAATTAGAGTTATGCTATAGCAGGGGTGCCCAATCCCAGTCCTCGAGAGCTACCGTCCTGCAGCTTTTAGACGCATCCTTCTTCTGACACACCTGAATCAACTGAATGGCTTGTTATCAGGCCTTTGCCAAACTTGATGGCATGCTGAAGAGGTAATCACACCATTTGATTCAGCTGTGTTGGAGTAGGGATGCATCTAAAAGCTGCAGGATAGTAGATCTCGAGGACTGGGATTGGGCACCCCTGTGCTATAGGTATTAAAAGTTACTGCGTTGAGTGGTTTGATCTATCTATCTAATAGCCTGCAATTTGTTTGTGTAAATCTTGAATTTCTACCAGAAGTTCTACCAGATTCGGTGCTGGTAACATTTCTGTTTCCATTATACATAAATGGATGGCATTACCCTCGCCTCCAGTAATACTGTGAGGTTTGTTTTTGACCAGGATATTTCCTTTGGTTTGTACAGTAAAGAAATATGTAGGAGCCTTTTCTTCAAATATCTCTAAAATTAGAAATATCCTGTCTCAGAGTGACACTGGAAAAATAGTTCAGCATTTATTACTTCTAGGCCAGAGTAATTCATTATCAGCATGTCCTAAAAACTCCCCGAAAAGCCTTCAGTTGATCCAAAACGCTACAGTTAGAAGACTAACAGGGACTAGAAAGCGAGCATATTTTGCACATACAGGCTTCTTTTCTTTGGCTCCCTGTTAAATACAGAATTGAAATGAAAATCCTTCTCTTAACATGCAAGGTCTTGAATAATCAGGGCGCATCTGTTTGTACTCCACTCTGCTTTAATCATTAGTTGTTATTAATCTTTGGCTCTCTGCCACAGCATGTCTTTGTTCTGTGGTCCTCCCCTCACCCCCAACTGCTCATGGAAGATGGCCACCGTTACCTGAGCCTGGCTCTGCCGGAGGTTTCTTCCTGTCAGAAGGGAATTTTTCCTTCTCACTGTCACCATAGCACTTGCTCATATGGGGTCATCTAAATGTTGGGTTTTCTCTGCTTTCTTTAAATCATTGTAGGGTCTTTACAGTGTAAAGTGCTTTAAGGCAAGTGTTGTGATTTTGTGCTATTTTAATAAAATTGACTTGAACCGAACTGCTGTTCTGCATAGGCCTGAAACCCGTCAGCAAGATCATTAACAAGACTGGCTACAGATACCGACTACGGAATGGAGCAATCGTTTCTCACTTCCTTTACATGGATTGCAAGAATTTACAAGGATCTACAGCAACGACATCTTAAAGCAAAATGCCATTCAGACAGGAGAAGTGTATCGAGTGGTAACAAAGAGAGGGAAGGTAGTCAGAACTGAGGAGATTGTGCTCCCAGAAGCCAAGATTGTAGACACTAAGAGTAGATACAAGTACCTTGGCATCTCACAGGAAAATTGACACCATGAAGAGACCATAAGGAAAGCTGCAACTAGCAAATAAACATTTCATTTCAAATGCCATTTTCTATAGGTGCTGGTTCAGCCAGGGATGAGGGTGGTGGGTGCCTAAACAAGGCTGAAGAAAGATGGTAAATGGGAGAAATAGATGTTTGCATCACTGACATTTATATCTTGTACCGCTATTATGCCCACTTGGTCCATTAAAAAAATCTTTCACTGACATCCTCATTAATTCACAATCCTCAGTAATCATGGTGATGAATGGCAATGGTGAATATATCTACACACACACACACACACACACACACACACACACACACACACACACACACACACACACACACACACATACATATATATATATATATATATATATATACATACATAGTTTATCCTGCAGAGTAAAATAAGAGGGGACTGTTTAATCATTTTTTTCATCTTTCAGTGCACATAGTTCCAATCCATTTGTTTTTGATGACTTGCAACTTAATGATAGACTTCTAACATCTTTAAATTGCCATTAACCCTATCATTTATTTTTTTCGAACATGGTTGTGTTCAGAAGTTTCTGCACTTCTGCAGCCCAGTGCTAAAACTCCATGAGTCATTGAACAGAATCCCCACTGTGACATTTAAGTGAGTTCAGCTGTGTTGCTTTTTTGTGCGTGTCTGACGCAGGGTGCATCAAATCTATACATATGAAATCAGATTATTGATATGTCTGTAGTAAAATGTCTATGGTGTGTCAGAGTAATCTCTGTTTTAGGTTCAGGCTTTCCTAATTTAGAATCACTCAAATTATCAACAGTATCTTAAAGAATGGATGCCATGAGTTCTAATTTTATTAAAGTAGATGGAAAGATTGTAAAAAGACTGGTATGACTGGCACTTTTCTAATCCTACTCACTACTCTAAGTACTTCATAGTAGCTTCATAGAGTGGTTTGTTCTATACTCTTTGAAGCACTGTCTTTGGAGTTCAGTATCTTACCCAAGAACATATGGAGACCGGGTGAGCAAACCATCAATCCTCAGCCCATGATTCACACTTTCTCCTGAGCCACAGCTGCCCCAAAGACATAAAAAATGTATGTGGCAGAAGGCACAGAGAGGAAATCATTAAAACTACTAACAAATAAAAAACATGTAAAACATGGAGGATGGCACAACAAGAAATATTTATGTCAAAGGTCAAAAACCGAATAAAAAAAAAATACACTGGTTAATGTTTAACAATAATATATGCAGTAAGTTTTACATTAAAAACTTGCATACCATATTTTTCGGGCCATAAGGCGCACTGCATTATAAGGCGCATTAAGAAACAAAATGGTCATATAAGTCCAACTTTACTCAACTCATTCTTCTTACTTCCTCCACTTCCTTACCATTGATCCATTGATGACGAATTCTCTCGCAGCTGCTCTATTCCCATGTTGTTGCAGTATATTAATAACTAACCTTGTATTGTGGATGGATTATCTCAGTTGTTCTCCTGACTGAAGTTTGGTCAGTTTCCACATCCTGCCATGCGATTGCATTTGTCCCTAACCATCGGGAACCCTCACGTTAACTTTTATCAAGGGGAAAAAAGTTAGCGTTCATCCTCCAGCTTCACTATGTTTATGTTATGCTAACATAGCTGTGTCGCTAGCGATCACGTAGCACATCATTATATACCAACTACCCGAACTTCAGTAACCCCACAAAAGTCACTGCTGTTAGTTTTCTGTCTTCATTTATGTTGGAAGGGATAGCAGAGGTGTACGTTTCAATTTTTTCAGAAATCACTCAGAACATGGTATATTATGTTTAGGTGGAATGTAGCAAGCTAACTTCCTGCTAACTAAAAACCTAAATTAATTAATTCTAAAATTTATTAAATTTAACAACTTCTATTTTCATGGATGCCTGGATGTTAAACTTAATTGTTAAACCTGGTAAAGCATAAATGCTGATCATTTTATTAAAGATGAAAGAATTTAGACAGTTCTTAACTCTCAGTGATGCCACAGTGTTTGTTTGGCTTTCGGACCTGAAGGAGACGGAGTTTTGGACCCAGATCACTCCGCGAGGCTCCTGACTATGGCAGCCGTAATGCTCCGACAATCCATCGGCTTTGCAGCTTAGAAAAGTTGTACTAAAACATTTTTAGACAGATTTTTGAGCGCCGTGTACCACATAAAATCGGTTCGAGGTCAGTAAGCACAACCAGAATTCATACATAAGGTGCACCGGATTTCAAGGCATGCTGTCAATTTTTGAGAAAATTAAAGAATTAGAAGTGCGCCTTATTGTGCAAAAATACAGTACATGCATCTACCATTTATTTTATTTTATTAAATGTATCAAACTTATCAGATACACCACTTAAAAAATATTAAAACATATATAATAAATATACACATGAAAAAGGTTTAAATCAACAACAAAAATATAATACAAGATATTACAAGGCCCAAATGACAAAAAACAAGTAACAGCAGATCGTTCATGATGACCGATTCCTCTTAAAACTGTTTGTTTGAGATTAAAATGATCAGTCTCTTCACGATGGACTCATAGACTGATTTTCCCCCACTTTTCTGTCTCATATATGTGTCAGCCTCGAGCTGCTAACTGAATCATACAAAAATATTACATTGGAAACCAAGCCTATAATATTACCAAAACTCATAATTATGATGATGCATGGTCCTTAGTTATTGGTGCACACACCCAGGTGCACTGGGAGACTACTTTTCCCTTTCGCATTTCTCTGCATGAGATTTTGTGAATATTTTAAATTCACTTATTTTTATCACTATCATTCTATCATTATCACACTGACTGTAAAACGATGAGTTTTAGTGATCTAATCTGTACCATCATACATAACCGATTAAAATTATTTTGTTCCCAAATTGTTGCAGTAAAACACAATTTAATTTCTGTTTCTCATTTCTTTCTATTGATTATTATTCCTTAAAATGCTCCAAATGTCACTCCCCCCTCCTACAACAAGTTTGACAGAAATTTTAAACATAAACTCCAAGTTTCCTGTTCCAGAAAATTGTAGTTAGTTCACTAAAAATTTGTATGTGTGAATGTGGATAATGGAGGAAAGAAAGAAAGTCATCAAAATGGAGCTTTGACACAAGGATTCACCATGGTAACAGGTAACGAGCAAAGCCTCTATGTCTATTCAGCAGTGAAAGAAATATAAATGCAATTCAACATGCACCAAAAAAACACCCATGACCCATGTCATCATTCAGCTAGACTGAATTTTCCTTAAAAGCTAAAGCTAGAATCTCGTTAGACTTTATAAATGAATTATTTGGTTGTAAACTGAATAGAAAATTATGAATCCAATGGATAAGATACAGTTTAGTTTTGGGCTTGAGATATTATTAAAATCCAGTAAATGATTTTGGGGTGATATACTTCATAGTATGGCTCATCAGCTTTATCCTACTGTAGTTACAACAGTTCTGTAAATTAACATTAGTCTTCTTCATTCCTCAGGTGTCCCCTTACTCTGCAAAATTGTGTTAAAGTCTAGTCAAAAGATCCACCGCACTTTGCACATCCTTTTCAGCTCAATCTGTCTGCCTAGCAAGTCAATCAATCAATCAATATAAAAGCTAGTATAAGCCTTTTCATTTGCCACTTTTCTCTGTTTTATGGCCATCTGGAAACTCTTTCTTGCCACCCAAAGCCTGCTTCCTCTATGTATCATTTTTTCCTCTTCAACTTCCACCATTTGATCATGTCTCTGCTTTAACTCACTTCGTCTTCTTAATGTCCAAAACCATCAGACTACCGTCTGAAGCTGCCTATCTACATGTCCCCCTGCCACCTACTTAAGTCTCCTGTCTTTGAGATTACACCTTCTGCATAAGATGTAGTGCACCTTCCTAAACTCTTATGTAACTATACATTTCTCCCTCTTAAATTATGTGTTCAGCACAGCCATTTCCATCCTTTTTGTGGAAAAATCTCACTTGGGGACACTACTATTTTATCCAGCTTATTCCACAATTCCTCTTTCACTTCTGATATCAAAATCTAGGGCATGTCAGGGCATAGGCAATGACAACATTTAGCACCATGCCTTTTTGTTATAAGCCAAGGTCATGTGGGTTATATGTGTGTGTGTTTATGTGTGTGACTCCTCTCACCAGATGACGGTTGTAGGTTTTTTCTCTCTTTTCTCTCTCATAGGTGTGGGCATGGGCGTGTCTTGATGGAGACCAGTGCCTGCTGAGTGGTTGGATTGACTTCATTCCTGGTCCAGGATTGGATAATTGGTTAACCAGCAAGTTTGTAACCACTAGACAACAGCCACATTGCCCCTGTGGCCTCCACCACCCAACAAACAGACTGTACCTCTGATCATTGCTTTGAGTGTGATTCTCTGAAAATCTTTGCAGAATAATGTGTTAGTAAGTATAAGTTGATTTGTGTGTCTGGCACAAAAATATTATTATTATTATTTGTGAATTGGGTAACTTGTAGCCTTTTCACTGTATATATTGTCCACTGCAGCAGCCTCGTAATAGTGAGAAGTCCTGTTGAAATCAGTTTCCTCCTGTTTTTCAAAATAGAAGTTTAGGTAAGCAAATTGTTTTTTGGTTTACTTTGTTTGATAGGGGACCTTTAGAGATTTTTTCTTGGTTATTTTGGCATTGCTTACGCTCTGAGTCAAGAAAAAATGCTTGCATAGCATTAAGAAATTGCTCAGTTTTGACTCTTTCTTGGATGGTGTTGGAGCCGGGAGGTCACATTTGTTACATTCAATTTACTTCTAGGCCAAGAACGTAACACTTTGATTTCCTACTTCAAATTCACGACTCTGCCTGATACTCTCTTCACTTCTATAACACTATTCATATATGCTTCCTTCAAGATTATCTCTACAGGGTGGGCCATTTATATGGATACACCGTAATAAAATGGGAATGGTTGGTGATATTAAAGTCCTGTTTGTGGCACATTAGTATATGTGAGGGGGCAAACTCCTCAAGATGGGTGGTGACCATGGTGGCCATTTAGAAGTCGGCCATCTTGGATACAACTTTTGTTTTTTCAATAGTTTTTCCTCTTCTTGCCACAAACAGGACATTAATATCACCAACCATTCCCATTTTATTATGGTGTATCCATATAAATGGCCCACCCTGTACTTGGTTTTACTTCCTATCTTTGTATTGGTAAAGCAGCTTAAATCCAACTCCAATGCCGGGCCTTACTTCCCTTTTATCTGGTCTACTGCACACACATTATATCTAACTTTAACTTTCTTCCTTTACCATAGTCCCTACATTTAAAGGCCCTATTCTCACCTCCACGCTGCTTGGATTCCTTTTTTTTTTCTCTGCCTTCTAACACACCTTCCCCCTTTTTTTCTTCATCTTTGCCCAACAGTAGCATAGTTTCCACCAGCACCCTGGAGTGTCATTTGTTTCAGCATTTTATTTTGACACATTGTATGGGCCTAAAATCACCCGAAAAACAAAAATCTGATATGGGAGTAGTGTAAAACCAAACAAATTTAATTTTGTTTTAGAATTTTAAGTGCAAATTCATAAGTTGACAAATTAAAAAATTAGAATGTAAAATTTAGCTAACAAAAAAAATATGTACAAATTTAAAATTATGTGCAAATAAAGTTATGTACAACAAATTACATTAAAATACAGAAAAAACACTGTATTTCTTGTAACTATTTACAAAAATGACCATTGCAGCTGTAATTTACAGTATTTAAGGGTAGATCTACTCACCAAACATGACAGAACATATAAGACCTCAAAATAAGACACATAGAACATCATAAAAACATAAAACCTAGTACAAAATAACCACGTTATGTTTTCAATATAAATGGAAGTGTAACAAAAGGAAAAAATCCTGGCTATACAAATCAAAGAGGCAGCGAGGTAAGAGTGGGGCAATATTGTTGGTGTCCATGTGGCTGATCAATAAAGACCTCACTGACTCTGTCACTTTTGCTTCTTGTTTATGTTATTTTCATACATGTAATATAATACATGCACTGCATTATACATTTAATAGATTGTTTATTCAAAGGTCTCTGCCTGAAAAGTCTTATACATCTATTCAACCTCGGCACTGGCTGTCCTGATTATTCTATTAAACCATCAAATAAGACAACTCAATGGATCCCTTATAAAGACAAAGACAAATGAGATAGCAGTTAATAAATGCAGTGAGTCTAGTTTGCCTCATTATGTTTCACTTTGCTATGATCAAATTCAAACAAGCTTGCGTTTGTGATTTTTGTGGTGGTAGGATAACTGTGTGTGTGTGTGTGTGTGTGTGTGTGTGTGTGTGTGTGTGTGTGTGTGTGTGTGTGTGTGTGTGTGTGTGTGTGTGTGTGTGTGTGTGTGAGTCAAATGGTTTAACGGTAAACTAATGGGAGAGCAGCAAACAAGGAAGCTGCCAGGTACTCTACTTTCAGTATACTGACTTTAGTTTGTTTGCATTTTGTGTAGATGGCATTAGCAAATAAATGAGCTTCAGTGATTTATCATCGTAATTGTCATGATCCTGGTTCTGTAACCCAGGGTTTTTAGTTTGGGGAACGTTTAGTTTTCAAGTTTGTTATTCTTATATTATTTGTTGCTGTTCAGCTTTTTTGTTATTATATAGTTTATGATTTTCAGGTCTTTGTTTTGTTATCTAGGCTTTAGGCTACTGTTATCATGCCTCCTCTGTGTTCCACATCACATGTTTAGTCTGTCTTGTTTTCATGTGTTTCTCTCCGGTCCCTGTGTCAAGCTCACACGTCTGACTCTCAGTTTGTGTTACTTCTTGTTTTACTTTGATAGCCTCCTACCTCGTACGCATCATCTCCACTTTTGCTTCCCTTGACTCATTAACCTGGATTTGTGTCAGCTGTGTTTCCACCTGTGGCCTGTTCCTATGTTATCCTATATTGTCTGAGTTTCCCTTGAGCTGAGTTAGTGACCAAGTTCAATTGTGTTTAGTATTTTGTACTTTTGGAAAAGCTCGAAAATAAAGCTGTTTTTGGACTTACCTCTGCGTAGTCATGGCAAAATTAAGCCTCATGAATCCTTGAATTTTTCCGTCCATTTGGTTCAAAAAATTGTTCATTTCCTTAAGGGTTCATGTGCACACAAACTACCAAAATCTTATGGTTCTTGTTCTTATTGTCCTGAACAGTTTGCCAGACGGCAGCGGTTAAAAACAGTCAATGACCGGAGTGTGTACTGTCCTTATTGATGTTGTCTGCCTTCTTCTTCATTTTGAATAGTCCTATAGGAGTTTACCAGCAGTTACTGTGGAGGTTTAGCCTGTTTTAACCGTTCTGAGAAAGAAAAATGTCTGTTGTGCCTTTTTACCAGCTGGAAAGTATAAGTGACCATGTCAGCTATGGGGAGAGGGTGCTCCCAGTTACTTAAGGCAGCGGTCCCCACCACGAACAGGTTTATGTCCGACAATATTTTCACAGACTGGTGTTGTGGATGATTACAACAAAATAAAACCAGTACCGGTACCAAAATAAAGTTTAACATTTATTCGTAACACAGAGACCCAGAGAAACTGAGTTAACGATTAAAAAAAAAAGAAATGCTAAAGACCGATAAAAACCCTGAAAACCATGAATTTCAAACCCGAGCCTCAACTCAGCAGGTGGATGTTTACTAGTATGGGAGGCGAGGCCCACGTGAGTCCATGAGGGAGTTGGTCCTGATGGTGTGACAGGGAGGCAGGCAGGTGGAAGACAGTGGCGAATCTGTACCTGAGCTGTGGTGGAATTGACTGCTGGAACGACCAGACGGAGGTTGACTGCAGACAGACTGAGAATGTGATCCGTGGACTTGTCTGGAGCCAGAGAAACAAGGTTAGTACGAATATTAGCAAGAGCAATAAACATGAGTGCCCAACACTGACGCTCTGGGAAGGGGCAGTTGTGATTGCTGGTCTTAAGTACTGCCGTGATCATCAGCCTCAGGTGCGGCTCCCGTGAGGAACGAATAATCTCCGCTCATCAGAGGAGGAGACATGAAGCACAGCAAGAAAACACATTGCCACTCACATTGTGAAAAGTGCACTGCTGTCTCATAATGGGTCACCATGTTTCTTACTGACATCTTAGTACAAACAGTGCACATACTCGGAGGGCTGTGAAGGGCAGGTTACTATAGTTGATAAAAAAAGTCCAGTGACCTCTCCTTATGTCATGCAGTTATACATCTCTCTGCATGACATTTCTGAAGTGTTGTCCAGTTAAAACTGGACAATGGTTTTAACTGCTAACATGTTAGCAGCTAGCAGTTATGTTAGCAGTTACTGCTAGCTGCTAACCCCCTGGGCGCCTCCTGGGTGAGGTGTTCCAGGCATGTCCCACCGGGAGGAGGCCCCGGGGCAGACCCAGGACACGCTGGAGAGATTATATCTCTCGGCTGGCCTGGGAACGCCTTGGTATTCCCCCGGATAAGCTGGAGGAGGTGGCTGGGGAGAGGGAGGTCTGGGCCTCTTTGCTTAGGCTGTTGCCCCCGCGACCCGGCCCCGGATAAAGCGGATGAAGATGGATGGATGGATGGATGTTAGCAGCTAAAAAGTTAAAATTGGACAACTGGAGATTTTGCATACCAGTAGGAAAGGAAAACATTTCCTTATTCATTTTCTTGAGGCCTGAGAATACCACAGTGGGCTCCTCATAGGCTCATCGATCCAACAACAAAATATGTTACTATTGCAACAATTCAGAAACTCTGACTGCTCTGCTTGAAATTCTGAGAGGAAATTTCCTCTTGCCATCTTGACAGAGAGTAGCAGTCAAAGTTGATCTTTTTGAGCTGGCAGGTGTCAAAGACATAGAACAAGCTCTTTTTGAATTAGAAACTAGTATTTCAAAGGTAACAATGATAAATGTTTTTTGGAGAAGTACAAGCTGTGGTTAGGAGAGTAGGTTTGTATAGTTGGTAGGTTTGTATAGAGTTTTCTTGAAGAAATTGATGGTTTGATAATGAGTTGTTGACATGGTTAACTGTAACTTTTTAGGATCATGGATTGCAGAAAAACTTCTTATGCAAAAAAATAATGCAAAGGCTCTCTCTCTCTGGGTAAGTGCAAATGGTTGTCTGTCTCTCTGTGTTAGCCCTGCATCACTATGGGGACCTGTCCAGGGTGTAGCCCCGCCTCTCGTCCTATGGTAGCTGGGATAGGCTCCAGTCCCTGTGACCCTGATAAGAATAAGTGGAAGAGGATGGGTGGTCATCCAGATGGAGGATTTAGAAAGCTTCTTACAGGTGTACAGAATGAAACTGTGAATAAGATAAAAATTGAAATGATTAAAAACTTCCTGTTGGGCAAGATGTTTACACCTTACATAGAGCCACTATAATATCTGTCCCCAGAAACAGGTTTTTTGTTTTTGTCTGTTATCCTGAGGTCCACCCGATTTTGGCTATGACCAACAGGGGATCCTTGGATTTTTTCATGCCTGGTAACACTATTTGGACTTGAATGACACTTTGAGTTTAAGGTTTAAAAAAAACAATGGTAAAGGTTCTGATCTGGCCATTGACGCTCCTGTAGCTGTTATCAGTTATCCCCTTGATACAATTTTTGCACAGTTTGCCACCACTCTAAGTGGCGGATTAATACACAGGCTAGCACAAATAATTCCTATAGAGCCATTATCGAGCCTACATTGACCAGGTCTTTCAAATGCCACAGCAGCTGGAAGGTAGCTGTGAAGGGGACAGTCTAGCCTCCAGATTTGCATATCGAGCTGTTCCATCTTTTACCAATTTTCCCCATCGGTGCAATCACGCAACAACGGACATAGAGATTTTGCTTGCTTCTTTTCTCTACTAATGAAGAGCTACAGCAGCTCTACAGCCTCTGTAGATCGATAATTTATCTCCCACAGAGTGGTAATCATGTTCGGGTACACTGAAAAATAGAAGTGCCAGGTTTGCCCCTTGGTACATTTGCACATTATCATAACTGATCTGAAAAAATGATTTTATATGGTGTACATAGCTGAAAAACTATGTGAATAACATGAGTATTTGCAATTTTTATTTACACAGTGGAATGAAACCTTTATGTATTGTTTTTTCGGTGTACAAAACCATCCAAACAACAAAAAGGTAACTTTAATTCAATAAGGAGAGATCATTTGAATGAACTGGACATAGACAAGTAATGTCTTGTTGCATGCTCAATCATCCAGGTAAGGAAATCCTAAAAAAGACTGGAGAAGTCACTTGGATGAGTGACGAAACGTTTCTCCCACTGAAAACGCTGCATCCAGATCAACAGAATCAATTTTTTGGGATACAGAAGTAATTTATCTGATGGTCCATCGTGGTAGGATGAAGAGTAAGGCTCGGTTGGGTCCAGCTAACATGTCTCTGAGGTGGAGATGAGGAGGAGTTTGTTTGTTTGTTTTTGCACTAATGCGATTCTGAGAGGAGAATAACAGAGACCACAGATTTAAACCATGCAGAGTGGTGGCTGATTGGCTTAAAATGGCAGGCAAGAAGGTGATTGGACTAGAGTAATGATGACAGCATGGCAAACAGTGAAGTAGAAAATAGACTAGCAGCCGAACAACCAGGAAAACTGGCAGATGAGTGACTACAGATCTAAGCTTCATATAGAAACAATTCTTTATTGGAGATATTGCATTTTTCATCAGAATTTTAACCAACAAGGTGATAGAGGAGTATCTTTCTTCTTTTCTTCCTTTTTTTTCAAAACAGAGGTCTTCTGATGATGACGTCCGCTGTAACCCGTCCTCCTCTGATGTGTTTGTAACGGAGGCGGAAGGCTGGTTTTACTTCCACAGTGGGTTTTGTGTGAAGGAAGAAAATCTTCCTCCAACCGGATTGAGCAGTGGAGCCGCCAAGGGAAAGCACACATTAAAAACTGTATAATTAAAATATAATTTATTATATTTAAATAGTTAAAAAAAAAAAGGGGAGCACGGTGGCACGGTGGTTAGCACTGTTGCCGCACAGCAAGAAGGTCCTGAGTTCAATTCCTCCATCAGGCCGGGGTCTTTCTGTGTGGAGTTTGCATGTTCTCCCCGTGTTTGCGTGGGTTCTCTCCGGGTACTCCGGCTTCCTCCCACCGTCCAAAGACATGCAGCTTGTGGGGATAGGTTAATTGATTAATCTAAATTGTCACTAGGTGTGAATGTGCGAGTGAATGTCAGCGTGAATGGTTGTCTGTCCTTGTGTGTTAGCCCTGCGACAGACTGGCGACCTGTCCAGGGTGTACCCCGCCTCTCGCCCTATGACAGCTGGGATAGGCTCCAGCGCCCCCCGCGACCCTGAAAAGGATAAGCGGAAGCGAATGGATGGATGGATGGATGGGGGGATGGATAGTTAAAAATGTAAAATGAATTAAAACAACCTTGGCCAAGGGGTAACACAATAAAAATCAATAAAACACAACATTAAAAGTCCAGTGGCCTGCGCCTCGACCTAAAAGTCCCAGGGAGCTAAGAAATCCGGCGAAGTAGTATAAAAAGGGAAACCCAGCGGAGTCCTCTCCTTCCTTTCCGCATTCGCGTCCCGATATGCTGGAGAAAGGGAGGAGCGGCAGTCACTATTCTTCTAGACAGTTTTATTTCAATGAAAGGGATAAGTCAGAGACTTACCCCGGGTGGGCAGAGCTCTCAACTCCGCCCGCCGCTTCTTTAAAACTGCAAATCGGCACAGCCGTCTCGTGCCTTCCGCTGGTGCTGTCTCCACTCTCCCCGCTGGTGTTGTCACTCCCCGCTGGCGATCTGCGCGCTGGCCCTCTGTGCACTGGCACTCTGTGCGCTGGTCCTCTTCGCGCTGGTGCCCTTCCCGGTCTCATCCGTCTCGAGCCTCCAGCCCGAAGCCGAGGCCCTCAGCCTCTAGCCTTCAAGTGCAGCCGTCAATCACAGCTCTACAGCCCAAGCCTTCTCTCCATATCTCTGGCTCGGCTTCTCAGTCACTCCGGTCACTCTCTTTCGTCCCTTCCGCTTCGAGCCTCCAGCCCGAAGCCGAGGCGCTCAGCCTCTAGCCTTCGAGCGCAACTCCTCAAAGCCAAGCTTTCCTTCCTCACTCGTCCTCAAAAAGTGCTCCTTTCTGTCGTCTACCCAGCCCTCTTATTGGCCTCTCTGGTACCTCTCAGGTGAAATCAAGTTAGTAATCAGATAGGGGTGGAGTCTTTACAGGACAGTTGTTCAATTAAATAAGATAAAAACATGCAATAGAACTCATACAAACAAACCCGATATACAATATTAAAATATTAAACAGATAAAACATCGCAAAACATGCACAGTAAAAACTCCAAATAACTTGTCCCGTTTCACCCCGTGACATGTTGCCAGAGTGTTTAAGATCCATAATGTCCTGACCAGTGGCCACGTTACTCATTTTGGAAAGTGTAATTTTTAAATCCGATAGGGTTTTCAAAAATCATCTCCATCCTGTAGGTCTCAGGCTTTCTTTAGACTTGTGAGGGCTTGCTAAAAACTTGGATATGGCTACCTGACAGAGTAAACTAGGGGCGATCGTGGCTCAAAGAGTTGGCAGTTTGTCTTGTAACCGGAAGGTTGCCGGTTCGGCTATTAGACCTGGTCAGGTCCCAGACAGGTTTTCTTTAAATCCATCAAAAGTGATGTGAAGTAAGAGCAAATCTGCCCCAACCTGAAGGCCTGATCTGGCAGTTCTGTTGTATGAGCAGAAACCCTCTCATTCAATCATCTAAGCTGTACAATGCCTAGTTATATTCAATTCAATTTTATTTATACAGCACCAAATCACAACTGGTATGTTGGGGTTTCCCTTCACCTTCAGGTCAGGGAACGGGTCCTGACTGTCATCTGTGCTTTTGCACCGAGTGGCAGTTCAGAGTGCAACGACACTGAGACCTGGAAGGGCGTGACTTCCAGGTCTGAACCCGAGAGGTGTTTTTTTTTTTTTATTGGACTTCTGTGCAAACCGCAGTTTGGCCATAACGAACACCATGTTCGAACATAAGAGTGTCCATAAGTGCATGTGACACCAGGACACTCTAGGCCACAGGTCAATGATCGATTTTGTAATCGTATCACCAGACCTGAGGCCATATGTTTTGGACACTCGGGTAAAGAGAGGGGCTGAGCTGTCAACTGGTGAGTTGGATCAGGTGGTGAGGGAGGACGCTGGACAGAACTGGCACGCTCAAACGTACAGTGAGAGTGTGCTGGGAACGTCTAGCAGAGGCCCTGGTCCGCGAGATCTTCAATTCACACCTCCGGCAGAGCTTCAACAGCATTCCGAGGGAGACTGGGGACATTGAGGCTACGTCCACACGTACCCGGGTATTTTTGAAAACGCTGATTTTTCTATGCGTTTGCACCTTTCGTCCACACGTAAACAGTGTTTTTGGTCACTGAAAACAGAGATTTTTAAAAACTCCAGCCAGGGTGGATATTTTTGAAAACTCTGTTTTTGCGTTTATGTGTGGACGAGAAAAACAGAGAAAACGCAGTGTCAAAGGTGTGCGCATTTTTTGACGTCACACTGTGCGCCACGTTATTGTGTCGGTGAAATTAATTTCTACAATACTCCATCCATCCATCCATCCATCTTCATCCGCTTTGTCCGGGGCCGGGTCGCGGGGGCAGCAGCCTAAGCAAAGAGGCCCAGACCTCCCTCTCCCCAGCCACCTCCTCCAGCTTATCCGGGGGAATACCAAGGCGTTCCCAGGCCAGCCGAGAGATATAATCTCTCCAGCATGTCCTGGGTCTGCCCCGGGGCCTCCTCCCGGTGGGACATGCCTGGAACACCTCACCCAGGAGGTGCCCAGGGGGCATCCTTGTCAGATGCCCGAACCACCTCAGCTGGCTCCTTTCGATGTGGAGCAGCAGCTGCTCTACTCTGAGCCCCTCCCGGATGGCCGAACTTCTCACCCTATCTCTAAGGGAGAGGCCAGCCACCCTTCGGAGGAAGCTCATTTCTGCCGCTTGTATCCGCGATCTCGTTCTTTCGGTCACTACCCACAGCTCGTGGCCATAGGTGAGGGTAGGGACTATTACTATTACAATACTATTACTGTTAATTCTACTCTCTGCAGTGTTTAAATGCTTACATATACACACACAGTTACTGTCCCTCCACACATACGACTCGGTTCTGCTTCAATGCCCCAGCTTTGTTTACTTTTTCCCACCGAGGCTTCTAGACTTCTGATTGGCCAACATTTCTGCACGGTTAGGAATATATCGCTACCTGTTGCTTTGGTATGTTCCTAGCAGCGTTTTCCTTCATTTCTGCCTTTACGTGTGGACAGGATTATACCCGTGTACGTGTGGACGTAGCCTGAGTCCGAATGGACCATGTTCAGCACCTCCGTTGCCGAAGCCACTGCACTGAGCTGCAGTCGCAAGGTACTTGGTGCCTGTCCTGGTGGTAATCCCCGAACCAAATGGTGGACACCAGAGGTGAGGGGAGCCACCAAGCTGAAGGAGTCCTACCGGGCTTGGTTAGCCTGTGGGACTCCAGAGGCAGCTGATAGGTACTGACAGACCATGTGGAATGCGGTGCGGGCAGTGGCGGAAGCAAAAACTCGGGTGTGGGAGGAGTTGGAGAGGCCATGGAAAAAGACTTTCGGATTGCGTCGAAGAGATTCTGGCAAACCGTCAGGTGACTCAGGAGGGGAAAGCGGTGTTCTACCTTCACTGTGTATAGTGCGGGTGGTGTGCTGTTGACTTTGACTGAGAAAATTGTCAGGCAGTGGAAGGAATACTTCAAGGATCTCCTCAGTCCCACTGGCATGTCTTCCGTGGCAGAAGCAGAGTCTGGGGGCGAAGGGGATGAACCGCCAATCTCTGGGGGCGAGGTCACTGAGGCAGTTAAACAACTCCGTGGTGGCAGAGCCCCTTGGGTGGACAAGGTCCGCCCCGAGTTCTGGATGTTGTAGGGCTATCTTGGTTGACACGTCTGCAATGTTGCATGGAGATCAGGGGCAATACCCCTGGACTGGCAGACCGGGGTGGTGGTCCCCATCTTTAAGAAAGGGGACTAGAAGGTGTCTTCCAACTACAGGGGAACCACACTCCTCAGCCTCCCTGGGAAAGTCTATGCCAGGGTGCTGGAGAGGAGAGTCCGTCCATTAGTCGAACCTCGGATACAGGAGGAACAATGCGGTTTTCGTCCTGGTCGTGGAACACTGGACCAGCTCTTTATCCTCTCGAGGATACTTGAGGGTGCATGGGAGTTTGCCCAACCAGTCTACATGGGCTTTGTGGACTTGGAGAAAGCATTCGACCGTGTCCCTCAGGGCGTCCTGTGGGGAGTGCTCCGGGAGTATGTGGTGTCTGGCCCATTGCTACGGGCCATTTAGTCCTTGTACGACCATTGCAAGACCTTGTTCTGCATAGCCAGCAATAAGTCTGACTTGTTCCTGGTGGGTGATGGGCTCCGCCAGGGCAGCCCTTTGTCACCGAGAGAGAGCTGAGTGTAAAAGCGAAGCTCTCAATTTACCGGTCGATCTACGCCCCTACCCTCACCTATGGTCACAAGCTGTGGGTAGTGACCGAAAGAACGAGATGACTGTAACCTTATGGAGTCACTGCTTTTGACTTTACCTTAAAAATAAGAGAAACACTTTGACCTCTTTTGGTATGACTGAAATAAATGACTGAAGTTTTTTTTTTTTCTCATTTTCACATATTATGAAAAGATATTGGCAAAACAAACGAAAAAATAGCAAAAAACAAACAAAAAAGAAACCCACACAAAACAAATCCAAGTAGGAAACAAAACTTTACCTTCTTCGACCAATTTCCTTACATTACTGTATGATTTTGATTGGCTGACATAGTGGATTCTTTGGATTCTTCTACCTATAGAAATAAGGGTGGCTTATACTTGCAGAAACCTTCTGCTTGCAAGTATTGCTAATACCAAAACTTATACCGATACTTTTAACCTATAAAGGGAGCTTATGTAGGGCAGAACAGTGTATCATGATTTATGAGCTGAATCATAATACACTTGCCAAATTCTGAATATATATTAATGAGTGCCAACTCAAAGGTGTTGTGAGTTTAACTACTCACAATAATCAGTTAACACACTTTAGTTAACACAGTATTCTTATATATCCATACTTTATTCTTTTAGAGACCTGGAATGTAAATGTGTCTGTCTCTGAAGGACTTTGAGTCAGCTTCAGTTGTTTAAATGTGCTATAGGCTATAAAGAATTGACGTAATGATATTTTTTCATTAAAAACAGATTTTAAAATGTATTTAACACAGTTCAGTGGGATACAGAGGGGTTAGGTTAGTTTGTGATTCTAAATTGCCCATAGGTGTGAATGTGATTGTAAATTATTGTCCATCTCTCTACATTAGCCCTGTGACAGACTGGTGACTTGTCCAGGGTGGTTACCCTAAGACAGCTGGGATAGGCTCCAGCCTAGAGGAGAGGATTATGTTCCATCCCAGTGATCCTTTGTTTTTAGGCTTAGTGAAGAAAGAGCAGCCATCAATGACCCTGAAGTTATGTTTCCTTTGCCTACAACAAATGTTGTCCTGCTGCCCATAGTTTCTCCCATAGCATAGCGATCTCCGCTTGAAATTTTTCTTATGCTTGCATCAGCCAAAAGTGATCTGCCGTTTTTTTCCTCCCTCTGATGTTTAAACGAAGGTGAGTGAGTTATCGTCCCCTCTCTGTATTTTCTTTTTTGCCTGGCACGGCTGCTACTTTAAACACTAGTTTGCGCCTAAATTGACCTTCCCTGATAAGCGCAGTGACTTGTTATCTCGCAGTTGCCTCTCGAGTGGCGGTACTATTCTCGGCATTTGCTTGTTATTACAGCTTGTGCATTGCTTCTCCACAGATCCAGTCAGACTGGCTGTGTGACAATATTCACATTCAGAAGCATATCCTTTTTAACTAGATCCTTTGGTCTTCTCTGTTCCTCTCTGTATTGAGTACTTTGTCAGGGTGATTGATGTTGGACCTTTTTGATGGGCATACTTCCTCCTTGGAGAGGCAACTCTCTTCCTTCTCTGCTCCTCACCATGAACAGCATGTAAACTCACTTGACTTCTTCACACTTCTCTCCTCCAGCCTTTGTCGCATCAAAGAGAATGCGTTTATGTAGATGTGTTTGTACTCAAGACACCCGACAGTCCCAGTGAAGGACTTGCTTTGATGTTGGTTATAAAGTTATGTTCAGAGCCTGACAGGCACTTAACAAACAAAAAAAGAAAGAAAAAAAGATGCTTAGAAGCCAATTATCCAACCTCCACCTGATTAAAACCACGGTGAAGCCTACAGCAGATGGGTCTTAAAAGGGTGCATTTTTTTAGTTCTGTTTTTGTGTGCAAGAGAAAAAATCCACTGGGGTTACAGCTCAACCATTTCATTTACAGAGCTGCAAACATATCAACAGCACCCATCATCAGCCACTTCCTAATACCAAATATTTGTCACGGTCTGGGTGGCAGACCGTGGGGGATGTTGGAGAAAAGGACCCAAATGCTGGACTTAGTGCAATGAACAGTGCATTTATTTACAGTGGGGGTAAATGTACACCACGCAATAAGTCTCCAGAGTGCTCCCTCAACTCCTGTGTTGTGCCTTCTCCCAAGTGCTGGTATTCCGTGCTCTCTGCCCCTGTGCCTACGCACACCCTGTGCGTCCTGCAGTCCCGTGTTCCGCTCTCCTGAGGAAAAAACAACAGACGCAGCCGTTATGGCACCAACTCCAGCAGGCATACACTTAACAGTACTTGAGACACTGACATGGAGTCTAACTCAACGATCCTGCGCCGGAGGAAGCTCCATCGCTCTGTTAAGTAGCTCCCCCGACGAGCCCGATCAGAAGCAGGTGTGTGAGAACCTAGGCGTGACCGGCAGCCCGCAGGGCCACGCCCATCAGGCCTGCAGGTGGCTGTCCTTCATCCTTCAGTCACACCCGCAGACACCCACACCCACACACCAGCATGAAACACAAGAGCACAGTGCAGCAAACATACATCCAATACACTAATAACAATAATAATAACAATAACAACAATAACAATAATGGTCCATACTGTTCACGAACCCCGAGTCCCCGGAACCGGGTCCGTGACAATATTCTTCAATGTTATTTACTTAAGCACACATTCTGGTGACTCAGTATACATTTACTGACTGGGTTGGGTCTCTCATTCCCTGTTGAGTAAAATCAAAGAAAACAGACTCAAATTACAATCAAATGAGCTTCTATGCTTTTCAGCAGCAGAAATGTGGCGGTCTGGAGAGTTCTTCAGATTTAAGAGCTAAGATTATACTATTCATTGTGGCCATTTTTATTGGAAGTTAATTTACCGGCAAGGTAAGTGATAAATGTATCAATCATTTTCCATTAATGCCTAAGTGGTTCTCATGTGCTACAAAGTTTTATAAAATATCTAGATTTAGAGAAATAAGGATACTGCACTAAGATATTTAAATTCCCAATGAAGTCCTAACCTAACAAATACTGTAGATTAGAACTTGTTTGATACCATGTTTGGTTTCAAAGATGATACTGTGCATTTTGGCCAAAAATCTCCACTTTGGTCTTGCCTGTCAAAAGGACATTGGACTCTGTTTATAAAAGTGCGTGCCCACAAATCCATCTTAATTCAAATTTGTCTTTAACAATTTGTGTGTGTAAAATTTTTACTTTGGAGAGTGCGATTGTTATTAATGTTGTGTACTTTTCAATTGTTGGAAGATCCCTCAACTTAAATTCAGCTGATCAGTATGTAGACTATGCATTTTGAATAGGTTTTGATGGATGATTGTATTGAATTAAACTACTAGTTTTGAAATTGAAGCAGCAGAAAATGACAAAGTTGACCCTACTTAATCTAACTTAACTTTGTCCATTTACATTTTATTCTTGGTTGAACGAGATAGAGCTCCATGTAATCACTGATGACCAAATGGAGAAGTTGGTTCTTCCATCAGGGATCCCACCAACAGTAGAGGAGCTGCAAAGTGTTGTGAAGGATACCTTTGGGATTTCAAACGACCTAAGTCTTCGGTATTTTAAACCAAAATTTCAGGACTACTTCACTATTCGCAGAAGTGACTAGATAAAAGACAAAGACATTGTGAAGGTTGTTGGCATCACCCTGGTCATCCTGCCAGTTTTCGGCAGCCCCTCTGATCAACTGTCAACTGACTATGACTCATTATCCAATCCAGTTGTATCCAATGCAGACTCTGCTGAAACCACATCTTCTCAGGACACCATTATTCTCAAAAGGCAGAAGTTCACAGAACGTTGTGAGCCCTGGCCAAAGCTGTTCCCCATTCCACAGTCTGCACATGAAACTGAAATGTAACTGGAAAGAGCCACCGAGGAGTATAAAAAGAATCGAAATCTTCTGCCCACCTCCAAAGTAAAGACTGACATTCTCGAGAAGTTGGCTGAAACTGTATTTTCAATTATGGCCTATTCTTCCTATTATTTTGGGCCAAGCACTAGTGAAGAATTTCAGTGCATACAATCTAAATTAATCAGAAAAATGTTATATTATAAATTTTGTATATGTTTTATATTCCACAATAAAAACAATTACTGTTTGAATGTTGTCTTTGTGAAATTGATTCATTTTACTCAGAAAAGAAGTTAAATTAATTTGATTTTCTCTTACTATTCAGTCATTAATTATAAAGTTTAATTGGAAAATTAGTGAATCCAATTTGAGTTTTAATTAAAAACAAAAAGTTTACATTTTTTTGTAATGGATATTTTAGTCATTTTTACTAAACCTTTGCCAGATCGTTAGTAAATTCAAAGTAATTTTTCTCAGAGATTCATTTCAAATTAACTAATTTTTTGTTGCAATTAGGCAATTTTAACCTTCAATTTGAGATTTTGTCCCTAAATTCAACACATATTTACAAGCCAATGTCAATAATATCTATTATTGTTTTTTGTTGAAATTAAATTAACATTTTATCTAAATTTTACATAAATCACTTGAAATTAAAATCTACTTAAGTAAATTAAGTGTCACTTTGTTGCCATAGGTTTTTTTAAGTAACCTCTAGTCACAGTTTTTACAGTGTACAGACACTTCATATACAAATCCATGGTTTATTAGCATTCTTGTGCCCGAATGTGTTCGTACTTGAAGAAATGTAGAAGTCTCTGACCATACTAATGAACAAAAGGTGGCCTTGCTTTCTTGTGAAATTTAAACACAGGTTTAAATAAATACAAGTTATAACTGCCCTCATTAAAAATAAAAAAATAAAAGAATAACTGCTAAAACATTAGATGTATGTACTTTATAAATGAATTTGCATTAAAGTATTTAAACTCTCAAAAGTGAGTATCTCATCGAAATAGAAAATGTTTTCTTTCCAAATCCAGTTTGCCGTACTACAGAATTACACATTAAACAGTGGACAGCTGGTTCATTAGTAGAAATTGAACAGACATTCCGACTACTTAGTGTTAAGCAGGTAATGAAATGGCAGATTTAGCATTGCTTGAATGTGTTGCCATCTTCAGAGACAGAGTTAATATGTTCTAACCTCCTAAGACCCGAACTCTTCCATCGCATGCATTTTTAATTTCTCTCTGATATTTGGGCTGATTGGCACCTGATAAATGTAAAAACAAAGAATTATCAGATTTTTTTTTTTTACCTAATTTTTGTTTCTGAGAAAAATGAGATCCAGATATGAGCATATTTGTTTAAAATTTCAATAGAACAGTGGCAGTATGATGTCCTCGTAAGTGGATATCAGGCCCTTGTAGAGCAAAATGTAGTATTTTGGTCTAGACAACCCAAAATGTGATGTCCACATTTGTGGACGCCAGGTCCTAGGAGGTTAAAGAGAGTGATGAATGGCTTATCAGTTGTTTCTGAGTGTCAAGAGATGAATGGAAGGCCAAACACTATTGAAGCAATAGTCAGATACTCAACATTGTGGCTCAGTTGCCAGGAGTTAGCCACCAACCCATTTTAAATAGCACAGTAAGAATATGTTTAGACGCAGGAGCAGTGAGAATAGGATGGTTTGGTGGCGGTCCTTCTGTATATGCAAGTTATTAAATTGAAACACTTGGTTTCATTTGTGCTGATACTGAAGAGAAGATCTAAAACGTGGCTGATGACCCCATCTCTCTTGAAGAGGTGCGCTACAACTACATGCATGTGTACACATACTGAAGATGCACAACCAATCACGGAACCTCCTGAGGGTGGCTGCTATTTAGGCTCAGCAGGGCTTAATTCTGTGTCTCTAATGATGGGTAGTTCAGTACCTAATGTGAAAATGTCAAAGTTGATTTGTTAGAAAGTCTCATGTTGTACATTACAATTATTCTCTTTAATACCCCTGATGCATACAAGTACCAAATACTCTACAGTGGTATGCAAAAGTGTGGGCACCTCTGATAATTTTCATGATTTTCCTTCATTAATCATTGGTTGTTTGGATCAGCAATTTCATTTCATCATATAGCAGATGAACACCATGATATCTGAGAAGTGAAATTAAGTTTATAGGATTTACAGAAAGTGTGCAATAGTTACTTAAACTAAATTAGGCAGGGCAGCAAGTGTTTTTCTTGGAATGCTGTTGTTTCCGCCATGCATACCACCTCTTGTTATGTCCAAATAATTCAATTTTAGTTTTAATCAGTCCACAGCACCTTATTCCAAAATGAAGCTGGCTTGTCCAAATGTGCTGTAGCATACCTTAAGCGACTCTGTTTGTGGCAAGTACGCAGAAAACTGTCAGGGTCCCTGTGCCTACCCGGTCGGCTCAGTATGGCTACATATGTTTTTATTTTCTTTTTTTGTTCCTGCTCTCTCCCCTGTGTTACCTGAGTGATTGGAGTGTGAAGAGGAGCATGAGGAGTGGACGGAGTGTGTGTGTGACTTTCGGTGTCTTTCCCGTTCATGTGTGGACCCCCGGAGCCCGGCTTATCTCTCACCTTTGTAAATAGATCACCTGGTGTATTGTAATACAGACTCTTGTGCTTTCAAGACCTAGAGCCTGCGCGTGAGTCCGTTCAGTCCCATTGTGACAAAAAGACTTCTTCTGCATTACTGTCCCATACAGCATCTTCCTTGTGCAAAATGCGCTGAATAGTTGAACGATGCACAGTGACATCATCTACAGCAAGATAATGTTGCAGGTCTTTGGAGCTGGTCTGTGGCTTGACTATGGCCACGTTCACACTGCAGGTCTTAATGCTCAATTCTGATTTTTTGATCAAAGCCGATTTTTTTTGTCTGCCTGTTCACACTACAAATAAAATGTGACAGCAAATGCGTTCGCATGCGCAAAAGAAGACGTCACACACAACGCACTGTCAATGCACTCAAACACAACCCGGTTACGATACGACCGTTCAAGTTTAGCTTGAATAAAATTGTCTCCCCATATGCTAATCAAGTCCAAAACCTCAGTTTCTGTCCATTGAGTCGCTCTGTCTCCAGTTTCCGCCGCCATGCTTTCTCGTTTGGCTTCTCCGGCGCTGATAATTAGTGTCTGCCTTGTGTCAGTGATGTAAAAGACGGATTTAATGCAACATGACCATTCAAACTGCAGTCGCTTTCTAAAACATCAGATATGTATTGAAATCAGTACCACATACGAAAGTGAGCTAGGTCGGATTTGAAAATATCAGATCTGTGCTGTTCGAACTGTCATACCATGATTGGATATGGGTCGCATAGGGTCAGAAAAGTTGGATTTGATGCAGTTTCGCCTGCAGTGTGAACGTAGCATAAGACTGTTCTCACCATCCTTCTCCTCTGCTTATCTAAGATTTTTCTTGACCTTACACTTCGGGCCTTAACTAGAACTGCGCCTGTGGTCTTCCATTTCCTCTCTATATTCCTCACAGTGGAAACTGACAGCTGAAATCTCTGAGATAGCTTTTTGTATTCTTCCCCTAAACCATGATGTTGAAAAATCTTTGTTTTCAGGTCATTTGAGAGTTGTTTTTGTTGTTGACAGTTTTTTGTTTCCAACTGTGATACAAAAACAACATTTCAATGGAAGCAAGTAGAGGAATCTACAGTGACAGTTTTTGTTTTAATGCATTTCAACAGTTTAAATAATTTGATGTATTTTAAAAGCTGACAAACTGAAAATCGAGTAACAATGAGTAACTTCTTATTTCTTCGAAAGGTGTCAACACACCCATTTACAACACAGCTGTGAAGATCTGCTGGCATCTTGTAGGCTACAGGGCTCAGGTAAGACCCAGAGCCATCCAAACAAAAACTGACATAAAATATCAGGTAATATATGAGGACCTGAGTGTGCTGGTGATTGTCTCCTTTTATTTTGATGATGGCGCGCCTTAGACAAAACAAAATCCTATCACACATCGCTGCTTAAGATCTGAGAGATTTTTTGGTGGAGAAGAGCACAGAGACACTCAGAGAGCAGTGATTTACTGTGACACCTACAGACTATCACACCTGAGAGTGTTAGTGAAGAAGTGTAAATGCTGAGAGAAAAACCTCTGTTTTGGTTTCTTTTGAGGGCTTTGGGAGTTTGAATTGGAGGATTTTTAAGAAAAAAAACCCAAACCTCTTCTAAAACTGGTAAGACTAGAAAACTCACAAGTGTTTTATAACATCAGGTTCACATAACATTGAAACAAAAATGCATTGTAAATGTGTTTTCTGTTTCAGGTGTAGGCATTTCCAGAGGCCATACGTCCTAAATTTCAGTCGGTCACACATGGCATACATTTATTAGTAGTCCAGCTACAGTGTTTCAATATTTCTGTGATGTTTTAAATATTTATAAAATATCATTCTTCTAACTTTATTACAGAACACCTTAACTCCTCAGCATAGTGAGAAATTATGTTCAGATCCTTAAAGAGAAGCAGCAGGTAGAGCATAGCTCCAAACTGCTCAGGAAGTGGTGATAGAGGTAGCTCCCTGCATCCTGCAGGGCTTCTGGGAGCTTCCTCCTCACCCTCTCTTGAACATGGCCTCCCAAAGTCTGATACTCTCCACCAGTGCCACAAAGGCCACTTTGGGTTCTGTCACCAAAGCTCTTACAGCAGTGGCCATCTTCTCCCTCTATATCAAAGATAACATGGTCCAGACCATCCTGAGGGAGATCAGAGAGAAATATCCACCAGAAATTCTTCTCACCAACATTGGAAACTTTGCACCAGTGCTGCTCACTACAATTGCTGATGTAGCAAAGAACCACATAACCAAGATTTTCAAGCCCTCTTTTGAAACTCCACCAATGTCTGATGTTCTTCCCAATGAAGAACCTCCTTTTGAGAGTCTGCCAATGGCCGTTACGTCAGTTGAAGAAAATCCTTTGGAAATTCTGCCAAAGTCTGATGTTCTTCCCAGTGAAGATCATCCTTCTGAAAGTCCTCCAGTATCTGATGTTCCTCTGGTTAAAGAACCTGCTTCTGAAAGCCTGTCAATGTCTGATGTTCCACCAGTTAAAGAACCTCTTTCTGAAAGCCTGCCAGTGTCAGATGTTCTTCTCAAACTCCATCCATGTCTGAGCCAGCTGAAGGCCATATAATCAGAAAGAAAAAGAATAAAGGGCTTCTTCAAAAAAAAACTGTGGTGTTGTCGTGTCAGACCCAGAGAAACTGACTGACTTTGAGACTCCCATCTGTTTGTTCTCACTCTACAAAATAAAAATAAAAAACTCATCAATATTTCTGCATGAGTCTGCATCTATGTTTAAAAAATATTTTTATTGTCTATAAGAGTCTCTTAGGGTTCTCAAAATAAATCCACAAGTCCAGTAACTGTTGTTAACATAACATAACATAGCACATTAGTGTTATTATTTTTAAGAAAACTTCTCATTCTTACAGGTAACATATTAACAACAGTAACTGAAACTGGTATATAAAACTACAGAATGCATCTCCTCGAGAAAATACAGTGTAAATGCTGGTAGCTAAATGGTTTGAGTTGACTTTTTATAATTGCTGAATCTTTGGTAAAAAAAAATAAAAACAAATTGTTGAATAAGCTGAAATACAATGAATCATTCACACGAAAGCCAAAGTGCAGAACTGTTGAAAGCTGAAGTTCAAGTGGGAAAAACCAGAATATTTGAAGAATATCTTCTGTGTATGTCTGTGAGTACCAGCAAGTAGTGACATACGGAGAAAGAAGGGAACTGGCATCAAATGAACAGGTAAATTAGTTTTTAATCTTGAACTGTTTTACTTGGTTTCATTTTAACACACACTGTGTCCAAGCCTGTGATAACTGTGATAAGCCATGTTTTTAAGAAAGGCGAGTTCAATATTTCAACCCAGGCCTGATTACTAAGAATCACTTAAATAGAACCTGTTTTAAAAAGTAAAGTAGAATAAAGAAAAATCTGAAAAAGCAACACATCGTGGCACGTTTCAAAGTAACAGCTGAGAAACAACTTGATATTGTCAGTCTGAAAAGGGTTATGAAGCCAAGGCTTCTAAGGCTTTACTGAAGCAAACCATGGTGAGAGCCACAACTTTGAAAACAGTGGTGAACCACCTAGGAGGTGTCTGCCTACCAACTTCAAGAGTGTATTTATGACTCATCCAGGAGGTCACAAAGAAATCAGAACAACATCTAAAGAACTGAAGCCCTCAATTGTCTTAGTTAAGGTTGTTTTTCATGATTCAACAATTGGAAAGTAACTGGGACTAAATAGAACCAATGGGAGAGTTCCAAGGTGAAAACCACTGCTAACAAAAAAGATCAAATTCTCATCTCTTATTTGCCTCAAAAACATCTTTTTTTTCTGAATGAACTTGTTGTGCCAAATGCATTTTGCAAGATCAGCTCTATAAATTCTCTATACGCTCCTCTTGTTCAAGTGTTTCTTTTCAGTTTATTTCTTCATTTCATGTTGTGTTATTCCAGTTATCACATTATATGTGCTATACAGTATGACAATATCTGAGGCCAGGACAGGCATGTGTATGTGTGTGTCTGAGAGGGAGAGAGAGAGAATCCACTGTGAGTATGTATGTGTCTGTCAAGAAATGTAACTGAAAATTGGGGTGGGAAGCTGCAATAAGACCCCAGGAGCCAGAGGTAGACAGAGATGGATCCAGGAGAACTGGGTCATCCGCAGCCCCCAAGAGTACCAACTACAGAAACGTCTTGATATCCTGATACTGCAGGCAGACAAAACAAAAGCAGAAGTTTTTACTTTTACTCTTTTACTCTTACTAAGGTTTGCATACCGTTACATCTGGTGTAAAACTAAGAGCATTTCTTCATAAGATCATCATCCCAACAATCAAACATTGTAGTGCAGGTGTGATGGTCTGGGGCTGCTTTAGGAAGTGGATGATTTGCCATAATTGATGAAGCCATGAATTTACTCTCTACCAGAAAATCCTTGAGGACAATATCTAGACATCATGTATGCCCTGAAGATCAAGCGGACTTGGGTTACACAGCAGTGGATTTGCTGGTGTTTTTCACCAGCAAATCCACCTTTGAATTGCTCAGAAAAACGAAACGCAGGCTTTGAGTGGCCAGACGTAAATCTGAGATTCTTTGGCATGACCTTAAACATACATTTACAAAAAATAAAATACAGTCAGGGCCAAAATTCCTCCACATCCATGTGAAAGACTCCAGGTATTGCCAATGCTTGATTGCAGTTGTTGCTGGCTGTAATGGTGGTGCTACAAGTTGTTAGTTTTTGGTGTGGACACAGAGGACAGAGACAGAGTTTGGATTACTGGACCAATGAAGTCCAATAATCCAAACAGTGGTGCAGGGGGAAAAAAACAGCACAGAGCTAAGGAAAACTGAGGGCTTAAATCAGAGGCGGAGGCAGACATTTGAAACACCCGGGGCTTAGCCCTAAAGGGTAGTATGAATGTGGGATTATTTTTTTTTTTTGGGGGGGGGGGGGGGTAGAAATGACTGAAAGATTAATTGGCTCCGTTTTGAGTTTTGTTCAAAAAAGAATGACTTCATATAGGGAAATATATATATCACATATGCAGGACACCTTAAACTAGTTTTTTAATTAAGCAGCAAGGCAGAACAAAGTCGGGGCTGTATCAAGACACAGGGACTAAACCCCAATTCAACCAGACCCAGAACTGATCCTGAATTAAAACAGGACTACAACAGTTCAATATCAGGACTACTTGGGATTTAACCAAGACAGAACCACAATCAGAACTAGATAATAGTAGCACTAAAAATCATCATAGACCTGCACTACACTTGTTTTTTTTTATTCTACCAAAGTACAATATTTAGATTGAGAAAAGTTTATATAATTATTTAGCCTTGTTGTGCAAACAAGCCTGCAAAACTTAATAAATGTAGAATATGAAAAATAGCAACCCTAAAAAGAAACACTAGGTATGAGATACATGAGGACCTATGATACGGTGATACTTTTGGTAAACGACCATTTGACTAACATGTGTGTCTCACCTGCTCTTGTTCATCTCTGTTCTGTCCTCATTCTCTCTCTCTCCCTCTCTGTTCCTCTCTCTCCCTCTTTGTGCTGACAATCAAGCCAAACACCAACATCATCAAATATACAGTTGAAACCACATATTTATGTACTCTTCAGATCAAAACACAAACACTTTTTTAATTGTAACATCAAATCCGACTAAATATTTTTTTTAGATTGATAAATATAAAAAACACATTTGTTAACTTTAAGAGTAAAGAGAGAAACTATCTGTATTTCTTAATTGTAAATGGCACCAAATTGTATTCAAAATTGAGCCACACTTATGGAGCTCCACAGTTCTTTTCCTGGTGTTTTGGTTGACATCTCTTAATTTTCCCATGTCAAAGAAACAGGCTCTGTGTTTTGCCTTATATGCATCCACAGGTGTGCCACCAATTTACTCACATGGACTCTACTAACCTATCAGAAGCTTCTTCAGCTCAGAATGGAATCGTCTGGAGTTTTCTTATTAATTAACAATAAACTTAGTGTACATGTACTCCTAAATTTGATGAAAGTGATAAAAATAGACAGATCCCTCTCTCTTTATTCTGACATTGAACTAATTCAAAAGATATTTCAATATTTATCTAAAACAAAAGTTTACTCTAAATTGATGTTGTACAGTAAAAATGTTTTATGTTTTCTCCCTAAAGTGTAAATATCTGGTTACAAATGTGAATATCCTGCTGTGTGCTGAAATCCCTCTTGTTTTGCATAGAAATATACTGAACAACATACAAAGCATAATATATAAAATAACATTTACCTGAGTTTTTTCTTTGAAAGAACCCTCT
Organism: Astatotilapia calliptera; assembly: GCF_964374335.1. Classification (NCBI taxonomy): domain Eukaryota; kingdom Metazoa; phylum Chordata; class Actinopteri; order Cichliformes; family Cichlidae; genus Astatotilapia; species Astatotilapia calliptera. The sequence continues at coordinate 27,517,300 of NC_137442.1, read as the reverse complement.
AATGTCCATTCTTATATTTCAGTACATAACTGAAACCGATTTAGTCGGGGAGGGTAAGAACTGAAAATATGAAATAAACACACGTAAGCTAAGACTCTCTAAAAAATAGCATTTGTTCGGCTTTTCATTTCGCCATTTGTTGATTCACTTGAAGAGCAAGTAACGTAATATTGGTCAAGTGATCAGTTTGATATCAATCTTTCGTGATGCACCGTCATATTTACATTATTTGTACGCTACGAATGATTTGCTTTGGTACCTGGTCAAACTTAAGCTCTCCTTAGTATGGCTGGCTCCGTTTCTCCAACAGCGCAATCACAGGCAGCAGCTGCCCCGCCCCCTCGCTCAGTTGCTTAGTGCCTGAGCTCGGATCATACCAATATCAGGGGGGATTCACGCACAGTCGTAAATTCCCACAGTGTGCACTATGTGCTTCGAATATTGTGTGCACTTTTTGTTTTATACAGTTGTCAGCCAGGAATCTAACTATGAAAAAATTACACTCCAAAAGACCCCGGGCTTCTGACAAAACAACCGGGGCTTAAGTCCAGTAAGCCACCCCCACGCTCCGCCCCTGGCTTAAATACACACAAGGAGCAATTAGGCCGAGACGACGCAACTATGGAAAAACAAGACACAGGTGAACAGAATCTAATTAATGAGACAAGGAGAAAACAGAACAGAACACAGGGGATGCGTCATAACTGAAACAAGGAAAAGTGTCATAGTTTGCTGTGCGGCAGGCAAGTAGTGATAACTGACACTGAAGACCAGAGGCCCGTGTCAAGTAAAGGGTCCGTGTCCGAACAAAGCTCGTGTCACGGCTTCAGAGTTCATCAGAGTATCATGTGACTTTTCTCTGAAATGATTTGACTGCCTCGTTTTTTGTATTTGAGCTGTTGAAAAGATGCAGGAATTCGTTTTTTGAGTGAACTGGATGTCAGGTGATTCTAAGGTTTATCACCAGCTTGCAAGGAGATTGTAAGCACATTATAGAGCCACCAAAAAGGCAAAAAAGTAGTATGTTAAAATGCTCCCTATCGCCCAATAAAAACATAAGTCCTAAATCAATCACAGAGAGGATTGTTAGTTAGGGGTGTGTGTGTGTGTGTGTGTGTGTGTGTGTGTGTGTGTGTGTGCATACATTTATATTATACAGTGGTACCCCGACTTACGAATACCCCATTTAATGAAAAATTCAAGTTACGAACTCACTTAACGGCAATATTTCTGCCGGTGTTACGGCAAAATGCCCGGGTAACGAAATCCCCTGGCTCTGATTGGCTGAGCCCAGAATGCCTACAATGCCCACAATGCCTTCCGAATCATGTGGCAACCCCCTTGGCTTTCGTACTTGTGCTTCGCTGTTCCGCTTGAACGACGTATTGTTGTTGCCGTTAGCAATTAGCCTACAGCCTATCGTTCACTCAAAAGGCGCGATGGGTGCTTCGACTTACGAAAGACCCTCGGGAATGAATTAATTTCGTAAGTCGGGGTTCCACTGTACCGGACCTCATATGGGTATTCTGCAAATGATACATCATTATGTTTATATGTTTATATATCGACTGTTATGTAGCCCACCTGTATTATCACAGCAGGGCATGCTGTACATTGTCCAGCAGGTGTCAGTACTTTCAAATACTGTCGAACAGGGCTTCGTGTGATCTTCCTTTTGAAGCAATTGGCTGGAAAGATTCTACACATTCACAGGGCTGGGACTGGGGATAAACAGACATGTTGACCTGAAGGGATAAAACAGTAAGAGCGGTACATGACAGACCAAATAACAAAACACTAGGACTAATAAAAGCCAGAAACTAGAAATATACTCAATTGCATGAGAGAAAGCTAAACTATACAGAGCTAGCACTTAAACATCTATTTAATGCATTAGAAAGAATCATGAGTCCAAAACAAACTCAAAACACTGGGTCAGAGACCCAGAGCAGAATAGAATACACTGTGAACAAAACCCACATAACTACAACTGAGAGAATGTCAACATGTTTCTAAAAGGTTTTAAAAATTATAACAAACTACAGTCCCAGTAGCGTGACATTATCCTAGTGTAATATTTAAATCTGTTTGATTATCAGAAACATTGGTACAATGAACTATCCAGTCCATAGAAAATGTCTAGTTTTGGAATGCTGATATTTTGGATTAGTTGCCAGAAATATCACATGTCAGTGCAGTGTGTAAGGTGATGGCTTTATTCCCTCTGACTAAAGAAAATGTTGTATTACTAACAAGCATTCACATAAATAGTGTTCTTACTAACTGAAAGCCTAGCCATCTCCTAGTATTACCAAATCCTTTTAGCGTCTGGTCATTGCAGGTAAATTACGTGAGGATGCTGAGAGCTGGCAGGTGAATTCAAGATTACTTCATGGGTAATTTGCTTTGCTGCTTTTAAGATGTGAGTGATATAAAGGGCAAATAGATGTAGTTGAAGAAGATATATGTTTTTAGCTGCAATTTACAGAACAGAGACAGAAATAATGACAATAAGTGGGTTGCATCACCTGGCAACTTTAAATGTCTAAACCAAACTCGTGTTGTGAAATCAGTGAAATATTCATATTTGTTAAGCATGTTACCCACCTGTGTCCAGGGATAAATTGCTCTCTGTAAAGCTAGACAATTACAGTAGCACAGACTAAGAATACAAACATTTTCCCTGAAATACTAATAATGAAGATGAATAAAGTGCACAATCACAGATGTTGTATGGTACCAAGCGAACTCCTCCATGCTCCTGAGACGATGCTGGAACACACAGCAGACCGTAAACCTTCTGACAATAGCACGTATTGATGTTCCATCCCTCTCATAGGGTCCAGGTATCGCCTCATGCTATCAGCATGACACTGACCCTAATGAAACAACAATTACATGGTGTTACTTTGAATAAGCTGATACAGATTAGGAACCCCCTCTGCTACTTAACTGACTAGATGAATATTCCAGATATTGACTTGATGCTATACTCTGAGTAAAAGGTTTTCCTTGAATTATTAAGTCCCAGCCCATTAAGATATTGTAGTGTCATAACAATAAAATTTAAAGATTACAGACCGCCAGCACTGAGAATGGTTATTAGTAGCTGGACGGGGCCATAGAAAGGCAACTAACCAGCAGCAGGGCCAGTATCTGCTTCTTTGTGCAAAGCTGATCAGGAGTAGCACTACCAGAACCCCACAAAAGGACTTCACACAGGCTGCTCATGTGCATGTATATGACCAGGCTGTCAGAGCCAGACTTCGTGAGTGTCGTGGCTATCGTTATTTTTCATGGTGCTTGATTTATCTTGTACTTAAAATAAACACACACTAGAGACAGGGAAGCCATCAGACTGGCAGGTCTGCAACAGGGTGCCCCATTCCCTTCACAGATAATGTTGCAGACAGCATAACCTCATCATCTCTGGAGTGGTTCACATCTGTCAGATGTGCTCAGTGTGAACCTGCTCTCATTTATGAAGAGAATGGGCATTAGTGGCTGCTCTGCCACTTCTAGTGCTCTCTTACAAATTGAGCTGCATGGCACTGGTCTGTGAGGACAGGTCCCACTGAAGGACATCAGAACCTCATGCCACCCTCAGGGAGTCTGAATCTGCGTAAACCAGGCTAGCAAGATAGCAGGCTAACTCTGCTATCGTGTTATACGGTGGTCTGTTAAAAGAATTTAGATGGCACTCAAGCTCAAGACCCTCGATTTTAGGACATTAAGTATGTTGACAAAGATTCCAGCAGGAATTGTTTGACTCACAGAGCAAACCAGGAGAATTCCAGCAGTCTGGAACAAATACGCAAACACCTACATCACTGCTACCTTGAATATTTGTGTTTTCACTTCAAGCCAAAGCTCTATTTCTTTTTATCACAAAGCTGTCGTATTTCAGCGAGCAAAGGAAACCCCACGTGTCAGTCACAAGATAGTCTGTGATTCAGCAATAAGTGAGTTCAGCATATTATGTGTTTACTTCCTGTGGGGACCCTGAGGACAGAGAATTCAACAAAGCTTTGCTAATTTGTCTAGATTGCTCAGCATGGACCAGCAGTCCTCTAATTACACCACAGTTACTGTCACGCCTGTTTGAGCACTTCCTCCCTGAAGCTCCCCAGGAATTTTAAAAAGGACAGGAGGACGCTAAAATGTAAGCAGTTAAACACACAAGAAAAAAAAGCCATGAAGAACTTCTCACAAAATAGCCAGCTGCTTTGTGAAAAGCATGGCTGGAATGAAGGAGGCTTCCTGCATTTTGCAAAATATATTCAATTTTTGCAGCAGGGTAACAGAGTGTTCCCTGCTTAATGCAATATCTAATACATTGCCATTGGAAATCCATTTTGCTTAGAAGTAGTCAGGCCTTATGGGGAAAGGGTCTATATAAACACAAAAGCTTGAACCCATATTTTTCTACTTCCTTACTTTCTCATACTATTTTCACTCTTTCTGACTCCAGTGCTATGCTCTCGCTGTCTTTCTGAGCAGTTCCCATTATTTCTGTTACACTCATTTTTTCTTTTTTTTCCCACAAGGGCTCTCAGTCCAAAAGGCTCCCATTCAGTCTTATGTGCTGAAGTTTCCAGCAGCCAGATGAAAGCTCAGGCAAATGGAAGGCTCACAATAGAGATCTGGAACACCTTGTGTGATATACACTTTGGTTTCAGTCTGGCTGGATAGATAAGAAAAAGCTTTCAGCACTGTCAGATTTGATTATGTGCCTCTCTTTTATGAAAAGGATATTTCTAAGGATCGGCCTAATTCCCGCCGTGCAATGTGGCGTGAATGAACAAGAGTCAATTACATGAGTTGATGAATAACAATGCAACTGCTGCCGTCTTTCCCTGAGCCTCTTCCTGACAAAGGTCTTCCTGTTGATCGGGAGTTCTTCTTTTCTGCCGTTGCAAATTTCTCACTCACAAGGAACCATCGGACTTTTGGGCTTTTCTCTCTATGATTGGAGGTTCCTTATTTTATAATACAAAGCCTCTCAAGGTAACTTTTGTTGTGAACTGGTGCTTTATTGTCACAATGGTTTTTTTTGTTTGTTTGTTTGTTTTTAAGTGCAATGCATTTTTTTCTTTAGTGTGGCCCTAATACCCTTTTGTACTTTTGTATTCACCATGTACTTTCTAAATATTATCAGACAGAATGGATTGACATCTGATAATACAACGAGATATAACTTTGTAGGGTGTAGAGTGGGGTCGTGTTAACAATCAATTAAATTTTGCTTTATATCCAGCATGGTCTTCAAGGTCAACTTTGTTTATAGAGTGAGTGGGAGGTGTATGAGGATGTGTGCGAAAATGAGTCTGCACAAACTGGAACTCATATATGTCATTAGGAAGTTTATTTCATGTCTGCAGCACACATGTTTTCCACAGTGGGGACGTGCCACTGAAGTAGCAGCCACTTAAAGGCAAATCCTGAGTGCCTAAACCTGACCAGGTAAAACATTCTGAATTGATAATAAATTTAAAAACATACATTATTGATGTATGTGTATCTGTAAACTTGGGTCTCTGGTGAGAGTTGGGAAATTATACCCTCCACCATAAATCCCCTGTCAACCTCCAAATCTTTCACCTTTTAACAGAAGGAAATATTTATTGTCTATAAGCATGTAAGAGGTGAAATATCAAGTTTATGGATACAAAAATAATGGGAAGGTGTGAGTCAAGAAACACAAATCAAAAATGTAGAGGTTGTAAGCGCGTTGCTTTTATCTACAACCCACCCCATTCACTGCTCCTAACAACAGATGGGTGAGTTTGCACTTCAGTGGTATCATGTGTCCAGATTTCTGGCTAAGGTACAAATTTGACCTTTGAAAAAACAGATAACACCAGCATTGGCACGCAAGGGTTTGAAACAAGAAAGGGGTTTGATCAACTCTTGCCCCTTTGCGTTGTTTTTAAGGTGGTTTAAGGTGGTAACAATCATCTGTTGAGTTTCTTGCTCCCACTTTGCACAGATCAGCACTGGACTTGAGAACATCATCAGAAAACAGTGTGGTCAGACAACCTTGGAGGTTGTAAAGGTGCATCCTGGTCAGAACTGCATAGTCTACCTGCGAGACACCAAGAGCATGTTTTACAGAAATGTGTTGCTGTTCAGCCTCAATGTTCCACCTCATGATACCACAGAACACATTTTCCCAATGATCCATGTCCATGAGCACTGTGAGCTCTGCTGAGGTGACTGAGAGTGGCACGAGGCTTTGTTAATTTTCATAAAATGTAATTATTACCTCCCATCAGCTTCTCAGCAGCCTTACTGTCATTTGAGCAATGTCCTCATTTTATGATTTGTCAGCTGCAGCAACACAAGGTGATCAGGATGGAGCCCTTTGCTGACAGAACCTGGGATTTGGTAGCTAGAAGCCTCCATCTGGGGCATAAAAGAAAAATAATCTCTTTCATCTTTAAGATCCCAAATCCCGTACTGAAAACTAATTCCAACCAGATGACATTGATGCACTAGGACTGTGGTTAGATTATGACTTGTCCCTTCGTCTAAATGTTGCTGCTTGCCAAAATAACTCAGTGCCTCGACTGGTCCCCAGGAAGACAAACTGGACATCTAATTTTCATAGTCCCTGCAGCAGCCATGTTTAGCATCATCCAGGAGGAGGACAGGTTCAGCTCATTCTCCCTCCAAGTCTAGATGAACGCATCACAACTCAGCAATAAACAGTTGCCAGCACTCCAGCTAATTATGTATTCACTGTTTTCTGAAAAACAAAGCAGAGTTTGTCTCCCTTCATAGATAGGTAGACAATAAAGGCTATCCAGTCTAATATATGGAAATTGCTTTACACCAGTTTCAGGTAGAATTGTCATAATCATCATAATATAAAGATTGAAAACAAACCTTCTCATTTAAAATGTAATGTTATTTATTCAGAAATACAGCAGCTGCAAGATACATTATTTTTGCTTCCTACAGTTTTCTCCATTTACAGTGATTATGTATATTTATAAATAAATATGTAAATAAAGAAATAATATATAAATAAAACCCATTTTCTCACTTTATTATTTTCTATAGGGAAAGTGGAGTCAGTTATAGTAGACTGTGATAAGCAAAATAGATGTCATTAAATATACATACTTACTAAATGGTAAATATAACTTTTCTGTAGCTCTGGGTTTCCAAAATGCTGTGTCAGCCAATAGTGTGTCATTGGACTGTACTATTATTATTACTTTATTATTAATATTAGTGCCACATACAACTGGACAAGATTGGCTTGAATTATGATAATGACATGTCAAAGCCAACCACAGCATTGGCATTATGACTGGGTAGCATTAGTTGTTTATAACCAACAGCCTGTGTTGTTTATGTTTTTTGAATAAAATTTTCAAGCAAAAACATAACTTTTTCCTTCATTTTGAGTACAGTGAAGATTTGAGATTGGCTGTGCTTTGGGGAACATCAGTGCTTCATAGACGAGTCATTGCCATCCCATGAAGCTAGAAAACAGATAATGGCTGTATAAAAAAAAAACAACAACAACAGTATACTGCTGTGGTTCTTCTCTGACCTCTGGCCAAGATGTCAGCAGATTAATTAGTCCTATGCATGCACACTCTATTTGCCATGGCGTCAAAGTGTGCACAAAGGTTGACGTTGTGGTAACTAGCTAAGCAATTTACTGATGACAGCGTATTGATAAGGACCCACACGCTCAAGGCTAATGTCTTTAGAGGATTTATTGAAGTCCTCCTGCAAAGGACTGCAGACTCCTTATCAAACCCACAGGGTGACTCGTTGTCCCCGTGCTATGACATATTCTGATCTGTGTCAAAGCACACAGAGGCACTTACTAACTGATAAAGAACTTTCAGCTCTATCTTGTGCGGTGTTCATCGAACCAGCTGCCTCTAAAATGAAAAAGAATGCTTTGAGTTAGCAGGTGATCAAACTGTTTGTTTTATCAAATTCTTATGTGCACAGAAATTTTACCTATAAGTGCTCCACAATGTTCTCAACAGCTAGTCTTTAACTCTTTCAGTGTGCTGTTTGCCGGCTCGGTGTAGAATGACATTCTGGAACTTTTTTGTCTGTAAATTGTTGCTCTGGGAATAAAAATAAATAAATGCTGTGGCAGTGTTGAGAGTGGAACAGTAAACTGAACCTGAAGATTTTTAGCTACTGCTGATTAAAGGTTAGCCTTCCCTCACAAAAGCAAGACATTGCTACTAGCCAGGGTGTGAGACTCAGTGGTAGCATCACTCTCTGTGGCAGTGACAGCAAATACAAACTCAACGTAATACCAAATCAGCAAATGACAATTACATTTTTGTGCTGAGTGATCAAATCATAGAGCAGCAGCACTGGTATCCAACAGCTAATACAAGTTGAATGCCTTAACACCAACACGACACAGTTTACTACGGCCACCAGGGGGCGATAGCTATGGTTTCATAGGGCCGTATGTGAAAGATATATTGAAATGATTGGTTATGTCTGGCCTGAGTCTTCTGTCAGCAAATCAAGAACTCAGTTAACTGCAACTTTAAAAATTCAGGCATACTGAATATTGTATACATTAAATGACTTTGCACTTTCAATCCCAATTCTGTGCGGTCATGATCAAAGAATGTGTGACAATAATGTGGTTTTCTGGAAGAAAGATTTTTTTTCTTTTAACTTATAACAACAGTAACATCATCTTCTGCTGAGAAGATAACTCAATATGGAATAAGTATGTTTCTCTTTTTGAAAGGGACTGAAAATAGAGGGCATGTTCCTCCCATATTGGCTTCTCTTCATTTGCTCCCTGTTAAATTAAAATCATTCTCCTCACAGACAAAGTCTTGAATAATCAGCCCTCATCTTACCTTAAAGACCCCATAGTACTGTATCACCCCAATATGGGAGACAGACACACTCTCTACTTTTAAGATGTCTAAGCATATAGTTTGGGCTCGATCAGGTGACCCTGAATCATCCCTTAGTTATTTTGCAAAAAGGCCTAGGCTGCCCATGATGCAGCATGTTGAGTTTTTCTTCTTCACTCACCCTTTTTACGCCATGTGCTTATAAACTTCTCTGCATTTAGTCATTAGTTATTATTAATCTTTTCCACAGCATCTTTGTCCCGTCTTCCTCGAATTACCTCCAACCAGTCATAGCATATGGCCGCCCCTCCCTGAGCCAGGTTCTGCTGGAGGTTTCTTCCTGTTAAAAGAGAGTTTTTCTTTCCCACTGTCGCCATGTGCTTTCTCATTGCGGACTGTCTGATCATTGGGGTTTATTTTATAGTATAATGTACCTTGATGTGATTGTTGCTGTGATTTCGCACGTTATAAATAAATAAAGAACTGAACTGAACTGAATGTTCACAAGAGGTCTCTGTAGACCTTGAATTGGCATCCACACCTCACAGCTTACAGGGTTGCTAATAGTATGGCATAAAGACTGCAAAACTAGCAACAGTTACAGAGCAAAAAGAAGTCAAAGATTAGTGCTTTGACTCATTTTTAATACATCTGGGTAGAATTATTGCAGAACAGTATGTGTGCTGCAATTAAACTAATACTTAAACATGATCTTACTAATATAATATCAGGGTTACAGTAAATATTCTTTCTTAATGAGAGATATATTCTCAACATTTGAAGCTACTTGTGACCATGATCATGCTAATTAAACTTGCAAAGGAAATAACACCTACAGACTGATTATGGGATAACTCAGTCACAAGAAACTGCATTACATCTGAGACGCTCTGCAATCGCTTTGTTAGGAATACCAACAGCGTGTGCTGAGCGCATGGCCAGTGATGCAGAGGTCCTTTGGGTCTGCTTGATTATTGTGTTTATACCTCCCAAATCAGAGCATGGACATTTGTGCACTATAGTCACACTAGGCAAAATAATGTGACTGTGTGGTGGAGCACTAGAGGGCTCCACTCACACCCAGTGTTGAGGAAGTGTGTTGCTGAGTTTTGTGGCACGAAGTGTTCAGTTGATGTGAAAAAAGAAATAAAGCTGAAGTGAGAACTAAGAGCTCCATGTCGTCTGTGCTTACCTCCACAACCGCAGCATAACCAAAATTATCACATCTGTCTGCAATGAATCTGCAGTTTCCCTGCCTTTGAAAAGGTTGCATTGAAAAAGGCAACCAGGTTGGTAACTGCTCACAGTCAGTTCCTGTCATCAAAGCAACTTTGGTGTGTCAAGAAGGTGTGAAAATGACTTTAAGTTTGAATCATTCTGCTATGAATTTGCAGCTGAATAGGGTCAAGATGGCAGTTAATGCAATGTGTTTGTGATGATAGAGTGATTAACTCATGTGGCAGTTTTTCTGCAGTAAAGTAGAAAGCAATTATTTGCAAACTTTTGCCAGTCTGTCTGTGATTAACTGCAGACAGTCCAAGTTGGTCTGTGATTGTCTAAAGACAGATTGCTTCCCACCAGGTGAACAGTGCAATTACCTCACAAGCTGAAAGCGATAGCCCAAGGGTTGCAATGTGGTCACCAAAAGCAGTAACAGAAAAATTCAGTGCAATCACCAATTTCTCTTAGTTACAAGTAGGTTGCTATCTTTATTTTATTCCAGAGTAATAAGACTTTCAGTCTTATGGAAGTGTGAGAACAGCCCTCGACTTTGACCTCAGTCCTGATGGGTTCAGTCATTTCAGGTCAGATCGAATAAAACATCATCCATTTTATAAATTTTGTTATTGTAAGTGTCAGAAAGGTGGATTATCCAGGGTGTTTGTTGACAAATGACTTGTGATTCGATTAATCATTTGCCAGGGAGCCTGCAATAAGATGCTTCTATGTTACACCCGGTTTTGAAACACCAAGATGGGGACAGAGAAAATGCTGAGCTTGAGCCGTCAGATCAACATTTCACCAACCAATGGGTGGCTGCGTTCCTTGTTTTATATGATCTGTGGTCCAAATATGATAATATTGCTCATATTGTGTCGAGTTATTTGGTACTGATGTGTTCAATGTTTAGCAAAATGTTGTATTACAAGCATTCAAATTTCTGTACTTTTTGACAAGGTTAGAAGATCCATAGAAAGAATCACCTGTCCAATATTGTGTCGCTGCCCCTTTTGCTGTTTAAACACCCCTGACCTGTCAAGGCATGGACTCCACTAGACCCATGAAGGAGTGCTGAATGGGTGCTGTGATATCTAGCAACAGATCCTTAAAGCCCAGTAATTTGAAGTGTGGGACCTCCATGGATCAGCCTTGTTTGTCCAGTTCATCCTCAGGGCTTTACTGGGTTGAGATTTTGGGGTCTAAGTCAGCACCTCAGACTCACTGTTGTGTTCCTCAAACCATTCCTGAATCATTCTTGCTCTGTGGCAGGGTGCATTATCCTGCTGAAGGGAATACCGTTTCCATGAGGGTGTACATGGTCTGCAACAATACCCAAGTAGGTGGTACATATCAAAGCAACATCAACACTGTAGACAGTATAGTTTACTATGGCCACCAGGGGGCGATAGCTATGGTTTCATAGGGCCGTATGTGAAAGATATATTGAAATGATTGGTTATGTCTGGCCTGAGTCTTCTGTCAGAGACAGTTCAGCAAATCAAGAACTCAGTTAACTGCAACTTTAACTATTCAGGCATACTGAATATTGTATACATTAAATGACTTTGCACTTTCAATCCCAATTCTGTGCAGTCATGATCAAAGAATGTGTGACAATAATGTGGTTTTCTGGAAGAAAGATTTTTTTTCTTTTAACTTATAACAACAGTAACATCATCTTCTGCTGAGAAGATAACTCAATATGGAATAAGTATGTTTCTCTTTTTGAAAGGGACTGAAAATAGAGGGCATGTTCCTCCCATATTGGCTTCTCTTCATTTGCTCCCTGTTAAATTAAAATCATTCTCCTCACAGACAAAGTCTTGAATAATCAGCCCTCATTTTACCTTAAAGACCTCATAATGCTGTATCACCTATATCAAAGCAACATCAACATGGATGGCAGGATCCCAGCAGAACATTGCTGAAAGCATCACACTGCCACTGTTGGCTTGCCTTCTTCCCATAGTGTATCCTGGTGCCAGGTTTTCCATTGATAAGGGATACACATGGACCTGGCCATCCACTTACAAGAAAACATGATTAATCAGACCAGGGCACCTTCTTCCATTGCTCCATGGTCCAGTTCTGATGTAAACATGCCCAATGTCGGTGCTTTCGGTGTTGAAAGGTCTGCAGCTCCATACACAATAAACTGTGATGTCACACAACTTGGCCCATGTCAAACTCGCCAAAATCCTTACGCCCGCTCATGTTTCCTGCACGTCACTTCCTCCCTAATATATCCCACCCACTAACGGGTGCCATGATGAAGAGAAAATCAGTGTAATTCACTTCACCTGCCATAATGTTATGTCTGATCAGTGTATCCTGTGTACATGAAAACATTTTACTGTTAAGTAGGATATACTGCTGTTTTTGTTGGAAACGAGATTTTTACTGGTAGTTCACTCTGACAATCACTCAGTATTTCTACTGTAGAATAGAGCCGCTACTGTGACTGTCCATTTACTACAAACTGCTATCACAGGTGTTATCACGGGTTAGAGAGACAAATAATTGTGTTTTGTCAAAGAGACATCAGCTGCACTTTTCTAAAGACAGATCCACTACATGGAGGGAAGAAAATATTCTAATCATGGCTTAACTGTCTGTTGTCTTTAGGCTCAGATGGTGGTGACTTATTTATATAGCACATCTTTATAACACTGCCCTCATCTGGTCATTTTAAAAGGCTATATCCCTCCCATTCACACATTTCTGCTTTATTTGCATCCATGTCATCAGCAGACAGAGGCATGAAGAGACTTAAATAATCTCACTGGACTGCATGACAAATCACATTTTATTTTCTGAGCGGATTGTACAGTTATTCAGTGTTGTTGGAAAACAGTTTAATGGTCTCTGTATCAAAAAAAAAAAAAAAAAAAAGTACCATTACTACTAGGAGATAATATCTGAGAAATACTTTAGAATTAAAACATGTCAGTGTTGCATGTCAGTAGTTTACAATACAAAGTAAATCAAATCTACACGATTGATCTATACAATAGCAGCCACCTATGGCATATACAAAGTACCATAAAACAGCCAGGAAAATAAAAATATGTACATTTTCATGCTGTGAATAATTCAGTTATAGACATAGTTTAATTAGAGGTTCAAAAACTTTATAGTTTTCGATATACCTGATTAAGGAACATAAGGTGCCTTATTAAAAAATGATCTAGGGATATGTCCCATGAGAATCAACTACATGATCAGCAAAGTACAGTAAAATGCACACATTAGGATATTATGTGTCACTGTCAGTAAGTATCAATATGTTGTTGATTCAAACAAAGTGACGACTCAGTTGTAAATAAGTCTTTCACATTTTGTCTGAGCCTTTCATTATTTTAGGTCTTCGATGATTTCAGTAGTAAGGCAGGTGCTGTGTGGCACCTTTGGGTACACTCAAATAAACAGTTTTTAAACTAGTCAGTTTAGTGGTACCATCAACAGTGCTAATATGAACCGCTTTGTGTGCACAGTCTTTCTGTTCTGGAAGAAAGGGAGAATATATTCATGAAGGCATCGGGAAGAGATTTACCCCCTTCAAGGTCAGTGTCTGAGTCCCCAATACAACGGGGATGTTCGCACGTGGCGCTCGCCCTTTTTAGTGTTGGCACCGTGCGCCTCCAACATGGATGCACCGACAAACTCCTCCTTTCCTGAATTCCACAGTGTCAGATCTGCCTTAGACCTCACTGTGGGTGAACAGATGTGTGGCTCCTTAAGTCCTTGTTCCATTTAGTGACGCCGTCTTCAGCAGGTTAGCAGGCATGGATTTTAAAAAAAGATATATATATATATATATACATAAAATGGACCAAAGGGGACCACATATTCAGTTTGTACCGCCTCGTTCCCCCCAGTTTAAGTGCTATACTGGTCGGCACGGAGAACTAAGGCCGATGAAACCTGGAGGAAAGAGAGGAAAAGTCAAGAGGTCAGTCTAGACGCTACACTCAAAAATAGCAAATAGTACAGAAAGAATTGATGTGCTGAATAAAGCTGAAAAACAGCTGGGATGAATGTTTAATGAGAGCTATATGTGAGCCTGACCGGGTATAGATCCTGCTCTCTTCATGGACCTCCATCTCTGAACTCTTGAATTCGTTGAGCTCCTTGCGGATAGCAGCCTGAGAAGAGGAGGAGACATGAAAGAGAGAGCGCTTCAGTGGGAACGGCTTTTATCCGTTTACAGTAGAGCACAGGAGAAGAAAGGCAGCAACGGATCAAAGCTTCATGTATTTTGATGATTCCTCAACTCTTAATGCTCCACAAACAACACACACACACACACACACACACACACACTTTTCGAACAAACTCAATCTGTATTTGATATCATGCCATATTCCAGTTTCCCCTCTCTCCCTAACACTCTTCACTTGGCTCGGTAATTCACCTGGTAAGTCTAAACCCAGCCATTATGCAGTACCTGTGCTGCATTCCAGGGATCCTTCTTTGTTACCAAATCTGCTTGGAATGCAAATCCTCAGAGTGGTAAAATACTTGCAATGTTTAAGCTACCCACTGCTGAGAAGCTCCAAACCACAGGAGGCCTGTCACGATAAAGAGATGCGTTAGAAGGTGAAGTCTCTCACCTTATCAGCAGGTGTTAGCTTCGTCCACGGCTTGTCTGCTCTGCGATCGTAGTCCTCAGCGTGGGTGCTTTCGACGTACTCATGGAAACGCAGGATCTTCCTGGCTTGAAGCTCGGCCACTGTGGGTCTCTGAGACAGCTGATGGTAGAATGGACAAGGCTGCTGTCAGTTTCTTGTTCACAACAACAGCAGCAACAGAAACAAGCTCTCACATTAAAGATAAAGTCACTTTATTGTATCCTAACCTTTCTGGTGAGCCTCCGCTTGATCTCGCTTCTCTCCAGCCGTCGGTCCACTTCATTCTTGGCTGTGGGGAGGAGAGCACATTCCATGAGATAGGGAAACACTACAGATAGATTTCACCTGAGCTGCTGTCGGCACGCTGCCCTCACTGGAATCTTTAATCACTGCCTGGCTCTGCACAAGGCACTGCATTGTTTTTAGCACGCTGAGGAGCATCAGTTCTGTAGAGTCATCTGAGGACAAGTGAGCTGCAGCGGGGCAGAATGAATCCTTGCAAACTTGCTGACAGATTCTGAGAAGTATTAAACCTGGAATCGCACTCAGCATCACAGTGATGCTGCATCAGTGATCTACCACAGATAATCTGCTCCTCATAGTTTTGAACTTTCCGTTCTTGTGTTTTAACATGTAAGCAATGGTTTCTTATTTCAGAAACCTGGGTTATATATTTGTTAATTCAGGCAAAAAATATAGAAGTGTTGAAATACTTGAGGCAGTTTGTCCATCGGAGGGCACTCACTCTACAACATCCCTGTTGGGAACAACCACCACAGGTTTGGGCCTGTACTGAGTTCACTAGGCTCCGGGCATCGTTCCACTCTCTGGGTTCATTTAAGCTAACAGTGGCGATCAGGACAAGCAGTCACACAGAGGTTAACCCAGGGTTTCCCCTACACGTTCGCATGAAGCCGTGGTGATGGTAGCATCTGACCAATCTTTCACGGATCCTATAGCTCGTCTTCCACAGGACAGGACTCCTGTGAGTGCTGCAGCTCGCCAACATAAGAGTGAATCTAGATAACAAAAAGATACCCTAGGAATACTGACGTTGCTTCACAGTACAGGCCTCTGATCCGAGCAAAGTGGAAACAAGTATTTACTTGTAAACTTGTGACAATAAGAGCAGATTATTTTAAACTGCAGTATCATCTTATCGTAGTTAAGGACTCATAAATATCTCAGTTTGTTTCGTTTATCTGAAATTTTTTTTTTTTTTAAATCAACAAATACCAGTATGTATGCTGGTTACAGAACATTGGTTTTCCAGCACCAGCAGTTGAAAGTCCATCACTTTGATTTCAGGTTAATGGTTAAAAGGAATAACACACTGTGTACAGCTTCTGGAATTGTGCTGTGCAGCTATACTGCACACGTTTCAGTTACTTCACTACTGCATGCGATTTCTCTCCCACCGCACAGATTCTGGATAACGAGGACAGATTGTATTAAATTCTAAACAAAGAGTGGGGATTTGTACACAGCCCTTGGTAAGCTTGTTCAAATTTGTACTGCAGCCCAGAGATTCAGGAACTACACAGGAGAAGGCATCAACCACAGAATGATAACAGACAGGACAGCAATGCTCCATCTACATTTTCATCTGAACTGAACGCAAAATGTTATTTTTGTGAAGTAAACAGAGGGGAAAAACATAAATACAAATCAGAATTTAATTTATTTCCATCACATGCGGCAGCAACCCGAGGTCCTTAATAAGTTCAGTGTCTGCTGTGAGGCCTGAATTTGAATACCTCCGACAGTCTCTTAACTAAAGCAGAGCAGCAGCACTGACAGAGCTGCCTGGTGACTGACCACGAGACAGATGGACTTGATATAGTAAATGTAGTGGCTGTGACTCATTAATCGCACGTGTTTGCTGCCATGTCTGGAAGGCAATGAGTAATTTAGACTCAACATCAATATGGACAACAAGCAGACGTGCCGAGTTGAAGAGCCTAAAGGAACATTGGATAAATAACTGATTCAGGCTCTCTAACGTGCACTGGTGTATTTATTCAAGTCACACACAAACTTGTAATTAAGTGCTCTCAGACCCAATAATGTCCAGACTGCTGTGTGTTTAGTGACACCCGTGGTGCCTGAGGCAAAAAGGAAAAACATTTTACAGATGAGTGAATGACTAATGCTCTCTATTGATTTCAAAGATGAGAAAATAGAAAGTGGGCTTCTTAACATTACAGCGCAGACGAATGAGATGCGAGTAAACACACAGCTGAATGGAGACGTGAAGGATGGAGAGAGCAAGAAATGGAGGAAGAGGCTCACCTGGAAGGATGTTCCTCTGCTCCAGCTCTTTTGCTGTGGGTCTCTGACTCAGCCGCCTGAGGGAAGACAATATTTCAGACGGAGCATATTTTTCTTTGGCTTCATTAGATAAATAGTGAAGAGTAGACAGGAAAGTGAGAGAGGGTGTGTTTTGAAGAAGAAAGTGAAGTGCTGCAGATATCGATCTCACTCTACTTTTTTGAGTTTGCTGCATGTTAATGTGAAGCCAACTAAAAAATAAAACTATTCAGGCCCCATTTTTTCCCCAAAACTGTCTTAACTTTACTCTCGGTGCCTAAAAAAAAAAACTTTACCGTGTCAGTGTGGTCCCGATCTTGTTCCTCAGTTCCTCCCACTGCTCCTTATTGTTCCAGCTCATGCCATCATTGTTATCCTGAGTCTCCTTCTCTCGCTCTTGTCGCTCCAGTTTCAGCGCCAGCGTGTCCTTCCTCTTCACTCGACTCGCCAGCCCACCTGTTACACACAAGAGGCATGTTTATACATCCAACAACATGCCTACACCTGCATCATCTTTACACAGCTGAACATGGACATTTCAAAGAAGCTAATAAAGACCAAGTGCTTAAAGCTATAGTTAGTAAGAGCTCAGAGCCAGTATCCTCAGTGTGAGAAGCAAAAGGATCAAAGCAGTTTCAAGGAAAATTATGGAGACCAGTTTCCCCAAAAAGATAAAAGGATTCATTTCCAATTACCTGGTGAATTTATGAACATGCTGGAAATCTTCAGCAAGCAACAGATGATTTTTTCAGTTTTTACAATTAATCATATTTTTTATTGTCTGTCTATATCTATATCTATATCTATATATATATATTTATATATATATATATATATATTTATATATATATATATATATATATATATATATATATATATATATATATATATATTTATATATATATATATATATTTATATATATATATATATATATATATATATATATATATATATATATATATATATATATATATATATATATATATATATATATATATATATATATATATATATATATATATATATATATATATATATATATATATATATATTTTTTTTTTTTTTTTTTTTTTTTTTTTTTACACATTCTGTCAGTCAAAGTTCTTAGAAAGAAAATCTGAATCGACAAAAAAGAAAGAAAAGAAATCTGAGGAATCTGAATCAGTGAAGAAAACTGTTATTGGTCCATCTGTTATTGGTAAGACATGAAGAAAAATCCAGTAACTTCTTCATGTTTCCTCAAATACAGTCAAGGTTGAAGCTGTCTTTAGAGGAAAAGCAAAAGCAGCAGAGACACCTCAGGACATCTGACAACTAGAAATATGGACTAATGAGTAAGAATGCGGGAATTCTGGTTATAGTTGTAGCTTTTTTTTTTTTTTTAAGAGGAAAAAAAAAATAACTGGATGGTAACCGTGTGTGGTTAACACAGTGGATAGATGGAGAAGCCGTGGAAAATTTATTCAGAATTCAAGGAAACATCTAACCACATTTAATAGCTGGTTTGACCTTAATGAGATCATCATTATTTTTAAAGCAGGAAACTGTGCTGGTGTGGTGAGTTAGAGTGAAAGCAAAGCAGCCAATCACAGCTCCGTGTATGTAAAAAGTCCTTGAAGACCACTAGAATAAACTGTGTGCAAAGCAAAGCATTCAGAAGAGAATGTTAAAGGAAAAAAAGACAGAGACTTTGCTTCATGTACACTTTCTTCTTATGATTTTTCAAAGTCTTGATGTCTTTAGAATTGTTGTTGCCCGTAGAAAGTAAAAATAATGAACTGCCCTTTAGGCCTCTGGCAGGTGGTGTCCAGAAAAATCTACAAAGTGAGACAATTTTTTCCCAAAGAACAGAGCATCACGAGGAAAGAAACTGGCAGATCGGTTATTGACAGTCTTATGTAAATTAGGAGACCCACAGTCTTCCATCACTTTGAATTAGAGCTGGGCGATAGAACGATAACGATATGTATCGCGATATAACTTTTACTCGATAGAGAAATTAAGCTATCGCGATAGACCTCGCCGCTCTTGTCCTCTTAAAAAAAAAAAAAAAAAAAAAAAGGTCAGCCAATCCAAATTAAGTAGCGCAGAGCCGAACCAATCACAGCCGCAGCGTCACGTCGCGTGACTTGTTACGTACAGCACAAGTGCCAAGCCGCACGTGTGTTTGTTTGGGAAGCAGCCAGCGCGTAATGGAGGAAATGAGTGTGCCGACTAGAAAAATCAACCGAGCGTGACCGAAGAGAAAACAGATGATGGTTCCAATGCCGGAGAGATTGTCAAACGGAAGAGCCATAGAAGCTCCGTAGTGTGAAGGTATTTCGGCTATTTCAAGTCTGACAAAAAACAGAGTAGCGTGCACTGTAAATTGTGCTGAAAGCAAGTCTGGAAATACAATAAACTGGTGCATGCGTCACACTGTGCGCAACGTTATTGTTTCGGTGAAATGAATTTCTACAATACTGTTACTGTTAATTCTACTCTCTGCAGTGTTTAAATGCTTACATATACACACAGTTACTGTCCCTCCACACATACGACTCGGCTCTGCTTCTATGCCCCAGCTTTGTTTACTTTTTCCCACCGAGGCTTCTAGACTTCTGATTGGCCAACATTTCTGCACAGTTAGGAATCTAGCGCCACCTGCTGCTTTGGCATGTTCATAGCAGCGTTTTCCTTCATTTCTCCCTTTACGTGTGGACGGGATTATTTTTTAAAACGGAAACGGAAAATCTCCGTTTTCAAAAATACCCGTGTACGTGTGGACGTAGCCTCAGTCTCTGACTGGAAGCGCTAATTCGTCATTCGGCTTTTGTCAGACTAAAGTAACTGTTAAAACTGTTTGAAAAGCTAAGCTATACAACAAGGAGAGATTGAGAATTTCCTTTTAGTTCTCAGTTTATTTGATATTGACAAAGTTAGTCAGTTTTGTCTGTTCTTCTGTAAAACAAACTAAGATTTATTTTTAGAATTAATATTTTGTTTCTAAGTGGAATTGACAATTTAGTCTGTTTCGTTTGTTCTATTTTGAAACTTAAACGCTTTAGCGGCTGCCTTTTGTGTAGTTTGCAATATTTGTCTTTATTTATCTGAAAAAGTCTCATGTTCCTTAAGTACATCTACCCTGTTGAACTTATTATGGGAAATAAATATTTAAATAAAAACAAGCTGCTGATTATTTCACATTTTACTTGTGAGCAACGGCACATTTAAATCTTACAAATATAGTTATTTGGCTTATATCGTGATAGATATCGTTATCGCCTGAAATGAAAAAAACATATCGTGATATGAAAAAATCTCATATCGCCCAGCTCTACTTTGAATGTTTTCAGTTATTATGCTTGAGGAACATTGAAACCATAAACCTGACAGCTTTAAGATGTCAGTGCTTTAGGAAGTATTTCCCATTACACTGATATTTTAAGTATTACATATCACATCCTTTACTTTTATTGAAAACAATTTCCTGAAATGAGAGACACTAATTTGGCTGTGAGCTGAGGTGAAAACTATTTTCTATTCATCTTAATGTACTTAAAGATAAGTGGGATTTTTAAATGTCACTTTACAAGTGGAACTTACTTGGAGGGCCTTCCTCGTCTTCATCACTTTCTTCGTCTTCTCTGTACAGGATGGGGCCATCTGAGTCCGACTCCTCCTCGCTGTCTCCAGGGCCTCCACCCTCAGGGATGACGGACACTCTGGGGTCTCCAATCAAACCTCTCCTGCTGCGGGGCTCCAGCTCCGGCTGGTTGGACGGCTTAGGGGTAAGTTTGCGCATCTCCTCTTCAATGTCAAAGTCATCGTCTTCTGGCCTGTGAAGGAACACAGCAGCTGTTAAAGAGCAATAAGCCCACCCTGTCACAAACCCACACATTGCATTTGGGAGCAATTGGGTGGGGTGCTATTATAAAATATTTGCTGTGAATTTGAAAACTACTTCTGCTTGAAATGCCCATCCCTGGTGCGCAGCTGAGGCAATAAAACAGAGGTCGTTTGCCTCCATCAAACAACATCTGTTTGTACCGATTTGTATAGAAGACTCAAAGGCGTTTAATTTTGATATAACAGTTTAGCCACACACTATGTTTGCAGCAGCTCATTCAAACTTTGAACAGTTTTATTATTATGATGTGGTTTAAGCACATTAACCCACATCAAACTATTCTGTCATGAAGCTACGTTTCCAAAATAAAGCCAAATGTGCCTCTTGATTTGTTATGCATCTGCATATTCCAAACATAAATAAAAATAAAACCTGTGCCTACCCAGTGTTGGTCACTATATAATGAGTGCATAATGTGAAGCATATGGAGCACTTACAGCCTAAGTGGTTCGATGGTGATGGGGAGAGAGTGCCGTGAGTTAAGCCCCACTTCTGTGGGGATCGCTGGTGGTACCTCAAACAGCAGTGAGTGGGCTCTATGGGAACCGTCTGGGTTTGGCTGAGGTGCACCGGGACTGGCCAGAGCCCTAGAGATGCGAACATGTAGAGGGAGGAGTGGAGGCTGGCTGGGTGGCTCGGTGGTTGGGCTCGGCGGGTTAATTTGCGTCGTGGGGATGGGACCTGTGGAGGGGATGCTGGGTGGCTGGAGCGACTGAACCCTGGGGGGAGATGGAGGTATGTGGGTGGGCGGTAAAAGCAGAGGCTCAGTGGAGGTCTCAGGAACTGCTCCATTTGTCTTCTCCTCTGTGGTATTTCCTTTCAGGACAGCAGGGGGCACCAGAACAGGGGCAGGGGAGGGCTCACGGGTGGCAGACTCTGGGGTCTGACTGGGAGGAGAAGGATCCACAGAAAGGTGCTTGATGACAGGGGTTGTCCTCTTTGGTGGGGTTGGCGGAGAGCGTTTGGTTGGTACCGGGACAACACCTACACCAGAGCCAGCCTGTGAAAGCTCTGCTGTTAAAAAGAGAATCAACAACAAGTCAGTACCTGTTATAAAGCATGATGACAACATATACAACCTATCATGAGCAGGTTTAGACGCACATTCAATCTGTAAATGAGTATGGTTAGTTTTATTAACAAAAATGAACAAAAAGCAAATCTGTCATTTTTAGTGAGGGAGAGATGTTCCTGTTAATTCAGAGCTGGCTGCTGAGTCAGTGGAGGGTAACACAGGTATTAGCTGTATCAGCAGGCTTTTAATGAACATTCCAGTGTGATGAGCACGCTTGGAGCATTTTGAGAATTAAATGCCCACCACATTTCCATGCAGAGCTTTTTTGCCATACATTAGCTGAGCTAAAAAACAGCTACAACCACAAAACACATGCGATGGAGGTCTGGGGTTAAATGAAGGTGAGGTATTCCCTGTTGTATGAAGTTTGTGGCTCTATTCCACCTCTCCAGGCTTTACTACAACAGACCGGGATTGTGGCGCCCCTCTGGGTACCTGAGCAGCACTGGCCAGCCCTGTGACGCAGGTACAAGGGTAGAGAAAAGTAGAGGCCGAGCTCACTCTGGCGTCTCCAGCTGGTCCAGTAACAAGGCTGTCTGACCTTAGAGCCCCTGTTCAACGTGGAAGCTGGCAAAAATGAGTGGAGATGTCAGGGATAGGGCTGGGTTTACATTCCAAGTTGGGAGATGAATATGAGAGGGAGGGGGTTCAGATAATGGTTTCTTGGCTTTACTTTGCCAGAAGCAGAGTGTACATCCATCATTACACAGTAAACAACTTCTGTGGAAAAATATCTCAGAGCAAAAGATAAGCACTTTCCTCATTGCATTTAAAAAAAAAAAAAAAAAACCCACTAAAGTGTGGTGTGGTAAACATTCTTGACAGTTCAGGGAATTAAATCACAGGGAAATTATGTTTCTTCTCATTTTGGCTGGCCCATCAGCAGCAGCTACAATCACATATACATATCAGCTGGACTCAATATTATTATTATTATTATTATTATTATTATTATTATTATTATCATCATCATCATCATCATCATCAGCCTTTTTATTGCAGGTCTAAATTAAAACCCTAAATGTAAATATCAGTCTCAAATGCACAATACTGGTCATTAAATGATTTACACATCACACAGCATAGTTTTTAATATAACACAGCCTTAAAAAGTAGGAACAAAGCATCACAGAGGGAACAGAAATGAAAACTGAAAACAGAAGATGAGACCTTTTCTTTATCACAATCATATACTGCAGTAACGTGCAACGCTTGACAAAAGGCAGTGGAATGTGTCACTGCCACAGAGAATCAGCAGGTTTCAGATACAGTGCTGTAAACAGGAGCAGCTGTGGCATGCTGGGACAAAGAGATAAATACTAAAAGCCAATCCTTTTTTTTTTTTTTCCATAAATCTGCCTTACTACTAATGCTGCATAAGAGGAGCAAGCTCGTGCGTGTCTCCTCGACTGAGAGTGGCGGAAACACCGAAACTTCACAACTGGTGACATACTGGAAAGCACACACATCAGTGACATCCGTGGACAAGTACGGATATTCTGTATATCAGGATTACATCATGTTCAAATGGTGAAGTAAAAGCAGCACATTTACAACTTCAAATCCACTAAAGAGCAATTCTACTACTGTGAGCTTTTAATACTTTTAATGAGGTCTGAAACACCTGTATCTAAGTCACAATTTATTTTTAATTGCATATATCACTACATGAACTATCTTAATTGCCCCTTGGGGACAAATGAAGTCTTTCTGATTCTGAACTATGTGAGCCCTTTGGCCAATAACAAAAGCTGACTGTAGTAAGGGTTTAGCAAACATGGAGGTTTGGGTTAGAGCATGCCTCACCAAAGAGAGAAATTAGCTGGAAAAGGTTGAAGTCATCAGTCTACATTCAGTCCATTGAAAATGTCTATAAATGGAGACAACTTAGTTCTGTGGTCATTTTCTTATAAGTGGGATGAAGCACAAAGCTGATCTGTGACCTCAGACAAGCAGCTCAGAACAACAACTAAAGATGTAAAGGAAGTTAACTAACATGTCTGTTCATGACTGTATGCAGATCACTGATCAGGCATTGTTTTGTGTTTGTGTGATCCTGAATGTCAAAGTCAAGCTGGTAACAAGAATGACCTTGACAAACAACAGTCAGTGTTTGGATGAGCATGTGATTACTATGAGACAGTTTTCCTTATTTGTAGCTCTGTTGCAGCAAGATGTTTGGTTCTAGGCTGGCCTGGCTAAGTGCTTAGCTAACCTTTTCTGTAAGGACCAAAACAGAAAGAAAGAAGGACAAGGGGGAAAAAAAGCACTTCTATCTACTTATATGGACTATTTTTACTTGCACATTACTTTTCTCAGTTTATACATATATTAAAAAAACACCTATACTTTAATCTTAATAACTGTACAGTACTCTGTTATTGTAACTATTTTCCATGATGTAAATATTTTCTCCTGTAAACGTTGTGTATGTTTCTGTTCTGTTTATATATGTGCTTTTATTCTGCTGCTGTTACAACCAAATTTCTCCTTGTGGGACAATTAAAGGATTATTCTATTCAGTTCTTTCAGATAGAATCACAATGTCTTTGAATTCGCTAATAGTCAAACCTGCAAGATCTAAATATGAAACGAAGTCATAATCACGCTGTTATTCATATACAAGTCACTGAACAAGGCCTTTTTCACAGCATCTATTTTAACGTGAACTACAGTTGTAATAATGACTTTAATGACAGATCGGTTCTATGAAGGCAGAGCCTTTACTATGGTAAATAGTATTTACCTAATGTTCCATGTAAATATGATGAATTAAACAAAGACTTTGCAAACATATCCTTTCTAACAGCAAAAAAAACCCCAGACTTGGGCCCTGTCTATTCCAAGTAGCTAAAAGTGTCCAGCACCATGTATTTGCTGAAGTCTGTAGAAAGACTTATCTGGTCATGTATAACATACCTTTCCCATAAACAACGGGGGAAAAACTCTGAAACACTCACTGATCTCCAGAGTTTGACCTGTGACCTAAGGAACAATGTCCACCATGCACCTGCTTTTCTATTAGAAAATTTTTCCATTATTCTATTTTTCCACCAGAAGTACCACTACTACAGTCAGCGACACTTTAAACCCAGCATTGAAATGTCATTTAATAGCCTCTTTTTCTAAAAACCAAAACATCTTCCCTCTGTCGTCTTTGTACTTGCTCCTAAAAAGGCCATTTTGGGATTTCGTTTGATGAATCCTGTAAAAACAAACAATGTAAAACAGCAGAAGCAGGCAACAAACTCACCAAGCAGTGCAGGGTTGCTGTTGCGGTTGGTGGGTTTTGGTGGGGGGACAGGAGGTTGTTTGGCATGGGGAGGAACGGGGGGCGGTGTGTCAGAGTCAGTTGAGGAAGCAGCAATGAGGGAAGGTCGGGAAGCGTCATCTATAATTAGGGACACCGTCCTTGGGGGTTTGGCTATAGATACAGCAGCAGAGGAGGAGGAAGACGAAGACGAAGAGGATGAAGACGAGGAGGGGGTCGGACTCCTGGTGGACTCATAGATAGGACTAGCGAGGAACTTGGGGGGGAGCAAAGCTTGTTTGGGTGGGAGAGGCAATTGCTGTGAGTCCTGTGTTGGAGGAGTGTCAGGGGTGAAGCGGACACCAGCAGACTCTACAGAGGGGGTAGACACACACGCGCACACACACATTAAAGACAAGGTCACAATAAGGTGCTGCATAAACACAAAATGCTGCTGCATAAACAGGAAACATGAAAGGGAACGCTGAAGGAGAAGCTGATGCCCGAGTCAGGCTTATAAAATAATAGAGCTTAACCAGAGGGAGGGCAACTCGGATCAAGGTTCTGCAATTATTAGAGGATGAGAGGCAACGTGAATCACATGATGTAAAAATCACACACAGCAGACAAGGAGGAGGATCAAAGATGCACGGAGGGGTCTTAATGATTTGTTTTCCCGCTTTTCGTGTTCACCTAGATTCATGTATCTAAGCTCAGCATTTACCGGTTCATCTTCATTAGCCCATCAAAATAAGGGTTTAGTCATTTACTAAAAATGCCTTTGCAACACCATCAGGACACTGATTAGCAGCGGTTTCATCATAGCTAAGCATCCACTGATTAAGAAAACAGGCACAGACACAAGAAATTACATCGCAGATTCAAATTGGTTTCATCAACTAAACAGGTAAACAACAGATACGACAGCAAATTTGAATTGCCATCGTATCTGTTGGTCGATAACAAAATATCAACCAACAGATAATTTAACTTGCAGACAAAAATGCTTAGATTATAATAAACTGCCTTGGTAGTAGTCCACTTGAAACATTTAAGTCACTACAAGCTTAGTAAGTAACTCCTTTTCCCTACATGAAATGCAGATACAGTGGCTCTGGAAGTGCCACTACACTGATGCAGAAGCAAAAGTTGTTTAAGATGAAATAAGGCAAAATCATTGTTCTTACACAATATGGGAAACTTGCAGCTTGTGAAATCCAGACATGTGCTACACACACTACTGGCTCCTAACAACTACTCACTCACAGGCCTACAGGAGTTATTCAATTTAAAAAAAATTAATTAAAAAAAAATCAGTTCCTACAACGTGAATCAGCTGTCTTTTGTACAATAACTTAAAAAAAAAAAAAAAGGCAGGCAAGACTTCATCAGAAAGCTGAGCACCTGTACTGCAAAACTGCACAATTTCAGGATGTATTTTTGATAATTCACTGCAGACAACTTCAAAAGGTGCATTGTGGGTAAACCTTTCATGATCAGATCACTGTGTGCTGGTTCATGTCCAGAGTGACTGCTCTTTACTTGACACAGAAAGCTCAAGCCCATCAGTGCAGTCACATTTTCATGAAATCGCAATTATCAAAGATGGCCATGTTGCTCATAACATGACAAAAGGTTGAAATTAAACCTGCAAACCACACCTTAGTATATTTTGTGTTGAATTGTGGTTTTCATTCCTTGAGCAAGTAGAAGGTCAAATTAACATTTGGTGAGTATGTAAGAAATATATTTTGACACAAAAGGAAGCTGAAAGATGAGACTGGTATCAAAAAGTAAGTTAAAAGGAAACCATCCGTTTACTGTAAGATGTTCTGGCCAGCCACCTAAACCAAACGGTGATATAGACGAACTTTCAGTTTGTCCAAAATGCACTTTTTCAAGTTTCCTTCAGTGAGTTATCAAAAAGCAGATCAAACAACTTGGGTATCACTAAAGGCTTCTGAGAGAGAGACCTCACCTGATCGTTCTCTGAACTCTGCAGGGGCTACGTATCTGGGCAGGGTGCTCCTTCGGTCAGACTCTGACGCAGGGCGAACTTTCTTGCTTTCCTCTGAGGAGCTCTTCTGGAGAGGAGGCCTCAAGTCAATCTCAGAGGCAGGCCTGATGATAGGCTGAAAGTTGTCCACAGACCGCTGGGGTCCTGGCCTCTCTCTCTCATTTCTTTTGGCCCAGTTATCCCGTTTGTCCTCCCTCTCTACTCGAGCATCTTTCCTCTCGTGGTTTTCTCTGTCCCTGTCATCTTTGTTCTCTCGCCAGTCTCTCTCGGGACGCCGATCCCTCTCTTCTCTCCTGTCTCTGTCATCCCTTTTTTCTCTTTCATCACGCTTCCTATTTTCTCTGTCCTCCCGCTCGCGGCGTTCTCTTTCATCCCTGTCTCTCCTTTCCCTGTCGTCCCTATCCCTCTTGTCCCTCTCATCCCGCTCTCGTCGTTCTCTTTCATCTCTGTCTTTCCTGTCCTTCTCTTCGCGGACTCGACGCTCCCTCTCATCCCGATCCCTCCTTTCAAGGTCCTCCCGGTCCCGCCTCTTGTCCTCGTCGCGGTCCCGCCTCTTGTCCTCGTCGCGGTCCCGCCTCTTGTCCTCGTCGCGGTCCCGCCTCTTGTCCTCGTCGCGGTCCCGCCTCTTGTCCTCGTCGCGGTCCCGCCTCTCACGCTCGTCCCGGTCCCGCCGTTCTCTGTCTCTATCTGTCCTTTCATCCCTCCATTCTCGCCTTTCTCTGTAGTCTCTCTCTTCTCTCCGGTCAACTCCACCATCCCTTTCTCTTTCCTCTCGCCTATCCCTTTCTTCCCTGTCCTTCTTTTCATCTCTGCCGTCTCTTCTCTCATCTCTACGGTATCTATCATCTTGTTGAGACCCTCGAGGTAGAGTTCCTCCTTTCTTATCAATATCTGATGGCAGACGGCTTCGTTTGTCTACATCAACAGCGAGCCGTGCATGAGTGTCCACATCCAGCGGTGCCCGGTTACTTCGAGAAGCGTCAGACGGCACTCGGTTACGACGTTCATCTAGTTGGGGTAGCCTGGAATTCACCTTAATGTCCGACTCCCCTCGAGACACTCGCACCCCCGCTTCTGAGAATCTGTCCACATCCATTGGCACAGGGTGACCATTTTTAACTGGTGGAGCTTTGGAGTGGTTCACTTCATTACTCTCTGTCAAAACAGTGAAACGAGTGTCCTTAAAGTTGGATCCAGTTCAGCCACAGAATGCGTATTACAGGTCTACCTACCGTTCTCTGGGTCGTCCTTTAGAACGCCTTTTGCTATTAACTCTTGGCGGCTTTTCCTAACTGAAATCTTCCTCTCCAAAACTAAAACAAAAAGTAAAAACACATACATTAAGCACTGTGTAATGATTTACACAACATGCAAACGCGACAAAATCCTGTAGTAACCATACCTATGGATGTTTCTGTGAACTTGTCACTTGGCTTCTTCTTCCTCCATTTCCAGGGCTTGAAGATATTTCCCATTTTGGAAAACTTGCCTTTACGTTTAGCTGGAGGCGTTCCTCCACCAGAGCTGCCTTCCTCACCTCCTTTTGTGCTCTGTTGTAGGTCAACCTCATCATCTGCATGAACAGGACACAGAAAAACAATTTCAACTCATGACAACACCCTCACACATTAATCCAGTGTCACACTTATCCCTTATTTTGAGAACATACAACCGTCTAATGTAAAAACTAAACAGCCTTTACAGGCTGCACCAGTGCAGGGCTGCCTTATTAACCGCCATAATGAAAACACTAACCTCTAAACAAGTCCAGTCCAAATTCCACTCCTCCACCTCCTATTTACAGGGTGGTGTGAATTAATGTGTGTGTGTGTGTGTGTGGGGGGGGGGGGGGGGGGGGTTGCCACTAAGGTGACAGTGGGGATTCAAGACCATGTGGTATTCTCCTCCATTTGTCACACCACCACTATCAAACCTGAAATATTCTTGGCTTTAAGGGGGAAAGTACATATCTGAGTTAGAATTGGTAAATGGACTGATTCTAAAATAGCGCTTTTCTACTCTCACTGAGCACTCAAAGCGCTTTATACAACTTGCGCATTCACCCAATCATAACCATTCACACAAGCACTTGATCTAAGGTTTTTAGTGCTTCTATCTAGCATTCACTCGCATTCTCACTCCAATGGATGCATTGGAGGGCAACATGGGGTTAGTATTTTGCCCAAGGATATTTGGCATGTAGACTGGAGGAGCCTGGAATCAAACCACCAACCTTCCTGTGAGTAGGTGACCGCTCTACCACCTGAGCTACAGCCACCCCCATTCTAGAACAGGAGCATTCCAGAGGAGGTGTTTTGAAAATCCCGAGAAAGCCATAAGTGGGTGTGAATCTACCATTATAATTCTTAGGCGGTGAGTCGGCAGCAGTTATAACTGTTACACAATACTGCACTGGAGCATGGCAGACAGTGACAGGAAGTCCTGTGGCATTTCAACGTTTAATGTCCCTGAAAGGAATATTAAAATGTGCTTATTTAGCTGTAGCGGTTAGACTACACATTTTATGCATCCCTCTCTACTATAAATGAGTTCATTTTATATTTTGGCAGTCAATGACATACCCAACAAGTTCCTTCAGGAACAGGTCCAGAGAGAATTTCTTAAAAATGCTATACACAGCATTTCGGTTACATTTCACACTCAGCCAGACCGGGCAAAGGTCAAACTAACAGATCGGCAAACTAGTCATTAGTCACCAATTCAAAATTCTTATAATTTTCTTATCTCAATATGCCTCACAGTGAGAAACTGAGCTGTGACCGGTGTGGCACAGGGTTTAGATAAATGTGACCATTGGTCAGAGTCCTCAGAACATTGTGCTCCACCCCCGAGGGGAATAAAAGACAAAAAGTCTGAAAATCTGGATAAAATCCTGGAGGGATAATGCAGAAAAATCAGTATTGAATGTCCATGATCTTTGGGCACGAAGGCCCACAGCGTTAATAACAGAAATGATTCTGTGATGATAATCACTGCAACAGCTCAGGAAATCACTCTGTCTAACCACAGTTTGCCATGCCATCCACAATTTGAAGCACTGTCATGGAAAGAAGAAGCCATATGATCCAGAATCGCCAAAGTATTCTTGAGGCCGAAACTCATTTAAAATGGACCGAGGCAATGTGGAAAAAACTGCTCTGTCATAAGACCAATGAAAAATTTTAAATGGTTTGGGAACACATTGATGCTTCTTGTTATTAACAGTCTATTTGTGTCTATAAAACTGGCAGATCTGGAAAGGCACCTTCAATGGTAAAAAGCACACACACAGGTTTTTGAGCACCGTATGATGCATCGAGACAATGTCATTGTTTGTCAATAACATTGTTTCATAGGAGGGAAGTCCAGGCACAGTACTGGATGGGTTTATACTATGATTAGCAGAGACAGCTACCTTGACAAACTATTAACTTTTTTTAAATTACTTTTTTTTTAATAATTAAAGTGTTGTATTGGTTAGAGCAGGGCGATATGACCAAAAATATTTATCACGATATACATTTGAAAAATTGCAAAAACAATATAACTGACGATATAATTGACACTAGACAAAATACTTTACAACTCCACAACTTTATTAGTGCTAAAGAAAAATAAATAAATAAATGTATTTTCACTTAAACAAGCAGCTGGTTTTTTTGGGTTTTTTTTTTTTTTTTTTATGTGCATTAAAGTTATATAAAAATTTAACAGTGAAAATGCAAATTCCTTGCTGACAGTTTAACCAAAAGGCATTTCCAGTGGAAATTGGCCGACATATCCTCAGCATGACCATGTATAATGTCCACGAAACTTAAAGAGGTTATACACACACAATACGGTAATATTATGTTGAAGCACAGTACGTATCACTCTGCGAGGCGCCTGCCTACGATAGCTGTAATGCTCCGACAATCCATCAAGCGGTGCGGGTTCGTAGCTTAGCAAAGTCGTACTAAAACATTTGACAGATTTTCGAGCGCCGTGTACGACATAAAATCGTTTTGAGGTCAGTAAACACAACCAGAATTCATACATAAGGCACACGGGATTATAAGGGGTGCTGACGATTTTCAGAAAAATCAAAGGATTGATTTTAAGCATGCTCTACCAAAAATAGTGCTTTGGTGTGTATCTGACGGACGAAAGCTAAACCAGTTCCACACCACTGAAGTTGCAGCATTTTTACAAACAAATTCTGGTTCATCCGTTTCATTCAACGATCCGCTTTCGCCCTTCTCATTCTCCGTCGCCGCCATGCTTTTTCCACCATGTGCATATGAAAACAAAGGCGCGTTTTACCCATATTCTATTGCGATATTTCATTGTCTTATTGTTGCCCAACGTTATACCGGTATTACCGTGAACAGTATGATATGGCCCAGCCCTAGTGTTGGTGTTAACCACAAGCTATCAAAAAATACTGATCCACCACAGCCACACTAACAGGGCTGCCTCTGACACAGATCTGTATGCATTTAATTTATAACGACCTGATGAAATATTTGCAGCAGGGTCATCCATCAAACTGTTAACTGACAGAATATTTCAAAATGGCATTTAATGACCAACCCCCCACCATTTGTCTCTGAAATCCTCGGGGGGGGTCATCCATGGCTCAAGCCCGGATGTTTTTTGAATGATCTCATGAAAGAATTGTTTATTAAGGGCAGGCGTGTTCAGGCATCAGTGTGTCACTGTTGATCAAAGGCCAAGTCACATCTGAAACTCTCCCATCTCTGACCACCCAACAATCTCACAGGAGACACTCTCCGGCAGCTCCAACCCAACTGCCTGTGTTGATTGATGGGGGATTGACAAACAGCATTCAATGAAAAATATCTGGGATTCCACCAGCTTTGTTGCAAAGCAGGTTGACCTAGTGACTAATTATGCTAAGGGGCATTAACCCTTTACAGCCGATCGGAGCGGGCACGCTCCATTTTGCGTAACTATTTTTAAATCCCGGTAGCTCTGCAACCACGTAAGCTAGCGCAATAATTTTTTTTGCATATGAAACCGGAGGAGTTGTACTTACATCTTATGCCATCAGCTTGTCCTAGGTCACAGTTTCCTTCCACATATAGCTTTGCAAAAACTGCATAAAAATCACTTGCAGCAACAAAAACATGATATTCCAGAAACACGCTTCGCCGATCCGATCAGCTGTTTGTAACACTTCCTACGTCCATCAGCGCGAACTATCACATGACCGCATGACCTGCCCGAAACCGGAAGTGACGTCATTTTGCGGAAATGTAGTTTTTTTACGATCGGGGCCTTATGAGCCTATACTTGTGTTTTAAAAAGTTATGTTTGAGTTTATGACTTTCTGTGTCGTTTCTGGGATGCTTAGGACTCATATTGCACTGCTGGAAATAGTTTATTTTGATGCATATGCTGTTATTTTGCAAATTTGCATTATAATATTTATTTTCATTTTCAATTTTCAATTTTTTTGTAGTTTATTGCACTTTTTTGCAATTTATGTAATTACTATGCACCTAATGCAGACATATTATTAAAGTTTGGGCTATAATGGTTGTATTGATGTATAGCAACTTGAAATGCTCCCAAAAATGGCTCCACAGCATGTAAAAATATAATATAAGCTCTGGCGGACTTGGTTCTATGGTAGGTCTTAAAGGGTTAAAATGCAACACTGCCCCAAATATGATCAATAGGATTCATAATGGGAAGTAGGGAGGCCAGCCTATAACACCCTTAGTTATCAGTTCAGCTAAAGCCTTTTCACAAAAGAAAAAAAAAAAAAAAAAAAAAAAAAAAAAAAAAAGAGAAAGGCACAGAGGAGACCAGAACAGGCAGAGAAGTTGCAGCAGAGACCGCTTCTAAATTCTGATAAAACCGAGTCATTCTTGACCATGATATGTCCTTCAATGCACATATTACAGAACTATGTATGACTGCTTTCTTCCATTTGCACAATATCTCTAAAATTACAAAAACATCCCATCTCAGAGTGATGCTAAAAAACTAGTTTATTACTTCTAGGCTGGACTACTGTAATTTTTATTTTTTTTTATTATTATCAGAATGTCCTAAAAAACCTTCAGTCAATCCAAAACCCGACACTACAGTGGTGGGTCTTATCACCAACAGTGATGAGACAGCTTACAGGGAGGAGGTCAGCGCCCTGACCCACTGGTGTCAAGACAACCATCTCACCCTCAACGTCGCAAAGACAAAGGAGTTGATAGTGGACTTCCGGAGGTGCAGAGAAGTACACACCCCCATCACCATCAACGGCGCTGCTGTGGAGAGAGTGAGCAGCTTCCGGTTCCTTGGTGTACACCTGGCTGAGGATCTTACGTGGTCAGTACACACAAACAAAACAGTGAAGAAGGCGCAGCAGCGCCTCTTCTTTCTCAGGAGACTGAAAAGATTCGGCATGAGCCCCCGCATCCTCAGGACCTTCTATCACTGTGCCATTGAGAGCATCCTCACTGGATGCATCACCACCTGGTATGGCAACAGCACCGCCTACAACTGCAAAGCTCTCCAGCGAGTAGTGCGGTGCTCTGAACGGATAATTGGAGGTGAGCTTCCCTCCCTCCAAGACATCTACAGGAAGCGGTGCCTGAGGAAAGCGGGGAGGATAATCAAGGACTCCAGTCACCCCAGCCATAAACTGTTCAGACTGCTTCCATCAGGAAGGAGGTTCTGCAGCATCCGGTCCCGTACCAGCAGACTGAGAGACAGCTTTTTCCATCAGGCCATCAGACTGCTGAACACTTCATAGACACCTCAGCTTCACTACTGGAACTTTAACATTATGCACTCCATACTGTACAGTAATGCCACTGTTTTGCACATGTCTCAACTCTGTATATTTTATTTTATACATTTTATTTATTGTTTACTCTATTTAAATTGTAAAATATGTGTACACACACACACACACACACACACACACACACACACACACACACACGTAGAAAAATATTTAGTATACACATCCAGAAATGCATATACTATTATATATTGTACATATATTTATTAGTTTCAGATGTAGCCATTCTTGTATTTTGCTTGTTTACATTATTGTATTTTGCACAACTCTGTTGCTTGTGAAGCTCGCACACAAGAATTTCACTCACATGTGCTGTACCAATGTACCTGCACATTAGGGCTGCCACGATTAGTCGACTAGTCACGATTACGTCGACTATCAAAATCGTCGACGACTGATTTAATAGTCGACGCGTCATTTGAAGCTTTGTAAGATCACAAAAGACGCAGGAATACCGGTAAGCAGTAGGATTTAAGAGTGTAATAACGGCCTGACACAGAAGATGGCAGCACTGCATGTACAAGGATGCCAGCTGCCATTAACCCCGAAGAAGAAGAAGAAGCTGTGTCCCAGAATTCATAGCGCAGCCCAGCTCAGTTTCCAACAATGGCGGCAGCTAGTTAGTTTTAATATTACTCTTATTATTCTTTCTGGGTCACAAAATAAACGTTTAACATATTTTCATGCGAGAATGTAGCTGTGTAAACCTCAAATATCTGCTCAGTTTATCAAGACACCACATATTTTCAAAAGCGCTCCGACGTTTTCGGAGACGTCTGTTACCCACTAGCTCGATAGTTAGCCGGGGCAAGGCTCACCCAAATCGTTTTCAAACCCACTGCCGTCTGTCGCTACTCAGGTTAAATATATATAAGTCACTTAGATAACTTAAAAATGTTATTGTTTGGCTTTTTTAATATTTTATTTGTTCCTGAGTAAATCGGTTTGGCTGAGATTAAAGTTATAGTTTTTACACAGCTGAATAAACAACTGGTTATCAGAAGTGTGAGACGCTCGAGAATATACTCCAGTGTCCTGTTATATTTTAGATAGCAAGGAGTTTATTAAACTTCACCGAAAGAATCTGCAAATTTCATTAAAATTTAATAAACTATCATCTTGTCTTTATTTTTAGTTAGCACATACCGTAAACACTTATAGCTGTAAGCTAATGATAGTTATATAAGAGCAGATGCTGCTGGTGCAATAAGCTGTACGTTTTACGTCCAATGGATGCATGATCTGATTAGTCGACTAATCGCAAAAATAATCGGTGACTAGTCGACTATCAAAATAATCGTTTGTGGCAGCCCTACTGCACATGTGATGTGACAATAAAAGTGATTTGATTTGATTTGAGAATCTGAAGCAACAGTACTGACCAGGACTAGAAAGAGAGAGCACATTTTTCTTATATTGGCTTCTTTTCATTGGCTACCTGTTAAATCCAGATTTAAATTTAAAATCCTTCTCCTCACAAACAAGGCCTTGAATAATCAAGCCCCATCACATCTTAATGACCCCATCAGGTTGGCAAATTTGAATCTGCCGCTGCTTTTAAAATGTTCATCTCTGATGCACTGAGCCACAGATTCACATATTTACCACATAATTTTCCCATGTAGACCAGAAAAAAATGTAAACAAAAATCATTACTTAAAACAAAGTTATTCTGATGACCACAGTGAAAAATAACATTGTAGACATGAAATCATGCATACTGCTTAGAGTAATGTCAGGCTTAGACAACAGTGTCTCACTCTCCTCAGAGACTGTGGCATATATGCATGACTGTGGTATGTGTAACAATGAGTAACCACAACAACATGGGGATGCACCGTGTCTGTCATCCTGAAACTCTCATAATTCCCAATAAAAGCTCAGGTTATTTTTCCATGCAAATCAAATTGCACTTCAATGCTAAAACTTCGTATGCTGTATATTCACATAGAATATATTATGTTATCATAACACTGACATTTACCATTTACAAAGTCAATGACTCCACTCTAAAGGAAAACTTGTGTCTACTCTGCCACAGTGATATTTTAGAAGAAAAAATTAACACATTATTTGAGAGCATTTTGTGTAACTTTTATAAATAGCGCATTAATTAATTTGCATTAGTAATTATTGTGTCATTCTGTATCTTGTAGAGGGCCTCATTCTCACTAGGTGAATGCATGAGCGCACTCTTTGCGGAAGAGTCCTACCATCCTTTTTGGCTGCTTGTTTGACCATCAGAATAACGATGGTGTGTGTGCCATGGGCAGCTACAATTTGAGCCAATAGTTTGACACACTGAGTAAATTTTCCATATCTCATCTCTTGGCTTTGAGTCAAGAGGGAGCATATTTTGGTCTACTACAGTTCTTTTTACTCATAAAACGAAACCCAACTCAATGTTCCAAGTACTTCCCATGCTCAGTCCCATCTATCCTGCTTTTGACTATCAAAAAGCTCATCAGGCTGAGCACACGCGCGAAGGTTTTCTGGCAATTCATGGGACACAATTCGAATTTAAATTCAAAATAGACATTTATTTCGTGAAATAACAGTCCCAACCAACAGTGTGAAAGTAGGGCCATCACAGGTTTGACATTTCTGATACAAGTTAAAATCTGCATATTCACAGAGCAGCCTATTAATTCTCCATTATGTGATTAGACTACATAAGATAAAATCATGGATCAATGTTTGTTGACAGCAAATGGTGCATATATACAGCAATTACTCAAGTGGCTCATTTCCAGCATCAGTGACATTACCAGTTTTAGATTAATCATTGTAATACTGAGTAACTTCTACATTGATATATATACAACTATGCATGCAATTTGTCACCAATCGCAACATTAATTCAATGCTACATATTCCCACACTACACTGTGTCGTCCATCACAAGGCAGGAAAGCATTCCACCGTGTCCCCTTTTCAAGAAGCATTTTCCTCTCACACTTCGCGTCACAGAGCCAACTCAGATTTAGTTGTACAGTAATATTAACAAGCATTCTTTAAGTCACATCGGTGACACCGTGTGGCTCTGCATTTGTTGCATGTAAGGAAATCATAGTAAGACAGCAACCATTTCATTTGGCCGATACCAGTGCAGTTTTATTTATTCTTCATTGTGTCCATTATCCATTTTATTTTTTTTTTAATTTGTGACACAGCAGCTAAAGACATAGTGATGTCATCAGCTAGTTATCTTATTTGCACAAGTTATTCAACAGGACCAATATGGAACATCCAGCTGATAATCTGGATAATATTGATATTCTTTTTCCTTTTAGACTATTTTCTTTTTGACTTTCTTAAAAAATAGAATTCAGACTGTTGGTCAGACAAAACAAGACATTTGAAGTTAAAATGTCAGACAGCAGTCATTACAGTCACCACAGCTGAAATTATCGAAAATATAAGTGAATACATTTGTTTCTTTTGATATATTTCGATAAGTATGTTGTGACCAGGCTGTTGGATGCATGTGTGGAATCCTATCCTATGTGCTCTCTGCACTCATCACTTGCTCTCACAGCTATTCCTGACACTTGGAGTTCAATGGGAGGGGCAGGGTGGCAGTAGACTAGGAGATCACTGAAGTGGTCAGAAATATGGCATGGTGACCTTGTGTTACAGCAAACCAATTGGACAAGGCAGCTTCTCACTGAGTGAGCAAAGACCTAAAGGCAGTGACCTCTGAGAGCCACAGTCAAGAGGGAAAAAATGGCATGCTACTAATGCTCCCTGAGCGAGCAGTCAGAATCTGTCCAAGCTACCGATTTGCTTTAATAAACCAGCTATGAACAGAAAAGCTTTTCCCAGTCACCTGAAAGAGTTATAAAAGCCTTAAACCTATACTAACTAGCTGGTAATACCCTGTAGTCCTCTAGTCAAGCTATCCATATGAGTCATGCCAGTCATGACACACTAATAGCAACTCCACAGAACAGCACACCAGAGACAAAAATGAAGAGCAAATATGTAGCAAAGAAGATGTTCTCGTGTTACTTGTTTTGCAGAGGAACGAGTGTTACAAAATGTTTAAAGGGAAACTATCCAGCAGAATACCACATCACATCAGACCAGGACTGACACACTGCTTTGAGATATTGTTCAAAAGAAAGGAAACACTCCAGTGGTATACAGATGCTCGATTTAAAATAAAAAAAATTTAAAAAAATGATGAGCTGCATTGTTAGTAAGAATTGTGTGAGTCCAGATGCAGACTTTCCTACTAACCGCAAAAAACAGTTCTCAGTGTTTGATCTGCTGTTTGCTTAACCAAAGACACTGAGACTTATGGTTTCCTGTAGACTTGTGAATTATAGGAAGGCTCGAGGAGTCAAGTCGTTTGAGTTAAAACATGCAGCGAGCTGGAGTCAGCTGGTGCCTTGTACCCCCAAATCTCGGTTTTCAGATAAGGTTCCACTCGGAGATGAGTGCAGACAGAGAGAGTTTTGTGTGGCTTGCACATTTCACAATCGCCACATTCCATCTGCATGCATACTTCTACACCTGTCTGTGCCTGCTGCCTTTTAGTTTCTCTCTGCTTTGAAGACACCTGTTTCTGTATACTCCATCCAACATGATATCCTCTGGCTGCCAGATTTGTTCCTCAGTTAAAACTAGTCAAAGGTATGTTCATGACAGCTGTTAAGTGCTGAGCGTCTGGCCTTGGACTCACCCGTGTTGTGTTGGGCTTGTTGCTGGGCCACAGTTTCGCTGCTAGCACTGTGTCCCATACTATGGCTTCTGTCCCTCCTGGGCTGCCAGGCGCTGCCTCTCCTGAGGCCAGCGGCAGCAGAAGTAAGACTAAAGCCACCTCGCTCTCCTCCAAACAGACAGAGCTCCTGTAACTCAACACTGTCTTGACTGCTCACTTGCGTCGTTCAGTCTCTACAGTCTTTGCCCTCCCTTCAGCTTATGTTATTTCTCTCTCACACCCTCCCTCCCTCCTTCTCTCTCACTTTAAAACACAAACACACTCACTCAGTTCTTTGGTCCCTCCCTTCTTGGAGCACTGACTTCATAAATAAGGTACACCAATAAGATAATCCAGCAGTCTGGAGTGCCTTTCATTCCTTAGAACTGATTTTTTGAGGGCAAAGTTCGAAGCAGGAGATCTCTGAAGCTTGGCCGGATCAGACATCAAGGATAGAGGGATTTCAAACGCAATGGGACCACCCACTTCTACCAATTTACAGAGTGACAAAACATTACTGCCTTAAGGGCAAGGGGGCGGGATCTGCAGGGTGAGGTAACTTGAGAAGTGGAAGGTGAGCTGAGCCAAGGTGGAGCTCAGTGGCAGAGCAGAGGAAATGGCACAGTGCAGGTGTCCAGTAACTCCCTGTGGATTGTCCGTTAAAGCAATGATGTGAAACTCCGCTTCACACCAATAGCTCCCTAGTGCAAATGTTTTTGTTTCAAATTAATCAAAGCTGGTTACAGGGGAAAAAAAACAGCCCAATGTAGAGTTCGCACTTGCTTCTTACTTAATATGCTACACCTCTTATTAAAATCCAGTAAATGCTGTCTAAGGACATTACTCTCACATCTGTCCTCATAAGTGCCAGATGGGGAAGCATGACTGAATTACACATTGTGTGAGAGTTAGTAGAGTTCCCTCTTTCAAGCCGACAGATAAACATTACAAAAAAAGCATGTTCATTTTTTCTACTGTGACTCAGAAACAGTTTAGTTGGCAGAAGTCGTTCGAAGTCTACTCAAAGAACAGAGGAGTCTACTGTAACAACATGTTCATGATTTTAAAAACCCAAACATAATGTTAAAGGATTGAGGACAGGGAGATAAGAAAAGTTAAAACAGCACTGGAATAATAGCATGCTACTTCCATTGTACTGTATATAGCAAGCTTAAACTTGAGGTTTTTCAAGAAATATTTAAAGTGAAGAGGAGCGAGAGAACAATCCGTATGTTTAAAGGACATAAAAACTCCAAAAGAAGCTGACTTCAAAATGTGGCCCACACGGTAGCGCCCTCTACAGTCAAAATGCAGCAACACAACTCTGACGCAGGAATGCGTGGAATGCACAAACACAAGTGGGCTTATTGGTACAAGGACAGTAGTTAGGATTTCAAGGATTGTTGTGCTAACAAAACAAACAGGATGATAACACCTTTGGCAATTACTGTAGAGTACTATCATGGTACTTAAATACTTCCCACTCTTTCAGAAGCACAGTGGCAGATGGAGACAAGCACTCTGGGTTTTCAAGCAGCTTGAAAATTGTGAAAATATTAACTCAATTACTCAAAAGAAAAACCCACACTGCTGTCACAATGACAACCCCAAAACACAAACATGTAGAATGATTCATCATGATGAAAGAGCTCTGCGGATCGAAACATAAAAACATGTGAGCCTGTCAGTTTCTCAATAGCATCACTTTTAGAGCAGACCTGAGGAGGAAGTGCAGTTTATTTTTACTGCTTGGCCACAGTGCCAGGCAGGGATGAGTAGATCGAGCTTCCTTAATCTTCTCCACCATGGCCCAGTTATCTGGGCCATACATACAGCTATGCTCTGCCCTATTGTGGCACTTCAATGAATTAAAGTAATATGAGATTAATTCTTAGAATATGGCCACAAATGTTCTAAAACTTAAACACAAGATATACTGAAAGTACAGAAAACACATTCTTGTTTGAAGGAAGGTAAACAGCGTTTACCATCAACGTGATAGACAAAAAAAGTTTACTCACAACTATATTCAGACTGCACAGCCATCCCAGCTATGTTTTCACAGATGAATAACGATTCAGTCTAGAACAAAAGATCCTCAGGGCTAAATGAATGGGATGGTGATACTAAGACGTCTACAGGGTGAAACGATCAGTAGTGAAAATAGACACAAGGCCACACTGCAGTGAGTGAAACCAGCAGCTCGACTCACCTACGGGTGTGTCTTCTGGGTATGAGCCAATCAGATAGCTGTACTGATAAATGGAGCTATGCGTCACAAGGACAGTCCCTATATGGGCATCCTCATATTATCAGATGGCATTTCTGTTAAACTACAGAAGCTTCTCTTTGTGTTTGTTGTAAACCTTTTCCACACAAATTAATCTAGTCAAACAAATAAAATATTTAATCGTAACATAAAATTTGGTTTTCTTACCATGATTTTCCATCACTGTGCAAACTCAGCAGTCAACAGCTCCTGAAACAAGTATTAAGCATTTAATATTCATTTTAAACAAGTATAACAGATTTATTTGTTATAAGATGTTCCAGTTACTTCTTTCACAAACATTAAAAATATGTTAGACTTTATAACTTTTATTTCTTGTTTAAAATGTTTTAAGAGATTCAGAAAAAAACTAAAATGAAACAATATCCTAT
Source organism: Astatotilapia calliptera (assembly GCF_964374335.1). Taxonomy (NCBI): domain Eukaryota; kingdom Metazoa; phylum Chordata; class Actinopteri; order Cichliformes; family Cichlidae; genus Astatotilapia; species Astatotilapia calliptera. Next base: position 27,475,865 of record NC_137442.1, on the reverse strand, counting down.
TTGTTGAAATATCAATCCCCAAAACAAATAAAACCATTGTTTAGTGGGGGGGTGGGGGGGGGGGGGGGGGGGGGGTGGGCAAACCGACAAAAAAAAAAAAAAAAAAAAAAAAAAAACCAAAAACACCAAGGTGAGAGCAGTCAGTGAAACCGCCACATGTTTGCTCGTATAGATTAGATCAGGGGTAGGCAACTCCAGGCCTCAAGTGCCGGTGTCCTGCAGGTTTTAGACATCACCCTGTGTCAACACACCTGAATCAAATCATTAGTTAATTCCCAGGCCTCTGGAGAACTTCAAGATATGTTGAGGAGGTAATTTAGCCATTTGAGTCGGCTGTGTTGTGATCAAGGACACATCTAAAACCTGCAGGACACCGGCACTCGAGGGCTGGAGTTGCCTACCCCTGGATTAGATGTTCTCTGCAGCTAATGGGGAGAACACTGAAGCTAAACAAAAGCTCTCCTTTTAGCCAAGACAACATAGGGCATTAATTAGCTCAAACACTGACTTCAGATCAATTCTAAAAGCCTAAAAGGCACAAAAAAAGTCCCCATTAAGAGAGTATCAGGCAGTTGTAGTGTTGCAGAGAAAGGGAGTGCACACTCTCCCAGGAACTAAGGCACATATATAAAAAATTAAAATGCTCACTAAATAGTCTTTGACATAAAATGCTTTTCTTTCTCCGTTGCTGAGAAGTTATCTGGAATTCTTTACTTCACATAAGCACTTTGAGATAACCAAGCAAAAACTGTTACTGTGTGACAGAGTGAGACACTGAGTTCATAATCTCAAGTATAATTTAACCCTTTAAGACCTACCATAGAACCAAGTCCGCCAGAGCTTATTTTATATTTTTACATGCTGTGGAGCCATTTTTGAGAGCATTTCAAGTTGCTATACATCAATACAACCATTATAGCTCAAATTTTAATGATATGTCTGCATTAAGTGCATAGTAATTACATAAATTGCAAAAAAGTGCAATAAACTACAAAAAAATTGAAAATCGTTTGTTTTTTTAACTTATATTTCTAGTTAGAGAAATTTAAGAGGCTTATCCCTCAAAACTGTAAATACAAAAAAGTTGCACAAACTAGTTTCCCACCACAGGAAATTTATTTTAAGTGTCTTCATAGTTTTATTTTTGAAATACACCAATTTTCATATACTGCAGGGAAAACGAAAATAAATATTATAATGCAAATTTGCAAAAAAGCAGCATGTGCATCAAAATAAACTATTTCCAGCAGTGCAATATGAGTCCTAAGCATCCCAGAAATGACACAGAAAGTCATAAAGTCAAACATAACTTTTAAAAACACCAGTATAGGCTCATAAGGCCCTAATCGTAAAAAACTACATTTCCGCGAAATGACGTCACTTCCGGTTTCGGGCCGCTCATGGCGGACATGCGACAGTTCACGCTGATGGACATAGGAAGTGTTACAAACAGCTGATCGGATCGGCAAAGCGTGTTTCTGGAATATTATGTTTTTGTTGCTGCAAGCGCTTTTTATGCAGTTTTTGCAAAGCTATATGTGGAAGGAAACTGTGACCTAGGACAAGCTGATGACATAAGATGTAAGTACAACTCCTCCGGTTTCATATGTAAAAAAAATTATTGCGCTAGCTTACGTGGTTGCAGTGCTACCGGGATTTAAAAATAGTTACGCAAAATGGAGCGTGTCCGCTCTGACCGGCTCTAAAGGGTTAAGAAGGCATACTGGGGGCAGTTTTCAAAATGCAATGCAACTGATGCCATATAACTTCAAAGTTTTACATGTAAAACAAAGGGTGTAATAAAAACAATCACTAACATTTTCAATCATGAGGACCACCGGAGACAATCCAACCATAAAGCTGAAAGCATACAAGCATTTATAAATCGTTCTGTTTAAGAGGAAGCTGATGAAGTGCCAACTAAAAGTTACATAAGGTATAAGATTACTGCAATAACACTTGAGCTGTGAGTATAGTCTGAAAAACTAATGACATCATTGCAGACATCACTACAGCATACTGCCATAATAGGAGCAAATGTATACAGCCTGACCAATGTGAGATTTGTAAGACCGATCATAATACTGATACTTTGTGATTTAAAAATGGTATATTCTGATATCTCGTGCCATGTTTTTTGGTCTTTTTTTTTTTTTTTAAAACGTCATACAAAATACAAACAGGTGTCCCAACATTTGTTGTCATTTCTTTACATTCTACCAAAGTCTGTTCATTTGTGGTCCCAGCAAGCTATTTATTTTTCTATACTGTCCAACTGCAATTCCAAACAATAAAATGCACTTATGCTCCTTATTTATCCCTAAAGGCAGATATGAAATTCCTACAGAAATACAACAGCAGCTAAACACAGTAATCAACTCACAAAAAACTAAATAGCTTAATAAAAGTGGCAAGCTGAACTACTCCAACCTGAAAGACCCTAATGAAATACAACAACTACAATTCTGTAAAAGAAAGCAGCTGAATAAGTTCTAAAAAATAAATATATTTTAAATGTAAATAAAGTTTAAAAAGCTGAATATATTTTTAATGCTCTCTAAAGTATAATAGCTACAAAATAAATCAGAATAAAAATAGCTTGCTAAATGTAGCCGAAAGCTAAATGTGTAGTTAATCCGTATCAGTGTTTGTTCTGACAGCAAATTTTGATTTTGTTTTAGTGGCAGTCTTTTGACTAAAACGTCATTTTGTGTTAGTCCTATTTTAGGCATTGTAACCCTTTTAGATTGAGCCCCGTTTTAATTTGGCTAAAAATCATAACATTATCACAGTTGAGTAAAATATAAAGTGTTTGTCGTGTTTTTACCGGTAAAAGTTGTGCCACATGGCTTATAAAGTGTCTTATTTTCCTTGATATCAAATGTGAATGTGTCCATATGTCCACTCTTCTCTTCCTGTTTTCTTATGAAGACAGAGAGCATGGGAGCTTCTCCCCCCCTCCCATCCTGTTTTTGTCACAGACACGTCAAATTGCAAGCCTAACCTTGCTGCACAAGGAGGTTAATTCTGATTGGCTCACTTCCAAACCTGGCCCGCCTCTCTACACAACTTAAATCCAATTGGAGCTTGTTTCACTAGAACATTTTCCTCTTGAATTTATTTAGTCATCGTCTTGCTTTCTTCAGAAAAGAAAGGGATGTTGATGAAAACTATGCCTATATACAGACCTATATACAGTTCACTTGTTAAGCTGGCCTGTCGGGTGAAGCATGTTATGCCAATATGCATTTCACAAAAATCTTCCGGAGGTTTATTTAAACCCTGTATGAGTTACCACAAAAATGTATCTGTGCAAAAAATGTGAACAAGCTCTACTTAAATCTCATTAACACCAAACTATCAAACAGCCGACTAAATATTATAGGATCATTGTTCAGACTCACACTGAACATTAAGTCTTAAAAAAATATATATAAATATCTTCTGTTTTTTTGACATTTCTCGTTAATGTTCAAACATGGCTGACACATCATAATTCAAAATCAAAAAGTAATTAAACTGCTTTCAAGGGACTAATGGCAACATCGTCGTCCCCAGGCTAGCAAATCACTGTTCTTAATGTCATGTTGCTTTAAGACCAAGCAGCTGGGTGGATTGGTGACTGATCATAGTTAAGTTCCAGATGACAAGGTCAAACAAGCAGCTGACATTGACAAACTGACAGTGTGTGTTTTCTCTCCCAGGGAGCATCACAGGAGCTATTCACAGCATTGCTCCGCTTGCCAGTTGGTCAGAAACAGTGGGTGCGGCTACATGGTGACATCAACAGAGGTGGGTCCTAACAGCAGTATCATGCTGCACTTTGGAATGTCAAAAGTCTCCTGCGAACAAACTGGTATAACCCCGCCCGTGTGACTGAACAATGTGTACATTACAAAATAAAAGAGTGAGTGTAGGTAGGCGAGAATTAGACCTTTTCTTTACTTTTCTTTTGATGAAGCACAGGATGTTCTATGTGAATTCAGCTGCAGTCATGATGAAGAAAATGCACAATAAGCCAATAATTGTTATCTGTATGAGATTTGTATTTTAAAATGCCATTATGAGTCAACTTACTTTGACTGAAGGTCATTGATTATCAATAAAATGCTCCCCCAGAAACAGCGACCTTGAAGTTTTTCCTTTTCTGACTTCTGGTTCCAATGGGGAAAACCTCAGCAGCAAAATGATCCTGTCAAGTATACAAACATTCAGGAACATAAGGCAAGACACAAAAAGTGAACTTCCTTGTAGATGAGCTGCTTTGAAAACCTGCTGAGTAAGCAGTTTATGAGATACAGTTTTAGTTTGTGCCATTTCCTTGGACTGTAGCAGAGATCCCCCCCCAAACACCACTGATGAAAAAAGGAAAACAAGTTGCTCATTTACGATAAAACACTCATTACCTCACACTGAAACAAGAGCACCAACTCCGCTTTTGAACTTTGAGTTTGAGTTCAGCAACTGTCCAACCCCTCTGCCTCAACCATTTTGGTTCAGTCCAACTGGTTTGACAAGTCTTGGCCTACATGCTCAACAGCTGTAGCTGCGCTGTACTTCACTTCAGCTATTCCACTTCTCTTAAGCATATGTTTACTTAAACATGTAACTCCTAGGTATTCCCCAAAATGCCAAACATCCGCAACAGTGCACTAACTCAAAACACTGACATCCACTATATAAATAGATGCACACTGTTAATAGTAAGAATGCGTGCAAATGGCATATAAAAATAGGTCCTGCTTGCCTAATGATAATATTTTTATAATTACTAATAAATCTGTTCAATCTGACCCAATACCGATGCATAGTTTTATTACTTTCTTCCTGATAAGCAATAATAAATAGATAAAGGCTTATTTCCAACTGATGAGTAAAGAAAGAAACTGATACACAGTTACACTCACAAATAATTCACTAGATCAAGTTCAGCACCATTGCAACCCAATTCTGCTCTCAAATATCCTCTGAGCACTGGTGCCGGCTGGCAGCACAGCAAACACAGAGGTGAGTTAATGTGCACCAGTTTATGTGCATGTACAAGAGTGTGAAAACCAGAACAGCTGAGCCAGTGGACTGAGGCCTTGGGACACCACGTGAACATGTGCAAACACACGCACACAATCCTGTCACTGCTTTACAGAACAACCAAAGGTTGAATAGGTGATAGCCCAGCCTCTGATTTACCTTGGTTTTCAGTTAGTGCTTCCATGTTAGCTCTGTGACTTAAACCCACATCACACAACTTAAACAGCAGCTAGATTTTCAGGTCTGGTAATAGGAACAAAGTTATGTCCTCACATTTCTGTGAAAAGCAGATTTTTTCTGAAGCATGGTATTCAAAAAATCTTGTATTTAAATCTGGGGGATAATGCCACAAAAGTATTATAGTCGCATGACTTTCAGGGGGAGAAAAAAAGCGTTTTGAAACTATTTTTGTGGAAAAGTCAGCAGACTTTAAAATCAGGTTTCATTGAAAAACATTTTTACTGGTGATTCTGTATATGCAGTTTTTATATTCCAGTGACCAGTGAAGTTAATTTAGATAATACTGTGTACAGCCCTTACCAAGATAGTTAGTGTTAAGTGGTATGCTAGAGCTACCTAATCTCAAGTGCGATATGAATTTTTTTGAAACATTTTAATCGAGGATAAAGTAAAGAGAGCAGAAACAACAAAACAACATGTGACCAAAACCAGAGCTGTGACGTGGCGACATGGCTCAGGCCTCTCCAGGTAATGATAACATGTTAATTAAGGCTAACAATTATTTTTACCTGAGAACAGAAACATTTGTGGAACAAAACCTGAAAGGAGTTTATTTTAAAGCCATACTTCACTGCTACTCTGTGGAAACATTACAACTACCAAAAAGTGGCAGTTCAACTAAGGAAAAGAAAAATATGCAGATTGTTAAATACTTCATCTACAATATTTAGCCCAAATATTACACTCTGTTAATAGATCCTAAGAGTAGATAATTTACTTATAAATAATAAAGTTTAAGTAGAAAAGTAAGTGTACTTTTTATTTGCAGTAGCAATTCATTAGCATGGCATTTATTTAGCAACACAGACATTTTGCTAATGCCAGGTGCCAATGAAAATGTAATTATACAAAAAAAAAATCCATGTGAAGCAAAAATGTAACTTTAGGGTTCTGAGTTTGTTTGTTTTTAAACATATTTATTTTGGAGCAAATTTGTAGAACTTTCACAGTTTTCCATCAGATGTGACTACACAAGTAATTTTATGGAGCTTCTTTGTGCCAATTAGTCATAAATTTTGAAGGACTTTTCCTTCATAACAGACGTTTCAAGCATCCTCCAAAGACATGCCGGCCAGACCCATTTGAAAATTTCTTTGGAAACAAGCTTCAAAATAACTGCAGAAAACAATGACCTGAAGGCCTCACAAAGATGGTTGCTGAGTGGAAAAGTTTGATTCTGGAAGGATTGTGTTTATACTTTGAAGGAACCATTGAAATATATCATATCAAATGTATCGTAACAAAATATTATTGTCCTCTTGTTTACTGTAGTTTTTAATCTCCAAACACCTGAAATGATCTCAAATTCAGCAAAAATTTCCACTTTTGTCTTTTTGGGTTTTTTTTGGTTTTTTTAATGTGTTTTAGGCAAGAGTAGAGCTGGGCGATAGAACGATAACGATATGTATCGCGATATAACTTTTACTCGATAGAGAAATTAAGCTATCGCGATAGACCTCGCCGCTCTTGTCCTCTTAAAATTAAAAAATTTTTTTAAAAAAAGGTCAGCCAATCCAAACTAAGTAGCGCAGAGCCGAACCAATCACAGCCGCAGCGTCACGTCGCGTGACTTGTTACGTACAGCACAAGTGCCAAGCCGCACGTGTTTGTTTGGGAAGCAGCCAGCGGGTAATGGAGCCAGCGCGTAATGGAGGAAATGAGTGTGCCGACTAGAAAAATCAATCAAGCGTGACCGAAGAGAAAACAGATGATGGTTCCAATGCCGGAGAGATTGTCGAACGGAAGAGCCATAGAAGTTCCGTAGTGTGAAGGTATTTCGGCTATTTCAAGTCTGACAAAAAACAGAGTAGCGTGCACTGTAAATTGTGCCGAAAGCAAGTCTGGAAATACAATAAACTGGTGCATGCGTCACACTGTGCGCCACGTTATTGTTTCGGTGAAATGAATTTCTACAATACTGTTACTGTTAATTCTACTCTCTGCAGTGTTTAAATGCTTACATATACACACAGTTACTGTCCCTCCACACATACGACTCGGTTCTGCTTCTATGCCGCAGCTTTGTTTACTTTTTCCCACCGAGGCTTCTAGACTTCTGATTGGCCAACATTTCTGCACGGTTAGGAATCTAGCGCCACCTGCTGCTTTGGCATGTTCATAGCAGCGTTTTCCTTCATTTCTGCCTTTATGTGTGGACGGGATTATTTTTTAAAACGAAAACGGAAAATCTCCGTTTTCAAAAATACCCGTGTACGTGTGGACGTAGCCTCAGTCTCTGACTGGAAGCGCTAATTCGTCATTCGGCTTTTGTCAGACTAAAGTAACTGTTAAAACTGTTTGTTGTATAGCTCAGCTATACAACAAGGAGAGATTGAGAATTTCCTTTTAGTTCTCAGTTTATTTGATATTGACAAAAGTTAGTCAGTTTTGTCTGTTATTCTGTAAAACAAACTAAGATTTATTTTTAGAATTAATATTTTGTTTCTAAGTGGAATTGACAATTTAGTCTGTTTCGTTTGTTCTATTTTGAAACTTAAATGCTTTAGCGGCTGCCTTTTGTGTAGTTTGCAATATTTGCCTTTATTTATCTGAAAAAGTCTCATGTTCCTTAAGTACATCTACCCTGTTGAACTTATTATGGGAAATAAATATTTAAATAAAAACAAGCTGCTGATTATTTCACATTTTACTTGTGAGCAACGGCACATTTAAATCTTACAAATATAGTTATTTGGCTTATATCGTGATAGATATCGTTATCGCCTGAAATGAAAAAAACATATCGTGATATGAAAAAATCTCATATCGCCCAGCTCTAGGCAAGAGCATGACCTTTTTTCAATGTGTCAATTATCCTTCTTCAACAAAAAAGATTACTCCTTGAGCCACTTAGACTTTTATCTAATTTGGTTGTCACTTTTCATAAAATGCACATCATGAGACTCTCACAGCTCCACACACCCAATCCACAGTGATTACTCTCATGAATTTAAACCAGGTCCAAGAATATACCTTAAAAATAAAGTTAGCACTTCAAGCTGTCAACATACTTTGTTAAATGTCGACCTGACTCTGATTTAATGGAACTAAAGCAATGTTTAATGATGGCAGATTATGTTAAAAACTTGCAAACCATTGCATAATGAAATATGTTTTTTTGAATCATTTCTTTTAAATGTCATTTCATGTTTTTGTTAGCACTTTTAGTAATGCGAGATTCCTTCGAAAAGTCTGTCTTTAGCTGAAATGCTGCGGTTGTACTGCACTGGCAGTTCGTAAAGTTTTATTTTTTATTTTTCCCCCTCACACAATCGTGTTTGTTCACTGTAAGCTCCCAATTAGCTCACTCTCAGCTCATGGAAAAAGGGTCAGGGTTGTGCAGAGCTGAGAGGCGCACAATCAGCCATTGTGCTGCCTTTATTGTGCAGGCCTGGCAATCACTAAATGAAGCTATGAGTAACTGCGTAGCTCTCAGTGAAACACTTTCATCATGGTGCCACATGCATTCGAATTTAAGTCCCACAGCTCCACAACATTAAAATAATCACATTTGAGCTATTTATATTCCACTAACCCTTATGTGCAACTGTTTACAAAACTACCCTGTTTTACACTTGCACGCAATTTTTTAAGGCTCGACAATATCTCTCACAGCATGAGAAAAAAATATATAAAGCTTTTTTATATATATTTTCATATATATATATTCTCTAGCTTTTTCTTGCTCTGCATTAATTACAAGAAGGTGGGGAGAGGGCAAAATTAAAAAGGGATTACAGTTCTATAAAGCCAACTTTTAAAATTTAGTGACAAATTCAACTGTGACAAAACTGATAGTTGATTATCTGCCAAAAGATCAATCATGGCAAACAATTAGGTGGTTATCCCTTTTCCCACCATTTGAAAAATATGTACCTTCAAAAAGTCCTATCCTATAAAGTCTCTCAACGTCACTTCATAGTGTTACATACCTTTAGGTAGTCTGACTTTTATGGAATTTTTCTCGTATGCTTGTTCAGTGAGTGTGGTCCTGGTCAAATGCAAAAAACCACAACATCCATCTGAATGCATATCCCAACAACAGGACAATGCACAGCTGCCTGTCTAGCACAAAAACAAACTGTGGCTCCTACAGGGCGTATTACTGTTTTCAAACAGGTCTAAAGGCACCGGGTGCCTGTCAAGGCATGTAGACCGATATGTGAATGGAATGCACTTCTCTGGAAATCAAATGGCCTAGACCAACAGGGCCCATTTCGACATTAGTATAATGCGATGTAATAACTCAGAACGCTTGATCTTCTTTCTTAAGATCTCTTTTAAGTTATTCAAAAGGCAAAAAAAAAAAAAAATACAAAAAACACAGGATATGCTAATTGTGTAGTAGTTGCTGTCTGCACTGAGAACGACATGTAAGAAGCATTGAAAGAAACTATTAGAAGGTTATTTTCAGCTATTTGGCATCGCCCTAGCCAACGTTACGTGTACAGTAAAGGCCAGGCAGGTACAGGAAACTACATAACAGAAGCTAATTGGGGGAAAGGTCCTGTGAAACTATTTCGATACACATTCCTTTACGTTGTTTTCTGTCTTCCATTTCATTTTCTCTTTCCACCCTGAGCAACCAAAAGTTGGGTATGTTCCCATGAAACAGAAACGTATCACAGCAGCACCTGTACAAAAGCTAATCCCTGGCTGCTGCTAACTAAAGTTAAGTAAGAGCCAGCAACAGGTGGTTACTGTCCTCCTACTGTAGCATTAGCTTTGCTAGCTAATGTAAATTAGCTTACAGTTGTTGCTCAAGCTCCTAAAGACCGATACAATGTGTTGTACAACGGTGACTCACCTTTTCCCGTACTCGGTCAGCCTAGGTGGTATTTATCCAAAAGGCTGGTGATTTTTCCGTTTTTGTTCTGTTTGATTGAACCCTTCTTACTTTTGACACTTGTCGCTGTTGTCCATCACAGGGGAGAGAGCAAGGCGGAACTAGCTCCAGTAAGTACCTTTGCAACCAACCCGAGCCCCAAAACTAATTTTCGCTCCAAAACACATGCGGCAAGAAAGCATCGCCTGAATTTAACTCCAAGTGCTAAGATATGCCGAATAATACTTTTGAAAGTTCTTTGCTAAGACTTTGCTGCCAAAAGGTGTTGAACGTAAACTCGCAAGGGAGATTAAATACTGTCGCGCATGCGCAATTCTTCAAAGGGTGCTCGCTCCCCCACAGAGAGAAAAAAAAGCCAGACGCAAACCTCAGAAACCACGTGATTTTTCGGGGCTGGTTTGGTCAGTTTTGTGGAGAAAGTTGAAAAAGTGTGGTTCAGGTTTAGGAACTGAAACGCTTTCACTACAAAATAACCCCATAGATAAGAAAACATATATATATATATGTTTTCTAATAATTAAAGAATAAATAATACAATACAAGAATAACGGTAGTTTTTATTTATATAACTGCCTTGAATATGCGTAATTTTAAAATCCTTAAATACTTGCCTGTGAATTATTGAAATTGGTGAAACTGAAAATTAAGCATATGTTATATTTTCTGGACACCCTTTAAATACCTGGGATCAAAAGTATTTGCACACCTAGCCACTATATATTTATTTACCTTCTATATCAGAATATTTCATATGTTGTTTTAACATTAGGTTAATCATAATGTCCACACGTGGCTCAGAGTTGATTGAGAAGTGAAGAGGCACTCAAAAAGTATTAAAGAAGATAATAATACTCAAAAAAGCACAACTCTTATGAGAGACATACCAGAGTTGGCTGGTTTGCTCAGATTAGCAAGTGGGTTTAGTTAAATAAAAATGTAAGAAGGTTAAGTCATGATTATTGATATACAGCATGGCCCAGCTACTCCTTTACCGAGTCCCCTGGTATTAATCTGACTGAAACTGCTGAAAAACAAACAGGCACTGGGTGCCTATTACAAGCAAGAGCTGAAGCTAGCAGTGGTAGCAGTGTCTCTGGGAGAACAACAAGGGGAAGGTAAGTTATGCAGTGCTGTGCAAAAGTCTTGAGCTACACCTCATTTCTTTGCATTCTTTCAAGACAATGGGAAATGGGTGCATCAATCTACTGAAACATGTGCAAACATAAATGTATAGACACAACAATGAAATGAAAATGAGTTAAAGGACTAAACTTATGAGTGAAAGAGCATCCAGTGTCCAAAGAAAATCTGTGAAAGGCTTTTTGAAAGCCTTTATATCTATTGCTCAAGACCACTTAAAAACAGTTTGGCTCCTTGAAAACAAAAGAAAAAAAGAAATGTACATTTACAACTATCTAATGATAATTTTGCTGTAACAACATGTATATTACTGATTACTTTGTGAATCACTTAACTTCTGTGCCACATACAGTAAGTTAAGATTGCACATTTTTCAATACTAGCAATTTTTCCAGTTGCTTTGATACAATACAGATGAAGTAAAGATCAAATTTTCATTGAACAGCTTTTACTGTAGAGGTTAGAATGCACCACAGGTATTAAAGGTGTGCTGCAGTGGTTTGAATCATATCTTTTAATCTATCTACCAATATATTCATGCAAATGGGGAGTCTACTTTACACACTAAAATTAATTATGGAGTTTCACGGGGTTCTGTGCTGGGACCCATTCTATTGACATTATACATACTTCCCTTTGGCAATATTATATATTTTTATTCGTTTGCAGATCATACCCAGCTTTATTTTTCTATGAAGCCAGATCACAACCACCAATTAGTTGCACTTAAGTTAAAGACATAAAGGTCTGGATGACCACCAATGCTAAAAAAAAAACAACAACAACAAAAAACTATCTTTAACTTTTTAGTATTACTTTTTATGTTTTTTTGTAAAAAAAAAACAAACAAACAAAAAAACTTCTAGGCTGTATTATTATTATTCAGTATTATCAGGTTGTTCTAAAAGCTCCCTTATAGATCAGCCTTCAGCTGATCTATAATTCTCATAAGACACACATTATTCAGTAAGATGATGAATAGAATAGACTCTGCCCTTTGATCTTTTAGGAACCAAATCTGCATATCAGTATCATGCATATTTCATTTGAAAAAGTGCATTAAAAAAACTCCACAATCAGAAGAAGTCTTTTTGATTGTTTAACAACATATTCTTATTTCATTTATCAAAACAGCATTTTTTGGCTTGTTGACTGTCATGGTCCCACGGTGCTCCCATGCTGTCTGCTCCAGGTTTGTTTTCTTTCTGTCTCTCTCCCTTGGTTTTCTCTTTCTCCTCTTTCTCTTTCTGTGCCCATTTGTTGGGGTTTGTGTTCATGGATGGGACTTATCGTGGGTTGCTTCCTCTGGCCAAACACACCTGTGACAGTCAACTACCTGTTCTTGATTATCCCATGAAGCAGACTCATTCTTCACTGGGTTGTTAAACTACTCTGTTAAACCTTGGCACTTGCTTTCCTGTGTGCTTTGCGCTGACTCTGACATCTCTTGATTCTGACTGTGTGTTTCCTGTGTGCATAGATGCCAGGATTTTCCTCCCTGGTGTGTAGTGAGCCAAGACCCTGAGTTTGAGAGAGAGAGGGAGTGTTACCTGTAAAGTAAGAGTGGTGGAGGTCAGTTAAGGTCCATCCATATGTGATGTGTGCGGGTAAGCAATAGTGTGAAGATGTAAATGATGATGTGCGTAGGTGTGTTGTTAGCTTGTAGAGGACTTTATGAAGAGATATGTAAGGTAACATGAAGTGATGTTAGAAATGTGATATTTATCTCTGTTTTTTCACAGAGAGTAATTGAGCTCACACAGAAATACATACCGTACAGTCACACATGCAGACTGTTTTTATATATTTTGTTATAAAATGTGTAGTTATGTGTTATGCAAAGGGCTCAGGAGGTAGAGCGATGCATCCACTAATTAGAAGGCTGGCGCTTCAATCCCTGGCTGCTCCAGTCTGTATGCCAACGTATCTTTAGGCAAGGTACTGAACCCTGACTTGCTCCCAATGTCATTCATTGATATAAATAGGTATCCCAAAGCTTCTAAAAAAGAAACCCAAATTAAGCCATATCATAGAGGACTGGTCTTATTTAGCAAAAGATGTGCAACAGTTTTCTAAAGCTGTAGGATTCTAAAAGTGAGGGATGATACACCCTCTTCTATTGATTTTTCCTCTTGTCCAGGTCTCAAATTACAAAAAAAGTCTCAAAAGAGGTTTGCAAGGCGTAACCTTTAACTTCTACCTCTCTTTTGATGTGCTGGTATCTGAAATTGGGTCATTCACCTCAGACAGATTTGTAAAATCCACTCATTCTTGTCTTATTCCAGCTTTTATTTCTTGTGGATTTGACTACTGTAATTCTCTTTACTCTGACATCAGTCTTCAGTCATCGCATGCTACAATTAATTCAATATTCTCCTGCCAGGCTCATAACATGTAGTAAAAGATTCAGCTGTATTATGAGGACTTTAGCTGTCATGCGCATTATGATGAAGTTACATCAGTCATATTAGCTCATGACTGGCTATCTGTTAGTTTTAGAACCAATTGTAAGATTTTATTGCTTGTTTTTAAAGCCCTACACAGTTAGGCTTCTCCATATGAGCCTGATCCCCACAGCAGATTTTCCAGCAAGGCCTTGTTAGTGTTTCCAAAGACTATCTGATCACTAAAGGTTATAGTTGCACTCAAGGGCAATGACTGTGGGATTCCCGGTCTGAAGAGCTCAGGCAAGTAAACTCTCTCAGCTCTTTTAAATCTCTTTTTACACTTCTACAACCACTCTGACTCTAGTTTTAGAACTGGATGTCATTTTTCAAAAGTCTAGACACAAAACCTGTTCATTGTTCTAAAATTGCATTTTGTAGTCGTATTTTTAAGGAACACTTACAGAATCACTGAGACAATTCTTTAGATCACCTACACAAAAGGTAACAATAGCTTTTAGTTGTCCAGTTTTACAGCTGGTACTACAACCATTAAATATTGTAGTACCGTATGTGCGTTTCATCATGGTACTACTTGTAATGTCACTGTATTTCACAGATGTGGTGGACTCATGGAACAAATCTGATCTTCAGTGATGACCCCTGATATTCCCGTGACCACCAGGTCTTCCTCGTCCTGCTTGACAACCTGCATGCCTCCTGTTAGAGTATTGTTGTGTCACTCTGGAGATCCTTTATTTATTCCTGTATCACAAGGTCAAATCAACAACATCATCCAAAAGAAATTTGTATCAGTGGATCTCATTATCCAAAAAATGTGATGATTTGAACATAGAATATTATTCCTAAGTTTCCAACAAAGTACGCTATAGGAATGAAACAGTTACTTATGATTTTGAGAAATTGAAAGATCACTTTAAAGAAATGAACAGTCCATTTAAAAAAAAAAAAAAAAAAAAAGGTCTGCTCACAGACCTGCTGTGTGAACACGAGCAGGAGCTGATGTTCGCCAGAAGGTGCAGGAGTGAAAAGTTTGAAGACTGTGATCTCTTCTGGTCATTTGCTGAACTACACAACACAAAGTGTATTTCTCTTGACTATAGACAACACACCAGTGGCAAATATTGTCTGCCCCCTACTGGCCTGCAAAAACCACTGTTACTTATATGAAATTACTGCTTAACTTATATTAAAAAAATACATATATATAAATTTGTTTCTAATGCCAAAAAAGAGGAAGGAAAAATACTGAAAAACTCACTTATCTAATTCCAGAACAGAGTTGGATATTCTTCACTTCACACACAAAAAGTTTCTTAAACAAGCAGAAAAGAAATATTTCCCTCATTCTGGAGGAAATGACTGTTTTCTCTCTTGTAATGATTACAGTAATCCAAGAACAAGGCAATGATGCCAAAGCTGATAGTGAAACAGTTCACTTCATGTATCTGATAAAATGTATGTGCCCTTTGTTTTCCTGTTGTTAGGAAGTAAACACCGCACACAGTGTTTCTGCCTGCTGTGAGAATAAGAGCTGCAGACATTCCCAGTCTGAAGCTGTTTTTCTCTTTTTTTATTACTCTGCTGAACAGCTCGCTGTGTGAGGAGTTGCTGGTTTTGAAGGAAAACTCAGACAAAAGCAAGCCCTCCAGTGACCTTTGCATGGACCCATTCTCGTCTCAGTGCACCAGACAGACCCTCCCAACCGTCCTATTGCATTTAATTATAGCACACTTTTAAGTTTTGATCCCAAAGTGTTTTTGCTGGGTCACTGCTCAACGTCTGTCAGTATTTATAGTCACGCTGTTATTTTTAAGTTCTGGGATGTTAAGATTCAAGGGAAATAGGAAGCATAGGACTTTGCTGTTAACAGCAACTTACTGAAAGCATGCAATGTGCTTTAGCGTGAAACTTAAAGCAACTAATTTTATCCTAAATACAACATAACCACTGATATCTGTGCACATTATTTGTTTTAGACCGTACTCACATAGCCTTTTAATTGTATTGGTGTCATTCTCACAATCACAAAATTCAAAAAGCCATCCATTTATTACCTTTGCTTGACAGTATGTCTATGACAGGAATAAATGAACAAACATATACATACAGTTTATATATCCTAAATGATTGAAAAACCAAAACATGTAATTATATTTAAGTGTTGAAATGTATTTATGACACGTTCATTATATGTAATGGACTAAAATTAAGTTTTTGACACTGTCTGGTCCAGACGCACTGAAATGCATCTGCTACATGAACTCTAGCTCAGTGTACTAATTCTGAGGTTGGTTACTCTGATCCCTTCAACTGAGGTACTCTTGGTCTTCTTTTTCCCTTTTTCTAATAGGATTTAATTAGATATAATGTATTTATATCAAATTTGAGAATTGTTACATTAATTAATACTAAGTTACGATGCCTTACAGCAAAGGACAATGCGCACACACTGGACAGGTCGCCAGTGCATCACAACCTTACACAGCTAAGGGTTGCACGGCATATCAATCTTGCCTGATAAATAAATAATATAAAAGATGAATGCCTATATATAGATAAACTAATAAATCCCCCTGACAGCTATTTAGGAAGCAATAGATTTCAGTGAAGCGACATATATATACTAATCAGTTAGGAACCATGCTTAGATTCTGGGGCCTTCATCCTATTTTTTATGCTTTGGCACCAAGTTACTTACTCACTGGTCTGTATAAAGTCATGTTGCAACTCTTGATTGGTCTATAAAAAGTCAGTGTGAACATTAACCAAAGCAGAACCACAGACCAGATCAACTAGCCCACACAAGTGAAACCCACATTTCACCTAGTGTGTCAACAATACTCAAGGGTGTAGCCACAATTTCATCTTCCTTCTAGTTTGGCAGCAACCACTATGATGTGCAGGTGCAAATGTTTTGTGGATGACACAGAAAGTCATATAGTCACATTTCCAGTGATCTAAATTTTTTTATCATTTGTCCAGGTAACCTTATTTTGTTCTTATAGTTTTCATAAATTAAATGTTTCCTTATTGACGGAAAAGACTGAGTGAGCGGGTCTTTCTGTGAAACTGCACCCTCATTGGCAAATGACGTGATTGGCAGCCAGTTTGTCAAATAGTGTGATTTGAAACTACAGAAAATTCTTCATTTAGAAAGTGAAATTACCAAAAATGACCAAGATTTTACAAAACAGACTTAATTTTTCCAGGCCTGGTCTTTTTGCAACTGCAGCTATTGCCATTTGGTGGCCTTCAGATATAACGCCAGCTTTTAAGTGCTTTCACATTGGCTTCATTTTTACATCCATGTTTTATATCTATAGCCTGATGTCAGAAACTAAGCAGGGTTGTGCCTGGTTACTGTTCAGATGGAATAGTGTGTGGTAATATAAATGTTTCCTTTTTTAAACTTAGTCCTATGATAGAAAAACTTGACTATTTATTAAGTAGTTTAGATAACTAGAATGTTATATAAAATAAAATAAAATATAAAATAAAGTGACTGAAAGACAGTGAAATAAGCATAAATTTAAATAAAATATCAAGTAATAATTTATATGTAACGTAAAATATTTAAAAACTGCAAAAGAAAAATCAGACTTTAAAAGTTTGTAAATGGTTAAAATGTATCTAAACAAAAATGTCGAAGCACAACAGAACCTACTGTTACACTGTGGGAGATGTGGAATGTTATTGGTGAGGTTTTTTTTTTTTTTTTTACAGTATTATGACAGTTTGTGTGGTTTTATAATTGTAATTCCAGAACTTGTGCACACACCACACCACATGAGCACAAAAGCACTAACACTGCTAATGTAACTTACATAAACCTTAGCATTCACAGAAGTGTCTTTGCACGCTCTGTTGGAAAACTGTCCCTACTCCAAGTGATTTCTCCCCTCTGGGTCATTACAGCATACCCTGCTTACATTTAAATGATATAAATAAAACCTAAACCCAGTCATTTTTTCCCCACAGTTATAGTGTAACTGTAGAACCACCAATGTCAAAAACTGCTATAGAGGTGTACCACTTTGATCTGGAATTGAGAAAGTTTGCTCTGTAACACTAGCTATTGGCACACACTCAGCTGAAGCGCTAACGTGATAATTTGTCACATCACGGGAGTGTTTGTCCACAAGGTGGATCGACTTTCATGTTGCATAATATCCATTCTTGTGTACATTTTGTCCCGAAAGAATCATTTTCCAATCAACGTTGTGATCTTGCATGGACCTCCCTTATATTATACTTAGAACCAGCAAACAAACAGAGGAAACCAGCTTCTTTGAACCCTGAAAAGATGAACTATAAATATGCTAGATAGTCTGACTGTTTTACATGGTGAATAGAACCTGCACAATGCATACTGTTTGATTAGTTACACCCATGTCTTCGAATCTATTATTAGACAGCAGGATTTTATTTCAGCTATTGTGCTTCTTTTTAAATGTTCATTTCCTGTGACAAATTTGAACAAACCCACCATAACTTCCCCTGACAAATGAGAGGGAAAAGCTCACTCACCTACCTGTCAGCTTTCTGAATACTGCAGATTTATAGATGTCTGATAAAACCCCTTTTTTCTTCTGTCCTCCACTGAGACTGGTTTATCAAATGTAGAAGCTCTTTGATAGACAAAATATGTCTATGTCTCACTGTTCATGATAAAAGTGAAGTTAAATAAAGCCTATTTTAAAAAGATTAGATATCCAATAATAAATTTGTCTGGTCATTTTTTGGCTTGTTTAAATAGAGTGGACTTAAATAGTCCTAAGAAGGAAAAAAGGGGAAATGAAACTTGTTTGGGTTGTATCAGGGAGCAGAGGTTAAACATGATAATAGACCTGCCTACGCTTTCCTTATGTAGCCCAGCAGGAAACACACAGGAAAACAATAAGGCCATCTTTGTGGACACAGAGGCTGATTACACAGTTCAGTGTCACAGTTTCACTCAAACATTAGATAAGCCAGCAATGCAAACCAATGCTGAAAAACAGATTATGCATGACTCACAGTTATGAACCTCAGTAAGCACCTTTACAAAATCAGCCCTTGATGAACTGCAATTACACGGAGCACCATTTCCCTGTCAGTTACTGCAAGCTCATTATGGGGTCTGTAAAAACAACTGACTGCATTCTAAATTTAGACTACAATAAGCTCTTGGTGTTAGTGTCCACATGGTTAAACACTAAAAAAGCAACAGTGTGGTTATTTAAAACCTCATAAGAGTGGAAAAGCAATAATCTATAGCAGGGGTGTCCAACTCCAGTCCTCAAAAGCTACTGTCCTGAAGCTTTTACATGCATCCCTATTTCAACACAGCTGAATAAATGATTGAATTACCTCTTCAGCATGCCATCAAGTTTGGCAAAGGCCTGGTAACAAGCCATTCATTTGATTCAGGTGTGTCGGAACAAGGATGCATTTAAAAGCTGCAGTGCAGTAGCTCTCAAGGACTGGAGTTGGAAACCCCTGATATATAGTGTGTTGATCCACCAAAGCACGGGTGTCAAACTCCAGGCCTCGAGGGCCGGTGTCCTGCAGGTTTTAGATGTGTCCTGATCCAACACAGCTGATTCAAATGGCTAAGTTACCTCCTCAACATGTCTTGAAGTTCTCCAGATGCCTGGTAATGAACTCATCATTTCATTCAGGTGTGTTGATCCAGGTTGACCATCACTAACTTTGTCAGGTCATGTTTTGGAGGCCATGAGATTTGATCTGCACCTTTTAGATTCTTTGATTGGTCTCTTCTGATTTCTATATTTTCTTTAAATCACAGGATTCTTAACGGTTTTTCTCCTGTCTATTATTTCCACTGTTTGTTTGTTTTTGTTTCATTTAATTCCACGTTTGCACGTAAAGCACTTTGAATCTCTTGGCTGTGAAAAGTGCCATATAAATAAAAAATAAAAAAAACTTTTTAGCCACATGCTTGTTGGCTGGCTCACTTTTATCAAAAGGATTACACCCTGCAAAAATAATACGCCCAAGCAGAGAAAGATGTGTTAGTTTTATTAAAATATAAGCAGTGCATCCAAAAAAAAGAGAAAGAAATTAGGAAAAGTGAGGATACATTTGTTATTTAGGTATATAATATCTGGCACTTAAAACTTTAGCATCAGGTTAAAAAATATCACTTGAGAGAATAGAAACAAAGTATTAAATCTGGTTTCCGTGAGTTTTGCTCTCGGAAGATGTATTTTATTAGACTTTATATTGACATGATTTGACAAAAAGTAACTAGCAACTGATTAAATCATGTAATGCAAAAATGTTTAGGAGACAGAGCTGGCTGCCTACCAACAATATCCATGGGTGTGTAGATGAACTGACTTTCTTTTGATTGGAAAGGTCTTGTATTAATAGACAAACAGACTAAAGTCCAGAGAATGAACTTTGAATGCTCTGGAAGTGTTTTTAAATGCCAGACTCTATAAATAGCAGTCTATTTACCTAAAGTTCAGCTTGTAAAAAAGGTTAAGAAAGCTACAGAAGCCCTTTATATGGATAAGCTTAAAACAAAAATGAAAAGGTTGTTGGTCATGACACATCATCTGTTCATGAACTTAGAGACACAAGACGCAGCAATGGCACACTTTATGATGGCTAGACATAAGGGTTAGTGTGCCACCGCAACATTATTTATCTTGGGCATTACTGTAGCTCAGTCTAGTCATAACATTAACGTAGACTTGATGAAGTTCGCATCAGGGAGGGACAGCATGTTCTTAGAACTGACCAGGTATTCAGTGACTCATTATCTTCCCTCTTCTTGTCCCTGTCTAGGTTTATGGGAGGTGTAAGATAAACAACTGTAGTGTAAGATCAACTGTAGTGATTTCCAGTCCAGGCTAAATCTGCTACAACTGTTATAAACAGTTACACTGTAGTAAAAGACAGTGTATAAGATATAGTGAAGGATTCAGTATCACCACAAGCATTCAGTACCTTTAGAACCACCTTTAGCGGCAATAACACGAAGTAATTGTTTTCTATATGACTTTGTCTCTTTCATCATTGTGCAAGAATTTTGTTTCACTTTTCTTTACAGTGTTGTCTCTGGTTTATGCACAGTTATCTTAAAGTCCTGTAAAAGCATTTTGGAATGAGCTCTGGACTTTGACGAGGCTTCGAACTTTAGCATTTAAGATGCTCACTGAGGTCTATAGAGTCTGAGATGTGGCTGTTGACGTTTTAGCAACTATCTGACCCTGGGGTGAGTTTGCTGGGATGTCCACTCCTGGTACAATTTGCACACTTGAATAGCAGCAAATTGCCTGAACTTCTAGTTTTACAGAGATTTGTCACATTTGCTGATGATCAGTTCATCAGCTGAGTTTGATTAGCAACAACTTGCTGCTACTTAGCCTCTTACCTCTTGTGGAAGCAGTAAGGGTGTACATATTTTTACACCCGACTGCACAGAATGCTGTGAAAACTTTCTATTTCCTGATTGTAAGCATGACAGCCGAGCCAAATGTGTGAAATGAAAATGAAAGTGAAATATTTTTGATGGAAGAAATTTGCCTTTTGAAAGGGCACATTTCATCCTAAACCATGATCTATCCTAACCCTTCCCAAGTCACATTGTAATAACCTAACCAAACAGTCCGAGAAATGAAGTGTCAAAACCAAAAGTACAACAAAAGCTTAAAAATAACACCCTCACGTAGAAAGCAAACTATCCTTTGTTTGAAGTCTTGTGATTTATGTGCTGCAAGTGCTTAACGTGCTTTACAAAATGGAACTTCTAGGAAGCATTCCAGGTATTTCAGGAGTGCTGGGAGCAGCAAGCCAAGTTTAAACGAAGTGCAGTTTCTGCTCTTTATAGACACAGACAAAGAACTTTTTGATTGCACGTCATTTTCCAAAACTGGGAGCAAACAGACAACAGGAAGACACAGCATCCATTCTAAGAATCCAAACATTGAATTATATAAGAATATATAAAGAAGAAATACACGGAAAACCTTATGATCACACAGATACACAGTCGTGTTACTTGAGATATCAGACACTGATGGACTTGTCCAAGAAAAACATGACTGTTAGAAGCTGCACAGTTCATTGTTTTTAAGAACAGTCGGTGCTGTAGGCTCCAGAAGAGGATTAGAGCCTCTGGAAGAAGAAATATGTGAGGATGTCTTTTTTTTTCTGAGAAAAAAATCCTCTTCTGTAGTAGGCAATCATCCTCAATCACACAGCACTTCCTTTTTCCAACTGCCTCAGCAACACCAAATAGATTACCTCGCCGTGACACTGAAGCTTTTAAGACAATGGATGCTGCCACTCCACATGTCAGATTTAATAGACTATTAAATTGTTGGATTTTATATTGGTGGGTTTGTTTGTTTTTTTGCATAGATGTAAAAAATAGAACTGGATACCCTAATATGGTACCTAATATTTTCCAGTGAAAGTGTCTCCATTTTCCAGTCCTGTATGAGGTCCTACCTGTTCAGCACGCTTTCATTAGCATCTCTATCAGCTGCCTGCACAGCTAACATATGTCTCTTTAAGTCAAAGACAATAACTTCTTGTTGTTTGTTGACCGCATTCAGAAACAACTCCCCAAAAAATACAAGAATTAAGTGTTTGTGTTCTTGAAACAAATGTTTAACAAAGATTCTGTTTCACAAAAACGACTTTGTGTTGTGATCGTACCTCAAACTGTGATAGGGTTGTTGTGTTGTACATCACAGAATCCACCCTTCCTACTACCACCCTCTCCTGTCTTCACAAATAAAGCCCATCATTCTGGGCGTCCCCGCTGATAAACCTAAGCGCACCCAGAGCTGAAGCACCATGGAAACTTGATAAAAAAGGGGTGTTTGTAACAGTTGTGTTTGTTTTAAAGGGAGATTCCTGCCACTATAATTAGTTA
Organism: Astatotilapia calliptera; assembly: GCF_964374335.1. Lineage (NCBI taxonomy): Eukaryota > Metazoa > Chordata > Actinopteri > Cichliformes > Cichlidae > Astatotilapia > Astatotilapia calliptera. Next base: position 27,453,310 of record NC_137442.1, on the reverse strand, counting down.
CCCAAACATCTGCAGAATGTCAGATATATTTAGTTTAAAAAAATAAAACAAAGGTGTCTGAAGTTATGGAATTTGTGAGCGTGCCGCTTGATAAGATCCAAGTTCAGGCCAGTGTCTCTACTGTTTATAAGAGCATAAACATTGTCAGTGGGACACTAAATCAGGTTCCCTCATGGTATGCTCACTGATGCTAGTGTCTAGGACTGAGATGGAATGTACCCATCGGAATTCACATTCCTTTGAGCACAATGTTATTGTAATAGTTTTACCGGAAATATTTTTAAATTGGCTACATGATTAACGTGGAAAAATTGTACTTTCTATAAAAAGAAGAAAAATTTAGAGAAACGAATGAAACTTGCTAAAATGAAAGAGGAAATTCTGAGACTTTAGCTGTATTACGATCAAAGTCCTCCTGAAAACACTGTTAATTTTTTGAAGATTAGCTGCTTAGCTGTTTTTATTATAGTTTGAATAAACAGAACAAATGGGTGTCATTGCCATGTAAACTGACCCCATTCTGTGAGTGTGCCACAGTGTGTTAGCTTCAAGATGAACACAGAGTGTGAGGCTGTGGGACAGACTGAGATGGGCCCTCTGGTGGCTGCTGGCATAAGATCACAATTTGTCCTTCAAATTGCTTTAACTTCAATCTTGATCCAAAACAATGAATAGCAGCTGGAGCCTATCCTAACTTACATAAGATGAAATGTGAGGTTAGCCTTGGACAGGCAGCCAGGCCATTACAGTGCTATCACAGAGAAAGAGAGAACCACACATTCTTGTGGAAATCTACGCAGGTACAGGAAGAACGTGCAAACTGCAAACACAAAATATCATGAGGTTTTAAACCCAGGAACATTTTGCTGTGAGGCAATGGTACTGGAGCGCCGTCTGATTCAGGCTAGCTTATTAAAAGTTACTGGCCAAAGTTTGGCTTGGTTTTAACAACAATCTGAAGGTGTAACAATGACTTTATGAATTGAAAAACTGACATATTAATTTATGTTGCAAACCACAGGAAAAACTGATATTTAAAACACTCATGAATGATCAACTTGACTAGCAACAACTTAAGAAGCAGGAAAAAATGAAGGAGGAAAGCACATGACTGATGAGATACATGATGCTGCGATTGATGCGGTATGCACGCCATGCAACATTCAGTGTGTCTTCAAAAAAGTCACCTCTGTCCAAAAATACTATTTAAATCCTAAACGACAAAACATTTGCCAAAAAGAGACAAAAATCTTAACAAATACAATACATTATGGATTTGATTGTTAGCATTATTGTTCTTTTATTTCCACATTTTTGCAGACAATGCATAAACTTAAAAACATCCACCAGGTGACTGGTTATGCCTCAGCAACACAGGGGCAGAGTCTGAGTGCCCAACAACAACACGAGAGCCTTCAGCTTTCAGGTCCCTCTCCTGTGGAACCAGCTCCCACTTTGGATTCAAATCACAGACATTCTGCTTTTTTTTTTTTTTTTTTGGCCTGTCCCGTTTGGCTCTTTTGCCATCAGAATTGTTGTCTAAAGGCAAAGAAAGATGCCCAACGGATTTACTTTACCAAACTGACCATCCCAGCCTTGCCGTAATGGTCCATTTGATTCACCTTTTATTGTTTATTTTATTTTCACTTACTGAATACGGGACAGACTTGACTGGGGGAAAGAAGGGGAGAAAGAAAGAGGGAAAGAGAAACAGCTGAGAAGAGGGACGGGGGAGAAGGGCAAAAGACAAAAACCAACAGAATGGGCAGAGAAAAAAAAATGCATATATCAATCACCTGGATCACCTGCTGAGAAAGAAAAAAGAAAGCAAGCAGAAGAGAACAAGAGTAATAGAATAAACAACATCACAATGATATATGGGAATATGACAGTAAATACTAAATGTTAAACATTATTGTGCAGCACATAAGATCAACAGAACACAGTGTGCTTTGAGGTAGGAGCCAAAAAGGGTGTAGTTTGTGGGTGTGATCACCCGTGTGTACACCTGTGAGCATGGACGCGTTTGTTTTTTGTTTTTTAAAAGGTTCCTTCATGTAATAATCTGCTAGAGGGTGTGGGGGGGCCACAGCCCCGTCCTCCAGGGCGTGAAGCAGGTGTGGAGGAGATCAAAACTCCAGACATCCAGAGGCCCCCAGAACACAAGAGACCAAGGAAGACCAACAGAGGGGCAGCTGCGCCACTGTCCCGGAAAGAGCTGAGGAGAGTCCCAGATGAGGGCTCACTCAGCAGCCGCGGAGCAGAAGCCAGGGGGAGTTGCAGTGACGCGCCCGTGAGCTCCGCCGGCAGCCAGCTGCGCCTGAGTGACCGAGCCCCAGGCCGAGAGGCCGGGGGCACCCCACCTCCGAAGTGGCCCGAGCGAGCCCCAGGCTCCAGGCCCCGATAAGCGGCCGCCAAGGAGTGAGCCGGTGTGTACCTGGACGCCCATCCCCGGACACAAAGAACCACCAACGCACCAATGTCTGAGGGGGTCCGCCACTGGCAGGGGAAGTGGTGGTAGGGGGAGATAGGCCTCCAAACCTTGGAGGGCCTGAGATGTCCCCAGAGAGGTGGCGCCTGATACCCAACCTGACATATAGACACAGACATACAGGCACACACAGATACAAACATCCATTCCCACCCTCATGCTCTCATATGCACTTACTCCACACTCAACCAACGTGGAGACAGACATAAAGAGACGTTGTACACACGATCACACTCCCCAAGCGTACTCTACAAACCGGGTCTAGGTGCCCTCGCCCCTGGAGGGGGGAACTGCACCCAGACCCAGGTGGTGTTTCCCTTTTCCCTGCGGTGGGGGGAGGCAGACCGCCCCGACTCCGCAGCAGCAGGAAGGCTCCACACTCCAGACCGCAGTCGGACGGCCAACTCCTCCTCCTCCTCCTAGCCCCCCCGCTCCAGCAGGTCGCAGAGAACGGGGATGAGAGAAGACTCCAAACCTCCCTCCACCCGCTCATTGTAATGTTGATGCATGTGTGTTCTAAGGTGCATTTAAAACCCAGGAGGGCATGGAGCTACCTGCCAGAGAGCAGCAGGTAAGCGCATGGTCCCTCCTGCTAGCCCTCAATGTCTACGTGTATTTAAAATTGAGAGGTGGGCAACGATGCCAGGGGTGGGGTGTACACCCTGATGGTACTTTGGACTCCGTGTATCGTGCCCACCCCCAAGATCCTATATGTATGTGTAATGAGAGTGTGAGTAATGTGAATGTCTAAGTTGTGGGATAAAATTGAGGCAGAGGCAGCCAGAAGGGGACAGAGAGGGGGGGGGGGGGGGTAGCCTCCTCTGCACCCTGGTGACATACCCCTACTCCAAGGCCCTGCATGTGTGGGTGGTTGTGGTGGAGCGGGAAGAGGGAGGCAGCTGGAGATGGGGAGGGAAGGAAGGGAGGGGCAAGTGACCCCTCCCTGGGGCCAGCTCCCCCGCTGACCCCAGTAGGCACCCCCATACTCCGCGACCCGCCAGGGAAAGGGGGCCCAGGCCCATCCAGACCGGGCCCAGTGCAGCAGCGCCGCCTGGCCCCACAGAGCCCGGGACAGTCCACCCAACCCCACCACAGAGAAAACTGCACCCACCCCACCATCCACTCATCTTCCAGACTACATAAGACAATAAACACCCAGGCTGAGATCTTCCTCCACCTCTCCTGTATCTCCCCCTTCTGCAGAGGGAGCTCCTGAGGAGAGGAAAGCTCCTGCAAGATGTGACAATCTCCCCCACCAGTTGACGCACCGGCGGCACCCTGCTCCAGGGCTGGGCCCCCATGCACCCACCCGCCCACAACCCCGGCAACACACCAACCAGGACCCAAGCCCCCGAGGCCCAGTCCGGGTCCCAGCCCAGAGACGGAGCGCCCCCAGAACCTCACGCCCATCCCGGACCCACCCAGGGGCAGCCAGGCTACCAGGTCAGTAACCCACGTCCGTCAGCACAGACCCTCCCCTAGCCCCGCTGCACGCAGCCGCGAGGAAACAGTCACCGGAGAGCCAACAGAGCCCCTAACCGGACATGACCGCTACCCCGGGTTGAGCCCCCCAAAGGAAGATGCCTCCGGGGAACCCCCCGACGCCCTAAGCCTGTCCCTACCCCCACACCAATCACAACAGTGAAGGCGGGACCAAACTATGACCCCCCACCCCCACTAGGTGATGGAGCTGATCAAAGGAGCTCAGAGCAATTGATCTGATGTGGTGGCAGAGGCTGTATCAAGACTAATGTAATCTAATAGATAATTTCTATATTGGTTAGAATTAAGATTATTTTTATTTTTCCAGTTCATGAGGACTGTTTTCTTGGCTATGCATAGGGCAGTGAAAACCATATGGGCGATATTCTTTTCTGAAGTGACATTATCTAAGCTGCCCAACAAACACACTAAGGGGGAAGTTGGAATGTTACATTTCAGACACTTCGATAAGTCTTCACATATCTCGCGCCAAAACTTCTGAACTGGTGGACAGAACCAAAGAGCGTGGATATAATTGTCCGGTGAATTGGTTTGGCAGTGTGAGCAGTTGTTGGTAGACGTAAAGCCCATCTTGAACATCCGATGACCTGTATAGTGTACTCTATGTAATATTTTGTATTGAATTAATTGAAGACTGGGATTTCTAATTAGATGAAAGGTTTTTAAGCAAATCTGAGACCAGAAGTTTAGGTCTAAGTTAACTGATAAATCCGCTTCCCATTTTGCAATAGGAAGTGATATTGATTCATCTGTTTTAGAAAGCATTCTGTATATTTTGGATAGTAATTTGGGGGGTTTAAGAGTAAGAAATTGAACCACACTTGGTGGTGTTTGTAGTTCAACTTGACCCGGTTTAAATTTCTTTTTTACTATGGATTTAATTTGTTGATATTCTAAAAATCTTTTCTTGTTGATCCCATATTGTGTAACTAGTCCGTCAAATGAAATAAATTCTGTTCCTTCTAGTATATGTTCTAAATATTTGATTCCTTTACCACTCCAATCTGAAAAGTTTATCATATTATTGTTTTGTAATATGTCAGGGTTGTTCCAGATAGGTGTACGTTTGCATGGGATTAATGAAGACGCCGTCAATTTTAGAAACTCCCACCATGCTGTCAGAGAAGAGCTGATGTTGATGCTTTTAAAGCATTCATGTCGTTGGATGTTTGAGCTGATAAATGGTAGGTCTGAGATCTCTAGATTATTGCAGAGTGCTTGTTCTACATCTAGCCAAGGTTCATCTAAGAGGGTGTGTTTTAGCCATCCTGAGATAAATTGAAGCCTGTTGGCTAAGAAGTAGTGCTGAAAGTTAGGCAGTTCTAGTCCTCCTTTATCCTTGGTCTTTTGTAGTGTTTTTAAGCTTATATGTGGGAGTTTATTTTTCCAAAGGAATTTGGACATACATGAATCTAGAGACCTGAACCAATCTTGTGGCGGTTTAGTTGGGATCATTGAGAATAAATAATTTATTTTTGGTAAGACCATCATTTTTATAGCGGCAACCCTTCCCATGAGTGATATGGGTAGACATTTCCATCTAGCCAGATCATCTTCTACCTTCTTTAAAAGTGGGATATGGTTTAATTTAGTTAGATCTGCAAGCTTGGGAGAAACATTAATACCTAAATATTTTATATTTCCCGATTGCAGTGGTGTAGAAGAGGAATTATGGAAGGAGCAATTAATCGGTAGGACTGTAGATTTTGACCAGTTAATTGAGTAATCTGATATTCTTGCAAAAGAGTTTATCAATTCAATCACCCCAGAGATATTGGTTTGTGAATTTTGGAGAAAGAGTAACACATCATCCGCATAAAGGCTGATTTTATGTTCCACGTTCTTGCATTTTATGCCCTTAATTACTGAATTCTGTCTAATTGCTGCTGCTAGTGGTTCAATAAAAATTGCAAATAGTGAAGGGGAGAGTGGGCATCCCTGCCTGGTGCCCCTCAAGAGACAGAAGCTGGAGGATGTCTGGTCATTTGTTCTAACACAAGCTGTTGGGGAATTATATAATATTTTTAACCAGTTTATGAAAGAGGATCCAAAACCAAATTTGTGTAAAGTTGCAAATAGAAATTTCCAGTTAACTCTGTCAAATGTTTTTTCTGCGTCTAAAGAGAATATTGTAGTTTCTAGGTTTTTACTGTATGAGTAGTCTATCAAATTAAGTAATCTACGTGTATTTGTTGATGAGTGCCTACCTTTTATGAAACCAGTTTGGTCAGGATGAATTAAGAGGGGGGTTATTTTCTCCAGTCTCTTTGAGAGAGCAGATTATTTTAAGGTCTACATTTATAAGGGATATTGGACGATAGCTTGAGGGATATACAGGGTCTTTGCCTGATTTTAGCAGGAGATTAATGTTTGCAGATTTCATATTTGATGGAAGTCTGCCCTTTTCTTTAATTTCCAACAACGTTCTGTAGAAAACTGGTGCTAGAATCGACCAGAATTCTTTGTAGAATTCTGCAGGAAAGCCATCTGGACCTGGAGCCTTATTATTGTGCATACTTATCAGGGCTTCCTGGAGTTCACCTGGTGTCAGTGGTGAATCCAGTGCCATTGCTTGAGTGTCCAATAATTTTGGAAGAGTTATGTTGTCCAAAAACTGATCAATTTCTTTTTTAGATGGGTTTATTTGTGGTGAATACAACGTTTTATAGAAATCCCTGAAAATGTTGTTTATTTGTATCGGTTCATATAATGTGTTCCCAGATGAATCTTGAACAGCACATATAGTTGTTTTTTCTTTATTTATTTTTAAACTTAAAAACATCCACCAGGTGACTGGTTATGCCTCAGCAACACAGGGGCAGAGTCTGAGTGCCCAACAACAACACGAGAGCCTTCAGCTTTCAGGTCCCTCTCCTGTGGAACCAGCTCCCACTTTGGATTCAAATCACAGACACTCTGCTTTTAAGATTAGACTGAAAACTTTCCTTTTTGGTAAAACTTATTGTTAGGACTGGATCATGTGATCCTAAACCCTCCAGTTATTCTGCAATAGGCCAAGGTTGTTGGGGCTTCCCATGATGGACTGGGCGTTTCTTCTTCACTCACCTCTTTTCACTCTCTATATGTTTAAACACCACTCTGTTCATCATTTAATTCAATCATTAGTTATTATTAATCTCTGGCTCTGTTCTACAGTGTGTCTTTTGAACATCCATCCATCCATTTACTTCCGTTTATCCGGGGCCAGGTCGCGGGGGCAGCAGCCCAAGCAGACCTCCTCCATCCACCTCCTCCAGCTTATCCAGGGGAACACCAAGGTGTTCCCAGGCCAGCTGAGAGATATAATCTCTCCAGCGTGTCCTGGATCTGCCCCAGGGCCTCCTCCCAGTGGGACATGCCCGGAAAACATCGCCCAGGAGGCGCCCAGGGGGCATCTTTGTCAGATGCCCGAACCACCCAACTGGCTCCTTTCGATGTGGAGGAGCAGCAGCTCTACTCTGAGCCCCTCCCGAATCGCTGAACTTCTCACCCTATCTCTAAGGGAGAGGCCAGCCACCCTTCAGAGGAAGCCCATTTCCGCCGCTTGTATTCGCAATCTTGTTCTTTTGGTCACTACCCACAGCTCGTGACCATAGGTGAGGGTAGGGGCGTCGATCGACCGGTAAATTGAGAGCTTCACTTTTACACTCAGCTCTCTCTTCACCACAACAGACCGGTACAGCGTCCGCAATCCGTCTGTCGATCTCCTGCTCCCTTCACTCCTGAACAAGACCCCGAGATACTTAAATTCCTAAACTTCTTTTGAACACTTTTTTTAAATGATATTTTTTGTTATTATCTTTTATTATTGCGAATGGAAGGCATATCTGAGAGGCATGATATTGGAAAATCAGTATGTCCTTCAACAAAAGGATCTTGAAAACAGCTGACTCAGAGCGCTGCAGACATCCAGTCTCAATAAACATGCTCATCAATGCCTCATCAGGCAAGATTTTCAGCAAACTTATCAATACCAAAAGTAATATTTCCTCTATATTTGTATTATATTTTAGTTAAATTCCTAAGTTAAAAAATAATTTTAGTTTATTTTAAGTCTATAGTTTTTAATGTAATTATTTTGTTTTTTCAAATTCAGTTTAGTTTTAGTTTACTATAATAACCTTGTTAGATTTTGATTAATATCCAATAGCATGAATAAGGAACAGCGCCACTTGTCAAACATGGTGGCAGGGGCACTTATGGCTGCCAGTGGAACTGGGTCACTGGTCCTTATTGATGATGGGAATGAAAGCCACCAAAGACCGCTGACCTCAGAACCTCAAAGACTGCCCTCAACCCTAATGAGTAAAAATTTAACAGATTTCCTGTTCAGATCCTTCCTTCATTCATCTGCTCTTGCAGTTTCGTAGAAATACCAATTTAACACAACAGGTTTACTGCCTTTTTTCCATTTTATCCTTAAAAACAAGCTTAGAAAAAGACTTGCACTGACTAGTTTGAAGTGAAAGCAAAAAATAAAAAATAAAAATGAAGTGAAGTGAAAGCAAAACTCGTGGAATGTACCTTATGTCACACCCTCTTCTCGTCATGTTATCTTTTTGGTTAAGTGCATTGATATGAAACTGTTCCCAGAAGTACCATCAAAAACACTGACCGTTTTACCTGGGGTAACATTCTCATACAAAAATGCAGCTGTTTAAAGTGTAGTAAAGTGTCACAACAGCTTCTTCTTGTGATCATGAACCACATATGCAAAAAGGAAATTGGTTTTACTTTGTAATTTTCTTCAGTTTTCTGTGATATCATAGTGGGCAGATGTGATAGCAAAGCTGCGGTGGACCTACTACACTAATGATGGCTGCATTCCATTCAGGTGAACCAGTAGACAGAAGTGCTGCTGTACATGCTGGCTTGGTATTGGTTTACTGGGACACTGGGGAAGGGAAATGAGTCTAAATTCTCATTCACAGCAAAATATGCGGTCAATAATACAATTCAATGGAACCAGGCAGGTGCAGAAAGGCCTTGAGCCCTTGTCCCTTTCCTTGTCCCTCAACAATAAAATTTTTGCTAAATTAAAGGATCTGGCTTGCATCAGTCACATGATGAGCATTAACCAATGCTCGCCCTTGACAGCTGGTTATGAGCCGGGAACAAGCTCGCAAAGAGGAAGCGTAGTTTTTGCTGGCTGGGTGGTGCAGAGCTATTAGATATTAGATTCTTGATGAATCTGGGTTGTTGCTCTTCAGCCTGGTTCTATGTGCCTCTTTTTAACTTTGAGAACCTGTCACTTCCAACATCTCTGCATGGCCCTGCAGGAAACTCCCTTCCAACTATATATAATCTATCTATCTATCTATCTATCTATCTATCTATCTATCTATCTATCTATCTATCTATCTATCTATCTATCTATCTATTAGGGGTGCAACGATACTCGTATCGATATTGAACCGTTCGATACAGTGCTTTCGGTTCGGTACGCATATGTATCGAACAATACAACATTTTTAATTTATTTTATCAACTTTCCTTCTGATGATGCTGTCCGTGTTGAGCGCTCAGTGGATCTGTGCTCGACAGTGCAGCCTAGGCGGAGTAGTCGAACCCAGATTCACTGAGCGCAGGGCAAGCTAGCGAGACAGAAGTTAAGCTCTCCTTGCAACATGGCAAATTGAACCTCCCCCACCCTCATTCAGATCTGGCCTTTGGAACTATTTTGGTTTTCATGTGACGCATGACTCTGAAGGTAAGCGCGTCATGGACTAAAGTAAAACAGTATGTTGGATGTGCCATGCAATGCTCAATTACATGGGTGGGAACTAGTGTGTTAGCGCAGTTAGCTCGTTAACGTGTTGGCTGTCCAGCCCCATGCACGGGGCGATCGGCGGTAGCTCGTTAACGGAGATTTGCCGTGTTGTGGCGTTAAGGTCATTTCAACGAGATTAACCTGAAAGCACTAGTGGGAACACAACGAATATGACTGCACATTTACGCCGACATCATCCTAGTGCAAAGACAAAAACAGCAAACATGCTACTAACTTTAGCCGAGTCATTTAGACAGCTGTTAGCACATGATTCTCCTTATGCTGCTGAGAATATAGCCCAGAAGAAGCGGATAGTATAGCTTTTATTCTGGAAAGAGCCATTTCTCTGTAATAAACTCTCTTTTCCAAAGATGAGTGATTCCTCAGTCAGATACAGGTCTCGCAATATTGCTAGCCCGACGTCCCGGGGCTAGCGATTTTTCCAGTCGGGCTACCAAAATCTATCTCTGCCCTGCCTGTCGGCCTATCGTAGGAAGGAAAAATATATGTCAGTGCTTTTGCATTCTTTCAGAAATGTAGCTGGGTAATTATGTCATTGGCATCGGTGAGCCACTGTCAATATGTGACATATTGAAATCGCATTTGAATTTGCACTTGTTTTTTTGCTTTCACTTTGCAATCGCACGAACTGTGTATAGAGAGCAACAGCACTGATTGGTGAGTGATGATAATTTGTGCACCAATTCCTCTGACATCGTCTTATCAATCGTTAGCTTACTATGCAAACATGACAAGTGAAATCTCCTGCAGCTTAAACATGTGAGAGGTTGATCGCGCAGCAGGATTTATATCTTAGTTCTGCTGAGCCAAATAAGACAGGTCAGGGTGAAGAAGTGACAGCCAAAGAAAAGCTTACCACAAAACGGAAAAGTTATGACAAATCAGACTATAAGGCAAAAAGAAAGTGCAGCTTTATGGTTTCATGGACAAAATAATTTCTGTGGCTGCAATATGACAAGCTAAATAACCAGGGCTGCACATAAGTGGTCCGCAGGTGCGCATTCGCTGTCAAAATAAAAAACGCAAGATAAGAAGTTGCAACGCGTGTTTGCGTACATAAGATTTTCAGGAGGAGGACAGACATTTGTTTAGAACTCTTAAAGATGTCGAAGAAGCTCCTTTAAGCAATTACTGTGATGTTCCTCCACCTCCAAAGAAATGTCAGAAGGAGTCCGAACCACAAAAGAAGCACGTATTCTCGGAAAAGTGGTTGCAGGAGGTGAGCTGGCTTCAAACAAATGATGAACGCACAGAGATGTGGTGCGGAATGTGCCGTGAAAATTTAATAAATGACAAATTAAAAAGGCATGAACATTTTTTTGTATCGAAAAAATATCGAACCGTGACACCAAAGTATCGAACCGAACCGAACTGTGAATTTTCCGTATCGTTGCACCCCTACTATCTATCTATCTATCTATCTATCTATCTATCTATCTATCTATCTATCTATCTATCTATCTATCTATCTATCTATCTATCTATCTATCTCATTTTATTGTTTTTACAAAAACCATTAGCCATTTTATTAATTTCCTGTAGCACTTCATTTGGTGCCTATTATTTCTTACTTAGCTAACCAATTAAAAGTATAAGAATAAGAAATGCTTTTTTAAATTCCTTTTATCCCCTTTTTTAAATCTATCTTCGATCCATCAGTAAAGCTGAATCACTCTGTTAAAGAACACTTATATCCTGTCCAGTAAGTGTTGGAGAAGGTGATGATTACCAATAATGGAGAACAGTTTGTTCAGTCACCTCCTCTCCATCACATGACCTTGGTGTCAGTGCTGCTTCCCAGCAGATGCTCACTACAACAGACTGATAGAAAACAATGTGCGACACATCTGAAAGCCTGCTTAACATTTTCCTGTCCACAGTCTCTGTGTTGATCTTCTAGTTCAGCCTACTGTCCCAGGATAGACACGGGTCACATAGCTATAATCAAATCACTTTTTTTTTTTATTGTCACATCACATGTGCAGGCACACTGGCACAGCACATGCGAGTGAAATTCTTGTGTGCGAGCCCCACAAGCAACAGAGATGTGCAAACACAACAACACAAACAAGCAAAATACAAGAATGGCCAACCTGAAACTAATAAATATATGTACAATATATAATAGTGTATGCATTTCTGGATGTGTATACTAAATATTTTCCTACGTGTGTGTGTGTGTGTGTGTGTGTGTGTGTGTGTGTGTGTGTATACACATTTTTACATCCCTTTTCCCATCCATTCACTGAGTATTTTTGTAGGTGCAATGATCAAGAGTTGTACTGAAAGTCTGAAGTGTACCAGGTGAACAGGAATGAAGACAGCACAGTTCCCGTATGGCACATCATCAAAACAGACCCAGCACTGCCCAGTCTCACATTCTGCGGCCTGTCTGTCTGTGAAACATGAGACAGCGGACATATTTTTCAAAGTGCAGCTTTGAATGGGGAAGTGTTGATTCCAACCACCACCTATTTCCAAACTTAACCAGTTAGTTTTCCTGGGTAACTCACATCAAACATCAGTTGAAAAATAAAATAAAGATGATATTAATCCCTTAACGGCAGTGCCCTGATTGACAGCTCTGCAATTTACACAACTATCACACGTTTTGCCTCTTTTATTGTTACTCTTTTTTTTTAATTATTATTTTTTATTACTTTGTTTTTTTAAAGGAGGGTTTGTTGTTGGTTGGAAACGACAGCACTACCACCAAATATTTAAATCCACCAAATATGAACACATGAAAATAGTTCCCCTGTTAAAGTAACTTTTTCAAATGCTATAAACACCCTCTGCATTACAAAAAAAATTTTTTTTAAATTAATGACACTGCCATTTTCAAAGCTACTTATATCTTCACCAGGCAGCAGTGAGCAGCTGCTACCTGGAGTAACTCATCACCTTTCACGTGATTTCTCACAGATAGTTCTGTTGCCGTCAGTTAAAAATAGCTACGGCAAACACAGAAAAAGCATGACAGATAGTGCCAGTGAAGTGGCATGAATCAATATGCAAAACAATCTATCTTGGTCTAAAAGAATTCTTGTGAAACCATCAAAGACGAGCACCTTTTTTTTTGCCTGCCTGTCTGCTTTTTGACCTTCAAACAAAAAATGAGTTAGTGTACTTAAGACAAGCAGCACATTTATAGAAAACTACAAGGAAATAAAATGACGGGGCAGACACACACAAACATACACATATACACACACACACACACACACACACACACACACACACACACACACACACACACACACACACACACACACACACACACACACACACACAGGGCGTTCTTAGAGGAGGTCTGAATCAACATCAAAGTCCTGCAGGTGTAGGCTTGGCTGCTGCTTATTTCATCTGGATTAATGGACAGACACACTACATTATATTGATTAAAGGTTTGCTCTGTCTCCTTCTAACAGAAGATTTATGACCAGCACAATGGCTGGAATAACTGAGGAAGGACTTTAACACAATTGAGGAATGATGCTCAAAATTCTTAACGTGTGACATTCACATCCACATCGGCAGGTCCTCCTTTCCTTTTTTGGAGATTATACGCGTGGATGATAGTAACAGTGACCAGCACATGAATCATGCAGTGTCCCATTGTTTTGAATGCCTGAAACAAATGCAAAATGTCACTTGTGGAATATTAAACATTAACTGAGCCTCTACACATTAATTCAGCCTAGCAGGCTTGCAGCTAGTCTTGTGTTGGCAGTAAAGTTTCATCACTGTTAGGAAGAAGAGAGTGTAAAAAATAAAGCCCTTAGAAATTGTGACCATTGTGATCTTGAAATGAATTTCAATAGTCCTTCAAAGAAAGTAATAACGTTTGGACTTTTTTTTTTATACCCTCACTGACTTTATCACAAAAGCTGGGGAAGCTTCAAATTAGTGGGAGCTGTGATGGCTTTCTAAAACTCGCACACATTCAGTCTTGCATGGAGTGGGTGTTCAGCTTAGGTCATTGATATTCATTTCATTCAGCCAGCCCTGTTCTTGGCCCACATGACAGAAAATCTTAACATTTTCAACACTGCTGCAAAACACAAAGAAGGAGAAGAAAAAGAAGAAAACCAGACAGAATTTTATTCATAAATTTTTAACATTCACCTTCAAAAACAAATTGTGGCTGAGAAGCATGCCCGACCCCAGGCATGTGTGGCATGCTTGGTTTAAATTCATATCTCATGTGCACATGTCATCCCCCTCCGTCTCTCCAGGCTTCCCAACACTGTCTTCTCTCAACTCTCCAACACAGCTCTGCTTCCATTTCTTTTTTCCCAGCTGTCACTGAAACCTACCTCTGCCTTTTATTGTGACACAACAATGTCCATCAACACCACACAATTCATTTACACAAATTTTATACATAGATCCTTCACGGGTATTTACTGTTTCATAGGATTTCAGTCTGTTTCAAGTGGTTTCAATAAAGTTAAGTCAGTTGAGGCTGATGATGACATCATTGAAAACAGACGGTAGAGAGGCTGCTGGGATACTCAGGGTATAGTTCAAATTCATATGATAAAAAATAAATAAAAGGAAACGTTTAAAGGAAACAAATAGGACCCAGCAAAGCTCGCTCTGAGCTTGATTGTCGACTTTGAATACTTTCATGTCATGTTATGAACATATTTTAACATATTTATTCAAATTATTCAAGAAACATATTTTTTTAACAATTTCAAAACTTTTATTTGTTATTGGACTTACAAATGAAACCAGTACATCGCAGGTCTTTTTAAAAACCAATGACTTCCTTATATATGTAACAGTGAATTTATCTCAGAGCCATTGCTCTCTGTTTCATACAGCTTTGTTACACAATTAGTATTCTCAAAGGAGTGCTACTCGCAATAGTGAGTGAGACTGAGAACCTTCACAGACATACTCGCAATAGTGGTTATCTAAAGTAAGTACTCCTTTACTTAGTGAAAAGAAGTTGATTGTAAATCTGAATTTCTCATAATTAACAAAGTCATTATTACCTTTCCATTTTCATTTAAATGTGGCCAGGCTTTAGTTGATGTAAATCATTATGACACTTCATTTCTAACGTTTTTTTTTGAGAAAATATCACTTGTTTCATTTTTTACTCAGAGAGAGACACAACGCACAATCTGTTGCTGACAGATCAACAATGTGATCCAAAGAACTTTCTTCTTCTGCAACTGAAAACCTTTTTTTACCAACTAAAAGAAAAAAAATGTCTGTGTTACATTAATAAGTTATCATTATGCATGTACAGTGAATATGCTAAGCACTGCATATTCTACTTTTATGTCTTGATGCATGCTCAGTAATCCAGGTTCAATTCAATTCAATTTTATTTATATCACAACGACAGTCACCTCGAGCCGCTTTATATTGTAAGGTAGACCCTACAATAATACATACAGAGAAAACCCAACTGTCATATGACCCTATATGATAGGGTGACCATATTTTGATTAAAAAAAAAAGAGGACACTTGGCCCAGTCGTGAAGAACTTTAATAATACTGCTTGCTTAAAGAAAACTTTAACATATTTGTGTCATGGTCCTGGGTCGTTCGACCCAGCGTTTTGTGTTTCATTTTTTGGTATCACCTTGTGTTTTGTGTTAATTCTGATTTTGCATTAGTTCTTAGGTTTGGTTCTGGTGTTTAGTGTTTTATCATCCCTACCTGTGTCTTTCCTCTGTGTTCTGTTCGTGTTCCCGAGTTTGTGTTGTAAAACAGTCTGTGTGTTTCCTGTTTTACTTTGAAGGTTTGTGTCTCATTGTGTCTAATTAGGTTCAGCTGTGTTCCCCTCTGGTGTGTCATTCCCTCGTTACCTTGTGTGTATTTATAGTATAAATGTGTTCCTGTGTTCCTCGTCGGTTTGTCTGTGTTACTCAGTTTTAATCTGTGTTATCCTGCGTCTTTTGGTCATCTCTATGTCTCTCTGCTCCACACTCTGAACTCCATTCCCAGCTCTTCATCCCCTGCGTACCTCCGTATGTTTTCCCCGCGTGTGACTTTGTGAGTTATGGTTTCATGTTTTGTTATTATTAGTTTCCCCAGTTTAGGTTTATGTTTAGTTCTGCCCTCACCTTTTGTTATTGAGCACTGTAAATAAACCTCACTCGCCTCTCCACTGCTGTCTGCAACTTGGGTCCTCATTCACTCCACCACACGACTGCTGCCCCAGCCGTGACAATTTAAGCTATGCCTTCTCTGTGCAGTTAATGAATGGTGAAATAAAAAATGTCATATAGGCTTTTACAAGTCAACAAGTGCAAAAAAAGAGGACAGTTGGTCACCCTACATAGGGTGCTGATATCCAAATGTACATGAATAACAATCTACATTTAGCTGTGTGTAATATTTACAGAGAATTGGAATAGTGGTGTAAGTGGAAAGCCGAGGGACTCATTTAAATAAAAAGAAAATGATGATTTAAGAACTGAGGAGGGGGCCTGTACTGATCATGATGCACTGTGTTATTGTAAGGTTGGGGAACCTCAAGCCAACTTAGACTGAAAAAGACAATTTTGATGAAATGATGAAACACTGAGTTACAAAAATTTTTATAGCAGCTTTCTGGGATTTAGTAAACCAATGTAGTTTATGTTTTGACTGTTTTCTGTATGGCTACAGTTAAGCATCACAAAGCTTCTCGCCTAATTAAGCATGACACAGAGACCCATTCAGTAGAACACGCCTGTCTACATGCTGGTACACAGTCTTCCAAAACACAGCTGTGACTCTAGATAGCATACACACCTCCTCCTATCATCTTTCTATACTTTTTAAGCTTGCCCGCCCTTCCTATTGCACGTGCACGTTACCATATCTCATGTGCACTCGGTGGCACCGCTCTGCTCCTCTCCATCACGTATTCACCTGTAAATATGCCTGCTGAGATAGTATATGGACATTGTCAGGTGTCTCAATACCAAATTAAGATTTCATTCAGATGGCGTCTCACAGGGGACAGTGGCTGTTTACAGAACTGCACAGATTGTTTATACTGTTGCAATGTGACACACAGATCCCCCGTACACGTACACCAGATACGGCGTACGTGTATTCAGACACAGAAGAAGATACGATGACAATCTAGATCATTCTAAGAATGGCACCCGGTACAGACATGCCATGATGGTTGTAATAAGAAATAAAAATGCCTCCCGTCTGTGATGCAGCAGATGGAGGAATGTCTGGAGGTCTGGAGCCATTACTGGAAGAAAAATTACTGACAGCTCATTTCCCAAAGGAAACATTGGCCACTATACTGTATACGATTAAACACTTTTTGTCTTTGAGTAATTATACTGTTTCTGCTCAGTGAGGCTAACCTTAGAACCTCGCGAGGAAGTATCCAGGAATGCCTGCTATTCAAAACAGCCGTGTAACTGTTTATCCTCTTTACTGTGAGCTAATGGAAAGTTGCCTATGTATGCTGCGAAACTTCTTCTCCCCTCCTTGAGCAAACCTGCTTCCTTTCTGCTGGTCCCGGCTGTTTTCATGTTTTGGTACCAGCAGGCCGGTTTGGACCGGTGGTGCAGATAGGCCAGACTGTCCCCAGTCTGTCCCTCAGGCTGCTCGGGTCCCTGCAAACAAACCCAGGAAGAGGAGGAATGTACCAGCGCAGGCTTTTACTGTAATCAAAGGCCGTTTGGACTGAAACTGTGCAACATGTGAGAACACAAAAAAGAAGTCAATGTTGCAAAGAGTTTTAGTGTACAGGTAATGACATGATGCATTTTTAGAATGTATTATTATTATCATTTGCTTCACTGTTTGCTGCAACATTATTTCTAGTCAATGTGTTATTATCACATTTTTACAATTTCGCTAAAGAATTGCACAGTTTTTGTTTGGCACATATTTTAGGGAACATTAATTATTAGCAAAGATCTTCAAGTTCATCCTTTTTGCACTTTTGCTACATTTGAACTTGGTTATATTGAACGACAATTAAAACAGTTATGCTGAGGTTTAAATAATATTTAACATTTTATTCATCATTGCCTTTGTTATCTAGTTACATAACAGCAGGGCTCCATAGATAATGAATGTCAGTTGGTCGATCTACCACTTATCTTTCATATAATATCTCAGCACCTTGTGGATAAACTGGTGTACAGATATTTATGATCCACAGAGGATGAAACTGTTTTCCAGTAAGTTTTTATCCAGAACCATTATCAGTTCAGATTCTTATCACTTACGTTGCAAAGCTGGCAAAGTTGGACTCCATCCATCTATCCTCCCTCCTTACCTCTCTCTTAACCAGTTATCCAGGAGACAAAAAGTTAAACACAGTAGACATGTTGACTGAACATCAGCATGTTAGCATTATCCTAAAGCTAAATTACAGTGCATCTTTATTCAGCCATTATTATCACTTTTGCCATCGGCGTAACTTTGTGCTGAACATTGTCAAGATCTCTGTCTAAATAAATAAATAAATCTGGGTAAATTCCCAGATGATTAAACACGCATTTTGCTGGTAATACCTGAAATGAGTAAAGAAAATCAACAGCCTACTTATGCAAGATAATTCATCATTTTATTGGGGGGGGGGTTATATTGGCTGGGTCTGATTATTGGGGGGGGGTCATAGCCCCCTAACCTACCTGGAAATTACGCCCCTGACTTTTGCAATGCTAAAGTGCTGGAATGAGTTAATGTATAGATATGTTAGAATGAAGCATCATCTAGTGATTTCTGAAACTTGTTTACACTCCCCAAACGACTGTATTTAACTGCTAAGTGCTAATTTGATAAGTGTGTATGCAATAACAAGAGGAAAGAGACCTGGGACCTGAGTCACACAATCATAATTTACCATCAGCCAGCATGTTGGATCAAGCAACAAAAAAACAATAACAAAAAAAACCAAAACAGGCTGCATTGAATAAAACAAAGCAAAGCATTTAGTGTTATGGCAACAGAGTGATTAAGGTTACAATCTCAATCCCCACATCCAGCCCATATCAGTTCCCTAGACAAACAACAAGCGTGCTGCTGTTTTCCTTTGTTTCTTTTCCTCTCCTGGTTCGCTCTTGTGTTAAAGGAATTTGGGAAGAATGCAGAAAAAGCTTCCTGTTTTCATTCCGCACTCTTAGTCAGCTATTAACACTTTGTAGCACACCGGGGGGGTCTATGAGTTCTCGGTGACGTCAGAAAATAAGTAGAAATTGAGGCACAGGTTCATATTAATACTTAATGGCCTTGTTTGTTTTCCAGTCTTGAGATTCTTCCGCTCCTACACAACCACGGACGTGATGCCGTTTT
This sequence comes from Astatotilapia calliptera, assembly GCF_964374335.1. NCBI lineage: Eukaryota > Metazoa > Chordata > Actinopteri > Cichliformes > Cichlidae > Astatotilapia > Astatotilapia calliptera. Next base: position 27,434,242 of record NC_137442.1, on the reverse strand, counting down.
GTTGCACGGTACGGAAACAAGAAAAACCACATCACGTTATTGTGTGATTGATTCTGAACAGAGCCAGTTCCTCACCTATTGTTACCGTGTCATTGCTTAAACACTTGACCTGTATCTCAGGACGTCCTGCAGATAATACAGAACATAAAGTCACGAGCATCCTCTTTAATAAACAATTTCTGAGCTCACGTCTCTCTCGGGGAGTAGTTTATCTTAACAAAACATCAGTTTATGGCGCAACGGGAGCACAGATTCCCTACCACAGCGAGATAACCACCACACATTGCGCTGTGGACAAAAGAAATCCTGTGTGCTGTAACCACATGCTTCTATTTATTTTGCTCTGGCCCTCATCAGGCTGACTGCGGGCCTGCTTTGTGGTTAATTGTTAAGCACAGTCGCAGCTAGACACATCAAGTGAAGTGAAGGCTGGGATAGGTTTAGGGTCTGCTGTCAGCTACTGAAGCTTTAAACATATGGGTGGGTTCTACAAAGAGCTTCACTCCCTACCTTTCAGAAAGGCGCTTTTCTCAAATTCAAAAGACTAAAGTCAGGTTTCTCTCCCAGTCATTTTTATGTTTTATACCGACCTTTTCAACACTCAGTCTTTTCCATCGTTAAGGAAACATTTAATTTATGAAAACTATAAGAACAAAATAAGGTTACCTGGACAAATAATAAAAATTTAGATCACTGGAAATGTGACTATATGACTTTCTGTGTCATCCACAAAACATTTGCACCTGCACATCATAGTGGTTGCTGCCAAACTAGAAGGAAGATGAAAATGTGGCTACACCCTTGAGTATTGTTGACACACTAGGTGAAATGTGGGTTTCACTTGTGTGGGCTAGTTGATCTGGTCTGTGGTTCTGCTTTGGTTAATGTTCACACTGACTTTTTATAGACCAATCAAGAGTTGCAACATGACTTTATACAGACCAGTGAGTAAGTAACTTGGTGCCAAAGCATAAAAAATAGGATGAAGGCCCCAGAATCTAACCATGGTTCCTAACTGATTAGTACATATGTCACTTCACTGAAATCTGTTGCTTCCTAAATAGCTATCAGGGGGATTTATTAGTTTATCTACTGAATTCACACAGACGCCGCATACCGTGAAGCTGTTGGTCCGTGTCACAAATGACAAACATCAAACGTTTTCGTGTGAAAGAGCTATTCCCCATAAATAGCATTTTGGCCACCTGTCAGACAAAGCAGCCATACCCTGATAAAGAAAAAACAACCTATCAGTCACTGTACAGTTGCTATGATGGGGCAAACTGTGTATATCATTGTTGTAGCCCTCTGGAAGTTGTCCACTCCTGATTGTGGATTTGGGCTGAAATACCTTTGCTAAGTCGTCAGGGCGATATGTCCCCTCTGAGGGGTCTTCAGAACAGAAGTGGGACAAGCATGAAACAGTGGCCTACCTTAAAAGTTATGCTGACAGTATCAAAAACTGGATTTCTAACTATGTACACCTACAAATGCACTGACTTTTTAAAAAAACAATTTCATCAATGAAACCAGATTAGAACTAAACAGGCACACACAGTTTGGGAGGCTGTGGCTCCCGAAGTAAACAGGAGGAAGTCAGGGTTCAATGCTAAACTCCAACAGTCAGCATGTCCTTGAACTAAATAACTGAACCCCAATGCAACCATGCTGAGAAAAGAAAAAGAGCTGTACGAATGTGTGTGGCTGGGTGAATGAGGCTTGCAGTAAAAAGCACTTTGAGTGCTCAGTCAGAATAAAAAAGTTCTATCTAAGCAGTACAAGTCCATTTATAGTTTGTTATCTAATGGCTGGAAGTGGATCTGGTAAAATATAACCAGTATATAACCAGTATACAGGAAACACCATAACTAGAATGTCAAGTTGCAAACTGTGTGGTAAAAATATTCAGATTGACACCTGAAGTCAGGAGACTGAAAGCAGCTTGTCAAGCTTTTTTCAAGGGTGCTGCAACATAATCCACCTGCGAGCACCTCTGCACCTCACCAATTATCTTCTGCATCTTCTGTTTTTCAACCAAACCAGTTTTGCTATAATTTTCTCCTCTCCAGAGTTTTCTCTGTCCTTGGGAGTAGATGAAGTTGTGCTGGAAACTTCTCTTCTGTTCCTGGGGTGAAGCTGTGGGCATTTTCAAACGTTTTATTTGACAGAACAGTGAAAGGAGTGGACAGTAAAACAGGGAGAGAGTTGGGGGAAGGACATGCGTTTGGCATGTGGGTCACCCACTCGTCCAGGTGAGAAGGGGGAAGCTGTTAACCAGCTGAAAATCTATGAAATTTGTTTATATTTTCCATTAACACCGAAGATTATAGGACTCAATCATCAGCCTTATATTGTTATATCTGAATTTACTAGAATAGGTAGACAAATGTATTGGGGGAAAAACTCTTGTGGAAGTTCTACACCAGTGGCAATGGCTGTTTTCAGTCCCACTGCCACAGGTACAAAATCAGTCTGCTTTTAAAAACATTTATGAAAGAATTAGTCGTTGAAAAGAACTTTCTGAATTCAGTTGTATCTGTTGTATCTGAATTTTGGTGATGTGTGTGTCTTTCTGCACAATGCTTTGTTAGTCTGTGTTCCACTCATTATATGTATAGGCAGGGTGTGGGTGTGTACATGTGTGGCTGGAGGATGGAGAACAGCCACATGCAGGCCTGATGGGTGTGGCCACACCTGAAGTTCCTGCCACACACCTGTTGGTGATCAGGGCTTGTCGGGGGAGCTACTTAGGAGAGTGTTGAAGCTCCCACCGGTGTGGGATCATTGAGTTGTCTACCCAAGTTAGTGTGTGTCAGCGTACGATGGTGCAGTTTGTGTATGCCCGCCGGGGTTGGTATTGATGGTTGTTTTTGTGGTTTTCCCCCCAGGTGGAAGAGTGGACCAGAACGGCAGCACGCACAGGGTGTGCGAGAACACAACAGCGGGGAGCACAAGCACACAGGATTCAGGGGGGCAACGGGGAGTTATTGTGTTTACAGCCTTCACTGTAAATAAAGTGCACTGTTTGCATCGCAGAACCATGCGTTTTGGGTCCTCATTCCCCCATATCCCCACGGTCTGCCAGCCTGACCGTGACAACAACACGACAGTTTAGGATATGTCTTCCCTCCTACATTTTCCACCATCAACTTTACATGGTACAGTCCAAATCTCTTCTTTCATTCACATCAGCACAAAAACTGTGCACTGGGAGCTTCATCAAATGGGTTTAAAGCAGCTCCTTTAGGTGCAATATGTAGGTGACTCAGTACTTTTGTCTATATGGTGTAACTGGTTAAGTTTGCAGGTCTTTAATCAGCACATTTACTCACTGCACTCTGTCTGCAGGAGCCCATGACAACATTAGGCCTTAAAAAAACATCCAATCTCTGAAAAGCTTAAACAACTATCTCATCCTTTTGTTTAAGTCTTCAGTCATCTGATTTAGAACAACCAAACCCTGCACATCACCTTTATGTGACTAAACTGACATAAACAACGGGATTATTTTAAGTAAACAGAACAGTGAGTACCTACTTAATGTTCATGGAACTGGTTCATGACCATTTTTCTTCCCAGAGCTGCTAAAAGCAAAACTGATCATGAACCAAACATGAACTTGTGAGGATATTTTCAACATCGCAATGTTTTCATGCTTGTGTAAGAGAGAGAGAGGCCAAACTCCACAGACAGCTGGGTTTTAGTTTGAAACGGGTTATTTACAGTTGAAAGTTGATCAGGAAAGACATAAAAATGAAGCAAGATTCTTCATAAAAATACTTTGATGCAGTTTTATTTTCTCATACAAAATTCAGCACATCATAGAAATATAAATACATCCTTGAATAAATTAGAAAATAAATAAAGTTTTCTATTCAGAATTATTGCTATCATTTTCATATCAGCATGAAACCTAAAGCTGGTCAACTTTTCACCATAAACAGCAGTGAGATATTTGAGGATAAATGCTTTCTGAGGCTCCACGCGTCCGCCACTTCCTGTGGATTCAGACCGAGCAGATAGAGTGAATGGCTTTATTGCACAGAAAAGAATAGAGACCAGAGGTGTTAGCGCAATGTTTGCAAGTGCATTGACTTAAGAGTTGTAGTTTCTTGCTTGCTAATTGCAGATAAGTTGGGGGAACATTTGTCACAGGAGAAAAACAATGGCTGCATTTTTTTTTTTTTTTTTTGGCAAGCTGCACATCATTGAAATCTCCTGGCTTATCTTCAATCAAAAGATTAAATAGGACCTATGCAGTAAATACTTGAGCCAAGACAATAGATCTGCTGTGCTGCTGCTGTTATGCAAACACAATGTGTACTGCATATGTGTGTGCGGAGGAGCTGACAATGGACCTCGTATAAAGCTAATTGTTTCTTAGATAAATCCCAAAGATATGACCTTCATTTCACAGCGGCAATGTGCGCTGAAAGTGAAGAAGCTGCCATTTTCAAGTACTCCCTAATCATTTAAAAAAAAGCTATGCCCTAAGCAGGACAGCAGATTCCAGCTCTGATACAGAGGAATATTGAACCAAATCAAAGAACTACACAAAAAAAAAATAATTTCAGTGCCATCTGAAAAACTAAACATGGAGCTGATATGACTGTGGAATAACTATCCCATGTTCTTCTGTAGGCGAGTTGTAGATTTCAAATTGTTCATACAGACATTCACAATCAAATTCCTGGTCGAAAGTTGGTAATCGTAAGCTTTCTTCACGTCACTGTCTTCTAGTCTATGAGCAATGACTTTCCTCCTCCACCCAGCAGCTCCGGTTCTTGCTGCAGGACTGTCTTGGGGAGCTGCCAGTCTTTGCTGCACTGTTGATCAAATGCTTGGTCCACTGTTCGTTCTGTCTTCCGTTCTTCCACCTTTCCATGACACATTTTGAAAGCTGTGTGCTTGAATTGAAGGCAGGAGTTTGTCGTCCTTGCAGGCTGACCAGCTCCTGCTTTTCCTTCAGCGCTCTACCTCCCTGTTCTACTCTTTAATTTGCTGACTCCAGAACAGATGAAACTTCTTTAGCCTTTGCTGTGTTAGTCTTGATAATATCTCTGTGGGAAAAACCAAAGAAACCAGGTTAGACATGTTTCATGTATCTCAGAAATGGAGAAACCCAACTTTACAACTTGATCCTTGAATTAAGTCTTCATTTACCTTAAAGACGCCAGTAATTTGTTGCTTTTCATGCTTCCAGATTCAACAAGGGGCTCTGCGACATGAGTCCTGAGATCCTCTGAGCTGTGGAAAGATGGACAATCGACATTAAAACAAGGAAGGAAATTGGAACTTTACAAACTGGGAAGTTATATAGTATTTGAAGCACAGTTAGTTCAGGATTATCCTTGCTCTTCCCTGGGATTTAAAACCAATATATTTCAGATGCCTTAAGAATGCAGGGTGCGGCTTACAAAATACCTCTGCGGATAACATCTAGCAGAGGTGACAAATTCATACTGGCGCTTACATGGCCAAAACAACTCAAAGGACGTCAATCATTCCCTTGCACAAAAGCAGAAATGTAAACTTTCCAAAAATAGCAGCCCTGCTAATAAACCTTTGTGATTTCTTTCAAGGCCTTCAGCAGGTATGCAGGCCTTTCTTATTGCTACGACTGCTACCCTCATATTGCACTGCCACTATCATTTCTCTGTGACTCACCCTCCCCATCGACATATTTTCAGGCTCATCACAAAGATCTGATACAGACTGAAAGGAGACACATAAGCTACTTTGATACAATCTAGGAGGCAAATGAGGGTACGTGAGGGGAAATGCCAGCTTTGCTTCAGGTGTAGGTAGAAGGAGCAAGAAAAGCTAGAAAGGAAGGAGTTTTCACCTTTTATGGCAGAAACCGTGGCAGGTTTTATCGGCTGCACTGAGGCATTCACAACGGTCTGTTGACCGGCGACGGCGAGACAGGGAACTACCCAGGCCGTAAGGAAGGAGTTTACTGTAAATGAAAAATGATATCATTTAATGAAGGCATCTTGGATTAGGTTAAAAAGCACACCTGAGTTCTTCCCCTTGGGTTGGGGTAAGGGTTTGTGATGCTAACAAATGTAGCTCACTGAAGTATTCTGCAGCCTCACCTTGGTGTGTTTACCCAGATGATATCAAGGTGGCAGAAGTAGATGCATTCTTTATCGTCCCAGTTGTTACAGGAGCAGCGCTTGGTCCTGATATGGTGCAGATGTGGAGCCTGAGCAGGCTGCTCTGATAAGGGGAGTCCACAACCTAGCAAAACACAAATATGTTTTTTTTTTAAATCCTCCAACCAAATCTTGCATTGTGGTTAGTGATTATCACATGTAAATATAGACAAAACACACTCCAACAAGGTAAAAAAAATGCAGTGGTGATTGTTATTAGGGCATGTTTATCATTATTATACATCATGTCAAAGTCAAACAATCCCACATGTTCTCTAGAAGTGCAGTGGTTAGGAAGCGATTACACTTGAGTCAAAGGAGTGGTTGCTTATTAAAGGAAAGTCTGCTTTGATTAACAGCAAACACAGCACTGTATTTACACTTTCTCTGGTGACTAACTCAAAGAGGGTCAAAGACTCTTTTTCTTATTTTAGTCAACTTCAAAACTTAACTCCTAACATGTCATTTACATATCCCTCAATTCTAGAATAAACTGATAATATAGTGAGTGAAGAGCTGTTGTAATTCATTTATTGTACTTTGCCATCAGATCTACAAAAGTTGCCATAATATTTTAAAAGAAAATTGAAGAAACAGTTTCTCACCTTCTTGCAGAGCCACACAGATGATGAACAAAGTCAGTATCTTGCATGTGAAAGAAGCCATCATTCTCATTGAGTGTGAGTAAAGTTGCTGACCCAGATGTGTGCGCACAGGTCCTGTGTTTAGAGGCTGAAGAGCAGCAGCAGGTGCTTTATGCTCCAAGCCCCAGCCAACATCTACTTATACCCCGTGGCCACTCCTCCACTCGTCTTTCTCACTTAGGCTCCACCTGCACTCCCGCCAACTCTGATCCTAGAAAACATGTTCACATTCCTGCATGGTCCTTCACAGTCGCAACAACAGCAGGAAAAACATGTAAGGAAGTTCTGAGTAATCCACGTTTCCCTTTGTCATTCCTGCTCGGCTGGAGACACAGAGACTGTTTTCCACAGTGTCTGCAGATGCACTGGAATTCAACCAAAAGTGAACATTTGAGTGTTTTACGCGTCAGACTCAGAATAATAAATAGCACCCAAACGACAGCAGGACAAAGCAGGAGTGAGCTGTACCCTGTACGGTGCACAGGGTGGATTTTTAGTAGCCTACGTGAGAATTCGGCTGAGATTAAGATAAACAGTTGTTCTGTCTTAATCTCAATTGAGAGTGAGATTAAGACGCGACGAGCAGGTGTGTGTTTCATTCAGACTTTTTGTGTCAACATATATAAGAACAAAGAGTATGAGGATGTGGGTTGTTGGGTGTAGATACAGATGTAGGCAGCGGTTGGTTTGCGTGTGCCGCGGCTGATGTGCGCCTGAAAGGATCACGGAGAGCTGTCAGGAAAGCGAGCACATGGCACACCGTACCGCCGCACAGCATCGATACCTCTGTGCGCAGCAAACGCTGACCCTCGATACACAGACGCCTGCCACATCAGCTGTCTGCAACCCACGCACACGCCACCGTGCGTACACTGCAGGTCCACTGATACACACATCTCAAGCTTGACCGCATCCTGGCCGCCCACGCGGTGAACTGTAAAAGCACGTCATGCAGAGACCCTCGGGTATTTTTCCCTCTTATTACCTATAGAATGGATTCTGTCCTTCATGTTTAGAAAGATGTACCGGCAGTATGTGATCAGACTGGACTGCTCGGTGGGAGAGAGGGAATGCGATTAACTTGGAAGGAGACCCTTCAGATAGAGTCGTTCAGTCGAGTGCATGATGCTTTTGCCAGTCAGTACATTAAAAAACAAACAAACAAAACATGATTGTAACCGCACAGCATTTTGTTAGCTTCATTACCACAAAATCTTATCTTTGCCGTGCAGGAGCCATGTTTGGGAAGAAAGGAGGTTATCATTCAATCCATGTAATTTAATATTGCACCAGTTTGCTAAAACACTCACCTCTCTGAAGCTTTGCATTCCAAATTAAACTTCCATAATTCTAAATGTTCAGCCATTTCCAGCTGGTCTGGTTTGCTCTATAGTTCAAAAGTTTCCTGAATCTTTTTTTCAAGCTACAAATGCCCCTAAATAAGGAGTTAAAAATGATGAGACAAACTTTTTATGTTGTACAATAATAATAATATAATACCTGAGACAGACTGCCAGGTCTTCATCTATTGCAGAAACCCTGCAAACTCCTGTTTGTACCAGGATCTGGACTCAGACACAGGATGCTGAGATCAAAGTTGAGCAGTCTTATAACAAAGTTCAGATTGAAAATGTACCGATAGTGTTTGTGGGGCTTTTTCCCCAGAGAGCTAGTCCAAGTCCAGTTTCCTCCACAGATATCTCCACAGGTAGTTAGCACAACAGAAAAATCCACACAACGTGCTAACACAAAGAATAAACAACGCACTGGAACTGGAGCAACACTTCCACTGAATGGGTGGAAAAAATCTTTCAGCCCCTGCCATAAGTAACTGTGACACAGGTTTGCAGGCGAGTGACTACATGATATTTTCCAGGTTTGCTGACAGGAAGATGAAATCTGGAGGAAGCTCCACCTCTGTAAAGCAGAGACAGGTGTGTATGTGTCAGCACAGAGGTGTGGGGACCAGTGTTGGTCAAGTTACTTGAAAAAAGTAATCAGTAACTAATTACTGATTACTTCCCCAAAAAGTGATCCCGTTACTTTACTGATTACTTATTTTCAAAAGTAATTAGTTACTTAGTTACTTAGTTACTTTTTAAAAACACGATTTACAACCTGAAGAGGTGATAAAGCGATAGATCTTTCAGCCCAGTTCTACTTTTTCTGCATAATCCATCATACAAAATGTAATCAAATGGAAAAGTCTCTTTTTTTTTAACTTGTTTTATTAGTTTTAATCTTTTAACTTTATGCATCAAGCAAAATTTTAATTATATGCAACATTCTCTGACTGGAAGAAATTAGTTTAACATTTAAAGCTATTTTCTGCACATTCCAGCACATAAAATATTTTTTGTGTTTACACTCACTCTTTCAAATAGATGCAAGTAAAACACAGCAGAAAATAAATAAAATCAAAGACTCAGCGGTCCTGTTGCTCTATTTTCACCTGTAAAGCAGGAGTAGGGCAGGCGGAGGTTTACCCTGGTGCAGGTGTGCCGCGGTCAGTTGAAGAATCCGCGACTTTCTCTGTGAGTTTCCCATTACGTCGTAGCGCACTCGGTGCTTGCTTGGAAGTTTAGGGGTTTTTTCGCTGTAAAAAGAAGTTTTCTTCCCACGCACGATGGACGCTAATGTTTTTGTCACTTTTTATGGAATCAAACTCAAAGTAAGGTCAGTACTTCCACGCTTTAAACGCTGCACGCTCATACTCTCTCCCACAATCGATATGTGATCCATTGTTGATCTGCACACAGCTGTTGTCACTAACGGCGCACTCGCTTACGTCACTGTTGTGAGACATTCTCGCAAAAAATCACGGTTTTAGTAACGCAGTAACGCAGCGTTCCTACGGGAAAGTAACGGTAATCTAATTACCGTTTTTGCAATAGTAATCCCTTACTTTACTCGTTACTTGAAAAAAGTAATCAGATTACAGTAACACGTTACAAGTAACGCGTTACTGCCCATCTCTGGTGGGGACAGATGGAGCAGATAGGGGAGGAAAATAAAGAAGGTAAGTCAGCAGTGGAGGAAAAGTGTGTCGAGGACAAATAAATGTTATGTTTCAGGATTATTTCATTTGGTGTGAGTTTATCATTTTTATCATTTTCTCAAAAGCCTAACACAATGGTTATAAAATCAAATAATATATTCACTGCAGTGAAGTCAGTACCATAATAAACCCGTGTCCTCACACGTGGAAAATGAGCACACTGAGCACAGGTGACCGTGAGGACAGACAGGATGATATCAGCACGGTTCATGTCAGAGAGGATCGTTTCTAAAAGGGACGAAACAAAAGCCGGCAGCATCAAGGCTGTGACACACGACATGTAGCTCTCCGTCTCTGTACTTAACTTTTCCCTGTTGTTTTTCCATCCTGAGCAAATAGACCAAATCAAATTATGTCATAAAAAACACACAAAAAATCCAACCACAAAAAAGAGCAAACAACACTGAAACCGCAGTGAAGTGATCTGTGCTGCTCCACTGAATGGGACAACAGAATCAAATCACAAGCTTCATGTTTTTAGGGGGAAAGTGTTTCATTACAGTATCTCACTTATATGTTGGGTGGTGATTGTGTTTCTTTTGGTACAGAAAACTACAGGGTGGGCCATTTATATGGATACACCGTAGAGCTGGGCGATAGAACGATAACGATATGTATCGCGATATAACTTTTACTCGATAGAGAAATTGCTGCTTTGGCATGTTCATAGCAGCGTTTTCCTTCATTTCTCCCTTTATGTGTGGACGGGATTATTTTTTAAAACGAAAACGGAAAATCTCAGTTTTCAAAAATACCCGTGTACGTGTGGACGTAGCCTCAGTCTCTGACTGGAAGCGCTAATTCGTCATTCGGCTTTTGTCAGACTAAAGTAACTGTTAAAACTGTTTGAAAAGCTAAGCTATACAACAAGGAGAGATTGAGAATTTCCTTTTAGTTCTCAGTTTATTTGATATTGACAAAAGTTAGTCAGTTTTGTCTGTTCTTCTGTAAAACAAACTAAGATTTATTTTTAGAATTAATATTTTGTTTCTAAGTGGAATTGACAATTTAGTCTGTTTTGTTTGTTCGTTCTATTTTGAAACTTAAACGCTTTAGCGGCTGCCTTTTGTGTAGTTTGCAATATTTGCCTTTATTTATCTGAAAAAGTCTCATGTTCCTTAAGTACATCTACCCTGTTGAACTTATTATGGGAAATAAATATTTAAATAAAAACAAGCTGCTGATTATTTCACATTTTACTTGTGAGCAACGGCACATTTAAATCTTACAAATATAGTTATTTGGCTTATATCGTGATAGATATCGTTATCGCCGGAAATGAAAAAAACATATCGTGATATGAAAAAATCTCATATCGCCCAGCTCTAATACACCGTAATAACATGGAAATGTTTGGTAACTTGTAAATAACTCATGAAAGAATAAAGTTACGTTGAAACCAAGCACACCATTGTTTTTCTTGTGACATTACCAATAAGTTTGATGTGTCACATGGCCCTCTTCCGATTGAAAAAACAAAAGTTGTATCCAAGATGGCCGACTTCTAAATGGCCACCATGGTCACCACCCATCTTGAGGAGTTTGCCCCCTCACATATACTAATGTGCCACAAACAGGACTTTAATATCACCAACCATTCCCATTTTATTACGGTGTATCCATATTAATGGCCCACCCTGTATTTTGCGAAGGTTAATTATGACGCACCTCCATCCTCCACTGCAACTTACAGTTTGCGCCTCCTTTCCTATATGATGCAAACCAAGGACGCAGCGCCGGAGATGAAATTAGGTCAGAGTTTCACGGGTGTGGCTGTTCCACCGTCATTTGTACTTGGCTTCATTGCAAAACTCAGACAACAGGAGAGATTTTGTAAAGGTTAGATATCATGTCTCGTGTTTTTAAAATACACATATGCTGGTTGGTATGTTGTCAGCTGGCATGTAGGCACAAATCCCATTTTTGGTTTGTCCTGAGGGGCATTCAGCGGAAAACCCAAATCAAACACGCAGAGCTACCAGCGAAGGAACAGTCAAAAGAGACATGATGATGGAAATCTGCATGCTTTTTATGAACAGTGCCCCTTATCCTTGTTTCAATTTGTTTTCAAATGTATTCCTTTAAAAAAAAATTATACTCATATTTAACATTTGTTACATAAGATCTCCTTTTTTCATATGAAAAGCATCAAAAATGCTAATTTCTTCTTTAATGACAGTAAAAAACAGTCAAATTAAATTCTTGTTTTGAAAAAAAAATGCTCATTATTATGCCGAATGTTACATCTCTTGATTAAATTTTCTTTAGAAACCCTTGAATTATGTTATAAAACATACGTAAAAACTGTGAAAGGAGATGTTTTCCATTCTTCCACTTTAACTTGTTCTAATCAGCTGTGTTACAAAACATTGTTTTCTGAGAAGTATGCGGGCTATGATTGAATCATTTTGGTTATATTTGACACAAGCTAGTTTTCAAATTTATTTATAAGATTTTATTATTTGCTTTTAAGGTGTTGCACGGGTACGTGCCCTCATACCTTTTTGATCTTTTAATAAGCTGGTGCACTCCTGCAAGATGAGGTCTGCGGACCAAATGCTCCTGGCTGTACCGAGGTCCAGATTAAAGCACAGAAGAAATCGGGCCTTTGCTGTGACTGCCCCAAAATTGTGGAACAAACTGGTCCTTCACATCAGGACCTCTCCAACATTGGACACTTTTAAAACACGTCTGAAAACCTACTTTTACTCCTTGGCCTTTAATTCAGAATGAGTTTGTACTACTTTTATTTATCTAATTTCTTACTCAAATCTTCTAATTTTATGATTCCTTTTCTTGATTTTATCATGTTTTATTTCATTTGATTATCTTAATAGTATCAACACTTGTTGTTTTAAATGTGCTATATAAATAAATTTGACTTTGACTTTTGACTTTGAATATCAACAAAACTTTACAGAAAGGGCATTCTGAAACACATTTTAGTACACGAGCGAAGACATACCAACAAGAATTTGGGTTGTTGACCAGTATAACCCAGTATAATCTGTTTACATCTTCAACACCTCTGTAAGGATGTCAGGGACGTGATTGCTGATCTTCACAATGGTTACAAACACATGAGCAACCAGTTGAGCGAGAAAATGAGAAATGCTGGTGCAATTATTTGCCAATGGAAGAACAGTCTGAAGCCCCACGCAAGATCTGATCAATTTAGATGAAACTTAGGAGAATGCAATTGATAAGTTGAGTAAGTTGAGCACTGAGGGAGACAAGAATTCAGACTATGAACAATCCTGGCAGTGGGATCATTACACTTTGAGGATGTTTTCTTGATTAGGATCTCATTGACATAAAGATGTAAACATCTTGGATGAAAACCTCTTTTCCTCAACTATGGCATTGAAAATGTGTGATGTGTCTGTTTTCCAGAAAGGTAGTTACCTGAAGTATTGGCATTACCAATACTGAGGCGTATAAATATGCCTCAAAATATAAGAACCTCATGCAAAGATCTGAAGTTCTGTATATTCAGGCGACAGTTGAGAAACCTTAAGGACTTGGAGAAAATTCCTGCAGAGATGTTTGCTAACCTGAAGATCATGAAGTATTTGACCAGAGGATTAAATACTTCATTTTGTCACTAAAATCTTATATGGATATTGTATCCTTCATTAGTAAATCAAATAATAATAATTCAGCAGCAGTGTGTTCCATGTAGGAACAGTCGTTAATCAATCTCTAGAAGTTAAATAGTGTTAGTGGGCGCATCATTTTCATAGGCTGTTTACCATAAATGGAATTGAATGTGGCTGACGTAGAGCAAGCCGTATTGAAAAACAGGAAGAAGTACAGTTGTTTAGGTGATGAAGGCTGGAAAAATATTGCAGATGTTGTGGAATTTAACATCACAGCTCCAACGGAAATCTAGACGAAAGAAGAAGACGCTTACAGAAGCAAGAGGGGGGAAAAAACACAGCTGAAGGTTGCAGATTTGCGTGTTGTCACAGTTTAAAAGAAGGGGAAATGCCAAAAGGATGTCACAATGCAAAAATGCCTGGCATGTGACCAACTCTTTGTTACAGCGGAGAAAGAAAAAAAACTCCTTTAGAGCAAAATTGTCCCGTAATTCAGTGGAATGGGCTCAATGTGAAAGTGTCCACTTTCCCTAATTTCCCCTTCGCCACTGTGTCCTTCCTCTGTTGCTTTTCCCAGACGTGCCAGTCTCGGGTAAAAAAAAATGTGCCCTTATCTGTTCAGCACTTCCAACTGCTGCTGAGGAATGTATGTTGTTGTAATGGCAAACAAACAGCGGCGCCATAATTGCAGAATTTTCCTGGGGTTGAGGTCGATCATACGGATTGTGACACAATAGCATGCAAGTCATCACCTTCAGGACGCATTTGTAAAAATGCGTCCACCGGGGCCATTACACAATTGGAAAATAAGACATCACGACATGAAATATCTGCCACAGCGTGCCGAGTTATCTTCTGCATCGGAGAAAAACATCAGGATTTCCTGTAGAAAGCTACAGAACATCATGGTTCATTCATTTTGCCATATTGTATGACAAAATAAATAATGGCCAATTAATTTTCCCAAGAAACCTGGACTACTTTGGAAGCCTCAGTTGTGCCTAATATTGATTTTATTTGTTTACAGGCTTAGTGGGGCAGCTTTCTACAGCAGTCCCAGTTTGTCATGTGGCCCCTTCGAAAAATTCATTGCCCACTCCTGCTGTTTAGTGTAACTGCATTTCCTTTCATGCTCACCCTAAAACAGAAGGTTTGGTTTGATGTGCTTGCTGCTGAGAACTTTTAGAGTCGAGACTTAGAAGAAGCAACTCTACTGAGAAAATGAAACTGGCAGACTGCGAGGCAGCAGCTCAGTCTTCGTAGACAAGCGACTGAAGAAAAGACTGGAGTCAGAACAGTGTCTCTGCTATTTATTTTAGCTAAAAAGCTAAAAGCTTCCTTTGGGCTTTGAAGCTTTGTCTTGTACACACATTATGATATTAGACACTAAACAAAATGGAATAACCCAGAAGATAGTAATTCTCCTTCATCCACTTTGCTCCACTTATACAAATCACAGGGTCACAGTGGACACGTCACAAGTGCAAGAAAAGATTACAGTGAGACAGACACACTCAGTTCCACACCTGTGCATAGTTTAGGATCACCAGCATGTCTTTGGACTGTGGAAGAAAGCTGGAGGACCAAAAGGACACAAAGACAGACATATGCTTTGACTATTGTTTCATGGATTTTACATTTGATTTATATTTTGTGAACATAGTTGACAAAAACAACCAGCTCATGGGATTTTCTAAACTTACTAAAAAAGGGTGCTCAGCCAAGGCACGTTGTACTGCGAAAGTCAGTTTGTTTTCCTTTGCCCAGAAGTTTCTATTTGTGTTGTTGGCGTTGCTGCAAACATCAGGGCAACACCTTAGTGAAAATATTCTGATAGGTCAAACACAGGTAAATATATCCATCCACTTCAGGGGCTGAATGACCTAACCCCACTGACTGCATGTCTTTGAACTGTGGAGAGGACCCACGCAGGCATGGAGAGATTGTTCAAACTACACAAAAAGGCTCAGCATTGTTGCCTTTTTGCTTTTCAGAAGTATTTTTCTGAGATCTTTATGTATTGGAACATTTTTCCTTTAAGTCACTTTTGAACAGCGGATTCAGTAAACTTATACTTTCATCCAGAATTTTCTATATTTAGTTTGACTTCTTCACAACATTATAAAAAATAGCTAGTTTATCTAAATGTTTATCCTGAAAGGTATTGTCCTGCTAGCTAAGCTTTCATTCCATTACCAAGTTAAGTTTGTATAGTACTACATCTCTGATGTACATCAGGAATGCAATGCCTCATCAGAGAAAAATGCAGACACCTTATCCTTGTTCCTTATTGCTTAAAAAAACAGAAAAGAAGACAGGAAATGGACTTGGCACCTAACTGATTTTAAGTACAGAAATGCGCTGACTCACTCAGACAGGACCCTGATGCGAGTGAGGTGAAGAATGATAGCAGTATCATTACCAGTATGCCAAATACAGACCGAAAGTACACTAACTGTCGGCAGCCTACTTGTTATTAGGCCTCTCCTGTCGCCTCTATTCATCACATGTCGTGAGAGTGCCTGGCACACCTGTCTGCGTCATTAAGGTCAATCATTGAAAAAGAATGAGTCGCACATGGAACCAGGAAGGGAAAAAACGTTTAGACAATGAGCTACAGTAAATGTAACGGCAAATTAGTGAAATAGCAGATAAATGGGTGAAAATGATAAAAACAAAACAAAACAGAAGAGATAAAGACAGAGACAAATAAAAAGAAGTAAAACTTTGTTAAATAAACAGCTTAAATAACTGTAACATTTAAAATAATAATTTATGCTCCGTTATTACAAATAGTTGACATGTATATGTATGATGTATATATAGAAACACAATTTAATACAACATCAAATGGTTAAAATGATAGCGAAATTAAAACTTTAAGTCAGTTAGCTTAATGTAATGGCTACATCACAGTTTCTTCTTTATAGCATAACTGGCTAACTTTAACTTTGTTATTTAAAATGTTGTAACGTTTAGTTTTATATAATTAATAATATTGACTTACAGTTTACACAAAATAAAATAAGCTTTTTTTCATTTACTTATTCTGCAATAACATTTTCATTATTTTTTCTGTTTTTGGCTAGATGAACATGCAAAGTTGCTCTGAATGCAGCATGGTTATAGGTACCAGCTGGTCTGGTCTGGCTATTTCAGTAACTGCTGAGATTTCGAGACAACCTTTTCCAGGGTTTACATAGAACAGTTTGGAAATGATAAAACATCTACCAAGCGGCATTTCTTTGGGAAGAGTGACTCATGGGGTTTGCAATACATTGGGACAATAAACACAATTTTTTTTCTTAAAGTTACTTAATTAATTAATTAATTAACAATCATTCCAAAACATTATAGTGTAGCCTTCTGGAATTAAATCAAATTAAATTAAAAGGAACCTCCAGCAGAACCAGGGTCAGGGCAGTCATCTGTCACAACTGGTTGAGGAGGTGGGGGTAGCACAAGACATATTATGGGAGGGCATTTATTAATTAATAAAGATTAAATCTAAGAGTGATGCATGAAAACAAGAAAAGAGAAAACAGGTGAATAGAAAAGAAACAGTGCATCATGGGAAGCCCCAGCACGCGGAGACGATAGCAGCATGGCTAATGGATGCTTCAGCGTCAGCCAATCTAACCTCAACGATAAGCTTTGTCAAAAAAGGTTTTACGTCCAGAACAGAACCACAAAACAGAATTGTGATACATAAATGAATTAAATGCGAGAAAGCCTTTCTCAGAATAAAAGGTTGAACTCTATTTACTCTGCCATAAACCTTTAACATGTGTATGAACTTCATCTGACTCATTACATTCATATTATTTGTAAACTCTGAGCTTTATATCATTAACACGAATGGATCACATGGGAGATATGAAAAAATTAAAAAATGATGCCATTAGAAATAACAACTTCCAGGATGTTCTCTGAAGTGAAACTATCTACACATGTTTTTATTGTTGACCTTTTCCTGTCTTTTGTGTGTTTGCTTTCATAAAATTGTCATATTCCATAATTCCATAATTATTACTACAGTAACAAGATGATATGCAAACAAACCCACCCTGCATTAACACCCGACCCGACCCGGCTTCCAGTTTTCAGGAATCTCCATTCAGTTCTGTTTGTTTTACTTTGCCCTCAGACAGGTTTCCCCGTTTTGGGTTATTGTTTGCAGCTCATTTTCTAACGAAACATATCACAACGTTCCTATTAGGAACTATCGTCATAAAATTGGGTAATTACGTTAACGTTTGTTTTATACTGTAAGTAAATAAATGCACGCCTCTTCACAGGTAGATGATTTAAAGCTTTGGGGATGTGTCTGGCTGCCCTTTCCCTGAAACTTCTTCCTTTACTGAGAAACTTATCTGTAGATTGCTGATAAAACACAAACGCAGACAATTATAGTGCTACATTAAAACTTTCCTTTTTTCCCAAATTTGTCATGTGGGGATTTTTTTTCACTTCATTATTTTTTTGTCACTGTCTCCATATTACCTGTGAAAATATACAATAAAATCCCCCCAACTGGTCTGACTTTGGTTTCTGTATGTGCTCCATTACCTTTAGTGGATGATGTCATTTCTTCTAGCGGAGAATAACAGTAGGCCTTAATTTGAGTTCTTCTGCCACCCAGTGGTGACAAGAGTAACATTCAGTACCTAAGAACAAAGAGCTGCCCGAGCCGAGCAGACAGCAAAGAGGGGGTGAAATGAATATTTTGATTCCATGAGATGGAATTTGCTATGCTATGAAATATCCACAGGATGGTGCCATAATCATCAGCATGGAGTGCGCTCAGTCCAGGAAAAATGCACTTGATTCTTACAGACTATTGTATCTCCTTTATCTTTTAGCTTACTATAGGAAATAAACGTATTTGAAACATTTAAACATGCTGACGTGTTTAAATGTGTTCCACTACAGCACAGTGGAAATCAAATGTAACTTTACATTCACAGCAACTCAAAAATGACATTTGGAAAATATCAACAGCAACATTATTAAAATCAATCCACAGACTATTTTGGCAAGATTATAGTTTAAAAAACAAACAAACAAAAACCTTCTAATTAGTTTTTATTTCTACTTTGATTTTTTTTTTTTTAAACTAAGTTTAGTTTCTGTTAGTTACCAGAGTTTTGCTCATTTCAGTTTTTAATGTTTGGAAATGTTTTTCTTTGTTTTGGTTTTACTTTTAGCTTTTTTAATTTTTATACTAGGGGTGGTATTTGTCAGGGGAAATTTTTGTTTCAGTGTTACAGCGCAAAACAAAATACTTTGTGAAAGCAGTTCCATTTTACTATTTAGTTACTGTTTTTAGTACATAATATTGTTCAGTCTTTCATTTCTATGATCAAAAGCACTTTTTAACACCTACTTGTAGTTGGGTTTTTTTTAAACTTTAGTTTTATTGACCCCAAGATGTGGTTTTGTTTAAAGCACACAATTTTCTTAAAAATGAGTCTTTTAAGATCCATTTGTTGGATTGCAAGAATTACTTAGAACAATCATAGCAACTTCCATTGGTGAAAACAAGCTCTTCAGATGAGTTGCCTGCTACATTTTTTTTTTTTTTTAATTTTGACTGTATTTTCTTTTTACTAAGCTACAGTAGAAACCCATTGTCCTTATACAGAGCCCGCACTGACATCCACGGAGAAGTCATCATTTCGTCAGGCTCCCAGCAAGCAAACAGCGCTGTGGTAGTAAAATGATTAATCAGCCACTTTGTTAACAGATAGAAAATAGAAGGTGTTTGGTAAAGGTTTGGTGAAGGTTTATGGTAACTGCATGAATGTACTGGCGGTGGCCCTTTAGCGCCTAATAGATGTGCCTATGGTATAAATTTGAAAATCCTAGGTAACATCACTCCATTTATTGCATTCACAAGATTTTCAGGGGGCTTGACCTCTGACCTTGATTTCCTGGTCATGGGATTCACACTCATCTGAGAATTTTAGTCGATGCACCGATGTATTGAGTTATCACATTCACAGTCTTGAATGCCTGCTTGCCCAGCTGTGGGGTAAAAACCCACAGCACACAGCATACCTACTTTTTTTATTTTCATTTTTTTATATACGATGAAACACCTCACAAACAAGTAAACTCGGTATAAACGAAAAAAAATTTAATGTTTTTAAAGAGATCAAGATGGGCAAGATGTCAGAGTTGATAATGTCCCATGAAATATTTGGGAAACAGAAGCTTGACTTACCTCATAGCAGCTAATTAATGTTACTGACATTATTTCAAGAAAGAACCAGTCTTGCTGAGCCTCTTACATGTCATAAACAAAAATGTATTCCCTATAAATTAAACTTAACTCCATTGTATTTTGTTTGGATCACTATTTTTTTTGTAATTTTGGCATCTTGCACCTCTTTCAGGATCCCATTGATTTTAATTAATTTCCATACATCAACAGGATTTATTAAACTTAAATAACTGAAATGAAAATAAATAGAAAACGAGACACACTTTCAAAAGTTTTAATAGAAATCTGTAAAAATGAGAAGTTTAATGGTAAACATGAAAATGACAGTGATTGTATTATGTAGAAAAAGCAACAACACAACAATACATGTATCTATTTATGAAAGAAAACTGCACCGTAGCTACCGTGTACGTGAAACAGGTCTCCACTGGATATCAAATCATTTGTCAGTGCACTCGAAAAGGATCTGAAACTTCTTTTCCTGGAGATTTCAGAAAAGGAGCTAATCGTGAGCTTGCTTCTTTAAAAACAAAATTAACAACAATAACAACAAAAATCAGACTAATAATAATAATTATTATAATAATAATAATAATAATAATAATAATCACAGCTTTTAAGAATGACATATTAAACCACAATCTTGACATAAAATTGCACTTCAAAATACTGGTTGGGTGAATAAATATTTGCGATACCTTTTTATATCCATTTTGGTAATACAGTACATAAACACAGCAATAGTATATTAGCTGTCAACAGGGTTAATAGGGAAACTGATTTAAACTTTGTCTATTTTCATTCCAGCTGCTTTTGCATATAGTACAGAATTTGCATATTAGCACAGAAATAAATAAACACCAATGACATCAAAGAAGGGTAAAAAAGATTTACAAAACATACTGCATATCTAACATAGTGTCCATATATATTAATAATATAATTACATAACAGCGTCATTCAGAAGCGGTGCTCAAGTGCTTTTGCGTTTTGTCGTCAGACTCAAAACAAGCGTGTGGTGATTTCTGGCCACAGGCTGGTCTTAGTCTTTTTGCACTGTCCCTTCGGACTCTGCCTCCGATCAGAGTTGTGTCTGGGAGGAAGGAGTCTTTTTTTGGCCTTGAGAGTTCTCAGGGTAAACACATCTTTCTCTAACAGGTGCATCTGCGCTCACCTCCAGGTGTCTCGTCTCTGTTCTGGGACTCGACGGCTGCTGGATGGTGAAGGATCCTTGATTATTTTTGTTGGGTAGGACACCTGCAGGCATTTGTCCTGTCGCCTCAGGGTTCGGTAGGCTGGCTTGGCTGCTCAGCGGCATTTCTTTAAGAACGTCCTTGCGATGTGGCAGAGCGAGCCTTCCATTTGGAGCCTCGCTCAGTTTCATGGATGCCCCTGAGGTGTTAGCAGTCGTGCTGCTCAGGAAGCTGTACATTTGCAGGGGGGACCTGGGCGGAATCATGTGAATCCCCCCAATTGGAATCAGCATGCTTGGGGCTCTGCTTGGCTGCTGCGAGTGCAGAGGAAGGTGACTCAGAAGGTTGTGGGCTCCACGAGGACGCATGGAATGCGAGGGGATGTGGGTCAGTCCAACCTCATCTACACACTACAACAAAAACAAACTGAAATTTCAGTGGCTCTGCTGGTGGTAAATTCACCTACAATTTTTAGAAACTGTTTCTGTCTCAGTTCATTTTCTGTATTTTGACAAGATATCTTTTTTAAAAAGCTATAAAAATATCTGTTTCATTTTGATATGGCCATCTATAGGATATAGGGTTGAAATTACGATTAAATGATTTGCAAATCACTGCATAGAGGTCCCCCCCACCTTTTATTTTCCTCAAACTGATTTTTACAGTGTCCCAGCTTTTGGACACAAATAGTAGTTCTGCTCTAAAGTGGAATAATAAATAATGAAAAGAATCATGGCAGACTGAATATCGCCGCTGTCAAAGAGTGAAAGGGTTTGTGCATCCCGTGGCCTATGTTGTGGGGGGGCTTTTGCCCCCTGTTAGGGTCTCCCATGGCAAATTTGTCCTGAGGGACCAGACAGAGTGATTGAAAAAACCCTATGAGCTGAAGATCCAGGGAACAGTTGACCCTGCATGGGATAGGGTTAGCAGGTCCCTGTACTGAAGCAAGGCCTGGGAAGGTGCCCAAAGGCGAGCGCCTGGTGGTCAGGCCTTAGTCCATGGGACTCGGCCAGGCACGGCCTGAAAAAGGGACCTTGGCCCACCCTCTTGTAGGCCCAGAATGCAGGAGGCGCCGTAGGGGTTGGGTACAGTGCGTGCTGGGCAGCAGCCATGGGTGGTGACCCTGGTGGACCGATCCATGGCTGCCGAGACTAGAGATTGAGACATAGAACATAATTTCTCTGGTGGGGAAGGAGCCTGAACGTGAGACTCAACGTGAGGTTGAGTCTGTGCATTGAGTCGGACTCAGCTTAATGTACAGCTTGGGATCTTGAACCAGTCTCCTGGAGAGGGGTTGTACTATGTCTCAGTCTGGAGTTGCCCTTGGTGAGAGGCTGGGATGGGTATCTTAGTATCCTCTCGGCTTGTTGCCAGTATGTTGGAGTTCTTCCCTGGTGGATGAAAGGGTTTGTTCCCTGGGTCGGGGAACGGGTCCTCACTGTCGTCTATGTCTATTCACTGAACGACAGTTCAGAGTACCTGGCCTTCCTGGAGTCCCTGACTTCTTGAGGGTGCTCCACCTGGGGACTTTCTCGTCTTACTGGGAACGGTCATGTGGGCAACAACAGTGAGACCCGGAAGCGCGAGATTGGGAGGAACAGCCTGCCAGATCTGAACCCGAATGGTGCTCTGTTACTGGACTTCTGCGCAAACCATAGTTCATCCATAACAAACTCCATGTTCCAACATAAGGGTGTCCATGAGTGCAAGTGGCACCAGGACATCGCAGGCTGCAGGTCGATGATGATTGTGATCGTATCATCAGATCTGCGGCCATATGTTCTGGATACTCTGGACTGGAAAATCTATGCCAGGGTCCGTCCATTAGCTGATTCAGGAGGAACCTGCCGCTTTCATGCCAGTTGTGGAACACTAGACCAGCTCTTTAGCCTCCTGAGGATATTCAAGGGTTGGTCCAGTAAGGTTGACCGTTGGACTCCACCAGGGCTGCCCTTTGTCACTGATTCTGTTCATAATTTTTACGGACAGAATTTCTAGGCATAGTGATGGAAGGCTTCCACTTGCGTGGCCTCAGTATCTCGTCTCTGCTTTTTGCAGATAATGTGGTTCTCTTGGCTTCATCAGGTGGTGGCCTCCAACTCGCCCTGGAGTGGATCACAGCCAAATGTGAAGCGGCAGGAATGAGAATCACCTCCAACTTTCAGGTTAAGGTCCTCAAGTGAAAAAGGATGGAGTTCCCACTCCGGGTCAGGGAATGCCTGAAGTGGAGGAATTTAAGTATCTTGGGGTCTTGTTTATGAGTTAGGGGAGAGGGGAGTGCGAGATCAACAGAAAGGTTGGTGCTGTGGCTGGAGTACGGGGAGAGGGAGGTCTGGACTTCTCTGCTTATGCTGCTGCCCCCGCAACCTGGCCACATATAAGTGGAAGAAAATAGACGAATGGATGGATGGATATTTTTTTCCTCCTTGTTTGAAATGTCCCATTTTCCAACATGGAAAGCTTAGGAAACATTACTGTTAGACTTTTTCGAGTCCAGTTGAAGTCTACTTGAAGCGTGCTTGCTCAAGTGCTGTACTGCTGTGTAGTGTCTCCTAGTCAGTGTGGTTATTAAAAAAAACATTTACAGGTACAGTAGGTACAATCGAACAGACGAGCTACTGTAGCTCAAACTGCTGAAAAAGTTGACGCTGGTTCTGATAGAAAAGTGTCAGAACCGAGCATCACAGTTTGTTGTGTATGGGGCTGCATAGACACAGACCAGTCAGGGGGACCATGCTGACCCCTGTCCACCAACAAAAGTGCCAACAATGGGCACATGAGCATCAGAATTGGACCATGGAACAATGGAATAAAGTGTCCTGGTCTGGTGAATCACATTTTCTTTTACATTGCTTTTACCCTGGGAAACACCTGGTAATCAGGATGTACAATGGGAAGAAGGCAAGCCAGTGGGAGTGTGATGCTTTGGGCAATGCTTTGCTGGGAAACCATGGGTCCCTGCCATCCATGAGGATGTTACTTTGTACATACCATCTGTTGAAAATCACGTACACGCTTTCATGGAAGCTGTGTTCCCTGATGGCTGTGACCTCTTTCAGCAGGATATTGTGCCCTGCCACAAAGCAACAGTGGTTCAGGAATGGTTTGAGGAGCACAACAATGACTTAAAGGTGTTGATTTGGCCTCCAAATTCCCCAGTTCTCAATCCAATTGAGCATCTCTGGGATGTGCTGGACAAATAAGATCGAATCATGAAGACCACACCTCACAACTTACAAGACTTAAAGGATCCATGCCTCAACAGGTCAGGGCTCTTTGGGCAGCCAAATGGGGACCAACACAATATTAGGCAGGTTTGTCATGAAGTTATATCTGATCCGTGTATATGCAAACACAAGAGGTCACTCTGTCGTGAATGTGAATCAGTACCTGCTCCTCTGGGACCCACATTAGTGTGAGGGGTATGTGGTGAAGTTTCACCATAACATGTTTGGTGTATACTTTTTGCTTATCAGTTTTTAATTAGGGTGAGCCGAGATACTCACCCACGCTATTTTTGTTGTTGACATGTGGTTCCAATCTTCAGAATTTAGTGATTGGCCTGCTTTTCCTTTTTCCCCTGGTTACCCAGGGAAAACATGTGTCTATTTGGGAGCTCTCCTGCATTATTTTAGGGCTAGGAGCTGCATGGTTGCTTTGTCTGATATAAAACAAGAGAGCTGCCTTTCCTTACCTTTCCAATAAATGTGACTTTAAAATAACCTCATATGTACCAGCCTATCTATATTTATTCTAAATGTTGACTTGCTGGAATTTAGCTGAACCACACAAGATTGGCTTTGTGAGCTGGAACCTGATTTATTTAAAAACTTTAGGCTAAACTAATAGAGTTGGATCAAGTCACAGGTGAGTGACACGGTTTGAAGAAAAGCCACCTTTTGGCCAGTGGTAATTATACACGCAGCAAAATTCTGACTTAAGTATACAAAAACAAAAAAATTAAATCGTTATGAAGAACACTCAAAAAATGTTTTGAAGTCACTCACCAGCCTTGCCGTAGATGCTTGTTCCCTTGGATGAATATGGGCTTGACAGTGAGCAGAGGTGTCAGCCAGGGAGCCCAGAAACCCATAGGAATGCGACCCCTGAGACTGCACTATTATAGGAGAGAGGCCTCTAACAGGGGAGATTGGTCTCTGTGAGGCGGTGGAGACATGACAACTGGATGGGGAGAGGGATGAAGGAGGAGCAGGGGACTGGCAAGGCCTGGGTGATGGGTTACGAGATGGAGAAAGCTCAATTTGTGGAGTCAGGATTTGACTACTTGGAGAATGAGGACCTCCAGAGGATGCTAACGTTGAAGCGTCGAGGCGTCTGCGGGCAAACAACGCCCTTCTGGCACTGGCTGAGCTTTTCTGGGTGGAATCCCTGGAGGTAATCGGAAAGGATGAGCTGCCTTCAGACTCCCCCAGCTGATGTGCTGGATGAACCTTCTCTCTGTTAGTGTCAGAGCCTTCAGCCGCTGTGGACCGGCTGTCTTTGTTATGCCCGTCATACTTGTCCTTGGTGTTTGGATCTCCTTGATCTCCACTTTTCCCAGCACCAGAGCACTGATGACCTTTTTGTTGATTTGGCTGACATGATGAGATTTTGCAGACTTTAAGGACAGAAAAAAAGGTTTATTTTAAATTAATTTTATATTTAAATTTTTTTCAAATTTTTCTTACATTAGTAAGGCAAAACATCAAGAACTTTATTTAGATTATTTCAAATTTGACATGTAGATGTCAACATGTAGAGAGTTTATGAAAGCTTATATTTCAATTTCCTACAAAACTTTACATTCATTCAAGACTTCAAAGGCTGCAATGCATTTTCTGAGTAACATGTAAAACAGTTACTATTACTTAACTCTTACTATTAACAGTAACTTATTACTCACTCATCACACACACACGCTTAACTCTAAGTGAAAAATAGTCGATTGAACTTATTCTGATCAGCTTTTCTAGAACTGAAAACTCAGTCTTGCAGATCTTAATAAACTCAGTTTCATTTATCTAAATAACTCAATGCCACCTTTCCCTCATCTGCTACGATACCACGAAAAACCCATAGCCTGAGAAATTCTGAGAGAAACTAGCATGAACATAAATGACTCAAACGCAGTAGAAACTTTCATCTTAGGATTTTTCTATTCATTTTTATCGAATTCTGCATCTTGAAGGAATTTGTAGAGCGGGTCACTATGTTAAATTAAAGGCGAAATGCTGGCCTGGCCTCTTGTTCCATATTCCATTTATCTAAAGAGGTTTGACATTTGATAAAATGTGTACATAATAAGGAGTTAGAAGCAGACATTTAACACAGTAAGAATAGTGCTAATAATGCTAATGTGGTAAGCATAGGACAAAAAAGAAGAGAAAAAGGAGCACAGGGCATGTAATTTACAAAGTAATTACTGCATTTATTTTTAGCCAAAAACAAGTTGTACCTTCATGTGTGTTCCCTGGATAACAGCAGGTTTCCTTTCCATGTCCCTTAGATATCAGGTGTTCAGTAAGACTCCCTGGAAATAAAAAAGAGCCGCTCACTGTTGATGCACAGAGAACACATACAAGAAACTTAAAATGAAAAAACATTTTATTGCCTGTCATTACCTGTAGTTTTGAATGCGGTTTCACAGAAACTGTAGTTAAATGATGGTGATTCCTTGGTGATTACTGTAGTATCGTCACACTGGCACTTTTCTCCAACTCCACCATGTGCGTCATCATACCTCTTATTTGATCTGCAAATGTAAAGAGAGAGAAAGAGGTTTCAGTCTGGTACTCAGGGTGTTTCCTTGTCAGTCAGCTCAGGATGATAGCAGCAATCAATATGAATGTAACAGGAGCTGACAGCCAGGCTGGGGGCCCTTCAGCACCTGTTAGTGACTGCATTTATCCAATGTAAGTGTAATGTCTGGTGCTGGCCTTTACAACATGGGAATTTCAAACTGTGGCGGCTGGGCTTGGGGTCCACACCACTTCACTTAGACTTCCTTCAGTGAGGCACCTACTTCAGCTTCAACAGAGAAGCTTTCATAAGCCAAAAACCAGCCCCCTCCGCCTCCCACCCTTCACAGCTAACACAACCACCAAGCCCAAACAAGAGGGAGCTTTCGATGCGGCTTCAGGTCCAGAGGTTTGCTGAAAGCGCAGCCAATAAAAACAGGCACAAGAGGGAGGGAAACCCTCGCCCAAACCAGCAGCTGCTCCAAATAAACGTGAAAAAACACTGAAAATAAAAACACATTCCTATGACAAACAATGGTTCTGGTTATAATTGGCTGTTTTTCTCTTCTATTTTCACCACAGGCTGTGTGGCTGGATAAACTCAGCAGGTATCATAAATGGTTGCTTTTACAGTGTCGGAAAACTTCCAAGTTAATGAAAGAGAAACACTTTGCCTTCGTACCTCTATACTGTACTCGGCAGGTATAAATTTCATGTAACACCCGTTCCCACTCAAGATTTGAACCTAGAGCCCTTGGCTTTCCCCACTTCAAAAAAAAGAAAGGAAAAAATGGCAACATCCCACTAGCTTGCTGCCTCCGTTGTGTCTTTATGTTCCTCAGACAGACAGAGCAGACGGAGAAAGCAGAAAGCGGGCGGGCGTGAGGATGACTCACTCTTTTTAGGAAGGCTGCGATGAGCGTCAACATGAGTCACAACAGGGATTTGTTCGCAGACACACTCCTGAACCAAAAAAGAGACACACAGATGGCACCTCTCTGCACTCCCCTTATCACATCACAGCAGTGTTTATTTCTGATAGGTATCAAAATTACTGAGCATGTCTGGCTTAACCTCCCTGCAAATGAATCTGAGGAGATGAGTGTGTGCTACATAAGAATAGTAGAACGGACTGTGCCTACTTACATCTGTTCAAATGATATGTTAGTTTCAGAATGAGTGTTAGCCATTGCTCATCTTGTTTTCTTTTCTTTTTAACATGAACAGTGACTCTTGCCAAATTTGGGTAAATCGGAGGTAGTTCCTCCACTGATTTGCTGGGATTGGGGCACTTTGAGGTGTTTTACTGTCTTTGTGCCAATCCTGCCAAAGGATAACACTGTGTTCACATCACAGCTTATTATTCAGTTTTAAGTAATTACTGTGTGTACTTCATATCTGTTACACATCATTAAGCACAGCTATTTTTACTATGGTTACTTGCATTTAAATGATCCTTTAATATACTGTGTTTCACGCTGATTTAGAACAGTATTTAAAATGAAGGTTGGAAGATTGATTAAATGCCCTGACAGCTAATCAAATGTGTCTTCCTGCCATGAGTAAGATGCAAGTCAGTCAAGTGGCAAACATTAGGTTACAGGTTAAGAAATAATAAGCTCATTCAACCAAATAGCCTGGCCAACCTCTGCTAGGTCTGACAGGCCAAGTCTGGGCTAGAAGGTTCTTCTGGGGTCTAAGTCAGCGGTCCCCAATCCCTGGGCCACGGACCGGCACCGGTCCGTGAGAGTTGAGGCTCAGGTGTGAAATTTATGGTTTTCAGGGTTTTTATTGTTATTTTTTTAATCGTTAACTCTGTTTCCCTGGGTCTTTCCCAGTGTGTTATGAATACATCTTCTTTTGGTACCGGTACTGGTTTTATTTTGTTGTATTTATCCACGACACCTTAAAGGCCAGTCCATGAAAATATTGTCGGACATAAACTGGTGCAAAAAAAGGTTGGGGGCTGTTGGTCTAAGTAATAATTGTCGATAAGCCTACCCCCTCATTTTGATAAGTCTCTTTTAGAGTAATCTTAAGAATTATTTCTTTGTTCCATTATTGCAAAGACTTGAAAGAACAATATAAATACAGGAGAAAAAAAAAAATCATATTCCGATTTTCTAGAGTTAGGGTAAAGGTTAACTTTAAGGGTGAGGTCATCACCAATGAGTTAGACCTCACAGGGTTAATCTGCAAGCTGTTTTGAGAAATTATTTTTAAGAATGGCTAAAGGGTTGCTAAAGGGTTTTAACCAAAATACCCATTTTGCTCTCCTCCAAAATAGGGTTAGGATTATCACCAATGAGGACTTGAACCTCAGCGGGTTAATAAAACAAAATATAGTCAATATTTGACTCATCTTAATATTATTATGTTTTTGGGAATGCTTTTACAAAAAAGCATTATACCCATAAACCTACAGGAAACAGTTTCCAAACTATCAGCAAATGAAAACATTTTCAGAGCCTTTGTTTCATGTTTCCTCAGCATATTCCCAGGCCCAAGCTCTTTTTTTTTGTATAGCATTTGTCCATTTTCCATTCTGTCTGTACAGCAGATTTTCTTTAATGACTAATGCCATGTCTGTACACAATGTCCATGTTACACCAATACACACAGCCAACAATGTACTGCTGCTCTATGTGAATGGCTCTGATGGCTGGTGTAAATGAATCTCTGCAGGAGCAGAGGAAGCTAGGTAGTTTCCTGGCTTCAGGCCTTCAACAGATGGACTCTGCTGGTGCAGACAGCCAACCCTTAGCCTGTCCAACGTAACGGACGACAACAGTTTCCAGAACACAGAACAGAATGTGACACATGCTTTCTGCGCTGTAAGTAATGCAGAGCAGTACAATATAAATAAAAACAATGTATCATTATTACCTAACAATGCTGGATAATCTTACTTGTGTTACAAAAATCTTATGGTTATGTATATAACCCCGGTTCTCTGAGTAGCATGAGTGAGTGTCTCACTATGGGGGAACGCCTCCTGCGTGACCTCATCAGAAGCTCAAATACCATTATGCCAGCCCTTACAGACTGGCTAGGTGACGCCTATGTCAGGAGGGGCTAGTTCCTCCCTATATAATAGGCTGACATAGCATCAGATGTCATTCAAAACGAGCCCACCTCTT
Source organism: Astatotilapia calliptera (assembly GCF_964374335.1). Classification (NCBI taxonomy): domain Eukaryota; kingdom Metazoa; phylum Chordata; class Actinopteri; order Cichliformes; family Cichlidae; genus Astatotilapia; species Astatotilapia calliptera. Next base: position 27,404,486 of record NC_137442.1, on the reverse strand, counting down.
CCTTGCTTCCATAGCAAGGCAAACACATGAAAAAAATCAAATGTGATGATGCAGATGAGCCCGTCACCTTGCTCGCCTGTGACAGAGGTGATGGTGAGACACTCACTCATGCTACTCAGAGAACCGGGGTTATATACATAACCTTAAGTTCTCTTTCATAGCATTCGTTTCGTGTCTCACTATGGGAGAAATACTGACTCCCGGATTGCCAGACATGCCTGTTAAGAAGACAACTGTCCCCAACAGCACTTCACAGGGGAGAAGCCCCCACCCGGGAAGAACCTGCACTGAGGACTGAATGCGCTAGGCTAGGTGCCGTCACATCTAACCTGTAAAACCTAGCAAATGTATGAGGTGAGGTCCAGCATGCAGCTGCACACACCTCTTGAATAGAAACTCCCCTAAAGAGAGCCCATGAGGTTGCCAGACCTCTAGTGCAATGCGCACGCAAGCCAGCAGGAGGCTGAAGGCCCCTGCTAGTATAGGCCAGGGCAATTGCTCCTACTATCCAATGGGAGAGGCGCTGTTTAGACACAGGCTTTCCCATATGTGGTTTAGCCCAGGACACGAACAGCTGGTCACTTTGTCTGACACTCTGGGTTCGGTCCATGTAAATGCGCAGAGCACGGACTGGACACAAGTTATGCAGCCGCTGTCGCTCCTCTGAGGAGAAAGGCGGTGGGCAAAAGGCCGGCAGTTCTACAGGGGAAAATGTGCCGATAACCTTCGGAACAAAGGCAGGGTTGAGCCGCATACTGACCCTCGTATTATCCGAAGAGAACTGAATGCATGACTGATGCACTGAGAGAGCGTGGATCTCTCCTACGCGTTTAGCAGAAGCTAAAGCAATTAATAGAGCCGTCTTCAAGGACAGAAATTTTAACTCAACCTGTTCCAGGGGTTAAAATGGGCAACAGGAGAGCGCAGCTAATACTGTGGGAAGGTCCCACGATGGAGCCAACGGCCTAGATGTAGGCAATTTACGCCGTGCACCCTTCATGAAACGGCATATTAAGGGATGCTGGCCAACAGTCTTCCCCTCAAAACCAATATGGCAGGCCGAAATTGCTGCCAAATACACCTTGATGGCGGAGATCGCAGCCAGATCTGCTTCACCACCTCTGGGTGAAGCTTCCAGTCCCCATACAGTGGGTTGCCCCTGGAGAGAAGATCTGCTCCAAAGTTCAAGATTCCCGGCACGTGAGTTGCTCTCAGCGACAGCAGGTGGACACTGCTCCAGACTATCAGTCTGTGTGCCAGTGTATGTAACTTGGGGGACCCCAGACCCCCCTGTCTGTTGATGTAGGCCACAACGGTGGAATTGTCTGACCTCACTAAAACATGATGACCTCTCAGCCAAGGGAGAAAGTGTTTTAGCAACAGGTGAACCGCCAGCAGTTCCAGACAGTTTATGTGGGTGGAGCGCATGTGAGGGCCCCATTCCCCATTCACTGTTCTGCCTTCATGGGTGGCCCCCCAGCCTGAAAGAGAGGCATCTGTGGAAATCACCTTCCTGGCTGAAACTGCCCCCATGGCAACACCCTGAGACAAGAAACCTGGCTTCTTCCACTCGCGGAGAGCGAGCGAACAGTCTGCAGAGACTCTCACGCGACGGTGGCAGTCTCGGTGAGGGTCCAGTCCCCGCGAGCCCACCCAGCACTGAAAGCCTCTCATGTGCAGGCCTCCCAGTGTTATCGCCACTAGAGAAGAAGCCATCAGACCGAGCAGCCTCTGGCACTGTTTGAGGGTCACTGTGTTGCCTCTGCGAAACAGTGCTAGGGATGACCGTATGGCCGCTGTTCTCTCTGGGGACAGAAAAGCCCTCACCCGGAGGGAGTCTAGGCTGAGCCCTATGAAAGTAATGCATTGAGTTGGCGTCAATGTGCTCTTTTCCACGTTTATCTGGAAACCCAAACTCTCCAGATGGTGTATGAGAGCATTTGTGTGACAAGTCGCTCCCTGGCGGGTTGGGGCTGCCACCAGCCAGTCATCGATGTATGTGGCCACCCGAATGCCCTTTTCCCTGAGCAGGGCCACTGCTGCCTCGGTGCATTTCACAAACACCCTTGGGCTCAGTGAGAGACCAAAAGGCAGGACTACAAACTCGTATGCTATCCCCTGGAAAGCAAATCTCAGATACTTTCGGTGTGGGGGATATATGGGGATGTGGAAATAAGCATCCCTCAGGTCAATTGATGTGAACCAGTCGCCCGCTCGTACAAACCGTAGCAGCGAGGCGTGCGTCAACATCCTGAACTTGTATGTGCTTAAATGCCGGTTCAGGGCATGGAGATCCAGAATGGCTCTCATCCTCCTCCCCCCTTTCTTTGGCACAAGGAAATACCTTGAATAAAATCCGCTGTGCATTTCCTCAGGAGGGACAACTCTTATAGCTCCTTTGTCTCTCAAGGTGGAAATTTCCTCCAGGAGAAAACTGGCAGACTCACCCAGAGCACGAGAGTAAACAATTTCTTTGAAATGTGGTGGAGCGACATTGAATTGCAGCCTGTAGCCCTTTTCCAATGTCCTCAGCACCCATGCTGACTGAATGCAGGTGCTCTTCATGTGGAGAGACACAGGGTTCACTGGCCACTCCACCGAAGATGGCGTTTTGGCGCCCCCTTGTGGTCGCAGCGCGAAACATACGCCATTTCGGTGTCCCATCACCTCTGTCACAGGCGAGCGAGGTGACGGGCTCATCTGCATCATCACATTTGATTTTTTTCATGTGTTTGCCAACACTCGACAGCGCCCTCGGCAAACTGCCTGGATGCGCGTGTCGGGGCTTTTTTAATACAGAATGCTCTTTCCCTCTGGCGGGTCCGGTGACAGGAACACCGGCCCGAGTTAAGCACTCTGTTTGGAACATGTCCTGTTGAACTTGCTCTGGAACGGAGCTGAGAGGCAGCCCATGAAGGTGAGAAATTGGGTTTGCTCCCACCTAGAGGAGAGGCTGTCAGGCTGGCCACTTCTTCCTCCTCACGATCGCGGCAGCGGGGAGAGGAGGAGGGGCCGCTTGAGGTCTGGCCTGGGGAGACTGTTTCCGAGTCCATGGATTCTTATGGGCCCCGGCAGCCTGGGGGGCTGCCTGCGTCTTAGGCACTTTGGGAATCCTGAAAGCAGGGACCGGGCGAGACGCTGCCTGCGCGAATGACTGGCGCGGTGCCGCTGGGGTAGCGTGCTGGGCCCTCCTCAGCAGGCAGAGTTTCAGAGCCTCATCATCTCTCTTTTTCTCCTCACATCTCTTCTGCATGGATGTAACAGCCGCACCGAAGAGACCTTGAGGCACGACAGGGGTGTCGAGGAGTTCCTCTTTCTCCTTGGTCGTCAGGTTGGTGAGCCCGAGCCAGCGTGCTCGCTCCTGAAGAACCATGAGGCCCATGGCTCTCCCAGTAGCCTGTATGGCTACCTTGTGGAGGCGGAGGACGTGGTCAGTTATAACACAGATTTCTTTCCACACTGTGGTATCTGGTTTAGTTGTCATGTCGTCTTCTAGCTCAGCTTGGTAAGCCATTAGCATAGAGGAGGCGTTGTGGGCTCTTACTAACAGAGCCGCTGCCTTGTAGCACTTATCTGTAAGGCTAGACTGGAAGCGGTCTGCTTTGGAGGGGGGAGATTGGGCCGATGAGGACAGAGACGGGGTGAAGATTGCTCGCTACCAACGGCTCCACTTGCGGCATCTGGCGGAGGCCGATAGACTCCATCCCCTCACAATCCAGCAGGGAGCTCCCCACGATGGGGTGTTTCTCGCTGTAAGGTTTTGCTTTCCACGTCACCGCTATCTCATCGAGTAGCTCCGGGAAAACAGGCAACACATGCTTGCCCGTCTTTTTCGCCTTCGGCAATTTCTTTCCGTCAAAACGAGACTTTACAACCTCTGTTTGTACGGCGGGCCACGGGATGTTGAGCCTTGCAGCGGCGCGCTTGCACATGTCCTGCATGTCGAGATCCAGGGGAGACGGCGGTGTCAGTTTTTCAACCTCGCCGGTAGCCGAGGGCTTTGCAGCCCAGCTGATGCTAGCCAAGGAGGTGGAATCTTCCTCCTCGTTCTCAGACAGCAGGAGCTCCGAGTCAGCCGACTCATCTCCGTCCTCGTTGGCATCTCCTCCCCAGGTGACTCCAACATCGGGGAAAAACTCACGATCTCCGTGTGCCTCCAGCGACGGGAAAGCAGCCGCGATGGGCTGAAGGTCTGCCTCTACCCAGCTCGCCCCTGGCGTTGCGGCCAAATCATCGGGCACCTCAATTTCTCCTTGCGCCGCAGTAGCCTCACACAGCAAAGGGTCGCCACCCGACAGGTTAGCCTGGCGAGCTAGCCTGCGGCGGAGTAGTTTGCGGTGGATACAGTCTTGTGCGGGTGTCAAGGCAGCCTGAGCGTGAGATAAACCCAGGCATGCTGCACACACGGGGTGTGTATCCCAGGCAGAAATCTTCTTGCCGCAAGGACAGAGCTTTGCAACTTCGTTGGCCGTCGTAGCCATGGTTAGCTAGAGGGTTGCGCACGTTAGCGAGACTGACACTGAGTGCGGAGAATAGTGCTATTCCTCGCTAACGTGGGGTGAAAAGTGTTGCTACTTTTCTACAAGTATTGCTACCTAATGTGTAAAACTGCTAGCGTCGAAGGGTATTGCTACCTGATGGTGAAGCTAGAGGTACCTTTGTTAGCAAAGTGTTGCTACTTTTGGAAAATATTGCTACTTCCCTGGGTGAAAGTATTGCTACTTGGCACCAGCACTAGCTACAGAACAGTATTGCTACTGCTTGTATGCTAGTGGACAACTGAAAAGCTGGGAACAAAGCGCCCGGCGACAGAGTTGTTCACTCGAATCTGTGGACAGTTTAGCTTTAGCACCCAATAGCACAGTTGTCTACAGGCTTCTGTGAGAAACAAGAAGAGGTTTTTAAATGACATCTGACGCTATGCCAGCCTATTATATAGGGAGGCACTAGCCCCTCCTGACATGGGCGTCACCTAGCCAGCCTGTAAGGGCTGGCGTAATGGTATTTGAGCTTCTGATGAGGTCACGCAGGAGGCGTTCCCCCATAGTGAGACACGAAACATGCCAACCTTAGACCAGCAGCCAGACCCTGAACTTTAACAGGTAACAAAGGCAGTAATGAGCAGTCAGGCTTGCAGCGTAGCAGCCTCCATTTCTATCTGTGCATGTTTGTAAAGTAGAATCACTGTGATAATTCAGCTTTGCGTTTTTAGCTTTGTGTTCATATTGTTAAAAAAATAAAAATAAAATAAATAAAATTGCAGGCGTGTGTTCTCACTAGGACAAGCCTTTGTGTCAGTATGTAAGACTGTAGCCTGAGGTTTATAGTATTAACTGGTAAATATGAGACAATACATTGGAGGTCATGATACAGAGTAATACAACGTGCACATTACGAGTTACAAGTTACTTTCTTTGATAATGCACTACATTACATATTTACTTACTTTTAAGAAAAGTACTGAGTAATGTATAACATCACATTCCAGAACCCAACACGGTTAGCTAACATACTGCTGCGATTATCAGGAGATCATACTCACCCTCTCTCAGAGACCCAAACTTCATTTCTGGAGCATGACTGGACCTTTTCCTCCTCTGCCTCGTCCTCCTTCTCTTCCTCCTTCTCCTCCTTTCTGTTTGACTTGTTGTCATCCACTGATGTATGTCCTTTCTTTGTTCCCTCGTAGTCTCTGTAGCATGACTGCTTTTTGCAGACCTACACTCGAAAGAGACACGGGCAAATTCACCAACTCTGCTCCAGCATGCCCAGGGAGACAAAAATTGGGAATTCTCATTGAACGATGTATTTTATTACATGTGTTAAGACACACGCTTCATTTCAACAGTTTAAATTTTGACCCCTTTAAATGACATTTCCCGTTTTGGATTCTATAACAAAAATGGTAAGGAAAGCTAACCCACTCTTTTCTATGCCTCCTATATGGAGTGTCTCAGTGTCTGCTCTACTTCTTATCACCTACCAGTCCTTACATTTTGATCAGTTTTATTTGATTCTTTTTGTTCAGTTCTGTTACAATAGTAACGATTAGGTCTACCGACAGGTGTAATCAGTGGTCAGTGTTGTAATTACCTCTGTGGAGGAGGGTCTTTTGTCGTCCTCTTGCTCCACTGACTCTGCTGCCTGCACTGACATGGGGGATAGTGTATATATGGATGGACTGAGCCTCTGCTTGCAGTGAAGCAGAGAGAGAACTGTCTTGCTGGAGAGGCCAGGTGGATTGGGGTCATAGCCACTAGTAGACCACGACGAATACACTGAGGGCTTCTGTTCATCCAGAGCAGAAGGGTTTGGTTTAATGTAGTTTAAATAGCACCAGCTGTTACAGGTGCTGGACAGCAGACTGGGGAATGAAGGCCCAACATGCGAGACGGGAGAGCAAATAGCAGGTAAACATGACTCCTGTTTGAGCTTGTGCTTGCAAGTCTCAACTGTTGCTTTGTCAGAACAACCCATCTCCCTCTCCTCTTCTTCTTTTACTCTTTTCTGCTGCTGCTGTGACTCTGGAGGCAGCTCCATGCTGTTTGAGGGGGAAAGCATCCGTTTATTGCCCCCTGAGCCTGATAACCTGAGGCTATCATCAGACCACAGTTGAAGATCTGGACTCATGTCCCTGTGGGGTCTTTGTTCAGCTGTTGAAACACCTGCACTTTGTGGGACAGCACTAACTGCCTCCTGGGGCCTAGGGGAGGTGGACTGAGACAATGTGGTGTATATGGCGCATGCAGGGGTGTGTGTGTCTGTTTGGAGGCGCACTGCAACTGCTGGATCCGTGACTGGCCTCAATATTTCTAGATTGGAACTGATGTTAGGGGCAGACTGGCGAACATGGGAGCGACTTACTGAGTAGTCATCGTCTTGTGGAGGAATCTCTAGTTTCAGCCCTGTAGACATGGGGAGATAGCGGGCTCTGGCAGCCCCTGATGGTCCATGCGTATGATATTGCTGTGGTGCAGGAGCAAGGGCCTGCTCTGTATAGGTCTCCTTTTTTACAGTTGTAGATGGGTCATGAGGAAGGGACAGTTCTGTGCTCCCAATCAACTGAATATTTTGAGTAAGTTTCCACTGAGAAAAGATATCTTTGCACTGCAATTCCACTGGATTATGTAAAACAGTGTCCCCTGATAGAGAAGAAGAAGAGGGCCTGCTGCAGTGTACAGAAGTTGGGCTTTTTGCTTGAGAAGATCTGCTTGGGTTGAGATATTCAGGACCACGGCTCAGGATCGTACACTCCTCCTCCTCCTCATCTGGATCACTGATAGCAGTGTGTCTCATTAATAGACATTTTCTTCTTTCTCTCCACCCAACTGCAGAGCGCTCAGGGGATAGAGAGCTGTAGTCAAAAGACTTACTGCGGGTTTCAGCCATGAGGACACTCTGTTGTGGGTCGTGAGGGGCCTGTTCAGATGCTGAGCGCCTCATCTCTCTGTGCTGATGCACCCCCGGCACCGTCAGCATATGAAGAGCTCTTGATCTCCTTAGTGGCGTTGATGTTGCAACGTCCATGTCCTGTCTGTTTGACTCTTCAAAGGACGTGGAGCGACTGGATGCATATGATGCACTACTGTCCTGACTAGGGCTGCGGGGCAGGGACAGAGAGTCAAAACTAGATTCTCCTGATGACTGGGCAGCTTCAGCTAATCGTAACCGCTTCTTCTTTGGAGGAAGCTTTTCAATAGGGAGCTGTGCCAGAGAGGGGCTTCTCTGCGGCCACTGAAATTCATCTAGTTTCTCTTGATGTTTTGCTGTGGTGGTAGGTTCGGCTGAAGTGTCTGTACTCATGTTGGGATCCTTTGTCACCAGGATCTCTGGAACCTGCACATTGTGTTGGCGGACCAGCTTTCGGGCTGCTAGTTTTGGTACATGTTGTTGAGGTTGTTTTTGAGGCAACAGCTGATGATCTTCATGAGGTGGAGAGTGCTTTGTTGCCTCTGCACCTGGATTCTCATTACTCAAGGATTCTTGTTTTTCAAAGGAACTAGTATGCTGAATTACTGAACAAGTTTGCAATGCAGGCTTCCTCTGGCCCTCATAAGCTGCACTGCTTTCATCTTTGCACTGGCCTGAAGACAGGGAAGAACAAGGTAAAGAAGGAGAAGAGGGGTCATCAAATTCAAAACTCTCCTCTTTCCTTCTCTTGCGCATTACTGAAACGCCTGCCCTGACTGCACTGTTCTTTACTTGTGAACACTCCATTTGACTAATTACCACTTCATTGATGGGTTGATGTGATAGGCACAGGCTCTGCTTGTGTTTTTTATAACCTACCCAATCTTTGCATCCTGTGCCACAGGCCTCACACTCATATGGCTGTGGTTGACTTTGCTTACAGTCAGGCACAGTGGTTAAGCTGTCAGAGTAAAATGAAAGAGAATCCTCGTGTTCCTCTTTTGTAAGTTCTGTACCAAGTGGAATTTCAATTGCTGGCTGTCGTCTTAGCATCCCATAACGACGTGAAGGCTGTCGTTCATCAAAGGACTGACTTAGGCGACATTTGCTTTGGCCGCCACTGGTGGTCTCAAATAAACTGGCTTCAGGTGGCATTGAATGACTTCGCACCAGCGGGGTGGTGGACGTTTGGCTAGCTGGCTGCTCCATATTTGAAGGTGGGTGATGAAATTTTTCACATGGAACTCCCATAGTGATAGAGCCACTGCTTTTATAGCCCACATCGCCAACCTTGGGGCTATGAATGAGCGGTTCTTTCACAGTTGAACTCTTCTGAGACTCAGAACTGTTCTTTCTGGAGAGTGAGAATCTCCTTGGTTTTACACTGTCAATTTTACTGGTATCCACCACTGCCTCGTTGATGGTGATAAGTTTGGTTATATGGTCGATGACCTGTTTCTTGGGCACCGTGAATGAGATGCTTTTGTCCTCCTCACCAGAGGGATGCTGGTTTTGATGACGAGACATCCTCTGTAGGTGTCCAAAGCGTCCATATTTACCAAGTATGATCTCAGCATAGCTTTTGGCACTTGTGTTGGGGGGACTGTCCTGTGACTGCTCTGTACTTTCAGAGCGAGAAAAATAGCCAGATTCTGTACTACCTCTACTACCTAAAGCTAAAGATGACGCCTTTTCATCAGATGAGTCTTGAGGAGTGTGTTTTCCTCTGCTTAGGCGCAGGGCCAATCTTTTTTTCACCGCATAGGAGTAATTGTTTCCTCCAGGGCAATCTTTGGCCATGTCCGTTTCAACACTCTTGATTGAGGCTCCACTGTCTTGTCTTTCTGAAACAGAAGAAGCTGATGATAGCTGTCTCGTTTCCTCGTCCGACTCTGTGGCTTGCTCCGCTGTCGATTTCGACTCCCCAAGTGCCAGGCCTGCCTTCACCCGGTGGGTATGAGATTTACGGTGTTTGTATAGGTTACTCTTGGTCTTAAAAGAGAACCCGCATGGGGCACAGGGATAGGGCCTTTCACCCGTGTGGGAGCGAATGTGTTTCTGTAAAACACTAGGCTTGGCACATGCACGGCCACAGTAAGTGCAAACATATTTCCCTGGTCTCTGAGGCTTACGCTCACGTTTCTGCTTTGGGGTCCCTTCCTGGGTTTCTGGTTTAGACTGGGCAGGGTCGCCTGCTGAGGAAGGTGGGATTTCTGGAGTCAAACTCAAACCTGTGGTTGGTTTCGTTGCTGTCGATGCCTCCTGTTTATTCGCCGGTGCTGTATCTGAGTCAATGCTCTGCCGCTGGTGTCTGAGACGTTTGCGTTCTGGATTCTGCCTTCTGGATTGTTTGGGCTGCTGTAATGTGCCATGGGGCTTTGGGGAGCCGGTTTGCTGTTGTTGACAGGGCTGGGGGGGAGACTTGGACTGAGGGCCTCGCTGTGGAGACTCCTTCTGAGAATGTTCTTGACCTCCGGACTGCTCCCCAGTGGTCAGGCGACTATGCAAGGCCTCCATAAAATGGAAGGACAGCCTCAGGTAGACACGTAGGATGCGTCTGCCTGAGCCAGGCTACAGAGTTAAAGCCAAAGCATTAACTGGGTAAGAGGTTTAATGTGAGCAAATCTGATCAAAATATCCACCTTGACTTCACTTCATAATTTTTTGCTTGTTTTACTCAAATTGTTATTGCTTGACAAAGGAACGATGCCATCAAATGTAAAACAGTAGCATCAACGAATGCAGTTGTGATATGCCATGTGCTGTGGAGGAAGTCCTCTGCCATCCAAACATTAAGCATTCCATCATGAATCACACAGACTCTGTTGCTCAGCTGGTTCAGTTCAATGCACAATTCCTTTGTCTTCTCAACATGTAGATCTGCAAAAACAAACAAGTCGTTATATAGGATAGTGCATACAGTTCAACACTGAGAAACAGATAACCCTCTGGCCTCTCTGTTTGCCAGATAGGAATATTTATGTTTTGTGTTGCATAATCACTCTATGTGTCATAACATTCATCTTTCGCTTTCCCGCGGCTGCTGCCTGTTTTAAATTAGAATGGTTTATGTAATGTTTTGTTGTAAAATATATCAGCATGCAGTAAAAGTGATGATTCTGTTAATATTCCCTGAGAGAAGCAGTATGCGCACCCAACTGTGACTTGAACATTCAAATAACATCATTTGATTTGGTCTTTAGTGATTGCCTATTTCTTAACGATTGCAGAATATCATTATGTCAGACAACACATTACACATACTGCCCACTCCCATAAAACTGGTCTGATCTTTCTGCTGCAAGACAGAAAATGACCAACAACAAAAAAACCAGAGAATCTGCCACTTGATCCATTTGATTGTGGAACTATAATATCCTAATGGTTTGATTATGAAATTGACTTAGTGATCACTTGTACTCTTTCACACTCGTACTGCTGTCTTACAAGCACCTTTTTCATCTTTGGTGTTAATGAAATTGCAGCTTTTGAAGGTTATGTTGTGTCATCTACTATCAAATGCAAAATGATGATCATCAGACTGTGCTAACATACAGTGCTGCCACATTGCAGGACATGTGAAGGACTCTACCTGTTTCATCGGATTAACTGATGATTTTAGATATTTTAAAAAGGGCCAAGCCAAACGGAGGCGACGGATGGCTGCGAGCTGTGAGTGCATACAAAAGGTGACTCAGTGGAGATACTGAAGAAAATTCCCAGTGTTACTTTATGCCAGCATGCTGAAACAGTAAACAAGGCATCCCACGCACTGACCAGCTGGTTTCTACACCCACATTCTGGTGGAAGACGGCAAAGCTGCTGGATACTATCCAAATTACTGATAACAGGTTGACAACCATCTTTGATTTAACTTGTGAGAAGAGTATACGTGCCAATACTGGATGAATAAAAAACAATCACTTTATACTACCAGCAAAACAAGCATAGTATAGGAGAGTTATAGAATTTGTGCAGTTTGCAGAGGACCATTGAGATCATAGCTCTCTTGCCATAAGCCTAGTAAGTGTTAAATGTAGGCCAATCAGGTAGTCTCTACCAGGGCTTATAGCTTGTAGTGGGAAGGCAGACTCTTGTTTGTAAAACTCGAATTAACACGTCTGTCTGAGAGTTGTTTGGGGCATGTGCATTCTCTGCATGAAGGTGACAATGACTGCTACTAACAACTAGTCAAATAATAAAAAAGTAAAATAAAAAAAATTGGCTCATTTTCACTTGCTCCAAAGTTAACTATGAACTGTTCATTTACACCTCACATAACATGGATGCAGCCAATGCACAAACGAGCCAAACATTTCTCCTTGCACCCCTCACCTCACATATCTATTCTCTGCATGAACTTTCACAAGGCTCAGTGCAAGCAAAGCTGGATTTTTACTTGAAGGGCTGTTAGACCTAGAATTGCTTGGGGTTAAAGGAGCATTATCCTTTATTATCCTCCATTAGTGAAAATACAGAACAATGTTAAGCCCAAACATTTATCTGGTTGTTGTTAGTTTTTATTATTTTCAAAAGTTCTTGAAATTTAGTAACTGTTTCAGGTCTTTTTAATGTCTGAAAAATTAATTACATGGGCTAGGTAACAGCCCAGTCACACTAAACTAAAAATAGAAGGCAACCTCCTTCCATTTCACAACAAATGGTGCTTGTCTGATGAATGCACTGAGATTTTTTTTTGTTTTTGTATTTTTTTTTTTTTATTTGGCAACTAATTGCAAGTAGTTACAGTTACTAACTGGTTCCTGAACTTGGGTGTGCAACACCCTCAGCTTCTGGGAGACCACTTTGAAACACAAGGCAATTGCTTGCAGCACCTGATGGGAGGCAATCTCTCTTTAAAGAACCATGGCCCCTTTCCGATTGGAAAGGTTTGCAAATAATTGTCATCTAATTTCTAAATGCAGATAGATTGTCAACAAGTTGCAATCAGTCATCTGTGACGTGTCTCTTTGTAACAGGAATCTTCACTTAACTGGTTGACAACTGGTCATATTCTGATTACATTCCTATATAGAAGTAGGACTGCTGAGCGCCTGTATGATTTTGCAGGTAAATCGCAGTCCTATTTGTAAAAGAATTTCCGAATTTCTGGCTGCACTCTGAATGCCAACTTGCCCCCACTCAGACTGAGAGCAGACAGGCTCCATCTTACTGCCATTTTATGGCACCAAACTTCCTTTGGAAAACAACAACTGACTGTAGGTGGGCGTGTATCTGGTCCTGGTCTTTCAAGTGCAACAAGACTGGAAATTAATTGCACACGGTCGTAATAATTTTAGTCATGCTGCTGTCTCCAACCACTGCATATATCATAATTGGCATTAAGGACTGTAGCTTGTGTCTAAATAATATTAAAAACAGAAAACTCCTCAATGCTTAGGCCTTTAAAGGGGGGTGGTAGGAGTTATGTGGTAACGGAATGAAATTTTTAAAACTTATAATCAAATATGATTTAACCACTGTTCTCTCAAATCAGGCTAACTAGCATGCAAGTCCATGAGCACATGGATAATTAGCATCTAGTTTAGATAATCATAAAACAGAAATACAGAACCAACACACAAGAATGTCAACATTTCTATCAAAAATTGGGTGTCAGTTAACCAAAGTGCATTCTTGAGTAAACTCTTCTTGGGGAAGTAAACTTACCAAACCTCTGATACTCAAAGTTCCAGTAGCTTCTGCTAACAGGAAACATGGGTAATGTGCAGGAGGTAATGTAGCTGCCAGGTTTTTGCCAAGCAAGAACATTTATGCTATATTTATTTTAATACTTTCTGTTATACTCTCCCTGTGAGGTCCAACGGTGTTATAAGAATGGGTAGTGTACCATTTAAAGTTACCCCTGATATGCTTTCTAAGAAGATGGTAGGCCTTTTCAAATCTTACACAATCCATGGCTTTGTTCCACTGTTATGCGTTCAAGCTGTTGAGTCCACGCTTAGTGACAAAAAAAAGAAAAACAAGAAAAAAGCTTTTCTCAGAAGGCAGTGATATCAGCGATATATAATACAAGCTATTTCATTGCACACCTGACAAACCTACACTGGCACAATATGAAATTTTCCTCAAGTTTATCAAATGGTTGCAGTGCTGAGTGTGCATACAGTAACAGTTACAGTCTGCAGAAACTGCTCGAAAATCACGAGATACTGAAACGTAACAAGCCAAATGAGAGAAAATAAAGGGAAAAAAACTAAACTATTTAAATGACATGTCCATTCACCCACACAAAGAAAGAGAATATTGTATAAATGGCTTTAAAAAAAAATATTGTCAATTTCCCGTTCTCGCACTAATGGGCACCCAGTGGTGGTTCCTATGGTAACGGCCCTAAACCATGTGGTAGCAGATGGAAGGAGAGCTAGAGGGCTAAATTTATCTTCCAGTATCCTCACTGACTACAGAGAGAGAGTGTGTGTGTGAGAGAGCGCGAGAAGGCGGCAGGCGAGGTGCCTCCCTCCCAGAAGCTACTGTTTTTTTGAGAGGAGCACACCAAGAGAGGAAAGAAAAAAATCAATAGTTTGGGAGTTTTCAATTGGTACTACACCGATATTCCATTCTTTCAGGAAGAATCAAAGCCAAATCCAGACACCGGGATGTGAAAGAACCACAGACCAGTTGACAATTTCACCACAAAAAATAAATAAATAAATAAATAAATAAATATTGGTGCTTTTTCTCTAAACTAAAAAACCTACATTCTGACTACCAGTGCTGCATTACTGCAGACAATTCGTCTTTAAATATTATTGTCTTCAAAAATGCAAACAGGGACATTCAAAGCATCCTACTATAGAGAGGAGAACAATTTTTAAACACTTTCTTAATGAAAGTTAATAGAAATGTGAACCCCTTCGGACTTGTGTGACCCTAAAAGCATTCTTCTGTTGTTGTGTTATCCACTATGTTGTCAGCTGAGCACTAGCAACGCTGTCGTGCCCAACAGTGCAGCTTCATCAGCAGCCTGATAACGGTGCTCTCTGGAGGGACAGGGGAGAGCCCTTAGTGGATACACAGTGTTCCCTTTCTCCCTGTGCGTGTGCGTGTGTGTGTGTGTGTGTGTGTGTGTGTGTGTGTGTGTGTGTGTGTGTGTGTGTGCGCGCGTGTGTGCACTTCGGAAATGTTCCCACAGGTCCACATGGAGGACATGCCAAGCATAAGCGGCTGGATGCACAACACAGGCAGCTCATTCACTCCTAGCTTTAATACCTACACAGCCCACGGACCACTCGCTACATGCACTCTCTCCTTCATTCACACACACACTCACTCTCTCTACAGAAGCTGTCTGCATGTGTTAAAATGGGCAAAAAATAATCCAAAAAACATTAGGCTGACTTCAAATGTATTCAAGCACACTGACGCAAATGATTCTCGTGCTTTTCCACCTCTCGCTGCCTCACTCATGTAGCAGCCTTTTGCAATAACAAAGACATGAATGAAGAATCCCCCCCCCTTCCTCCCTCCCTCCACAGTTCCCACATCACGTCACACGCCTCATACATCAAGATCACTGCAGATGACAAAAAGGATATCAATGGACCCCCCCTTTTTTCTTTCTTTCTTTTTTTTTTACCTGGTCGCAGGTGGTGTTGTCCTCCGATTCTGAATGACTGGAAACAGGGAGAGCAGAGAGACACGAAGACGAGGAGAGAGAGAGAAAGGATGAATGAGAGTTACGCTGAAGGCAGAGAGAAAGGTAATCGAGTCTCCGCTCTACGTGCACTGGGCTGACAAACAGGTAGCTGAGTATATTATGTCTATGAATGAGAAGGAGGGGACACGCTCTCTCTCTGTCCCTCTCCACCTCTTTGATACACCCCCCTCCCACGTCCTGGTGTCTCTGTTTTGGGTTCCTGTGAAGCAGTGGCTCCTTATATTGATGTTGACGTAAGCTTGTGTTTCTTTTGGCAGCGGTTTCTGCTGCACAGCTGGCAAAGCGGTGAGAGGTAAAAAAGACAGGGGGAGTGCTCTCTCCTGCCTAATTGAACTAAGAGGGGAGGTGAAGGGGGCTTACTTCAGAATTTTTAAAATACAAGTTCACCATTCAGATCTCATTTTTCCAACGCAGGTACAGAGATATACTGATGCTGCATTTTGAGAAAACATGGGAAAGATACAAGGGGAAAAGCGCACACAGATCCAGGTTTTAAGAGCGGCTCTGGAGAATGTCCACAGTGCTCCTGCCAGGGGTCAGGCTGAAATAGGTCCAGGCAACTGTGACATCACTCTTTTATGCCATGGGTCCCCCCGCCATTTCCCCTCTGCCCATGAACTGATTTTTTCCCCTCCCTCTTTTCTCTTTTTTTCCAGCAGCCTGAAAGCTCACAGATAGGAGGAGCATTGAGGGAGTACCAGCCGGTAGGATGCAGACAGGCAGTGAGCTGCTCATCTGGTCAGGCGTAAAAAGGAGAAGCCGAGAGGATTGGAAGAGAGCCCAGGGTGTCCATCCTGCTCCAGGCCACAGAGAAACCTTGTGACAACAGGGCTCCAGATTCGAAAATGATGTGATGATGTGTCTGCTCGCATACAGACATTCCTGGCAAAATGCTACCAGCAGACAATCTTATTCTTACTAATCAACTATTGATTGATTGATTGAATCTTTATTTTGAACATGTTGAAAAAGTATAAAAAAAATAGAATTAAAAGAGACAAATGAACAAAGCAAACAAAAGGAAAACGAGCAACCACAACTCCAAATAACGTCCATGTTCAAAAAGGAGCAGGAAGAAGCATAAGCTTATTTAATCCCACCCCTTTTCCACTATCTAGTATCAATAGACTACAGAAATACCTCCTTGTAATTACATTATATGTTATGTGTAATTTTTTTTTTTTTTTTAATATATACACATATATGTTTCTATCTATCCATACCTACGTATATACACACATACGCACATATACACATTTTCAATAACCCCATTAACACCTGAAGGATACACAACCTACAATTATATATATATATATATATATATATATATATATATATATATATATATATATATATATATATATATATATATATATATATATATATATATATATATATATATATATATATATATATATATATATATATATATAATCGGAGCACTAGGTGCGGTGACTCCCAAGCTAGGCGAGTGGCTCCAGCAGATCCCGGGAACAACATCGGAGATCTCTGTCCAGAAGAGCGCAGTCCTGGGAACAGCTAAGATACTGCGCAGGACCCTCAAGCTCCCAGGCCTCTGGTAGAGGACCCGAGCTTGAAGGATAAACCGCCCGCAGGGGCGTGCTGGGTGTTTTTTTTATATATATATATATCTGAAACCTAATTATCTCACCCTAACATACAAGAGCACAGCAACTCAGAGCACAGAACCACAAACTACTTTTCTTTTCTTTTTACTGTTTTCAATTTGGATGGACCAAAAAATGTAAGAAAAAATTAATTAAAAGTAACCAATGGAAGGTTTTTTCTGAAAATAAATAAACAAAAATAAATAAATAATAATAATCTTAATTACACACGTTGTTTTGTCAGTGACTAAATCACTGCAAAGTTAAAAAATAAAATAAAGCTCACACACTGCTAAAATAACCCCAAAACAATCCCCCATGCAACGAACGATCAGTGGATCTGACAAACCGCATGCTCATTGGAAACTCAGCAGCCAGTGAACATAACCTGAATAATCATCTTTTATGAATGATCAAAATTTAAATTTATGAAATGAACTTCATGCTTTATTCAGTGGACTATTTTTCAAGAGTCTACTGTTCACCGTAAGGATTAAAAGGATAAAAGGACTTTAGCTGACCTTTTCCAAGCGCTGTCATCTGAGTAAGTGCTTATAAATTCTGGAAAAAGGTACAGGGTCCCCTTCTGTGAGCATAACTGTTATTTGTTTCTTTGTCAATGAAACTTATGAAAGAAATCATGTATGCCTGAGAGCAGCAAGTAGGCCTGCGTGCAGCGTGTGTGTTTCATTTATTTCATGTCTTTTAAAAAAAAAAAAAAAAAAAAAACTATATATATATATATATATATATATATATATATATATATATATATATATATATATATATATATATATATATATATATACACACATACATACACATACACATACATACACATACACATACATACACACACATTTTGTTTAGCGATTAATAGAATTACATTTATAAAAACCTATGTTAGCAGTAATGCAACAAATCTACATCTGTTACAGAGATATATATATGGTACAATCTTTCCTCGACTAAACATCCCAGCAAATTTACAGAGGACACATTGTGCAATGCTCAGAGAAACTGCACAAACAAAATCCAAGAGCTGCAACTGAAACTCTAAAGGCCTCAGTTAGTAAGCTAAATGTTAAAGTCCATGAGAGTACTATTAGATACAGACTGTAGGAGTAATGCTCGTTTGGAAGGGTTGCCAGGAGAAAGGCTTTCTCTTTCTGAAGAAAGAAAAGAAAAGAAAAAAGAACAGCACAACTTAGATTTGGAAAGCTACAACTGAACAAACCACAAGACACCCTGTCCTTTGGGCAGAAGAGACCAAGGAGAGGCTTGCAGAGTGAAAACAAAACACAGCAAATCAGCACAAATTCATCACACCAACTGCCAAGCAAGTTGATGGAGGGGTAATGAATTTGGCTTTATTTTCCAGCAACAGAACATGAGTGCCTTGCATTGATTGAACTGACCATGAACTCCATGAAGAGTCCATGACCACGAAGAGTCAAATATGAGGCCGCCTGTCTGACAGCTAAAGCTTGGCCCAAATTGGGTCACGCAATATAACAATGACCCCAAGCACTCCAGCAAATCTACAACAGAATAGCTGTGACTGGACCTTAAGAGGGCTGTGCAACCAATGTCTGCAAACCTAAAAAAAATAAAATAAAAATTGAGAAACGTGATGAAAAGTGGGATCAAATTCATACACAATGATGTGAGAGACTCATAAAGCCATAAGAAAAACTAATTCAAGATACTGCTGCGAAAGGTCACAAGCTATTAGATCATTAAAATTTACTCTAGATTTGGATGGAAACTTGGTACCAGTCCAAGAAAAAATGTATTTTCACAAAGCATTTTCTATGAGTTTAACAATTCCTAATATCTTCAGTGGTTAATAGTAGTGATCAGGAAGAAAGCCCCATTACATCAGAGGTAAAGTTGAGGATTACGTGCTGGTTCTAGATTTGAAGTTGGGTTACATAAAGCACATTTTTTTATATTGCTTACCTAATATGGGATTTAATACATGTTTATGCATATTGTCAAAGTAACCCAGAGCAAAGATTCTGTATTGAGAATAACTTACTGCAAGCTGCAGAGTGAACACTTTGGATGTTCCCAGTTGTTCAGAGCAAATGGCAGCGTATGCAAAATGCTGAACATTAATCTTTCACACAGTACGACTGAGGACATTTTGGCTACTTCAGCTTTGCTGTTTACGAAAAATGTTTGCAGAGGCCCAAATCTGGTGAAAATCCAAGTGATTATTGCTTTCAGCGTTTGTTATCATATTATCAGAGGACGAATATTGACCCTTGCTCTACTGTCTGGAGGTGACAGAGCTGCCTGTGTCAAGCTCTTTCACAGGGTTGTCTCCGTCTGTGCAGCTGGGGCTCATCTGCATGGCCTTGTCACAGTTTGAACATCATGCTTCCAAACACGTTTCCTCAACAGGATTTTTTTTTGTCTGTTAGGAATGTAGGATGAGAAAAGGATGGAAACAAAAAGATAAGGTTTCACAATGCTGCCCTCCTTTCCCTAAACTGAACACTGGATTCATTTTAGTTCCTCGAGCTAAACAATACATTAACATTTAGCAGTGGTTGAATAGGAAAAAAAGGGCTATTTTTGAAGATGCAAATGTTTTGAATACGTCTGGCTAATTCCAGTTTCGACACCATTTTGTCTGCAAAATGGTCATATGTAATTTTAGGAAGAATAAAAAGTTTTGTTTGTACTGTTATTTTTTTGATTTTCTGTATTATAACCACAAACTCGAGCCATTTTTCCCCATTTACAGCTAAACGGGTGTATTGTAAAAGTCCCAGGTTATGGAAGATTACATTTAAAACAGGTCAAGCATTTCCCCTATCAAAGCTTTACAGAAAAGGCTTATGTATTCATTTTATCTTCAAAGGATGGAGCCAGTGCTGTGCTCTTTAAATGTGGCGGCCCCAGGTGGGTGTCTAGGGAAATTATTCAAGAATCTTGGGTCAGACACCACAAGTTCATCATATTTACTACATGATCAGAATCAACACAACACACTTCTTTTTCCATTAAAGGAGTAAATACATAGTTCACTACTTTATTGTTATTGTCATTATATTGTCAAGCTATGAGTACAAAATATTTAGAAAAGATGCATTTTTTTCCTTAGAGCCCTCTTATGTGACAACCAGAGATGGGCAGTATCGCGTTACTTGTAACGCGTTACTGTAATCTGATTACTTTTTCGGGTGACGAGTAAAGTAAGGGATTACTATTGCAAAAACGGTAATTAGATTACCATTACTTTCCCGTAGGAACGCTGCATTACTGCGTTACTAAAACCGTGATTTTTTTGCGAGAATGTCTCATGACAGTGACGTAAGCGAGTGCGCCGTTAGTGACAACAGCTGTGTGCAGATCAACAGTGGATCATATATCGATTGTGGGAGAGAGTATGAGCATGCAGCGTGGAAGTACTGACCTTACTTTGAGTTTGATTCCATAAAAAGTGACAAACACATTAGCGTCCGTTGTGCGTGGGAAGAAAACTTCTTTTTACAGCGAAAAAAACCCCTAAACTTCCAAGCAAGCACCGAGTGCGCAACGACGTAATGGGAAACTCACAGAGAAACTCGCGGATTCTTCAACTGACCGCGGCACACCTGCACCAGGGTAAACCTCCGCCTACCCTACTCCTGCTTTATAGGTGAAAATAGAGCAACAGGACCGCTGAGTCTTTGACTTTATTTATTTTCTGCTGTGTTTTACTTGCATCTATTTGAAAGAGTGAGTGTAAACACACACAAAAAATATTTTATGTGCTGGAATGTGCAGAAAATAAGTTTTAATGTTAAACTAATTTATTCAAGTCAGAGAATGTTGCATATAATTAAATTTTTGCTTGATGCATAAAGTTAAAAGATTAAAACTAATAAAACAAGTTTTAAAAAGAGACTTTTCCATTTGATTACATTTTGTATGATGGATTATGCAGAAAAAGTAGAATTGGGCTGAAAGACCTATCACTTTATCACCTATTCAGGTTGTAAATCGTGTTTTTAAAAAGTAACTAAGTAACTAAGTAATTAATTACTATTGAAAATAAGTAATCAGTAAAGTAACGGGATTACTTTTTTGGGGAAGTAATCGGTAATTAGTTACTGATTACTTTTTTCAAGTAACTTGACCAACACTGGTGACAAGCCTTTAAAAGATTTCAGTTTTGTTTTGTTTTTTGGGGAGGGCTTATTTGCATATTGTGCTGAGTTTTAGCTTTTCCCCAAAATAAGACATAAGGGAGTATATCAATTATGGCTGGTTTTGGACTTGTCAAGTAAATCTTCAAATTGGATGAGTGTGATGACCATTGATCAATATTCGATTTTACCTAAAAGGCCAGTATTGACAAAAACATATATTGGTCTAACTTTCGTTGCGTTGCGGTAGACTGTCAGTAGCAGCATCCAAGCTTGGGTCAGTTCTGGCTCCATCCTGCCGAGCCATAGAGGGAGTTTTGAGGCACTGTGCCACCTGTCACCAGAGAGAAAACACAGGCAGGGTGCGCCTTAGAATCCCAGCAGTCGAAGGTTTCCCATATGGCCTTAAAACACCACAGGAAGCAGAATCTGTCACTGCTACGCCTGCCACACTATGGAGTAGTCTTTACAGAGTCAGTTTGTGGTACATAATGATCGCTTAAAAGCATCATCACAGCCAATTTAAAATTGTGCTTCATATTTGATGTAAAGCACAGCTGTATGATCTTAGAGTACAGACAGTACAGTCTACCAGCCATTACAAGACAGTGAGCCACAGACAGACCAGAGATCCCCCACCCAACCCCCACCATACACCCGCCAAGCAGGAGGACACAGATGCCCCTCTCAACCTCAACCTGCCCTAATGGCCAATGAAAATAGCCATGTGACCAACATGGGTTAAGTTGGACTGCCACAGTGTAAAGAGTCCATGGAGATAAATGGTCACCTGAGCTCCAAAAAGAGCTCCAGTTACTGTATGACCTGACTCGTCAACAGCAGTCCATGTTGACAGATGTTGTGCAGAGCTCAGCTGTGGTGGGTGGTGCTGATTTTGACTCTAGTTCCAAATGTTCCAATAACATACTAATTCCATGTGTGTACAAATGTGGCTTTATGTAGCAAGGAGGAACATTTCTGTATTTAACCTCCTAGGACCTGGCGTCCACATATATGGACATATTTTGGGTTGTCTAGACCAAAATACTAAATTTTGCTTTACAAGAGCCTGATATCCACTTACGCGGACATTATACTGCCACTGTTTTATCGAAATTTAAAACAAATTTCCTCTTATACAAAAATCAAGTTAAACAAAACAACACACACAAAAAAAAATCATCAGGTCCCAATCAGGGCAAATAGCAAAGAGAAATTGAAAATGCATGCCATGAAAGCGTTCGGGTCTTAGGAGGTTAAGGAGCAATAATTTAGATTTTCACTTTTCACCAAAGCAACGTGACTGTAATACACAATCCAAATTTCACACGTATGATACATTTTGATATGCCAAGCATTTTATTTTTATTTGAGCATTCAGCATGACACGTTTTATTAAATTTAACGCCTTCCATAGATTTATACTTCTTGCTAATGTTCTAGTATAACTCTAACATTAAAAGAAAACCCAGCCATATGAAAGGCTATAAAACAGTGTATGTCTTGTGCAAGCCCCAAGTCTAAATAAACAGGGAAGGCTCTGTCGAGAAGGGCACACACCGTAAAGTTTTTGCCAAATCAATGTGTGGATCAGAATAACTCCATGTCAGATTGGTGAAGGCCCAGATGGAGGCAGAAGATCTACTGTACTAACCCTTCACAGGAACAGCCAAAAGAAGAAGACCACAACAACTAAGATAGAGGGTTTTTGTGACATGTCCTATGGCAGTGTTTCCTAACTTTTTGGAGCCACGGCACATATTTCACATTAGAAAAATCACAAGGCACACCGCCAAACAAAAGTGTCCCAAAAAGCATATTGATCATTTCCCCCGCGCACCAGGTTTAGCGGAATTGGCTCAGTTTGTCCCCAGTATAGCTTTTTTGCTTTCTTCTGACCACTACTCAAGCTAGGGCTTTCATCTGAGTCAGATTTTCTCCAGGACCCAGGTCCGATTGACTACTTTTTCTTTTTAGATATTTATCCATTGCTATCACGCCCTGCATCGTTTCACTCACAGCATGACCATTATGTAATTTCTTCTTCGTCTTCTTCCGTTTTATTGGCAGTTGGCAACCCATTTCATTAGAGCAAGTAGTTGTACTGCCCTCTAGTGGAAGAATGAAATTGTTCTGCCCGTTACTCATGCGGTCGCTCAGGCTATGTTCACACTGCAGGCAAAAGTGTATCAAATCCGACTTTTTTGACCCTATGCGACCCATATCCGATCATGGTATGACAGTGTGAACGGCACAAATCTGATATTTTCAAATCTGATCTGGGTCACTTTCGTATGTGGTACTGAATCAGATACGTATCTGATGTTTTAGTAAACGACTGCTGTTTGAATAGTCATGTCGCATTATATCTGTCTTTTACGTCACTGACACAAGACAGATGCCAATTATCAGCGCCGGAGAAGACATTGTGAACGCTTCCTGGTCATCCAGTGAAACTGTTGGGAAGACAATGCAAAACGTGAACATTTTAATTGTACTGTATAATCTGCAGATTCTGATAGAAATCTGCAACTATCCTTTGAAGCACCGCTCCTCTCAAAACAGCAATAAGGATAATTATTAGGCCATATGTAAATAACAAAATAACTTTATAACTTAAAGCAAAATTGTGAAACGTAAAGTCCAAAACAAGTCTTTATATTAACAGCCATCAGTCAAGCAATACTGTTTGGTCTGGATCTAAACAGAGCGCGTTGTGTGTGACATCTTCTTTTGCGCATGCGGGCCGCTTTGAGGGTTCACACTAGAGCGCGTTTGCTGTCACATTTTATTTGTAGTGTCAACAAGCAGACAAAAAAAAATCGGATTTGATCAAAAGAATCTGAATTGAGCATTAAGACCTGCAGTGTGAACGTAGCCTTAGACTACTAATCAGGAACCAGATAATATTCCACGGCACACCTGATCATTTCTCACAGCACACCTATGTGCCGCAGCACAGTGGTTGGGAAACACTGTACTATGGTAACCATGACATTCCAATTTCCTATTTTCAGATCCACAATATACTTTATTAATCCCAGAGACAATTATGTGGTCACAGTTGCTCAAGACAGTTACGAACAAGTTAAAGTACCAATATAAAATATTACAATATACTACAAAATATTACAAAATAGCTCTAATAATACAAAGAGCTCTAATATACAAATATCTCAATATATTACACAAAATTGGAAGTTGAAATTCAGATGCGCCCCTTATCATACCGACTTTGTTATTAGTGTGAATGCTGATTAAGCATTCACAGTATTGTTATCCAATTATTTATTGTCATTTTCTCCAATTTCCCATGGAAAATTCAGAGGAAACAAGGGGAGTTAGACAGAAGCATGGCAAGCAACAGAGGTCATGAGCTGGAATCGAAATGGGGGCTTTACAGTTATGCAACTCTCAGCTAGAAAGCAAAGCCAAATTTCCCCCAAATGTCAAACTAGTGGAAAGCCTGGATTGGTTTCTGCTGTTCCAAAGTACCAACACAGACAACAGAAAGCACGCACATACAGTAAGACAATTATAATTGGAAACACTCTTTAGTGACCTTCTGAACTTGCCAGCCTGTGAATCAAAAACTATATATTCCAATGTAATTGTCTGACAGAGACCTGCAGTGTGTCACAATTCTTGGGATATTTTCATGAAGTAATTGTTGTAGTATCTTTTAATCATTTTTTACTGACGCTTATATGGACAATATTGTTAAGTTATATATGTTTTACTTTTTACTTTTACTTGATTATCCATGTCAAAGTCTATAGGAAGCTGATTTGCATTGACAGATGTGCGGCACAGACAACCACAGTGTGAACAATTCTCTTAACAGTTCTGTTCAATCCTGCTATGTTTGTTGATCTATATGGGTGGGCCACCACCAAAGCCCTATTTAGAGCAAGGGAAAAAAACTGCTTACAGGCTGCTGGAAGTTGTGTCAGACTCTGATGCTGCAGCACCTTCCTGGCCATCAGTGCTGGTTGATAAAAGTCAGTACTTTGTGGCCTTAGATTTTAAAAACAGCAGAGGAAAGGACTCAAATAACTTTTTTTTTGCTCTGTTAACTTCATTAACCTCAATGTATATCATATAGCTAAAAGGTACACTCTCTATTAAAAATGTGTTAATATTTGCAGAAGCCCAGGAACAAAAGGCTCATTTACAGAAAAGTTAGTAAATCATATTTAGAGCAGCAGCAAGCCAAATCAGGAACAAGGAGTTTGACACAAAAAAATGGGAGGCATTGTGCAAGTGATGAGAAAACAAGCTGAAAATGGAGAGAGGAAATGCTAATTATAGGCAGAATGACCAGCTGCCTGCTATATTTGTCCCCACATCTAAGTTAGGTTGTTTCTGCGAGAGTTTTTGGCTTCAGGGTGTGAATGTGGCTTTTGGTTTGGTCGCTGACTGAAACTGTGACACTATTTGCATACCCTCATTGATTCTGATAACACAGGCATACTCCTAATGGCTACACCTGCAGTCAAATAAGGTAGCTTACATCTCATGAGACTGTGTGAATCATTTTTATGTGGACATAAATAGGTGGGATTCATTCTATCTGCTGAGCCACTTATGAGCATTTTCCGAATGAAAGGAATTGTTTCGTTTTTGCTCCTACGTGTGAGAAATTCAACAGAGAAAATGTCAGTCCTCTAGCAGGAAATCCACACAGACCCCCAGCAGGGCACACTTTATATATAAATGATGACATCAGGAAAAGATTTGAATTTGTGGTTTCCAGCTCTGCTCTTTTAAAAACTCCCTACCAATATAATGGCAAACACTGTAGGTGACTATACAGCATGACCACATGAAGAAAGGGAGGTGCAAAAAGGCATGGAAAGTCATGACACCAGCTAAAAAAGATCAGTAATTAGAAAGTAATCCTGCCACTTAGTGCAAATTAATATCGGCTGGTTCAGTTCCAACTGGTCACTATAAAAAGGTGTCTCATTACCAAGGTGTCACACAAGACAGATTTCATGATGGTTAAAACCAATGCGCTCTCTCAAGACCTTATTGGTGCAAAACATATTAATGGCATTGGTTACAGAAGAACTTCTAAACTACCGAAGGTTCCAGTGACTACTGCTGGGGCCATAATCCAAGATTTCAGAATGAGAAGTGAAAAGAATTATCACAAGAGTTGTCCAAGAGCCAAGGATCACTTGTGTGGAGCTACAGAAAGACCTGGAATCAGCAGGTAAAAATTTTCAGAGAAAACGATAATGAATTTAACTGCCATGTCCTATATGCACACTCACCACGTAGGACTTCACTGTTGAAGAAAAAAAAAAAAAGCATGAAAAAGATTGCTGGAAAACATTTAGACAAGAAAAGCCTGTGAAATACTGCGAGAACATAGTCTGATGAGATAAGGCTAAAACTGAACTTTTTGGAGTTCAATAAAAGGCACTGTATATCACCCCAAAAACACCATACCAACAATGAAGTTTGGAGGTGGGAACATCATCGTGTGGCAAGGGCGTAGATTTGGCATGGACGGAAGGGATATGTCCCCACCAATATCCAGCGATTACTGAATTGTCCCCACCAATAATTTGATCTCTTCGAGTAAAGAAAAACAAAACCGATAGAAAGAAAAAAACGATCTGTCAACGTCTCATTCACCCAGCGGTGCAGAAAGAGTTAAATTACTTCTCTACTGGAGTCCTCGTGTGACAAATATGGCCAATGTGATTGGCTGTGCCTTTCAGGGAGCTCTGTTTAGTTTTAGCAGCGGCAATCCTGCGCTGCGAGGACCTGCAGGCAGTGTTGCCAACTTAGCGACTTTGTCGCTATATTTAGCGAGTTTTCAGACCCCCTTAGCGACTTTTTTTTTTTCCTAAAAAGCGACTAAAGACAAATCTGGCGACTTTTTCTGGTATTATTGGAGACTTATTTATGACGACTTTTTGACGTGAAACCGCGTATCGCTCTTACTCTCAACAAGCAGCGGTGCTGCCGTGGGCACCTCACCCGTGCCAAAGCACTCACAAGCGGAGGCTTTCTGGCATCGTTGTATTTTTACTCAGTTGTATATAGCATTTGTATTCTATTTTTATCTTATTGTATATTTTATTCTATTTTATTCTACTGTATATAGTATTTTATTTTATTCTATTCTGTACAGTTGTGTACTGTATTTATTCTTATTGTATTCTAATTTTTGCTTAACTTTTGCACTGTCCACTTCCTGCTGTGACAAAACAAATTTCCCACGTGTGGGACTAATAAAGGTTATCTTATCTTATAGTCCTCCCCCAGCTGCTATCGGGGCAGGAGACGTTCACACCTGTGCGTCCAAACGCTGCTCCCGCACTGACTGTAACGCAGTCAGTTCTTCCTTTACTGTTATGCTGTTTTGTGGATCACAAGGTTTAAAACTACTTATAAACACACACACAAAGTAACTCAACCAGAGTGCCTATTTCAGGTCACTTTTGCTGGTCCAGGCCCGGATAAAGGAGCAGGGTTGGAATTGTGACATTAAAAAACAATAATTGCTAAAAGAAATTTAATTTGTAGTTCTAAATAAATTCTAACTGCATTTAGGACGTTTTTTACTCCGTCTCTTCCACAATGTTATTTCTCTCTCCAACAACGTAGGTTACAATTACATTAGCATGACGAATTATGCAAATTAGGTGATGACGTCATTTGGCGACTTCTAGCGACTTTTAGGACAGCCAATAGCGATTTTCCTTACTGAGGAGCTGGCAACACTGCCTGCAGGGAGGAGAGGAGGATGGCAGCAAGAAAGGAAGAACCTGGATACAAGAAAGTATTTTTCAAAGAAACCTGTAAGTCACTTAAAGTCAAGTTCACTCATGAAATGTGTCCGTCATAATAACGTTACAGGCTATGCTAGGCCATAAATGCCAACCCTCCCGAGTTTTTCGGGAGAATCCCAAATTTCAGTGCCCCTCCCGATAATCTCCCGGTGTCACCATTCTCCCGAATTTCTCCCGTTTTTCCACCCGGGCAACAAAATTGAAAAACCATATCCCAGATTGGCTCAGCCAATTCCAGTTTCCAACAATGGCTACTACTACTGCAGCTACTTAGTTTTAGTATTACTCTTATTACGCTTTCTGGGTCGCAAAATAAACGTTTAACATATTTTCAGGCGAGAATGTAGCTGAGTAAACTTCAAATATCTGAGCCGACGAGAACAGCAAACTCCGGACACATCGTTTTAGGCGTTGGCCCACATCAGTCTAAAATTGTATTTCACTATGAATAACGTGTTGCCATGTCCACCAGGAGAGACTGGACAGTATAGATGTAAAACAAATATGTCAGCAGTTTATCTCAGTTAACGAGAGGAGCAGGCATGTGTTTGGCTCCTTCACATAGTGGACATTGGTTGTAGTGTGGGGCACCAGTAGTCCATGTCTGTTGCTGTAATAGTTCATGTTTAGAATAAGAAATCCCAGCTCACTGATTTGATCGGGGCAATAGTGCCTAAAATGTTGCATAATTTTGCTGAGAGATCTTTTACTTTGTGGTAATCTTAGATGAGTAGTTTATGGACAAAACCCAACAGGTCATTCAGTGTTCCCCTAGTGCTAATGTGTAAGAGATGTTGGTGCAGTATAACTGAAGTAATGTTGTTAAGTCCTTAAAGTCATATTCTTTTATTGTAATGACTTATTTGAAGCTATTTTTATTTTTGTATGATACCTGATATATATGGAATATGACTGAAGTAAACTAAAGTCTAAAATACTTAGTCATTTGTTTAATAGTAATAACATTATATAATTCACATATAAAACTATGAATTGTAATTTTAAATGGTTTAAAAGCATGTAGAATAGCATATGTAAGTAAGTATGTTTCTCTTTTTTTTTCTTTTTTTTTTTCTTTAAATCAAGAAGCAAAGACAAAAAGGGAAAAAGAAAAAAAAAAAGAAACGGGGCAGGGTTCGGTGGCTGAATCATCCGTCCCCCACCAATGCCAAAACCAAATCTACGCCCTTGTCGTGTGGGGATCCTTTTTTTCAGCATACGGCATTGGCACATTTCATATAAGTAAAAAAAGGATGAATGTAAAAATGTACAAAGACATTTGTGATTAAGTCATGCCATCTACCAGGATGGTGAAGGTGAAATGAGGGTGGACGTTTCAGCAAGACGATGATCCCAAACACACAGCCAAGAAAACTCAACTGCTTTTAGAGAAATAATAAAGCTGACAATGTCCCATCTAAATTAAGGGATTTAAAAAAAGAAAAAACCCGTAACATTATTCTGTCTTCTTGGAAGGCTTTGAGGTTTTGTACATGTGTTCCTCTGTGTTAAAGTGTGGAAGTGAATGAGTTTGAGTCTGTAGCGTTTCAGGGAGAATGTGGTGGCTGCAATAAAGAGAAGCAAACATATCAGCACTCTGAGGTTTGCCCTGTGCTTTGATGTGAAGTTTTTGTGCTGCTGAAAACAAGATGTTATGATCATGTAGACATTAATTAACAATAACTCAATGTCCAAACCTGAGGTCAGTGTAGAGCTGGGCGATATGAGATTTTTTCATATCACGATATGTTTTTTTCATTTCAGGCGATAACGATATCTATCACGATATAAGCCAAATAACTATATTTGTAAGATTTAAATGTGCCGTTGCTCACAAGTAAAATGTGAAATAATCAGCAGCTTGTTTTGATTTAAATATTTATTTCTCATAATAAGTTCAACAGGGTAGATGTACTTAAGGAACATGAGACTTTTTCAGATAAATAAAGGCAAATATTGCAAACTACACAAAAGGCAGCCGCTAAAGCGTTTAAGTTTCAAAATAGAACAAACAAAACAGACTAAATTGTCAATTCCACTTAGAAACAAAATATTAATTCTAAAAATAAATCTTAGTTTGTTTTACAGAATAACAGACAAAACTGACTAACTTTTGTCAATATCAAATAAACTGAGAACTAAAAGGAAATTCTCAATCTCTCCTTGTTGTATAGCTTAGCTTTTCAAACAGTTTTAACAGTTACTTTAGTCTGACAAAAGTCGAATGACGAATTAGCGCTTCCAGTCAGAGACTGAGGCTACGTCCACACGTACACGGGTATTTTTGAAAACTGAGATTTTCCGTTTTCGTTTTAAAAAATAATCCCGTCCACACATAAAGGCAGAAATGAAGGAAAACGCTGCTATGAACATGCCAAAGCAGCAGGTGGCGCTAGATTCCTAACCGTGCAGAAATGTTGGCCAATCAGAAGTCTAGAAGCCTCGGTGGGAAAAAGTAAACAAAGCTGGGGCATAGAAGCAGAACCGAGTCGTATGTGTGGAGGGACAGTAACTGTGTGTATATGTAAGCATTTAAACACTGCAGAGAGTAGAATTAACAGTAACAGTATTGTAGAAATTCATTTCACCGAAACAATAACGTGGCGCACAGTGTGACGCATGCACCAGTTTATTGTATTTCCAGACTTGCTTTCGGCACAATTTACAGTGCACGCTACTCTGTTTTTTTGTCAGACTTGAAATAGCCGAAATACCTTCACACTACGGAACTTCTTTGGCTCTTCCGTTCGACAATCTCTCCGGCATTGGAACCATCATCTGTTTTCTCTTCGGTCACGCTCAGTTGATTTTTCTAGTCGGCACACTCATTTCCTCCATTACGCGCTGGCTCCATTACCCGCTGGCTGCTTCCCAAACAAACACACGTGCGGCTTGGCACTTGTGCTGTACGTAACAAGTCACGCGACGTGACGCTGCGGCTGTGATTGGTTCGGCTCTGCGCTACTTAATTTGGATTGGCTGACCTTTTTTTTTTTTTTTTTTTTTTTTTTAAAGAGGACAAGAGCGGCGAGGTCTATCGCGATAGCTTAATTTCTCTATCGAGTAAAAGTTATATCGCGATACATATCGTTATCGTTCTATCGCCCAGCTCTAGGTCAGTGGCTCAAAGTTTTACTGACCCATGTACATTTTTACTGCCTTGTGAAAAATGCTTTTCTGTCTGAGACAGATATCTCTATGTATGTATATTTAATTGAGACACTGTTTTATATCATTTCACTTTTAATCCCCTGACCTCCAAATTTAGACTCACCGCTGTTCACTTCCATGTAAAATAGGACGGCTGCCGTCAGCCTTCAGCAAGCTGTATCATTTAAACATGATGTCAGACTATAGTAACAGTCAATCTGCATGTTTTAATGTAGCCTTACTGTAGAATTTTTGCTGTGTAAAACAAACGGCGGTGGATGGAGCAGCTACAAAGTTTTATTTTCTTCACATTGGAGTTTGTTGATCAGGTGCTTTGATGAAGGATGCACTAGCTTTTTTCCCCCCAGTAAAGTTTTGATGGAGGTTACAGGAACAGTGCTGCTGTTTTGGATGCCACGTTAAACCAGCATCATCATCACTTCTGTTGTTTTATCAGTTTTTTTTTTCTATAAAATTGGGCTTAATGTGGTCAAATGTTTTATCCACACGCTGCTCCTAAAAACATTTGTATTGCAGGTCTGTTTTTAGTCACAAATGTGGGTGAAACACTCACCACTGATCATGGTTCCATGGTGCACTACAGAGCCGTGCATTAATCGAACCATCAAAGCAAAGACTTTGTGTCGATAATTTTTTTTTAATAATAAAATTATTCAAAATACTTGAATTGTTGCAGCCCTGTTGTTGCAACTACAATAAATGGAAATACAGAGAATTAATACTGATTGTTAAAAGAAACTACTTCTGCTATAGACTGCATATAAAGGATTGATGGAGTAATGTCATTCAAGAAGTCTTGAAACTAATGATTAACATCATAAACTCATCTAACAATTTAATGAGGTTATAAGAAAGGGAAAATCTTCCATACACGTTTGTAGAATTTGACCGGAGAAGTCACCCACTGTCGGTTTAAGGTACATTCATATTGGCTTCCCTTTTTTTTTTTTTTTTTTTTTTTAATATGTATGATTTGAATATATCTATTGGGCAATGCGAAATTATATCCAACTTTCTTTCTTTTTTTACCCCAAACGATTTATAGAAGAAAAAGTATTTTAATAAAAATAAATGTAAGATTACTTACAGCTGTAAATGTGGAAATCTCACAAAAGACTTTCTACTGTGATAAATGATTAATTTTGTGCTTAGCCGAGTCCAACATGTTCATCAGTGGACAGAATTTGTTCTGCTGCCTTAAAGACAGAAAGGTTGCCATACATTCATAGTAGTGATTAGTCTACAGTACTTTTAGAATTTGGTGTTGGGGCTGTTGACTATTTTAAGGTTCACAATAATAGATTTAAGAGTTTTTATTCTGTTTCACAGTCATAGCAGCTAAAATATTAATGTATAATAGATAAGAGAGAAAAGCAGGAGGGATTAGTTTGTTACAGTTCTGATGGTGCTGAAAAACTCCACACATGGCACAATCCCCCATTAAAATGAACATTATACAGTTTTCTGACTGCCTTCAGTCACGTGGAAAACCATTTTAGAATGAGAAAGATGATGGACACAGATCCATCTCTTCACCTTACCAATTAAGCAAAACCAATTAAAAGATATTGACACATATGTATGAAGCAAGGTCATATTTGGATCGTTGAATTCTTGAAGAGAAAAAAAAAACCCTATTCACCATACAGGGATGATATTTCTTCATGTATTTCTTCAATGTCACATTTTGTCAGAGAAGAACTTTACACATTTTCAGTACTGTAAGATTATCAAAACTGATTTACGAAAAAAAAAAGATTGTTGAATGTTAAAGTAGATCTTGTTATAGATTTCTACATTAAATTCTATTAAGGGCAGCTTGGCTTTTAAAGAAGTGAATGTGGCCGAGGCATAGGTGCCATAAAGATGTTTCAAACCAAATCATTCTGAGTACCAAAGCCGTGACAGCGCACGGAGCCTCAGTGCATGAAAAGAGCTAAATCAGGAAACTAATGGAAACCAGTGAATAGCTGATAACAACCGCGTGCAAAGTCTTCACAGGGGAGTGAATGCGTGCAGCAGGCAGCAACTCTGTGCGATGTGATATAACTCAGATGGATCAATACTAACACAGTAGAGCCTGGTGCATCTGGCTAGGTTGTCTGCTGGGTTAAGCAGGATATGGAACACAAAAGTACATCCTAGCCTGTTTTTATTTCAAGTCTAAATAAATAAGTGAATAAATAATTTGCTGACCTTTTGTGCATCCAGCTCATTAAGGCGCAGTTCATTTCAAAAACAGCGTGCCAATTTTTGGAGAAAGCACAGCTCAGATCAAACCAATCCCAATACAATGAGGTTTTTTTTCCCCTCAAGCTGGGCAGTAAATGCAAACCAATCTGCCTGGATCTCAATGTGACGTAATGCAGAGAGAGAGCAGCCATATGTGCTCTTATTTCACCAACAGTGAATCAACAGACAGGGCTGAGGCAACCTGCCAAAGAGCCTGCTTGTTCAGGAATCTATACTGTCAACACACAGAGTGGCGCGAGAAACTGCTGTTACTGTAGGCAGCAGTAACAACTGACAAACACTTCTGAATTAAAGCAATAACTGGGACGTGGCCACGAACGATCTCGAGGTCTACCTGTGGGTACCAGCTGAGTCAGCAGTAGCTGTGTGAAACCATGCTATCTACCAGTGCTGCACGATCAGATATAAGAGTAGTACCGAGGAACAAAGCCACCGACACAACTAAAGCAACATAACACAGAAGCTACTACCATGGGGATCACAGAAAATCACAGCCTTTAACAACAATGACATGTCAACAGGAGCATGCAGAGCAGAGGGAGACAGTGTGATGCAACCCTAAATACCATACACACACAATGCAGCATGTATCCACTTTAAGGCTGCTAGAATCAATCATTTTAAACGACTAATGAATCAGGTGGCAGTGTAATGCATTACACGTCACAAACCCACAGAAAGTTACTCTCCACCCTCAGCTTCATAAAGCAGTTCAGCATCTTTCACATCACTGTTTTGGTGTTGTGGTGAATTTTGACACTTTACAGTTTTGGTCCTCTCTAAATGAAAAGGCTCTGATAGCTGTGACTTACCTGCAGGCCCATGAACAAGACTGATACACAAATAAGAGAATGACTATTGGACTTAAAAGTTATTACATCTCACACCAGTGACGTCATTTTGAAACCATTTGATTTTGTAGCCAGATGAAACTAGGAAAGAAAAAACAAGATGAATGATGCGCAAGCTCCAGAGCTGAAAAATTAAGCCAAAGTGGAAGTGCTAAAAACTTCAGTTCCTAAAATGGCCACTTGAGGCTGCATCCAAAAGGAAATCAATACCCAAAATGGGTATTGATTTGGATAATGGGTATTACAGGCTGGCACAAACATGGTTTTGGTCTCTTTGGTCCCCCCTCATAACAACTAGATAAAGGTGGGGGGTTTGTTTTGTTTTTTTAAATATAACACAGTGGGCTTGATGCTGAAGGCCAGTGGCATGACCACCCTCACACTTAACTAAAAAAAAAAAAAGTAAAAACAGACCATCCTGCAGTCTTTAAAAACACCAATAAGACAAATTGAATTAGATTTAAAAAAAATACTGCTGACTAGGGCTGTGCAATATGACCAAAATCTCATATATAACAATTCTATCATCCCGATAACGATATAAATCACAAAAATGTAACATTTTCTGTAAATTCTGTGAATCTCGGGCAGCTCGACTTGCGTGAAGTGTTTGCAGCTGCGCGTCATGTAGCTGGAGTCGAGTGTTTTAACCGATGCATGAAACTATACATTTCTAGACATAAGCTGTAACGCCCGCCGTTTTCTTTGTGAGTATTTATTACACGGCGTGCTGCGGGGAAAAGCCTGTTCTAAAGTTTGAGTCTAAGGTTTATTTTTTTAGCACCTGGCGGCTCTTTTTTGCTTCTCATCCGTAAATAATCTGCTCTTTCACGTGATTCAGTTTATTTTGAAAAGTCTCAACAGGATCTTGAGCTTTATTGTGAAAGGTTTATGTGGAACATAAACAAGCGGACACGCGATGCTGTTACCGTCGTTGTTGCTAACCACAACGCATAAAAACAGGCGCTTGTCCGTCCATAGTGTATATTACGTATATTAAATATAAGAGAAAGAGAGAACTTTAAGAAATGAATATAGCCACTACAGTGTCCATCAAAATGATGAAAACAATATTGCCGTAAACAGTTTATTTTGCGAAACCACGAAACAAACGACAGCGTAAAATGAAACGATAGACGTTTTTATATCGTCATCCGATATATATCGCTATATCGAACAGCCCTACTGCTGACAACTCTTGTATCTTGCTGTGGTGTTCCTGGACGTCTTTACCTTTCTGCACTTGTTCCAAAAAAAAAAAAAAAAAATCTATAGTTATCATCAGAATATCTACTATCAACTGATGCTTGACTGGCATTCTGCTACTAATTAAGGCATAAGTTTAGAGGCACAGCCATTTTAAATAATAATAAATATACATACACAGTCAGCTGTATCCAATCCCTGTCTGCTTGGCCTCACCATCACTAATTTAAGTAATTGAACTGGACCTTTCCTCAATGTTTGTGCTGTTGTTGCCTTTTAGATCATTTAATCGAATTATTTAACAAATACTTGCTGTGAAATGCAGGCCATCCAAATAGTTTGTCATCCAGTTCTGGCAAGTGAAACTCTTTTTACTTATTTTTTTGCAATAACTACCATGAATACATGTCTATGCATTGCATAGGTCATTGATACAATTAACACTCTTTGCACTTCACACTCTGGTCACCTTAGCAACAAAACACCACCCCACCATGAGGGCAGACAAAATGTTAAGGTTTAGGTTTCAAAACATGGAGCCCGAAAGCCAGTTTAGGAGGCCATGGTAAATATATCCATTTAAAAAAAATAAATAAAAAATACAGTCTCTGTTGCAGCAGGGAAAGGTGCTCCTTCTGTTCTGCTATTCCGCTGTGAGTGGGAGGGCAACTCTAACCAACCTGCAACAGGTGGAATCTGTTCCACCTCTCTGCACTGAGCTCACCGAGGCTGTGGAGCAGAACTGCAGCCGTCTACACCTGTACTCCAAGATGGTAGCAATGGGACCAACTTTAGAAAGACTCGCAAGCCCCAATTACACTAATCTGTTTATTTCTTGTAAAGCAGGCTGCTTGAAGGAAAAAAAAACAAAAAAAAAAAACTTACACACAATAGTGTGTATGGTTCCTTGCAGCACACAGGAACACATAACCTTGATGGATGAATTAAAAACTGCCACAAAGGTGAATGTGGGTACATTTTGTGCTCTCCCTCTGTGTAGGTGATTTGTGAATGAGAACTGCAGCTGACAGGCCTTCTGCCTCACAGGCTGCTCTCTCCTCAGGGGTCACAGAAACCAGAGGTTTCTCTCCACCTCACAGAAACCCAAGCTGGGCCCATACGCTTGCCTCCGGGGTCACTGATGGCATCCAACCCCCTCCAGAAGAGGGCTGCAGCTCGGCCGATGGCCTAACAGCTCGCAGAGAGAGCACACATGCTCCAATTCCCATACACACACACACGCACGCACGCACTGCATGCATAACACCCGAGCATACGGCATTCACAAAGCACACTTGCACGCTTTTCTGCCAACATGTTTTCCCTGCGTATACACGCAGAGACACCCACACACACCCACACCCATACCCGCACACCCACACAGGGTGAGTGTATCCTTTCATTAACAAGGATGAAAGTCAATTTCCACTCCTGTCGTGTTAGGCTGGCCGCTGGTGGGGAGGAAATCTGTTTGCTGATGGCAGTTTTGACATTCAAGCTAGCGTCTCTGTGGCTGGGGGAAGCCCTGTTTGTCCTGATTGATGATCAGGGCCAACAGAGGGTCTTCTACTGCATGACTACCTAGAATACTGTCACCCTCATCAACACGTGTGTGTGTGTGTGTGTGTATACACATCCTTGCACACGTCAGTGCTTGGACCTAAAGTAGGATGTGCATAATACATACGTGAGCTTTATAAGTGAAGAATCTTATTTATTACTGCTGTAGTTGCTTAGAGTTAAGAAAAAGAAGAAAAAAAAAAAAAGGGATTTGTCAGGCGCGAGGAGTTTGATGATATATTACATTGGGAAGCGATCTGTTCCAGTGCAATTTCAGTATTATATACTGTAGCCAGTGTAGAGGATAGGAAATGACTGTTTCCTATTTCAAACTTGAACTGCAGTGGCTCGCCAGAAGCAAGTAGTTATAGTCTTGTTACTTAAAAATACACACTAAAACCAAGTCATTGGTGATCATTTAAGTCGACAAAACAGTGTAAAACCACCAACAAAAAGCTTGAAACGTAATAGTATGATGCAATGTATAAATATAAAATATATATACATTTCTTTATAAGTGGTGTGTTTGGTGTTGGTTGAGACTTCTACAATTACAGCGTAAGGGTGGGAGAAAAAAAAATCGATACAGCATAGTACTGCAGTGTTTGAATGGCAATATTGTATTAATGGTGAGACACCAAACATCGATATTTTATTAAATAAATTAAAATGGTCTTGGAGTACTGTGAAAAGAGAGCTCATCTCATGTAGCACTGAGATAACTTACATGAAATCAACACGACCGAAAAACCACCCAATGATGGACACAGCTGACAATGGGAATTCAGAGCAACCAAATGGCGCTATCACGCAAGTGAAATTCTGTCTATGTAGACACACACACACACACACACATGTATATATAACAGAGAGAGAGTTCATTAAACAGACTGCCAATAACTATCAACTTCACCACATGCAATCACAGACTGACTTGGTCTTATATCAATATTTACAGCAGGTTTTAGTAACAGTTTTGATACAGTTGAAAAGCTCATTTTGCAGTAAATTTGACATAAACCTATTGCACAGGATAACACAGGTCTTGGTAAAAGTTAAGTTTCAAACTTCATAATTTGCAGTTACAAAAAAAGATAGTAAATTGCAATATATTTTACTGCAATAGTCAGCAAGAAGCAAAATGTTTAAAAATAATAAATAAATATAACAATATCATATTATTGTGGGGTGTCTGGGGACTCCCAGCTCTAGTGGTATGTCAGATGTCATCTTTATTTAGAGTGCTACTGCCCAGTTTGAAATTGCACAAATCACAACTCTGATTACCAAAAAACTCTACCAGAAAATATCTTCTTGGTTTACATCTCAAGTAACAAATGTCCTTTTGCTATCTGCATGGTATTTGTTTATTAGTTGTGACTGCATTTTTTAAGTGAGCCTTAATATGTAATCCTTCTTTTCCATGGTAGTTTAAAAGTTAGTTTAAAAAAATAATAATAAAATAAAATGCACAGCCCACTTGCAGCAAACTGGAATAAACAAAAATCACTCATCCAGTTAAGATCACTGGCAAAACCAGTAGATATGAATGGGTTTACAGGCTGTTCAGAGCTCTGCAAAATTCTGCGGACATGTAAGGAGCACTGGTTATTTTTCGCCAGTCAGTTTGATACCAACCAACCATTTTGCTACTTTTTCAATTCAACAAGGGTTTTTGTATGGCTGATCTTGTCAAGTGACCATGTGTGGGCTTTTGCTCCTAAACAGTTACACTCTAAGATGAATTCAAACACCTATCATCAGTGACAGAGTGTTTTACCAAAGTACACCAAAGCAAATTCATGATAATAATTAAAAAATAATAATTTAAACAAAGCCTAATGAATGCTTAGAAGGCATATATTAATTCAATGATTTAGTTATTTTGCACCAAGCAAAACAGCGCTTAAATATTGTAAGGTAAGGATCGTACAATAATACAGAGAAAACCCCAACGAGCAAGCTTTTGGCAACAGTAGGAAGGAAAAACTCGCTTTTAACAGGAAGAAACCTCCATCAGAAAAAGCCTCAGCAGGTGCCACCATTTGCCTTGACTGGTTGGGGGTGAGTGTCTCTCATCCCCAACCAATCGAGGAAACACTGGAAGAGAGTCAGAGTTTCAGTCGTGTAACTTACTGACAAATAGATGTAATGCTTACATGATTAACATACTATTTATAAAAAGATTTCCATTTAAACTCAAAAAGGTCCAGCCTGATGAAGAATTCT
Source organism: Astatotilapia calliptera (assembly GCF_964374335.1). NCBI lineage: Eukaryota > Metazoa > Chordata > Actinopteri > Cichliformes > Cichlidae > Astatotilapia > Astatotilapia calliptera. The sequence goes on along the minus strand of NC_137442.1, from coordinate 27,365,546 downwards.
ACACTTGTTTAAATACATTTTGACTTCTTAACCTGGAACACTTCACCTGCTACCAAGGACACTAGTGACTGGCACCTGAGTGACAAGGTGCCCACTGGGGACTCCCTTAAGAACAGGAAGCATGAATATCAATGTTGTCCTCGCTGGCTTCACTGCCCTTGCTGAACAGAGGAACCTGTGAAAAGGACGTAGCAAAAACTATGCCATTTTATAACATAGCAGCACAACGTGGGACTTCATAACACCCACTGAGACTCTGCATGCTGCATAAATGTTTACTGTACGTGTTAAGAACCAGGTGCCTTGCCTTTTGAGCTCCACTCAACATGTTCTCTCCCTCTCCCGTGGCAAAGCCAGTGAAAGCTATTTGGGCTTAGTGCCTATCAATGCCACAGTGAGGCCATTATGCTCCTGCTTGAACATCAGGCCCGATAGGAGTGATGCTAATCTACAGGGATCCATTACAAACTAACAGGAATTACAGCATAATGGTGATAATGATGGTTTTGTTTATGCTTGATACACTGGCAGACATCAGGAGCTTGGTAAGTTGTTCTGGATAAAACTGCATTACAGCTGTAGTCAACAATAATGTTCCTGAACATGTGTTTCGACTTCATTGCTTGTCATCACTTAATAATATGACAATAAGTGAACCTACAGCTACTTCCCACAATGCTTCTCTAATGGCTGTTTTAGACATGCTGGCCCTTCTGTCTTCTGTGAGGTCCAGAATATATATCTATATATAGATATAGATAGATAGATAGATAGATAGAGATATCTATCTATCTATCTATCTATCTATCTATCTATCTATCTATCTATCTATATATATATATATATATATATATATATATATATCTATATCTATCTATATCTCTATATATCTATCTATATCTATATCTATATATATCTATATCTATATATATCTTGTCCGGAGGAACACCAGGCCAGCTGCGAGATATAATTTCTCCAGGGTGTCCTCGGTCTGCCCCGAGGCCTCCTCCTGGTGAGACATGCCCGGAACACTTCACCCAGGAGGCATCCTTATCAGATGCCCGAACCACCTAAACTGGCTCCTTTCGATGTGGAAGAGCAGCAACTCTACTCTGAGGACCCCGCGGATGGCTGAACTTATCACCCCATCAGTAAGGGAGAGGCCAGGCACCCTTCGGAGGAAGTCAATTTCTGCGATCTCCGTCACTACCCACAGCTCGTGACCATAGGTGAGGGTAGGGACGTAGATCGACCGGTACAGTGCTTTTACACTCAACTCTCTCTTCACCACGACAAACCAGTACAGCGTCCGCATCACTACAGCTGCAGCACCAATCCGACTGTCGATCTCCCACTCCCTTCTCCCGTCACTCGTGAAAAAGACTCTGAGATACTTAAACTCCACTTGGGGCAGGAACTCGTCCCTGACCCGTAGTGGGCACTCCACCCTTTTCTTTTGTTTGTTTGTTGCCACTGCAGGAGAATTACACATTAAGGTAATGAATTATTCATAATCAAAGGTTTATTCAAGACCAAGAGTAAAATCTACTTTGTACAAGTGGGAGAGGTGAACTGACACACACACACACACACACACACACACTCACTGAGGCTGAGTTTCACCACTGAATCATGGGCTCAACAGGTGCTGCTCTCAGCTAGTTATCGGGTGTCCTGAGCACCGTCAGGGCTCTCTGGAAATTGTAGTTAATCTGAAGTGTTCCTATTGATTTTTGTCAAAGCTGTTCAAAATTCAAAATTAGGATTTGCAGTATTGATTACCGTATCCTTACTGAGCATGTGGGTGTTACCAAGAGCATGGCCTCCTAAACCATTAGAATTTAAAACAGAGTTTACTGACATGAAAATTTGAATTTTTAAAAATGTGACATTACGATTTCAAAGCATATTCATATCTATTATACACTGTATTTACAGGAGTTGATCACATATGATTTTGTGTTATTAGGTTAAAAAAAAAGGGAAGAAAGCATACAGACTAGTATTAGCTACATTTAAATTGTATTTAATTTGTGGTATGCTGACACAGACTCTTAAAATGATCTCCTCCACATTTATGAAAGCATTATAGACTACTTTTCTATTTTTTAAATTCAATCTACTGAGAAACTTTTTTTCACATTTCATTTTATTCTAATTAATACAAAGATAGCAGAAAATAATTAGCGAACAGAAATTTTCTCTTACTAGAAAGTCAAATAACATCTAGGCAACACTGAACTCAAGTTTCATTTTGGAACTGTTTTCCAACCATGAATAAACATAGAAATACTAACAGTTATTCAACGGGTAATGTTTGCTAGGACACTGCTTCAGTAACGTTGAGGTCTGGGCTCTGAGGAGGCCAGTCCATGACTGAATGTTCCACAATGTGCCTTGTAGACCATTTCTGATAAGCTTTGGTGAACAGAGGGGTCAACTGAAGGCACAAATGCATTTCTCAGGGCGTGTCTCAGGTCGTTGCTGGACTTTCTCTGATTTCTTAATCGCAATTTTTAGATACTGCTGTACTTTCTGCTACTTCTTTTGTCCTGCACTTGTCCAGATTCCTCAATTTTTTTTTAAGAAGACACTGGACACCATGCGAAGATATGCCAAACTGTTATCTTTGTCATTTTCATGTGTTTTTCCAAAATGCTGCTAGTAACAAAGTGCGTAAATTGTTCATTATGTGTATACACTAAACAGGTTCAACCCTTTATAAATTAACAAACAAGAAGGCAAAAAAAACAAACCAAAAAACCCCCAAAACAAAACAACAACACGCTGCTCAGAAAATAGTTAGATTGAGATACTGGGAGTATACTAATTCTGTAAAGCCAGGAGAACAATTGCTTAAAGCCACCTTTAAAAAAAAAAATAAAAAATTACAAAAAGAATTTGCTCATTGGAAGGAGATATGGACTGACTCAAGATTGCACTTGAACAGAATTGACTAAATTAACTAAAACTAAATAATTATGTGAACAACAAAGCAACAGATATGAAACAATTATTATTTTTCCATCATTTGTGCGATACCTTTATGAATTATCTGCTGGTCGCTTGAGAAGTAAACGTCAGAGGTGCAGCTATTAAATGGACAATCGACAAATGAAACAAGAACACCAGAACTCAGTCATTTTCCTCTGCTCCAGCACAACATGGATCTTAGGTTCCAAAGTCTACTTTAAGCCCTGATCATGACACACGTTAAACTACATGAGATTAATGGGAATCCTTTCAAAAGGAGGCTTTAGTTAATATTTACAGCAACACAAACAGCTTTCTGCTTCAAAAATATTAAGCTGTGCTTTCATGCATTTCATATTCTGTACAGTTGTGTACTGTATTTATTCTTATTGTATTCTAATTTTTGCCTCATAACTTTTGCACTGTCCACTTCCTGCTGTGACAAAACAAATTTCCCACGTGTGGGACTAATAAAGGTTATCTTATCTTATCTTATTTATTTATCCTATAACTGACAGGAGCTGCCTCTGCTCCTCTTGGGAGTGAGTGAGTGATTGATGCAGGCACGGAGAACACCACTGACTGCTGGAAGACCCAGTGCTGCACTGTTGTGTCCCCTGCGCACCCTTCACAAGGTGAAGCACAGGGGGAAGAGAAGATTATAATAAACAACCACAGTCACAGCCCCAAGGCTTTAACATGAAGCCTTTCCAGGGAATGCCACAAATCTGACCCTTTCACTACAAAGCGAGACATGACCATATGAGACGTGTAAAATCGAAACTATGAAGCAAACTGCTTTACCCAGCTTGACTCATGATGAGCAATAATTTATGACTGTGATCCATTAGTATTTCCTAGAAACATGTTTCACTTCAGCAGGAGCAGAAACACATGTTTACAATGAAAAACTGAACCCCAATTCAGTCATTTAGTAAAAGGAAATAACATGAAACGTTTGAAGGAACAAGTGGATTTAGATAATCAGTGACTATCCCCCCCCAAAAAAAAAAAAATATATATATACTGAACCAGTGCACTGTCCCAAGCTCCAGTTTGCTTCCAGAAATGCTGTCTTGGAAGGATTAACTAACAACACTGTTGTTTTTGTAGCAAAGTCAGCAGCCACAGCTGTCCCCAGATGCCCTGGAATCCAGCATCATTTTTAGCTCAGAGCAGTACAATAAATCTTGCCCTTTTGTAGGTACACACCATTTTCATCTCAACTAGTAATTAGCAACTGGTGCTACAGAAATCCAAACATACAACACAGGGACAGTAAAGTTTATCCATTTGGCAACCACACTGACATACAAACCAAGCCCACCAATTTAAGCTCAGTTGTGATTATGTAACATTATCAGTGCTTTTCTTCTCACGCATGATGTCATATTGGATTCTTTGCCAAGCAGGTTATGCAGAAATGTCCGAGCAAGGGGAAGGCGTAATGCAGACAGCGTAGCTGCCTTTTTCCGTTGCGTGTAGCGTGAGTCCGTTCAGAAAATCTCGCATTTTACTCCATGTTGCTCACAACGGTATGACGAAAATCTTTTTTTTTTTTTTTAATAAATGGGGGGAGAGGGGTGGTGGTGGTCCTGAACATACAGGGTTGTCTTTCTACACAAAAATGGGAATAAAAGTGCTCGTAGGTGGATGCTACACTGACCACAAAAAAGTGAGAAAGAAACAGTGTTCTTGAGCATGCGCACTTTCAGAAGAATTAATAAATATTGAAGTGCCAGATTTTTTTGAATGGAGGCTAGTTTGCTACAAAGAGCTGCTGAAGCCCCGAGCAACATCACGCGCTGCCGACTCAAACACTGACTAATCAATAACAAACCACGAGCAGTGATTCACACCTGTGTAAAACAGCAAGTTTGGGGGCTTTTAAACGGAGTGACTGGGTGAAAGGAGATAGCTGTTGCGATTTAAGGCACTGAATACTCGCACAGCAGCGTTTTCAAGCCGCAGCCCTGTCACAAGAAGGAAATACAGATTTAGCAAAACACCCAGGACACGCAGAGGCAGACCACTCCAATTTTTCCACATAATGCCACACACAGAGCCAAGGTGAGCTACTACGTTCGGCGTCAAGTTTACTGAAAAAAACCCACCATCCACGTGATTTCAAAATAAAACGGCGTCGTAAAAAAAAAAAATCCCAAACACTTCTCCTCCTGTGTTTTTTTTTCTCAACCACAGCTCCGCGCTGTTCACTTCACACACAATTTTAACACCACCCAGCTGCTTTTATCCCCAGTTACCCACGTATTCTACGTCACAAGGCGTTAATTTAGGCTGAAATCAATGCACTTCCTGTCCCTTTATGTTCACTTCTGACCGACTTGCCGCAGCTCACCACCATCACCTCCTCCCTCTCGCAGACAATGAATGAAGCCAGTTTTGGGAATGGGCAAGCCCACCAGCAGCTCAGGTAGCCGCGTACATTTCTATCGTGCAAGCAGGAAATATTACAAACGCATAAAATTGTCCTCCGACTGCTCTGCCCGTGCTAGTCACCATATGTTGACTATATTTTAATTTTACCATTCATAACAAATAGCGACTAGAAAAAACACGCTGGATTACAACTATTTAGCAAAGGCGTGTACAATGCTACAAATACACTAAAATAGCACAACAAATGGTAATATTTCAAACAACGCCCCCTTGACACCATATATGAGCTTACATTACCTGCAGGATGCTCAACTTCACTTCCCTGCGGTGCGTCCACTGCTTCACCAGCTGCGTTAAGTCAACCGAGGTTGTCCGAGAGGAGACAGGAAATGACCAGATTTGCGTTCAAACTAAAAGCGAAAAAAAACCATGCCATTAGTCTTGTGGCGTTGACGGGACGAAAATAAATCGTCGCTTATTTTATTTACAAACTATAGCTTTAACGTTTGTTTGAAAACAAATAAATAAACCAAAGTCAATGGGCTTAGGTTAAAGCTTCACTCATGACAGCCAAATGTCACATTTAAAACCGGAATCGCCACATGCCATTCTAGCTAGCTTGTTACTAGCATAATTCAGTAACACCTCATACAGCACATCAGATAATAGTATTTATGCTAATTTATCGTAACACCTCCAGCTGCCGAATTCCGGCTCCCTATCCTGTGGACTCGGACAGAAGCTTTCTGTGTCACACCAGGCGGAGAAGAAGCGTAGTTGTTACCAGCTAACGTAATTAGTCCAGTCCAGATGCGGTAGTTGTAGCGGGACGAAGCGAATTCCCCCAAAAGTGTACGCTGTAATTTGCCATCGCGCTAGCATCATTGCTGTCAATGTCCGGTAAATTAAAAATGAAGTATTTCCGGCCATTGCTTTTCAAACAAACAAGCACAAGAAAGCAGGAACAGCTTCAATAGCCTTCAGTAATAATATTTCTGAAGTGAAGCAAAAATTAAGGCAACACCAGTCACCTCAACACAAAATCATTTGTAACTTATTAAGAAGTATACGTGAACCAGTAAAACAGGTTTTGCTAATAAACAGCAATAAAATCCGAACGTGGTGACGTTTCTGTGCAGTTATTCTGGTGGTCTAGTCGCTTAATTTCCGCTTTGCGTGTTTATTATTAAGACGAGCTTAACTGAGGGCTACGTCATGCCACCGCTGGAGCGCAAGACACAAACCTAGGCGCGCTACCAGGAGACCCGTCACCTTACAGTAATGTTACAGCCCAACAACATTAGACAAACAAACTACGTTCATGTTAAACTACATAATTTCTTTCCTGACGCGTGAGAGTTTATATATATTTATATATATATATATATATATATATATATATATATATATATATATATATATATATATATATATATATATATTTGTATTTGTGGCATGAATATTATATTCGTCATTGTGTTTTCTTAAATCAAAGAATGTGGACTTTTTCCGTTTTGAGTGGCTCGCAATGCATTTACAGCGCAAAATAAAACAAAATAGTGAAATGACAAAATAAGATTTAGAGAATGAATCGCTGAAACGGGTTGACAGCAGAATGATCTCATTCTTAATGCAGTCTCATTAGCAGGAGAGATGCAGTCATTAATTATGCAAAAACATATTTGACTTTATTGATTTGAATGCGCGGCACGGTGGTTAGCACTGTTCCCGCACAGCAAGAAGGTCCTGAGTTCAATTCCACCATCAGGCCGGGGTCTTTCTGTGTGGAGTTTGCATGTTCTCCCCGTGTTTGCGTGGGTTCCCTCCGGGTACTCCGGCTTCCTCCCACCGTCCAAAGACATGCAGCTTGTGGGGATAGGTTAATTGGATAATCCAAATTGCCACTAGGTGTGAATGTGAGTGTGAATGGTTGTCTGTCCCTGCGTGTTGGCCCTGCGACAGACTGGCGACCTGTCCAGGGTGTACCCCTGCCTCTCGCCCTATGACAGCTGGGATAGGCTCCCGCGACCCTGAAAAGGATAAGCGGAAGCGATGGATGATTTGAATACTGAAATTTAATATGTGAAACTTTTAAATATATTTTTACTCCAGGATTTTGCCTTCCTTTATCTTGATGTTTAGTCCTCATATGCTTGGATCTGTGATGAAAGTCCTACATGAGTGTAATGAAGACTACTGGGGCTGCCTATTAAAATATGTCGCAGGGCTCCAGGGCGGTACTTTTTGTTTATTTCCACATGGGTTGCCAGGTTCTTCAAACCCTCCAAAGACTAGAGGTGCAGTCACTGTTGACAATGGTGATGACGATGATGAGAAGGGTCTCCTAGGGAAATGCTGAGAATACCAAAGGACTACTGGGAGAGGAGAGCAGCGAGTCCCAATGACAGCATGATCCTATAACTGGCTTATGCAACTGATCAGCGCCTCATTCTGCATTATATAACAGCATTAGGTTGGCCTGCTGCTCATAGCTGAGCTGTGGATGCAGTCACCCACATCAATATGGGTCAATTCACAAAACCACAACTTTGACCAGAAATTCTGCATTTTGTGGTTTTTAATGTGTGCAACTGTACTAGCGCCAGATTACTCCCATAACCAGTCATTGCAGCAAATTAACCTGTTTAGTGACCTATGTCCACAAAGCTGTTACCTGTCAGCCTTATGGGAACACTGGCTTAATGTTATTGTGTCATGTTGTGATTTTTTTTTTTGGTTTGTTTTTTTAACAAATTATGCTAAGAGTTTAAAATATCAATTTGTTTTGCCCTAAATAAATGTTGTTTACATATGTGTTTTGGTATTATGTAACTATTAAAAACTTAACCTGCTATAGAATGGTGCAGTTTGCACAAATTCGTTTTCATAAGAACTGGATTGATAATCAGTGGCAACACATCTTATGGCGTGATGAATCCATATTTGAAATTTTTGGTTCCAAACCTTGTCAGTATGTGGGGAAGAGGTCAGGAGAGAGGTAGGACAGGGAGTGTATGTAGCGGAGGGGGGGGGGAGGTTGTGAGTAACCCAGAGTGCAAGAAAATCTTATTTTTGTGTGGTTGGAAAAATATTCAAAAATGTCATGAGAACATTGAAGAGAAAATATGCTGTTCAGTCTCCAGGCAAGACTTTATAGGCCAGTCACTTGCTGCTCATCCCCAAAAGATAGCTTGAATAAACAGTTGTGTGTAAGCAGCTTGTTCAGGCTGATCTTGTGATGGGAAAAAGCACATTCCCCCACCACTACTTGCCAAATGGTTGTGTTTGTGCTGGACAAGAGAATTCCGCATAGAAGGAACACAGTGAATAACATCGTCACAGCACCATGTGATCAATGGAGGGCGAACAGTGAAGCATTTGGAAATGTCTGCCAGTCAAGAGTTCAGCAGGCAGCATAAAGTGTTAATAAATAAATTTGAAAAAGTCTATATATAAAAGTACAACACATCTTTATAGACTTTGCAATAATTAAAATCAAACAATGTTGCTAATCATGCTGGAGTTAAAGGGAGAACAGTACCATCTGCAGGACAGTAATATTACTGCATACAGGTTTAAAAGAATGTCAGCTTTATTACTTATATTGAGTGAAAGCTACATGTCAAAATTTTTTACAGATATCAAATGTGTGCAAAACATTTAAAGGGCACAATATGTGAAGTGGACAAAAGTGTGAAAAACAAAAACAAAGGGTAGCTCAAATACATCTTAGAAACCTAAACATGTTCCCATCAAACTGAAACAGAGTCAATGATTAAAAAAAGTATGATGTAAATGTAGTGAAACACCATTCCCCATAGAAGTCAGCATTCATTTGGTAATGACCTATAAAAGGCATATAGTGCTTTCAATTATATTTGCAACAGTGGAGAATGAGGAAAAATTACCTGAGGTGACAAACTGGAATGTGATTAAAGCTCTTAAGCTCTGTTTCTGTACAACATCCAAGCAGAACAAGTTTAAGCAAAAGCTTTCTTTACTTAAGGTACAAATGGCAAAAGTGCAGATGGCGGCTTTTAACTGAAATCCCTGTCAGGGAGCACCAGCGGAGCCACCAGAGTCCAGAGATAGAGGCCCAAGCCGATCCAGCTGGAGCTGATCTTCACCCAGACGGCTGGCATGCTGGACTGCATGGCGTGGTAGTCAGTGTGAGGCCTAGAGAATCACAAGAGACAGTCAGCACTGGGAGAGAAGCGAACCTCTTTAAGGTGTAGTGGCAGCAAACAGGACATACTTACTTGTACCAGTTTGTGAGCGTCATCATGATGTAGAGCGAGGCCAGAAAGAGACTGAAGTGGAAGAAGGAGTAGCTGTAGGTCACTCCATCTTCCTCATTGTCCACAGCCCGTCGGACTCCGTCCTCCCCCGCGGGGGCCTCTTCGCTGGCGGTCAGACCCTGACCTTCCTCAGTCTGCATCAGTCTGTTCACTTGAGCATTGTTGGATGAGCGGATGCTGTGATGGGGAACAGCATGAAAAACTCACTTTTCACAGACAGCAGCAAATTTCAGCAGCTTCTTATTGTGGATGCAGACAAACTGGTTTTGAACTGCTTTCCATTTTGAACTAAGTGAATATTTAGATTTCTTATGCATTTTTTTTCTACGTTTCTCTGTGTGGAGTTTGTGGCGTGTTTATTACAAAGTAGTTTTTTACAGCAACAATTCAATGCCACATGCAAACAAATAATTATATTTTTGGCCACTCCATTATTCACCAGCATGTTTGATGGGTCTTTTTGTATCTACCGAAGAAGAAATGTATCCTGCAGTTGTCTCTCTCTCAGTTGTCACATGAACTTTTAACCCCGTAAAAGTTTTCTGTTCATGGAGGTGATACTTTCTGAAATTTGGTGGTTGGGGCTTACAACACTGAACCTGTCTGATAAGTAAATATGAACACTCTGCGAGTACTTGACTAATCAGTTTTAGTCCAGATTGCAGGTAAAATCTGCTGGCTTACTTAAAGTTTTACATTCTGAGAGTCTGAATCCTCTTTACTGCTACTGCTCATCTCTCTTCCTGCACTGACTCAATGACCTTGCTTGAAAATCTCTATCAACAGCAGCACAACTTAAACATCCTCTATGCTTCCATATATGTTTTATTGTCTTTTTTTAAAAGCTAGTAGCATTTATGTACTACAACAATCCAGTATAGTCATTTGGATGAACAGCAGGGTTCCTTTTTTACACTTCCGCTGCTTAATCAACACAATCGTGTGTTTAACCATGTTGATTTGCTTCAATCTGAAGCATTTTTGATATTTTATGACCCCACTGACAGACAGAGCTTGATAATACATCAAACACTTCTTTTCTTTCAGCAGCAGCAGTAAAATACCTGGCGTAAAGAGTGCAGAACAGGAAAATGATCAATCCCACGATGCCTTGCGCATCCCACCACTGGGTGGTGCCGGGGGCTGAGGTGGGTCCTGGTGCTGGAGTTGGGCTGCTGGATTGGACCAAGCTCAACAGGCTGGGGTTACACTTCCGGTCTGAGGTGGGAAAGCAGGAAGTCGGGTGAGTACTAACAGTTAGCGATGAGAATTGTCTCCATTAAGACCACAACAGCATGTAGCTCTAAAAACATGTGTACTTGTTTTCTTTAGCTTTGAATACACTGCAGCCATACAGTGGCTCAATTATTGGACTTACTGGGGTTGTTGGTCATGGCTGACCAGGTGACATACATGGTGTAAAGGGAGATGAGGGAGGCCTGAAGCAGACCTGAGGTGGGCTGTGCCTCCTGTGGAGACGTGGAGAAAGCCAAACGTTAGAAAAGAAGGCAGCGTCTGTTAATCAAAGGTGTGGCCCTGCTCCTGCAGTCAGCATGTCTGTGTCTTTGGACATGATACTGAGCTTGCCCCTGCTACATCCATCTGAGTGAGTGTGTACAAAGCAGTTAGTGAATATTTTTTTGTAAAAATGCAGTTTGAGTGAAGCACCATCATAGTACCAGCCCACAAAGTCCTTTTATCATTAACACAAACCTCATTATCAAATAAAATCACATCAAGTGCAAGTAACTGAAGTTAGAAGTGAACTCAAACAAATTTAATTTAACATTACACTGGACAGCTGTAATAGCCTGAATTAGTCACCTGATTACTGATCTTTTCTCATGAGAAAAGTCTTTTCAGTGATTTTTTTCTCACTTTCTTTGCTACGGCACAGTGAGCGGCAGACAATGCTCCAGTGAAGTTGTCGGGGCTTTAACATACGGTGGCCCTGAGAGGTCAAATGCACCGCAAACAGAAAAGCGCTCCAAAAGCACACAAAACACAATGGAATTGAATAAAACACACTGCAAAGAGAGAAAAAAAAATGATGCAAAAGCTACAAAAAAATAATTACAAAACACAACAGCGTTTCTGTGTTCAACGTTTCTGGGGAGACAGTACCATGACAGAACAGCTGTGGAAGTGACAAGCTAACAGTGAACAGCTAATAGCAAATGTATCTACGGTGTTATATGAATCATGTGTTTAAAACTTGCATCTTTTTCTCCCTACAACACTGATGAACCCTCAGTTGCTTCTAAGTGTATCTCAGTGCAATCCTTTCTGTGATTTCTGCAGCTGGTCCGTGGTGTTATTGCGACCCCAGAATCACTGCCGTCGTGTTTTGCAAGTTTTTTCTTAAGTTCCAATCCGTCTGACCTCTCAGGGCCACCACATTAACGTGGCAGCAGCTTTTTCTGTAAATTATAGAAGTCTATCTCCTCAAGTTTCTACATCACCTGGACTTTGGGCAGAATGGACACAATGGACACAATGATGCAGAATATGAGGTTGAGGCTGATGAAGACTTTGTGCTCTGTGCAGTCGTCAAGTTGGGTGTAAAAGATATAGAAGAGCACAATGGCTGTAAACGCCAAAGCGTAGTTGATGAAGGTGACGGAGAGGAGAGCTGTGGGGACAACACAAGAACAGAATCAGAGACAATCGTTTTAAAGTGCTGGGTCGTATAGTAACACTGACTCACTGAAGTATCAGCTTCTTGATCAAAATCCTAGACTTTTACAGCACAACCTCAAAGTTAGTTCAGTGGCTTTTATGCAGATAAATTATCTGTATAATGATTAAGGAAAAAAAAAAGTAGTACATGTAGTATTATACATAGCCTAATCTTACATAATATCCCGTACTATCCCTTATCTGGGAAACTCCAGCTTCTCCACAGAACTATCACTTGAAGATCTGGTAGTATTATACCTGCAAACCAGCACTTGGTGTTTCCTTCCTCCGCCTTCTCGAGCCAGGACTGGTTCCAGGAATGGGCAAAGTCAATCAGTAGGATGAGCTGGATGATGATGAAGATGAAGGAGCCCACCATGCCGAAGTAATACCACACTTGTAGCAGACAGAATGAGATCGGTTAACTTTCCACAAGTTTGCTCTCTGTGTGGTGTTACAGACATTTGTTTACAACAACATGAATCTGGATCAGGAGCATCGTCATTAAAATCTGATCAGGCCTAACAGATAAGACACGTTTCCATGGTAATGCAAATTCATGTGAGATAAGCCCTGTACTGATAAACAACTCTGAAAGATCTATCACAACAAAGCTAAAACTTTTATACTGAAAGACTTAATTTTATGAGTTACTGACGTTAGAGCTCAGCTCTCTTCTCTGTCGCTGTCCAGGAATCTGTCAATGCTGCATAGCATTGTGGGAAATTTATGCCAAGACTACTGGGTTCATACCAAGTTTTAGACATATCAAAAAAAACATGTAGATACTACTGAATGTCATACTCTACATCAGTTATGGACTAATACACTAAACAATACAATGGTATGTAACTGAATACTAATATAAGTCCCCACTTTAAGTTTCCATTTTCACAGAATTTCAAAAAGTTTAACTACGGGCATTAAGATTCAAGCTCGAATTTTATCAGAACTGTCCTCACTGTGGCTAAAACCATACCTGTATTAAAGTCTCCATCTGGAATGAAGAACGCTCCCACAGTTATACCAACCAGCACCAGAAACTTGAAGAACCAGAAACTGAGGGAAAAAAAATCAATGTTATTCCATCTATGTACACACAGCAAACCGGTTTATCAGTGTTTGTGTAAATGCATTCTTAAAAGGTGCAGTGTCCACGTTTGGCCACCAGAGGGCAGCATGCTGTGGCAACGTGGAGCAGAGAAAACAAAGCTGCAGCACTAACCCGTTCTGGATGGCTGCTCGGGGATCCTTGCTGCTGCGCACTCGGATCATGATGATGGAGAAGAGGAAGAAGAAGCAGGCCATGGCAAAGCACATGCGGTACACAGACTTGTAGCCCACGATGATGTCACAGTTCACCTTGTTCTCTATGCCAATTATGTGCGAACCGCCGACGCAGAACCCTGGAATCTGACGTGAACGCAAATAGGAAATTAAAGGGTGAAAGGGCAACGGTGGGGTACAACTGATTCATCTAGATTTATCAGGAAGCTCTGGGATAAAATAACCCAATTCAAACATCCAGTTAGGTCACTTTGAAATATCTGTGTTGATGGATTACAGCGGTTAATAAACTGTTTTCATAGCCATTAAATCTCATTCAACCTTTTTAAGATTTTCCTCCATGCCTGGCAGAATCATGATGATGGACACCAGCGTGCCCAGCAGCAGCAGGAAGGAGAAGGCCAGCCGGCTGATGGTGGAGTTGTATGTGGAAGGGCAACATGATGACAGCAGGCAGGAGGCCGAGCCGCACAAACAGGATGCCTGGAGAAGGACGAAAGAGAGAAATATCAGGACAGCTTCATATTTTATGCAACTCAGGGATTGGACTCGGGGGGTGTAGGATAATCAGGATAATGCATGCATGGCTTGCAAACACTGTGGTTAGGAGGGGGGGAAACAAAAACAACAAAAAAAGATACTGCTGCTGCTGTCAGGGGCAACCATCTTTCTCTTTCTTCTGCATGTTTTCAGGAGAGCAATGACAAGCCATTTTTTCCTTCCTGTGGTACTAATCAAGTCTGTGATTAGAGATGCCACCATAACAAATCTCTCCTCCTGTCTGTTTCTGATCCGGCGCTGCAAACCGGATCACGCAGGACTTCTGCATGATTCACGCGCTTGCTGCTGAGAGGTGCATGAAGCACCGAGGCAGAGACTGTAGCTGAGAGCAGCCATCCTTCACTAAATATAAGCATGCTCCAGAGGACACGAGCCCAGGGTGTAAACACTGCAGCTGCGCTGAAAAGCATTCGGTTTCTACGGCTGAGCCGGGCCTGTGCCACAGAGTGCTGGCAACAAACAGCATGAACTGAACAGCTGACCAAGTCAGTGACACATGTATTAAACCCAATCGTGAAGTTTCTCCAAGACTGCCAGAAGAAACCGGCTGTGATTGCCATGCATGTCAGCTAATTAAATATTTTGGTTTTACTGTACAACATGAGAAAAGGTGAATGGCAAACTTCAGCACACCTAGAATCTCTTCCAGAAGGTGGATTTAGTGCCACATTTAGAGAAAAACCGCTTGAACGGCAGTATTTGGTATGACCACCTTCATTCTTTAACACAGCCTCATCACTCTTAGGCAGGCTTTCTTGTCATTTCCTTCATCTGCAGGAATAGTTCTCCAGGCTTGCTGAAGGTCATTGAAAGCTCTTCTTTGGATGTTACCAGCCTTTTACTTTGTTTCCTGTCAGGATGATCCCACTGCTGCTGCTTCACTAATGTTGAGGTCTGAGCTCTGCGGAGGCCAATCCATGACTGGTAGTGTGTTCTGTTTTTATCCAGGAACACCAGGAATCGGCAGTTGTTTTCTTTGCTAATGTATCTGTTATGTGTAGACACAAAAATGGTTCAACTCTCTGACTAAGGTGCCTTTTTATGCTTGAATAATTTTTAGGTCAGCGTTACTGTGTCAACAAACAAAAAGATAAGCAAAACAAAAAAACACTCCCCATTAAATAAACAGGTACAACGATTGGACTAACAAAGAGAGTGAAAAAGCAATGTCTGGCTTCTTGAAATCAGAATACTGCACTATTTTTCAAACTGTAGTCATTTCCACATTTCCAGCTCTTAGAAACTGCAATAAATCTCAGACTCTGTCCTTAACAGCATGAATGATTTCCTCTTCTTGGCAAATGTGGTCATCAGAATGAGAAAAAAAAAGTTTCGGTTTTGGTTGACGTGATCTATGGCTCACCATCACAACGTATTCCTGCGCCCAAAACACACCACTGTTACTTTAGATGACACCGCGATGAGGAAGCGACGACATCTGAGTGTGTTAAAAAGTCAAAAGTTCAAAAGCTGCGACCTTGGATTTTGTTTTAGGACATTCGTTCGCTACATTTTCCTTGCAGAACCATCTCTCATACTTTAAATGTTCTAACATGTGACAGGATTTAAT
Source organism: Astatotilapia calliptera (assembly GCF_964374335.1). Classification (NCBI taxonomy): domain Eukaryota; kingdom Metazoa; phylum Chordata; class Actinopteri; order Cichliformes; family Cichlidae; genus Astatotilapia; species Astatotilapia calliptera. The sequence continues at coordinate 27,349,778 of NC_137442.1, read as the reverse complement.
GTTAGCTACCGACCCTGGATCCGATATTTGAATATGGCAGTTAAAATAAACAAATAAAATGTTAAAGTAGTGCTTGAAAAACTCAAAATGACGTTGTCTTGGAGGTTTTGTATATGCTTTGAAACACGGATCACAATCTTCAAATTGCCGAGAGGTAATCTAATCAGTTCCCACTGAATGACGTCTTCACTTACGTTTGATTTCAGTTTGAACAAGTCATTAAAAACGTTGGTTTTCATCACAATATGTTGTGTCAGAAGTCTCAAAAACTAGATCATCATTTGCACATGAACAGCACAAACAGTGATGCTGTTTTTTTAATGTGGCACGTGACTTTATATCTGGGGAAACTCCGGAAACTCCACCTTGGACAGCTAGCTGCGTCGTCTACTGATGTACTGACTGAAATGATGTGGGTCGTAGCCGCAAACCTCTCTCCACGTGTCTAAACTCACCATTCATAGTCACTCTAAAACACTAAACCAAGTTACTCACGTTATCTGCTAAAACGCTTCAGAAAGTTGATAATTCCGACGTCCCTCGAATCCAACTATCCAGCACAGATTTCTTTAGAACATTAAAGAAAGTATAAGATCAAAGTAAATGTCACAGGACATGTGTAGTGTTGAGTTTGTCAGTAGGCTAAAGGAAACGAATCTAATTTTAGCGGTTTCACTTGAAGTTGTGTCATTTCCCTTGCCTAATGTCGGCCTGCCTAGTAAAGCAAGGCAAAAGAATTAGATAAAAACAAAGAAATAAAGACGTTTAAAAACTACTACGTATTTCATTTGCCAACACGACAACTGGCAAATGTATACTTACACAACTTCCGAGTGAACCCAGAGCCAAACAAGCACCCATGATGTTTTAATTCCGTAAAAGTCCTCAAAGCTCGAAAAGTTCAGGAAGAAACTGACGCAAAACAATGGAGTCAGGTTAATTATGCGGAACACAGTGACAGACGTCCGCACGAGATTTTCAAATTAAAAAAAATCTTTGTCTGCAAGTACACAATTCAGGGATAATCCATAACTGAAAACACAAATATTTCAGTTAATCATACATTTTTGCATTAGTTTACACCCTCATATGAAATACAAATAATCCGCGGAACGTTCTGTTGCTGTTAAAACTGTGGCTGCTCTGTTTTACTTTGACGCCTAATCGACTGTACTTCCGGCACTGTTTGGCTAAATTGGGTAAAACTGCGCGCAGGACAGTTTTCTCTGGGGCGTTACTGTTAATAACCAGATATTTGGCTTTTGGATCCGTGAGTTGTCCCTCCAGAAATGTGGCCAATTATGTGCTAATGCGCAATAGCGAAAACGCCCTTCTTTTACAGGCCTTCAAACACCTAAACCCAAACGTATATCACGTTTTCTTAGAATTCCCTACTAAATTTCTCAGTGAACTATGGTCAAGTAAAAAGAATAGTCATTAAAAAAGCAGAAAGACAATATTAAATAGCATTATTATTATTAACAATGATTTTATTATATGAAAAACATGTTTCCTATTATGTTGTATAGCATATCTGTTTTAATGAGTGTTCTCTAAAACCATAGGGTGTTGTGTCGTCATCCATTTTATTGACATTTTAATTCTAGTGATCATTTTATAGTGTTCCTTTAAATGCCTTAACATTTAATGTCATAGTGGTAAAGAAATGTTAAATACATGTTTATTTGATGTATTACAGCTTACAGCACAAATAAAAAAAGAAAAGAAAAAGTAAAAGTAAATTTAAAAAAAACTGAAGGTGAGTTTAAAGCAGTAGGGTGCAAACCTCCATCTGTTTGTGTGCCTGACCTTCAGGGACGCGGTGAAGGTGTTCAGCTGTGAGTAATTTGTTACGGTGCAAGGATCTATTTTCCGCCTCTTCACACTTGCTTTCTCTACCAGATAAAAAGATGTTCAAATCAAACCCTTTGATACATAAAATCATGACTATAATCAATCCGATGTTTTTCCAAACATTCCGTGTCCTGTCATTAGACTTGTTCTAGATGCCATTTGATAATAAGAGGTCCACTGAACAACGTATTTAGAGTGTAAAATTGCCTGTTGACTAAAACAACCTCAGAAAGCGCTTTGCCATTACAGCATCGCTCTTCTTCTCTTAATGTTTTAAGGTGGAAGCCTTAAACAGCCTTGGCATGCATATTGCACTCTCACTGCAATCTCTGCAGTAGGAAGGATTGAAATATTTGTGGTATTTAGGACTAAAGACATATGGTGGACTTATCTGATTTAGTCAAAGGGCATGTAAACAAGTGATACTGCTTCTGATCATCTGAACGTATAAAAAAGGCGCACCCCTCACTCATAAAACAATGGTACAAACCTTTGAGCCACAAGACTAAGCCCAGAAAAGAAAAGTAACAACGGAAATTGTAGCAAATTACCTTCAAAATAAAATAAAGCTATTCAGATCAATGACTGTAGAAAACAGATTACAGAAGGCAAAATCAATAATTTTAAGAGGTGGAATCTGTTTTGATCACGATAATTGGTTTGTGTTGATTTCATGATTGTTAAACATCTGCGATAATTTTGTCATGAAGGGTTTTCAAAAATTAAGGAAGAGAAGAGGGTCAATATCTATTTGGTAAGTAGAAAATGATACAGTAGCCAAAGGCTTACAAAGGTTATTATGTAAGGTTGCCATTCTTGTACACTTGTGTTTTGGTTTGCACTTTGCACCTCCTTACACTCAGCTGCACAAGTCTGCCCTTTAACTTATGTTATTATTGTTGTTGTTGTTGTTGTTATCAATAATAATAATAATAAATCATCTATATGCTATTTGCATATTTTTAATTGGTTGTTTTCACATTTTCTATTTTATTTAGTCAAACTCTTCAAGCTTTCCAAATCCCTCCTGCTTGTTTTTAACTTTTTATGGCTGTCACTGTCGTCCACTAAATACAAAGCGGATTTGCTGTCATTGTAAAATTACTTGACATTACAACTAAGTACTGCTTTATTTTTTTAATCCATATATTCAATGAATCTTTCTGTTTCTGTCATCTTGCCTACTTTTTCTAACGCTTGCTGTTGCTCTTATTTTGAAGGCCGAGTTACCCTCTCTTCCTGTATCTCCCGGCCTAAGCACGTGCGTCTTGACCCGCCTCCTTGTTGCCGCTGCTGAGCGCGCAGTGAAGCGTTCCTCTGTCCGTGTGCTGTCACCGCTCATCATTTAGTCCACCGTGCCGCGGGTCCGGCGCTGTCATCTGGAATGAGGCGGTGTGGTGTGTCGTATCGGACGGACTCCTTGACACTGCGCACATTCTCTTCTTCGTCCCTGCGGAAGATGGTGGCTGGCGGCTAATTCCAACTTCTTACTCCTTGGAGGTCCCTTATGCCCCCCCTCGCCTGAAGCGCACTGAAATCAGTTGGTGAGTGTTCGTCGTTGCGCACATATACCTACACTTGTTCTGCTCTACAGGTAGGACAGCAGACTGTTGCCTGCTCATGTGCCTCCGAGGCAGACTGCAGGAGAGCTGCTGGTTCCATAGATTAAAGGCAGGGTGGAATTATTGTGGCATGCTGGAGCCATTATGTGCGCCGAAAGTGATTAAAAAAGAGAGAGAGAAAGCAACAGGAGCATCGACTTATCTGCCAGCAGCACTCACATCTGGCACCAGCTGAAGGCTCGTTCAAACCGAACAGCACCTTATTGTAAACGTTGACAGGTGTCAACTCCAGCAGCCTACCTGTCAACTCCGTATGAGCTGGTAGCACTGAGCGCATCAGCTGTTCACATAAAAATGCCACAGGCTCCCAGCAGCGAGGTTGATGGTAGCTGGATTATCTGCTTTGGTTTATTAAAAGGTGGGTAAACTGTGACCTTCAGGCATGAAGTGTTGAGATAATTCTCAGGCTGCGTTTAAAATGATTGAAAACAATGATGGATGTTCGCAGGAGAACAGGCTTTTGGTTTCATTTTAAAGGAGACCTTTTTTTCATAAGGATACAGATACATAATCTACCACAAACATCACTACAAGAGGCTGGAAACTCTAAACCTTCACTAAAATTAATCTTTTATAATGCTTCATACCTGCCTGTTATATATTAACAGGTGACACTGTTAAACCCTTTAATCTACTAAACTCTTAATAGCCTTGCTATGTTTGTCCTTATCCATGAGTTTCAGACCCCCTAGTGAGCAAAGGGCCTTGAACAAGCCTCAGTCTTTATGCTTTGGTGAAGCTAAACATGTTCCCAAAAACAGCTCAGGATTTAAAACCCTGTCTGCCTGCCTCTCTGTGTTGCATCGTCTTGCACGAGCTCTGTAGTGAATCATAGTTGTACAATGTCAGGTAAAGAAATTGCAGTCCGGGGTCGGCCTGGGTGTTAGCAGAGCCTTCCTATTTTTCATAGTCATTTTAGCTCCGAGGCACTTGGTTTCAATTTATGATTTCACCCTGTGTTAATTACATCACCATGAGGTCATGTTTGAGAATCAGCCTCAGTTCTGATCAGTAGCTGGCACCAGTGGGGCTTTTTTTTGGCCTCTGTGATGCAGTGATACCTGTCAATCACGCTGTGTGGGCAATGCGGTCTCAAACCAGTGGCTCCCTTTGTTTTTCACAAAACCACTAAAGGAATGTGAAAATTAAACTCTTGATTTTGCTGAACCTCAATAGCAGTGGATGTAGACACATATATAGTTTGTCTTCATTAAATTAAAATTGACTATATTCAAAGCTGTTGGGCTGCTATTTGTTATGAAATGGAATACTTTTAATTTTATTTGTTCTTGGATAGGTAAGGCTCAAAGTGGCCCGCAGAGCTTTCTAGTTACTCTATTTCAATGTGGGCCTACACATTTTTTCTTTTTCACTGTTGTTCTGTTTTTCTAGTATTTAAAATAATCAAATATTGCAGTGATTATAGTTAAATAATCCTCCTAACCAGCCAACTGCAGAATAGTCACATGTGGTAGAATATTAATATATATCGATAGGTTAATTTATACTTAATAGGCGGTGGCGACTTCATTAAGATAAGATTAGACCTTAGAGTATAAAGCTCCTTGAGGCAACTGTTGTTGTCATTTTGACACTGTATAAATAAAACTGAATTGAATTAGACAGCATGTACTTTATTTATTCAAACATCGGAAAATTTGTGACAACAGTTAAAAATGTTTTTGAGACAATAGACATGGCTTAATAAGCAGGTATTATAACGCTCCATTATGTCTCAAGGCTCCGTACCTTTTTGTTTTTTATGTAGGAAATTGTTGTAAAATAGCGCTTTTGTAAAGATTACCAAACCCTGCCCGTGTTGTTATTAATTTTTATTCATTTATTTTTGAGTTTTGGTCGTGTTTATTGTAACTTATTCGTTCTTCTACAAAAGGAATCCTTTTGATGTTAAAAAAAAAGACCTATTGTAACCTTTTATACTGTATAGTCACAGCAGTGTTGGCAAACAACTGCCTCAGCAAGATTAGCATTTATCTAAAGTTGTGTTTCTAGCTATTTGAAGAATATTGTCATTACTTAGTGGGGCTGTTTAGGTTTCATTCAACTCCCAGTATGATACCAGGAATTTGGAAGTGGGTAACAGTTGCGTAATTCTCGGTTTAAAACAAAAAATAGAGCCGATCTGATTTTTATTGGTAGGCCAGTATTATTGACCGATGTTAACTATTTGCTGATCTATTTGCTAATAAGGGAAAATTTAACATTGTACATTATTTTACGTTGTACAGTTTTCCACCAGAGGGCACTCAGCAGTATTAGGAAAACATACGTTTGCAACCCCATACATAAACGCAACAACCAGCTAAATGGAGAGCGTCAAAGAGTATAGTACACATAACAAAAGTTAGGGAAATCTGTTTATGTTTCGTGTGTCTAAAAGAGCAAAAAAAACAAAACCTGGCTGATATATTAGAATATTTTGGATTTTTAAAATCACCAAATATTGTTACTGACATTGATCTTAAAAATCCTATATACATATAATCCTATAATATAGGATTATATGTATATAGGACCTATATACATATAATCTTATATACATTGGGCTTTAACCAAAATGGCAAATGAGTTCCATTTTATGACAGAAGCCTGGGTAATGAACAGCATCTATCTTAGGTTATGAGCTACTAGTAACTTGGCCTAAACAAGAAACTTTTATTCTTGTTCATGCTCTGCCAACTCTGGTCAGAGCAGATAGTTATTGTGCTTGTGATATTCCAAACGTGTTGCCACCTAGGAAGTTGCAGAATACCCTCTGGTAATTTGTTGAATGCTGGTGCCAATAGATCACCAAATAGCTAAGATCACCCAATAATATCGGACTGCCAATAAATCAGTCAGGCTCCACTTTTTGCTAAACAGTCTCAATGAGAGCAGTGCGAATAAACCAAAACAAATGAACAGCGAAACCAAAACAAGTAGCTAAAATAGGCTCAAAAGCTTTGTAAAGCTGCTTACATAAGAGGTGTCACTTTTAACGTATGTTGTTGGCTTACATTTAGCTTTAAATGAATTGACCATTTTGTTACATTAAAACAAATCTTTCTTAAATAGTGATCATACCAGCTCTGATGTTGGTAAAATACAAAAACATAAAAGTTTCGAAGCTTTTCAAATGTACTTGTGTAAGCATTATACGATGCAGGAGTGGAAGGATTGTACTGCATCCTGGTCTTTCTTGAGAATCAGTCTTCACGTCACTTTGTTTTAACATTGATGATGGCCGACAGATGATGGCATCACACCATGCTCTCCTCCCACCCGTTGTGATTTCGCAGTCCCAGAAGTGCCAGATGTGGTTCGTTGCTCAGTCCTTTATCAGTAACCTCCTGAAAACAGTTCCAGTCAGCATAATTTTATCTTTTACAAGAACCAAGCATGCCAATGTTATCAGTAATCAGGTGACTGCTCTACCTATAAAACTGTTTAATCTTCAGTGGCCTCCACATTGCTGAGCAGCTTATCTTCAGCTCTTATCTAACAGTTCCTCTCATTAAAAGCCAAGACTGAGTAAGAACTAGCGTGTATCGAAGTTTAAGCAACACTGATGATCTTTAGACCAAAGATATTAAAAGCTGATGTGTTGTGTTGAGCAAAATTCTGTAATAATTCTCAAAACTTGAACATTTTGTTGGCAAAAAGATTGGAGGGATTAGTTTACAATATATGATAAGTGGACTGGTTTTTATATAGCGATTTTCTACTTGAGCACTAAAAACACACTTTAGATTGATTCTCAACAGCAACTTTAATGACTAATTTATTACAGATTACGCATTAACAAATTTACAGTATGGAGGTTAGCTATAAGCCATTTATCCAGCTAAAATGCACCATTGTCGGTAGTTCTAGTGTTTAGTTTTTTTTTAATGTAATTAGGTAGTCTAACGAGGTAGTCCTGCTGCTAATACCACAGATTGTTTTAGAGGTGGGAGAAAATGTCATACTTAGCCATACTGCTAAACTATTGCAATACTTTTATGATATTAAAAGTTAGATTAAAAATTGCTGTTATTCTAAAAGGTTCATCCACCAATTTAACCCACTAGAGCAGAGGTGGGCAATTCCAGGCCCCGAGGGCCGGTGTCCTGCAGGTTTTAGATCTCACCTTGGGTCAACACACCTGAATCACATGATTAGTTCGTTACCAGGCCTCTGGAGAACTTCAGGACATGTTGAGGACCTAATTTAGCCATTTAAATCAGCTGTGTTGGTTCAAGGACACATCTAAAACCTGCAGGGACACCGGCCCTCGAGGCCTGGAGTTGCCCACCCCTGCACTAGAGTCACTATTTAATAACTTATAGTGGTGGCATTTATCATCTTGCAGTAAAGAAGATGAAACTCAGAGGTTGTAAATGGCAAACAGCAGGAGAAAGCTAACAACGGAGCCACTAAACTAATCCGATGCATTATTAAAACTGAATGATAACGATAGACACACACACCAATACCATAATGGAGTAATGACATCATGGCACTTTGACTTTTTGGAGATATTGTTTTCTTATTGGGTTATACAGATATTTTAATATGTAAGTAACAATACTGTAATCGAAAGGACCCGACGCGACTCAGAAGGTCACGTTTTGCTTTTTATTATATTCACAGTGTTTCTGTGACTTTTCACTGTGCGCTTCAACACTTTGCAGTGCTCACTGTTCCGACTTTGCACCGGCTCTTTGCTCCAGCAGCTCTCTCCTCCTCTGCGGCCTGGCCGCTACTGAAATAGGGAAGGCATGATTAGATGATGCTTGCCGGCTGCGAAAACCAACCTTCCCTGACACCACATTCTGAACCCGCTGCTCCACTCCTTCCCTGCAGCTGAGCCACAAACCACACCAGCCACAGATACATTTAAATAATAATTGTTATAAAAATCTTTATGATAAAAAACACATATACACACTCACAAATGACATGTTCATCAGAATATTAAGTACGCTAATGATCAATCAGACTTTATTTATGCAGCACTTTGCAAAGAAATCAACTCGGCTCAGAGTGTTATAAGTAACTGACAAAATCTTGACAAAAAAATCAATGCATTTAGAAATGACCGTATCCACAAAGCTGATGAATCTAATTTTGAAAATGATCAGCTTGTTTCAATTTCAGTTTATTTTTATTTATATAGTTGCTTTAAAGCATTTTATATGGGAAGATAAAGAACCTACAACCTTAAAGAGAAAACACCAACAATCAGACATTCCTTTATGACAAACCTTTTGGCAACGGCGGGAAGAAAGAACTCCCTTTTAACAGGAAGAAACCTCTAGCAGAACTTGACTCAGAGAAGGGCAGCCATGACAAGTGATAGTTATCCTGCTGGAGGCACTTTGTTAACTTCTTTTAGTCCTTTGAGATTCAATAACCCCAACCCTATGTTTTGGAGATGGAAAAAACTAAATTTGGAAAAAAAAATTAAATAGCACCCCCCTCAGTTTGGAAAGGATTACAAATCTATTAGGGTTTACATTTGCCAAAATAAATCCGCCTTGATGATCCCCAAGAATTTTGGGAAAATATTCTGCGGACTGTTGAGGTCTGTTTCATTTTTTGGAAGCTTTCTGTTACATCTGACATGAAACTAACAAAGAATGTTATAAAAAATAACATCACACCAACAGTTAAACATGGTGGTGGTAGTGTGATCTAGGGATACTTTGCTGCTTCATGACCTGGACAACTTGCCATAATTGATGGAACCACGAGTTCTGCTCTCTATCAGAAATTCGTAAAGGGGAATGCTCAGAATGTTTCAGTGAGACTTATGCTCTGGCCCTTCTTTCATAGCTCAAGACTGAAAGTAAAGGACCACGTGTTGTTTTGAAGCTGCGATGTGTGAACACATCTGCTGTCTGCCTTAAATTTGTGCTCGAAGATGGATGAAGTTTTGATGAAGATGGGCCCACTTTTAAAGTTGGAATTTCGACTCTCTGCTGCAAGAGAGAGACGGCAACAGCTAACTGTCGCCTGTCGCTAACAGTTTTACCACCAGGTGCTGAATGCAATTCCCATTGATTATGGGGTTTGCCTATTTGAGGTTGGAAGCAGTAATTTTCTGTGCAAAATGCAAGTCATTCATTATTCCTATGTATTGACCAGTGACCTATAAGAGTGTAGTCCAAGCCGCTACTTCTGTAAAGCCTGTTGCCCTTTACTGTGACCTATGGCTTGCTGCCATTTAGCTGCTGCTACTTTTATCTTTCTGCCATTAAAACATGTCAGTCAGTTCTTTTCCCACCTGGCTGTGGAGGGCATATGAAATGGCAGGGATGTTTTGCTGAGATGCAGAGGACAGCAGATGATAATAGGAACAGAGGGTTGTGTTAGACTGTTCTGACCTCAACCTCTTCATGTCTGTTTTCACAGCAGCCCTGCCTGATGCAAGGCAGTGGGGTGGCAACAAAACTTCATAGCATGCCACTGCCTGACTCTATGGGAAAGGACGGGGGTTCATCAGTGTCATCTCTCCTGCTGCCAGCTTATCCATACTGATTAGATGGGAAGGGAACAGTCGATGATGGGATTGATGGTTTGCTATGGAGACAAAGGCTTTTTTGTAATTCCCAAGGCATCCATCAAATCCACAGGTCAATGACCCTATCAGTGTATCAGACCATACAATAGAATCCGCTGCTTCGTTTTTCTCTGTAATTATAGCGTGAGATGCTTACTGCCCCAGAAACGGGCACAGCATCTCAAAACAGTTTGTCAGACATCAACCATGTGACGAATTCATTCTGCTGATTGGTAAATGAAGAGGCTGTCAAAGAGTGAAAGGTTCAGATGTTTCAGTTTCAGTGTTTCAGTGGGCACCATTGAGAAGTGTTTGGTTGAGGAGGCCTCGCTGTGGCTGTACCTGGCAACTTGGCACATTTGCATCTACGTATGGCAGCAAGGTGGAAATATTAGAAAATCTTAAATGTTCAATTAAAACATTCTGATTTTTAACAGTTAAACCCACTGTAGATTTGTGATCTGTCCCGATTCTCAAAGGGAAAGAGAAGAGCTTTGACATCCATTATACAACTAATGTTCTTGAACAAATATTCATTGAACCTTCAAGAACTCAAAAGGTTTTTAGACTACTACTATTTCAATGTGAGAGTCTTTATTGAATACTTCCATTGTTATTGGTAGTTGGCAACTGCCAACTGCTGGAGGTTGCTTGTTGTCACTATGTGAAAGTGGTTACAAAGCTATATAGTACTGTATGGAAGTCCTGCTTGGGATTGCTTTGGTAACTAGGAAATTTGCTCAGGTGCTAGGCAAAATAGATCACAGAGGTTTGTGGTGCAGCACAAAACATTGTTCCTGGGTTTCATTGCAGATTTTCAGCTTTCATGACCACTTGGAGGTTATTTGCCATCTCCTAGCAACCAAGATGATTATAAGGAGGTTTTTGGTGCAGTACTCTTTGCGATCATGTGACCAAGTTCCAGCAACCACATGCCAACCATTCTAGGAATACACATTTATCCCTTGCAAATGGGGGGTGCCAAGGGGTTAGCAACAAATGTTGCTCTGCTGCAGACACAGAATTGAACTAAATAAATTCAGCTGCTTAGATTGCCCTTTTTTGTTGTAGTCAGAACTGTTGATCAGTGTATCCTTACTAATGATGAAAATACTTTATTCTCTTAATCTGCTGCTCTCCTTGCCTTTGTGGGGCTTTATAGTACACTGTTTGGTATTGTGGTTCACCCTCACCTCCCTCATATTGTTATTTGTAGCTAATAGCTGTTTTCAAAAAGAGAAAAATCCACACACTCACATCCTTCTGGTGTCAGATTAGGCTCTAATCTGTTCATTTCTGGCACTTTGAAAACTGGAGATGTGCAGCTGTGCCATGGATGTTATTTTTCTCTTTTGCTGTGAGTAGGGCTGGGCCATATCATACCATTCACGGTAACACCGGTATAATGTTGGGCAACGATAAGAAAATGAAATATCGCGATAAAATATGGGTAAAACGCCCATGCGCAGTGCCTTTGTTTTTCAATCCTTTGATTTTTCTGAAAATCGACAGTGCCCCTTATAATCCCGTGTACCTTATGTATGAATTCTGGTTGTGTTTACTGACCTCGAAACAATTTTATGTCGTACACGGCACTCGAAAATCTGTCAACTGTTTTAGTACGACTAAGCTACGAACCCGCACCGCTTGATGGATTGTCGGAGCATTACGGCTATCGTAGGCAGGAGCCTCGCGGAGTGATACGTACTGTGCTTCAACATAATATTACCGTATTGTGTGTGTGTATAACCTCTTTTTAAGTTTTGTGGATATTATACGTGGTTATGCTGAGGATATGTCGGCCAATTTCCACTTGAAATGCCTTTTGGTTAAACTGTCAGCAAGGAATTTGTATTTGCACTGTTAAATTTTTATATAACTTTAATGCACATAAAAACAGCTGCTTGTTTAAGTGTAAATACATTGATGGGGTTTTTCTTTTTGCACTAATAAAGTTGTGGAGTTGTAAAGTATTTTGTCTAGTGTCAATTATATCGTCAGTTATATCGTTATCGCAAATTTTCAAATGTATATCGTGATAAATATTTTTGGTCATATCGCCCTGCTCTAGCTGTGGGGGCTTTTTTCTGGAGAGACGGTTTGAAAATGCTGACCATTGTTCCTCTATTTAAACTATAGAACACATATACAGCCAATGACATTCCTTGCACTTTTCAATGTTGTGGATTCCTGATGTAGGTAAACAGGTTATATTTTAGCCCTATTTCATGTCTGGTCACTGAGATATAGTTGCTGTTGTTTTTTTCAGGAGAAGCTAAAGGAAATGCTGGGAAAATGCTCTTTGCTGATAAGTTTAAACTTCAGTATAGAATTGGCTCTAACATCCTCCTCTATCACTGTTAGGTTAGAATTAGGAGGTCAGTGCAGCTTTAGTCACAAACAAACCCAACACAAAAGTGAGATGCCTCTGCTGACATAGGGTGACAGCTCTGTGTGCGCATGTGTGTTTGTGTGGACCAATGCCCCAATTGCCCGGGCAGCACATGTAGCTGCATCCGCCTGTGCCACATCGCTGCTGACACAACACTCTCTTCAGAGGATGCCTCAGGGTGGATGATGGCCTTGGTTGCACTTTGCAAAGCAACAGGTCTTATGCCAATATATTGATATGACAGCAGTATGCACTGTCCTTCTTGCATCATGCATGTGCTGTGTAGCAATGGATATTACTAATTTAAGACTGTATACATACTATAATAATTATCATGCCAAAATTTGGATAAAAATCAATTTATTAATGCAAAATGTTCTTTATTGTCAAGATTTCTCAGATTTATTGTGTATCAACATTGGTTTTGGACTCTTGTTTAGAAAATAGTTAGCAAATAGCTTTTTGGACTCTTAATATCACCAGTGGGATTATAAATGATAAACAAAAACCTATCATGTATCATGAGTATGCTAGTTATTCGGATGAATCGTTAATATATAGGGCAAAGGTCATGAAATAGAACTCACAGATTCCTAATCTGAGTCCAAAGGTTTAAAATGTTTTCTAATTCTTTCTGATCCATGTGCACCTTAGTTTGCTGTGGGGAAAAAAAGCATGTGCTCTGTTTCTGATTTAAAAAAAATATTATTATTTTTTTTTAACAAGGATAACTTGAATAAATACAAAATGCAGTTTTTATATGTTTTCATTAGATTCCAAACCTACCTGGCCCTATGTAAAAAGTAATTGGCCTCTAAAACTAATAACTGATCGTGCCACTGTGGGCAGAAAAAACTGTAGTCAAACATTTGTGATAACTTGCAACTTACTTCGTTGCAGAATTTTAGCTACATTGGATATTTCTTGAGTTTTTGAGCCTGGACTTTTAATGGCTCTAAAATAAAGGTGGTTGAACGGCCAAATCAGAGGTAGACTTGTAAGTGTGTTTCAGATCATTGTCATCTGAAGTGTAAAACACATGAAACTCATGGCCAGACATTCTCCTTTAGGAAGAGAGCAAAACTCATGGTTCCATCAGTTATAGCAAGTTGTCCGGGTCCTGAAGCAACAAAGCAACTCCTGACCATCACACTACCACCACCATATTTGTCTCATCTCTCTATATACTGTACTGTATATAGCAGAGATGACAATAAAGTTTACTTTGACTTTGACTGTTGGTGTGATGTTCGTTTGTGAAATGTCGTGTCAATGCAGAGAATATTTTGTCCGAATTCCTGGGGATCATCAAAAAGGTTTTTTGGCAAATGTGTTTGTATTCTTTTTCTTAATCAATAGTTTTAGTCTTGGAACTAAATTGTAGATGCCATTTTTTGCCCAGTCTCTTCCTTATTGTCGAGTCATGAACACTCTCCTTAACCAATAGAAAGCTAGGCTTGTAGTTTTTTAGATGTTGTTCTGGGTTCTTTTGTGACCTCCTAGGTGAGTGCTTGATGCACTCTTAGAGTAGTTTTTGCTAGGCTAGCCATCCTTAGGAGGGGTAACACTGCTAAGTTTTCTCCAGTTTTGGATAATGGTTCTCAGTGTTGTTTGCTGAAGTCCCGAAGCCTTGGAAGTAGTTTTCTTTTGTTTTGAATCCAGATAGATGGATGACAGTAACGTTGTCTCTCATCTGTTAAGTTTCTTTAGATTGTGAAATAAGTGAGAAATTAGGAAAGGGCGAATATTTTTCACAGTACTGTATGTTTCCTTTGTTAATCTGTTTGCAAGGGTTTTTACATGTTTATTTTTTTTACCATGTTATTCCTGGAGGACTCCTCTCGAAGTTGGATCAAACTCTTAAAATTAATGTTTTTTTAATGACGTAACTCAAATAAGATAAGTATTATAAGTTGCAACATTAAGTTCAAAGACATCTATATTAGTGTAGTTGTAAGTTTAGTTTTCTTTTTTCTTGATTTCTTTTTTTTATAGCTGTCTGTCATTTAATTAATCGATTATCCTTTTCGATGTTGAAGCCTTTCATTGAACTACCAAATAAACAAATTGACGCTCGCTTTCTGGCCAGATTTGTGGCAGCACTTCTGCTATCATTTAGTTTGTATTTAAAAAATAAAATGCAGACAAAATGGTAAACATTAGTTTTTGACTCCCAGTGAAAATAGTTTTCTTTACAAATAACTCTCTCACTGAACTAACACAGCCAATCCCTCAACATGTTTGTACTCTCTGCTCATATTGCCTTCATGTTAAATATTTTTTTCTTTTTAAAGAACTTATTTTAACATTGAACTCAACAACAAATAAATCCTCCCTAACAGAGAAAGTAACGTCAAGGGCCAAATTACTTTATATGTCTTTACATCAATATATGGGCCACAAGTAGCGCTGAAGTGGGCTGCTAGTGGTCCTGGGCTGCGAGTTTGAGACCTCAGGTCTAAGTGGTTGATAACTTAAGAAAATTTGGTGGTTCATTAAAGGAAGCATTGTGATTTTGTAAGCCATGTATACAGAAAAATGCAGTAAAGATGGGGACATCCTTACTTTTAGTTGATGGTATGGGTCAAGCTCCAGTGTTGAACCTTACATTTGTCACTAAATACAAAATGCGGATACCCTTAAATTAATATTTACAATGAAGGCTTTTAATTAAAAGTTGCACAGTAACCCTGACATCATCAGAATTATTTAATGGCCTGTATTTGTATAGCGCTTTACTAGTCCCTAAGGACCCCAAAGCGCTTTACACATCCAGTCATCCACACATTCACACACTGGTGATGGCAAGCTACGTTGTAGCCACAGCCACCCTGGGGCGCACTGACAGAGGCGAGGCTGCCGGACACTGGCGCCACTGAGCCCTCTGACCACCACCAGTAGGCAACGGGTGAAGTGTCTTGCCCAAGGACACAACGACCGAGACTGTCCAAGCCGGGGCTCGAACCAGCAACCTTCCGATTACAAGGCGATCTCCCTCTTCTGTTACAAGAAATCAAGAAGATGAAACACTTTTCACAACCTGAGTAGAATTCCTACTTAGAAGTTAGATAATGTGTGTGCTGACCTGTAAAGGGCAAGTAAAGATCATGCACCGAAGCCACCAATCCATTCTCACCTTCACTTAGTCTAATTAGAAACACCACAGAGATCAATAGCAACAGTTGGGTAATGAATGGTGAAATACAAAAAATAGGTCATTGTGTAGGGTTTGACAATGTGATTTTCTAATATTTGACCTTTCCAATGCGGAGCTTATTTACGCACAGTCGAGATCAGTTCTTAATTAGAACGTGACGTTCAAAAGTCGTACTTCCCCCAAAACAGTCTGTTCTTCAGATCATCCCCAAAGCTTTTGCCAGCACTGCCTGCCAGCCATTCTCTACAGCTTTCTGTCAAGTGCGCTAATTGCTGTAAATAGCTGGGTGTTCTGTTGTTGTGATTGACCCTTCTGAAAAGCTGCTCAATCTGTCTCATATTTGGCAAAGTGGAGCCCATTTTATGGGCCTCGTTTTATAGAAAGGCTTGTTTTTGTTGCCACTGCACATTAAACATGGTTAATAACAGAGAAGGCGGTTTGCTTAAAAGGGCTTTGATGTGAAGTACTACTTGGACTTTACCAGTAACAGTATAGCTGAATGATATAAAAATCCTTGTTATGTTGTGGATTCTTTCTGAAACTCTGTTAGGACTGAATGATTGTGATACTGAAATCCTTGTTTTTCCTCGTGAAGGATATACACCTTTCTCATCCTGCCATCTCAACTTTCCAGTCTTTGATGTCACACATGAAGTTTCTTATGACCGATCCAACATTTGGATGATATATTGGTCTGTGCTGAGTTTATCGGCTTGAGACTCATCATAATCCTGCTTAGGTGATTACAAAGAACGAACAAACACATGTGTGCTTTGTATAATTCTAAATGATGAGTTTCATTTAACACTGAGGATGCACCAGTAAACCAACTGTCGTTAGAGTGGTGGGCCTCTCATGTTAGCTTAAACATATCCCCACTGGCTCCCAGTGGGAAAGGGGCCTTTTCTCGTGTCACCTGAAACACGTGATACTGGAATTCTTTTCCAAGTACCAGAAAATATGGAATTCCTAAATTATGATGTTAGGGCAAAGAGTCTAAGTAAGCCTTGATGACCCAGTGGACCCCCTACTTCTGTAGCCTTATAAAATATACAGTGAAGAGCCAGCAGCAGATTTATTTTGTTGTATTTCTAACAGTACTATGTAGAAACAAAGAGCTCTTCCAACTGAAAATTTGACTCTAGGGTTTAAGACGGCATTCATAATCATCTGCCAGATCTGTTACACAATACTCCTTGGCCTTGAATGTAACACTAGGTTACTATTTAACAAAGTAATCTACTTATTTCACTTTTGGAAAGGTTAAAAATAGAGAAGCACACTGCAAAATCTGTACCATGACTAGAGTACAATGCACAGATCTGTGGCATGTGTAAAAATTCAAAGCTGAAATCCCTGCCAAGCCTGTTTAAGATAAGATAACCTTTATTAGTCCCACACGTGGGAAATTTGTTTTGTCACAGCAGGAAGTGGACAGTGCAAAGTTATGAAGCAAAAATTAGAATACAATACGAATAAATACAGTACACAACTGTACAGAATAGAATATAATAAAATACTTAAGTTAGTCGCTTAGCTACAATTGGACAGTTCACTTGCCTGTGAAGTGAACTGTTTCACTTCACCTTCAGAAAGATTACCCTCTGAAATAACAATTACCATTAATATAGGGCCTTAAATGTGATTTATGTTTAGTAAATCATTTGTACATTTTCTTTTTTTGAAAAAAGGGATAAGATGTAACATTTTTAAGAGATTTTGTGCACCATCCAAGTCATCCTGGTTTTTATGTACATGCTCACCCCCCCCAAAAGCAAATTATCTGCAAAGTAAAAGCCTACGCTGGTGAATTTTCTGTCTGGTTTGTGAAACATAAAAGCAGGAAGCCTTGGTGAGAAGACAGGGCGCTCGGATCAGCGGGAAAGACGGAAGATTTGCCTGGATGTTTGTGAGATCTGAAAGGAGGCTGTGATCACAGTGTCTCGTTAGATCAGTCTCACCTCTCCCTTTTTCCTCCATTTCTGTCTCTGTCTCTCTCTTCACTGCTGCTGCTTAGGAAGAAAAAGAAATATTGTAGCTTTTTGAAAACCAACTGCTGATATCAGTGTCATGCTTCACCTCGTCTACGCTCATAAATGCATGACCTTCTGTGCACCTGGTTTAATGTGACTGAGATGATGAGGGCTATTTCCATCATTGCTTTGCTTAGTTGTGATTAAACGTATACCTTGATAGTTTTGCACTGCGTAATACTGCACGTCTTTATATTTCATCACTTTTGATTGTCTCAATCTTAAGACTACATGTCATGTAATCACATTTTTATTTTTATTAGAAAAAAACAAACATACAACTGCAGTTGAATGTTTCCTCCTCGGTTCCCCTCCTCCACTATATACTGTAGCTGCCTTCATAACAATGGTGCAGTTTCCATGGCAGCTACAGCATGTTAAGCTTTAGGATAACAGTTCAAAAAAAAGTCAGGAGAAGAACGGGGTCTAATCACAGGGTATGAGGAACTAAAAATAGCGAGGGACTTAATCCCAGGCATTATTTATTCATCTAAAACTTCTCGTGTCTGTGCCGGCTGTGTAAACATCACTTCTTTTGTAGCTCCTCTTCAGGCGGGCTGTTTTCCAGCCTAAACCCCCACAGTCTTACTGACTAATACGCTGACTATAGGAGAAGAGGGATGGACATATAGGGGTTGGATTTAGTGTGGTGACACAGTCTGTTGAGGGAAACTGCTTAAAAACTGCTCAGGATTAATATTTTACTGTTCCTCCTTCCTGAGCGAGCATGAGAGTCAGCATAGCGGTGCACGTAACTATGAAAAACATCCGTACTGACAGCTGGCTGATGTGTGATTAAATATTTCTCTTGATGTTGCTGCAAATGGCGATAAAACGGCCTTATAATGTTACATTTAATCATTGCCAGCTCATATGCTATACTTGGTAAGAAGCTGTAGAGTGTGCAGTAGGTCTGCCTGTCACACTGCGAGAATGAGAGTGTGTTGTAGCTGAGCAGAGGTCAGCCTCAGGCAGCAGGCACGGCCAGATTGCTGTGCACGGGGAAGAGAAATCTATTATTGTCTCTTGTTTAGCGAGATGAATGCTTTGATGGATGTCACTTTGCAAAGTTACTACACTGAATTTGCTGGTTGATTAAATGGATTTTGCAGTGAAGAATATCATCAAGTGAGTTTAGGGAGTCCATCTACTTGAACTCAAATTTGAAGCACTTCATGTGAATATCTGTCTTTATCTGACTGCGTAAGTTATTAGTAAGGACAATTCCATTGTTTTCCAGCTCCGACGTCTTTTCTTGATAACGAGTAATTAGATTGGCACCCGCAATGTTGTGAAAAAGTATTTCCCTTAGGCAAAAAAAGTAAGAAATCAGGATAGGGGCAAATACTTTTACACAGCACTATATGGATGCACATCGATCAGTAATGTGAAAAACATTTTAACAACCTTTGCACTCAGATTATCAATGTGTAAGTCCAATTTCATGATCTTAGCCCTTTTTGTTAACAGCACATGTCATTGGTTATCGCTGATGTTCCAACTGGTATAATCAAAAGTCCAAAGTGTGTCGTTTTGTTTTTTTTAACTTCTCTGAACAACATTGCAGAACCAAAATACTTTAATATACAATAAAACTATGAAAATCTTGACTATAATGATAATTTTGTCTCAAAAAATGACTTTTATCCAATTTGTAGCCTGACATTTGTTTGTGTCAGCATGCAAACATTTATAGTGGCAAACAAAATAAAGAGAAAGAATTCAGGAAGGGGGCATAGTGCTTCTTTACTGTAATTAAACACTTAAGAGCTTTTTAATACAACCCACTTTCAAGCCTTCATACGTTGTTTTTATAAGTGCTTTTCTAACTGCCAAGGACACTTGGTCTTATGGTCTGAAGAAGCCATGGATCAAATAATCAACCTTGTGAATAACTGGCAACCCATTCTACCTCCTGAGTCAATGCCACCCTTGCTCCAGGTATCTGCAGATATTCAGTACCATCTGTTACCAGTGTTAAATTAATCAGCTGTATTCAGGACTTTCATTCGTTATGTTACCGTAAGTGCAATAAAATCTCTTCAGCAGTTGTTATCCTGCATGTAATAAGAGGGAGTGAGAGAAACTGTCATAGAAAGCATTGCTCTCACAGCTTATTAGTCACATAAACTTACTTAACCATCCAGCATTTAGATTGGAACCAGACCTATATGTGTGCTAGATATGAGCTTGGAGAATAATTTTCACATCACAATCGTTAACCATTTTATAGCTCTGGCTATAATTTCCATCCATGGACAAAATAAGAAAGAATGAAGGTATCATCTGGTTAAATATGGTCAATTCAATTTTGGGTGGCTTTGAATTGCTTTGAGTTAAATAACGTTTAATGGAGTGTTTTTACAGTTGCTGTATGTATGTATGTAATTTGGGGACACAGTGTCCTTATTTAGAATCAATTTCTAGTTCCCCTCGAGTGTCTTCAGTCATTGCACAGAGGAATGATTATGTGGTTATGAGGTTATGTTGTCCTCGGTGGTTTATATGGTTCCATTTAGAGAAATGGTGTCTGTTCTATTTAATGAAAAAAAAGAGAGATTTGTGCCAACTGTTTTCTTTTAAAATTAATATGCATTATTAGTCTTTTAGCGGATATGAATTGAACACTAAACACTCTGAAGTTGTGAAACATTACAAAATTAAACATACAGTAATTAAAAAGATTAATTATATACCTATATGTTTAGAGCCAGACTTTAGTTCTGCTCCCTAAATTTTACAACATAGTTATTTAAATTAAATCTTTTTGGATATTCCAGATGAATGCAAAGGGAATTCTGGCTAGCCTTTATTGATGGCTGAGCATTGCTACAAACATGTGGAACCGAGAAAACTAATCCAAAACCTAAACTGGGGAAAACAAGAAACAAGAAACCAAACTAGAAAACCTGAACCGCTGACTGAGAGCAGAGGTAACACGGGGGATGACAGGCAGACGGACCGATGAAGAACAAAGGATAACACACACTAAATATATACAGAGGGAAACAAGGAAATGGCACACAGGAGGGAGACACAGCTGAACCGAATCAACATGATGAGACATGGAGGACATAAGACACGAACCTTCAGTAAAACAGGAAACACGACACAGATTCAGAGACACGGGCTTTACACAGAGACATGACTGACTTGGAAACAGAGAGAACCTGGGAACCAAAACCTAAAAACTAGAAATCTTAGTCAAAGACATAACCAGATTAAACCAAAACGTAATATAATATTAATTAATGAAAAAATACTGAGTCATCAGAGTCAGGACCATGTCTGTTCGTTGCATTTTATATTGTAAATGTTAGCAGAGACGCTACCAAAAGCTTCAGTAAATGACATGCATCATATTGTGATTTGTTGGTAAAGGTTTGTTGGATCGACTTTCAAGTTTGGCATTTTCTCCACACGACAGAAGGGAAATTATGTTGACATCAGTTGTGTGGATGCACAGTCTAAGATATCGAGCTCTCAGCGTTGCTTTCTTTTTGCTACTCGTGGTTTCTTTCTGTTAGGACTGAGAGCTTTCTTGCTTAGCCTCCTTCCTCTTGCATTTCCATTGAGAATAGCAGGTGCGCCATTGTAAAAGCCAACAAGGCTTCTTCTGAAAAGACCCTTTCTCCTTGGCACCGAGAGCCTGTGAGGTTGGTTGGAGACAATGCCCTGTGCTGTTGTTGTCAAAACTAACCTCCAACATCAAATGTGTTTAGTGCTGTTTAAAGCCTTCCCTTTTAAAGCTCGAGAAGCAGACACGTGAAAGTGCTTTTACTCCATTTGCACATACCCACATGGCAAATGTAAGTGGATAATTTTAGCTGCATGATTATTTACACAGTAGCCCCATGACAGGATGTCTTTAGTACGTGGTGTATAATATGGTACAAAATAATAGCGGTGGCTGTGTTTAGGAATAGCCTGGATAGCAATTTGCAACATTAATGAGTTTTTATGTAATTGCAGAGCTGTGACGAGTTTGAAAGAAGAAGAGGAGAAAATAGACTTTACCTTTCCTCAGTTTTTTTTATTGTAAGCCAGCTTCAACCTCTGTTTTTTTTTATGAAAAGACTTGTATAACATAAACCTTTTGCATAATTCACCTGCAGCTTGTTCCTGTGTCTGCCTGAGCTGGCACAGATACCTTATGTAGGTCAGTTTACTTGACAAGATAATCCCATCTAAACTGTTGTTGGATTATCAGCTAAAATTAAACTGTTCACATGATGGGTCACTGCCTGTTCAGTGCTTAATCCAGTAGCTCAATGAAAGTTACCATGTGTTCTAATTAGGACCGGAATAACAATAGCTATTACTTATTCTGATATTTCAGCAGTGAAGCCACTGAAAGCCAGTGATTTTATCTGGCTAAACAACTTCTTAACCTCTCAGCTTCCTCTTCAGTCTGACAGTGTAAAAACCCCAGAGCTGAATCATCCTGGAAAGCTGTCAGATCAGCAGTGACTGACTGTGGCCACCACCTGGTATTAAATGAAAAGTTGTTATAGCAAGTCAGTGTAAGAGCCAAAGTTTGGTTTTAATTAGCAGGATTAACAGTCAAAGCTGAGCTTTTCAGTGATAATCAGTTTCTCAGCTTGAGAAGCCTCTGAGCCAGACTGAAACTTCACAGAGAGACAAGCTATCCGTCCTACTGCGTGACCCAAACGCCTATTGTTAGACTCCAAGATGAACAAAGAGAAGCTTTGACACGTGGCCCTGGAGGTGAAATTTGGAACAATATTCTGGATTTGCCTACAGTATAAACTTACTGAATGGCTAAATTTAGTACTGCAGCCACAAAGTAATTCACTTGAAATCACTTAAAGTTGCAGGTGTGACGTGTTCATGTGAACACAGATGGCTCATTCTTTGTATTTATATTTGAATTTAATGGTAGTGATTTGAGAAACATGAGGACAGCTGATGTTATTCAGTTGACCCCTTTGACTTGCACGTTGAGTCAGTTAATATTGCAACAAAACACTGTAATTAAGAGTGCCAAATAATCATCTAATATTTAAAACCAACTGGTAAATATGACGGCTTTACACTTAGGTCTGTAATTTGTTGGACAAAGACAGAATTTTTGTAGTTTTGTTTCTATAAACCACCACAACAGACTTGAAATCAGTCAATATGTGATTCAAATTCAGACTTTCTGCTCTAGCGGATGAAATTTTGCATCAACTGTTTGGAAATTACATATAGAAAGTTTTCTGTTTTAAATGCACACTCCTCCATTTGTAGCCTCGAAAATAATTGGACAATTGACTAACAAGCAGTTTCATGGCTAGCTGATGGTTTCTGTGTTATTTTATGAAATGAAGCAAACATCCGAAGTTGATTCAAGAAATGTTGAATATGTGTTTTGTTGTTTTTATAGTTTTAGTGTTGAATCCCAAAGTGTTGTCAGTTTAAGTGAAGAAGGCCACAGTTATGTTGAAAAAAAAACCAAAACCAAAGATAAAGCTTTCAGAGAGAGCAAAGCCTTGAAGTGACCAAATCCACAATCTGGTATATTCTTTACAAAAAGCAATGTACGGGCCAGCTCACCATCAATAGGGCCTGGAAAAACAACAAAAGACAAAGTGCATGATGACATTTCCATGGTTAAGAAAAACAGCCTCACAACATCTAAAGAAGTCAAGAACATTATTAGGGAGGGAGGCGTATCAGTGTCGAGGTCCCTTCATAAATGGAAATGAAGAGGGTTTACAACAAGGCGCAAACCACTGGTTACACTCAAGAGCAAGAGGGCTGGATTAGACTAAACATCTAAGATTAATTTGTACCAGAACGATGGGAAAGGAAAAGGTTCCAGAAGGAAAGGAACAGCTCGTGATATGAAGCATGCGATATCATCAAAGAGGTGGAGGCAGTGTTATCACATGGCTGCCAGTGGAACCAGGTCACTAGTGTTTATTGATGATGTGACTGATAGAAGTAGCAGGATGAATCCTGAAGTGAACAGACCTGTACTCTGCTGAGACTCGCCAAATGATGCAAATGGATAATTTCCCAAAGCACACTACAAACGCAAGAGTTTCTCAAGAGCAAAGAAATTGGA
The DNA here is from genome assembly GCF_964374335.1 of Astatotilapia calliptera. Taxonomy (NCBI): domain Eukaryota; kingdom Metazoa; phylum Chordata; class Actinopteri; order Cichliformes; family Cichlidae; genus Astatotilapia; species Astatotilapia calliptera. The sequence goes on along the minus strand of NC_137442.1, from coordinate 27,326,103 downwards.
TACGCTTCAATTGTCAAGTCAGGCACTTTAAACTAAAGCCAATAGAGGACCTTTTTAAGTTATTAAATAGAAAACTGAAGACAGACAGACCCATAAGGAAGCAGCAAGTGAAGGCAGCTACCGTAAAAGCTCAGCACGGGACCTCAAGGGGGAAAACACAAAAAACCTTTACTCTCTTTGGACGAATAGTCTGACATCTGACACCTCAACTAGAAGTAGTGTGCGTCCGATTATTGTGTAATTGTCAACAGGCTTCTGCTTCTTTTCCTTCAGATGCAAAATTTCTGAACATACCACCTGCTTCATCTTCTGTCTGAAGCCAGTTTCTGCGTTTTTTTTTTTTTAACATTTTCTAAGAAAAATACACTTTTCCGGTTTAATCAAGTACTATTATTATGAAAAGTCGAAGATGTGCACGTGGATCACAGACTCCCAGTATTCAGTACTCCGAAAGAGCTGTCATTATATTTCATTCTATATATTTACGTTTGTTTTATATATACACTGAGTCTAATCAGCTAATGACATGGAGGCATGTAGACTGCCGTTTAAATTAAGAATCAGAATTGGGGAAACAAGGTGACTTAAGTAACTTTGAATGTGGCATTGTTGTTTGTGCCACATGGGCTGCTCTGAGTATTTCAGAAACTGGTGAAATCTTTAGGGTTTACAAAGAGTGCTCCAAAAAAGAGAAGCTACCCAGTCAGCTGAGCTTCTGCAGGTGAAAATATCTTGTTTGACATCACAGGTCAGAGGAGAATAGTCAGTCTTCTTCAAGCTGATAGGAAGCCAACAGTAACTCAGATAACTACTTTTGATATCTTAGGTGTGGAGAAAAGTGTTTTCGTACACACAGCTAGGGCAAGACACTAAAGCAATAAAGATATGTGGTGCACAATAACCTTTCCTCACTAGAGATACATGGGATAGGGTCAATATAAAGTCAGTAAATCCCATTACTTCCTTGTTTTGACAGACCACATGAAAGGGAGTGAGCATCATCAAAGACAAAATGAAAACAGAAAACTCGGGTGGTCGAGTTTCTGAATATGACAGCTTAAAGTGCAAAAGACGAGGATATTGTTAAAAGGAAGAGTCAGAGGAATTCAGTGTAGCATACACTACACACTACATACAAAGGCCAGCTACACCACAAATTGTTTTCACCCTCTGCAGCGGTGGCATCCTCATAGTGTACAGTTGCCTGTTTATCAGTACAGTGCGATGCATTGAACAATGCAAGATTTTTCTTAGAAACAAAGAGACAGTAATATTGTAGCCTAGTTTTTAAAAGATGTGTTGCCAGGAAGCTGATGCTGATTAAAGTAATTGGCCCTCGCTACCAACTCCCTGGCCACAAAAAGTTCTCTCAGGCAGCTATACACAGAGTGCAGAGAGATAGTAGTCAGGCCTCACTGTCCACTGCTCTCTCTATTTTAAATCTTATTTATTTATTGTCTAGGAGCAAAAGTGAACAACAATTGAGTATGATTTTTTCATTGTGCATTTCTTTCATTATTTGTTTGAAGTTCCATAATGTTCTGTCTGTCGTGGTCACCTTCTGACAGAATATAAATAATGTTTCAATGAAAAGGAACCTTTAAGCTTGACAGAAATAGTGATTTGGTTTATATCATGATATCCAATCATATACACAGGTGACCAGTGGCAGAAAACTAGATCCAGTGCCATCTGAGTGCTGCATCAATTGGCGGATACAACTGATGGAAGCTGACATGGCCAGTAAGCTGTTTTATTTCGACTGCTGACCTAGAAGAAGTGCAGTGAAGAATTTTAAATATATATATAGTATTTTTGTCATGTCAGAGCTTATTTTCTTTTATATCTCTAAGTCCTTAAATTCTGGTAGTATTTTCAGGTTAATCTCAAAATACAACATTTTGTTTTCCGGTGCATTTGTTTGAATCCTACCCAGCCTTGATGTAATTGTCTACCCACTGATCAGCTATATTTTTATTGACTTTGTATATTTAGATTTGACTATTAAGAATGAGAAAAATAATGGATTTTTTTGGGCATGTTAAATAAAAGGAAAAAAAAATCAAACATACAGTTGAATTGGAAATAAATGCAATCAACTAAATAAATAAAGTATGAAAATGAATTGTTTGAATGGGCCCCGGACAGAGTATTGGTAATGGTAACTGTGCAACAGCATTTTGACATCAATTAATCAAAGCTGCATGAATTATTAGCAACTTGCTATGTGTACATCCTGTGTGGTATGGAGGAGGGTGGACACAGGCTTTGTGGAAAGTGTGATTACACATTTGTACTGATTAAATATATAAAACATTTATGTTAATCGTAGGTAGATTTTTCAGAATTATGTATTGAGCTTGATAAATGCTACATATTTTAAAACCAAAGGTACGTACATGTTTTAAAGTATCTCAGTCATAGCCATGATTCCTACCTGCAGCCACAGTTTTAGCTGCCAGCATGCAATAATGTAAACATGTTGGAAGCAAAGTGCCTTTCTCCATGGAGACATTTAAAGCTTAGATGAGCTCAGTAGCAAGGCTTCAACTGTGCTCGAGGCTAACAGATGGTCAACTTATGGCCCTCTTTTTGAGGATGGTGTGTGTGCGAGTTTATAGCTGCACATATGCATTAACTCACACGTCAGCCCTTTGTTGAGAGAGAGCAATGGGAACTGAGATTTCGCTCCACAGAATGGTATGGCTATTTAAAGGGAGGCAACACAACAAAAGGGGGAGACTGGGAAGAGAGAGTGAGATAGTGAGCGAATGGATTCCAGTCATATGTTTACCTGCCAGTGGTGCTTTTTCTGTACTGTTGCCATGGCAGCAATGGCTCGCTGTATGTGTGTGTGCTGCGAGTCTGTGAGACAAGGGATGTAATTCTGCCTGTCACCAGTGTAGCCTGGAGCTGACTCCCCAGCTGCTGGTTGCCATGAGACCAGACAGACACATCCTCCTTTTCAGTGATGAATCTTTTCTCTGGATGTTCAAATCACATTAAGTACATTTTGTTTTCTGAGAAATGTCAAAATTAATATCCACTGTTAGACTATGTATAACATAAAACGTAGTGTCAACTTTTTAAAAGTGTTGGGATTAAAACTACTAGGGTACATATAGGGATGATTAGCAGGCTAGCTATATCATTAAAGATGTACCCCACACAGCTTTTCCCCGTGCAGTACACACCAAACAGAAACAGCACACTGTGAGTTGATTGAGTGAATTGTTACAAAATAAGACCTGGAACGTCCTCTCTTCAAAAATGGCATGCCATTTTATATCTGCATCCATGCTTTTAAACATTTGATATGTTGTACTAAGACTTTTTTCTTTGAAAAATATATTCCAATTTAAATTTGGTGCCAGCAACACCGCAAAAAAATGTAACAGGGAACAGAGTTGAAACATGTTACAACTAATTGCTTGCATCAAAGAAAGGTCGAGTGTTCCAGAAGTAAAGATTGAGAGGCGAGCAGCCCAATATTTTAATAATGTTTTTCAGCGTGAAACTGCTAAAAATGTCACAATATTCAAACAAACAGAGAATCTGCAGATGTCTCTGTGTGCAAGGGACAAGGCAGTGATGGAAACACAACTTGAATGACTGTGATATTCAGGCCTTCCTATGACACTGCATTGAAAACAGTTGCAGCCTGCTCAGCATGTAAAGCCCTTCATTTGTTCAACAAACTTCTTGGTCGTTGCTAGCTAACTAACGAGCTAAGCAAATGGTTGACCATTTACCGTAATATCAAACTCTGAAAAACAAGATGAGAAAAGGAACTAGAAGTTACAAGTAAAAAAATTAGAACCACAAACCAAATATAAGCTGTGTTTTTAGATGTTAAACATGTCACATTGACATTCTCAATATTTTTTAATGATTATATTTATAGGTTTCAGAGGCCAATTTGACATTCACAGTTTTTTGTCCTTTTATACCTTATAGATGTATTTTACAGAGAGCTATGCCCCTCTGCCTCCACCGGTTGAAGCAGATGACGGAGTCTGGTTGTCCCTGAGCTTGCTTCCTGTTAAAAAGGAGTTTTTCCTTCCCACTCTCGCCAAATGCTTGCTCATAATAGGTTGATCTGATTGTTAGGGTTTTCTCATAGGGTCTCTTGTAGGGTATTTACCTCACAATGTAAAGCGCTTTGAGGCAACTGTTGTTGTGACTTAGCAGAAATACTGCTCAGGTGAGTTAAAATCATGTATCATACCTTATCATATAAGGTATGATACATGATACATGGGTAAAATCGTAACATTGTACCTTCTTTTTTTCCTGAAGAGTTCCTGAAATGACCGAAGTGGAGCCAGTGCTGGACTTTGCCTCCTCGGGGCGCTCAGGGAGGAGAAATGCCCTGCCTGATATCCTGGGCTCTCCAGCGGGTGTAAACCCTGGTGACTTACCTCTAAAACTGGCTGAGCTATCCCTAAAAGGTGATATTTCCCTTTAAATGTGTTTTTTTTTTTAACTTAGTACTTTAGCATGTGAAGCAATATATTTGATTATTTAGAAACAGTATAATGTAAATTAAGGACACTTTGAGAGATGTTTTTGTGAACTTGACTGAGATATTTGATCCCCGGAAGCCTTTATGTGGCTCATCTATGGCTTGAAGCTATGGCAAAGTTTTTGAGATTTAGGAAAGGTTGTCCTTGTCTAAATACATCTCCATTTAGTAGCAGATGGGTGAGCTTTAGGCTAGGAATGTCACTAGGGAAATGCTGCCCATTTCCCTGTCATGCATCACAATTGCTAAAAGTGTGTAGCTACCAGGAGTGCCAAATTTGAGCCATTGAGCATCTTTGGCTGCATGTGTAGAAAACAAATTAGCATCTAACATAACACAACATGGTCGTGCAATTCATCTTACAGACCCCAAAAATGAAAATACAGGTTTGCTCACATGAACTCGGATCTTTTGGAATTCCTCCAGCAGTGGCAGAGAGACACTTTGTTTGCCTGCATTGGGGTTTCTGAAAAAAATAGCAGCCTTAAAATGAAAGCAAAAACAAAAAATGCCAGGCACGCACTGTCACAGTCATTTATGAACAATAGCTTTGGAAAGAAGTTCCACATTTGTGCCTTTAGAAGTCATTTTTGAGTTTTGTGTGCAGATGGTCCGGGAGGGGCTCAGTCACCCACGGCGGAGGAGCCACCAGCACCGCCAGAAAGCTCAGATGGGAAAGAGGGATCATAGGGACTCGTTTATTTACCTCCCCGGAGGCCTACAGAGATAACCTGAGAGAGGATGAGGAACGAGGCAGAGGGCGACCTATGGGAGAATGAGTGATGATCTGTGGAGAGTCACACCGTTTGCGAGGAAGCTGAGCCACGGAGGGAGGGTGATGGATCCACTCCCAAAGGACTGGAGCCAAGAGCTTAGGACTGTTTTGGTACTTTCTAAAAAGAGTCAGACGTCACCTAGTTCTGAACCACATAGTGTGTGCACGTGTGCATATATGCATAAACGCGGATACGCTACATTGGGAATAAAAAGGACAATGACCGATTGTGTCCTGTACACTCTTTATTACAATTTTTCTATGATTTATTTAAAACGAAAGAAAAAAGGAACTTGTGAGTCAAAATGTAACGCACCATTTTCCTTGCATTTCCTGCAGATCTCTGTTTTGTAGCTCTGTGTGTTCTTTGACAGTAGTTTAACTGCAGCCTGTAGTGGCTCGATCCTTTTTAACTCATTACACGACTTAAGAAAACTGGGAACTGTGTTATCCGGCTCATTTATGCTTTTTACACTAAATATGTATGATCTAGTGTGCATTTTCAAATGAGTCTATAACTACACTGCAGTTGTACAGTTTGTATCCTTCATCACCAGACTGTTTTAACCATAACAGCAACCAGGGACTCTTTGCACTTTTTAGGGATGATTTGGTGCAACGTGATGATATGGCAACCAAATAAAGTGTAGTCCATATCTTGAAACATTCCTTTAGAGAATAGTTTCCCACTGCCAACACTACTTCATTGTAATACTGAGAGAAAAATTAAGATTTCATTTTGTTTTTGTTTCATTGTTTTGCTTTTCAAAGTCTCTTCATTTTCCAAATATCTGAAAATGTGCCTAGTGGCAGTTTACAACTAAAAGTGGGTGTTGTGTTCTTTCTCTGTGAGGTACTGTTATTGCAAATTCCGGGGCTCTTGATATTTCCTCAGTTTTAATAGGAGGTATCGTTAAAAAAACCCCATCTGAACTACTTGGACTGTGGATGAAAGAAGAAAACACTGGCCGTAAAATCCATTTTGTCTGCGGTGACAGCAGCATACGCTTGGGCGCGGGAGCAAGCGTTAACAAATGCTGCAATCTCCACAATGTGTTTCTAGTGCTGAAAATGGCAGCAGTTCCCCTTCTGTCTCACTCGCACGGAGAAAAGTCTGTTCGCGCTCATCAACACATGAGCAGAACTGTGAATAGGACGCGAGCTGGAGAGTGAGAAACAACAGCAAGAGTTCACACTTTGCCAGCTATCCCCTCTCTGCTACTGTACATATACTATATTGTAGTAAAATCCATGTGTGTCATACATGCTGCCTGTATGATTACTGGACTGTACCCACAAACAAAAGGTGTTTTGTAATTGTCTCTATTTGAAGATGTGTTGACTGGTGGCCTGTCTTTATGTGGATGTGTTTCACAAATGCAACAAGGAAAACCTGACGTGCTGCTGCCCAGTCTGTCTTTATTCCTTTTTTTGTTTTGTTTTTTATGCTGTACTGATAAAGTGTCTGTGGTCTGTCTGACGCTGATCAACACATTTTAAGAGACCGATGAATCAGAGGTGTATGTTGTAGTGTCCTGGTGCATATATTTTACTTAACTGGATTGAATCCTTTATGTTGATTCTATCTGGTGGTGAAAATTGCCATATTAAATCTCCAAGCTTTACCTATACTGCAGTGTGTTGAATACTTTTTACTAATTTGCTTATTCTAATATTTGCTAGAATTTTTGATTCAAGACTGGCTATACGAGTCTGACATGTGGCCCGTATTGACGTATTTTCAAAATATTTAATCACTAATAGCTGTTAAAGGAGTTGTTTACCTTTCATAGTTAGCATGTAAATACTGTAGCTACTTTCAGCTTCTCTCTTGTCACAAAGTAGCACTACAACAGGTAGCAACACACGCTGTGATGCCCTTCCTGACGCAACCCCAACAGGGATTTGTTTATCCTGCTAGAAGGTGAGCAGTAGCCTTTACTTGCCAGCTGAGCATGTGAACCACTACACTATGGAGCCACCACTAATCGTATACACTAACATGAATAACTGAACCCCTGACTGAAAACCCTAAATGCTGACCATTTTTGTCAAATTAATTATATCTCTATTATAAACTTAATTTGCTGTATTTGCAGAAAGTCTAAACAACAGATGCCTGGCATGAAGGGGAACCACCAGGTTAAATGTGTTTACAGATTTCACAATGCTGCATATGTGAGTAAAGTTGCATAAAGCTTTTTTGCCTCCAGGGTGGGTTGTGACAAGTCTGATAAGTAGCTCTCCAATAGCATGTAAAGTCGAATTGATGGATTTGCAATATTCAGATCATGCTGTTTTAGAACAGAAGAAAAACGGTGTTGTGTTTGACGCCTAAAAGCTCAGTCTGTTTTTTGTAAATTTCCTCCAGAAGTGCTTTTGCCAGTTGTAAGGCAAAAAGGGAAGGTATGGATCTATGGACACAATTCGGTATAGTAATTTGAAAAAGACAGTAAACCCTCTTTCAGCACCAAGGTTTTGAGGACATGATAAAAAAAATAATCTGGTCCTTATCAGGTTCAGCCGGATTCAAATTATTTAATTATTTAAAATAACTCTGACCTCAGATTAAGAGTAACACATAGCCATTCCCCTTTTTATTTATTTAACACAAACAAGAGCTCTGTGGTGAGAGGAGAACCTTCCTGAAGGACAACCATTTCTGCAGCACTCAGGCCTGTATGGTAGAGTGGCAAGGTGGAAGCCTAAAAGCAAGCCTGCCTGGAATTTGGCAAAAGGCACCTGAAGGACCAGATCATGAGAAACACAATTGTCTGGTCTGATGAAACAAAGATTGAACTCTTCCACCTGAATCATCATGATTGGAAAAAAAACAGGCACTGCTCGTCACCTGGCGAATACCTTTTCTTACAGTGGGGCATGGTGGTGGAAGTGTCATGCAATAGGGATGGTTTTTGGCAGCAGGAACTGAGAGAGTAGTCAGGGTAGATGGAAAGATAAATGCAGCAGTGCACAAGGACATCCTTGTTGATGACCTGCTTCAGCCTCTTCTCCCTGTGCTGGACCTCTGTAACAGAAACGAAGCATGTGAAATGCTGCATCCATTTCAATCCTACTATTACTTGACAACACCTTCAAAGAAAATGCCAATTTAGCAAGCTCAACTGACAGGCCAAAAGTGTCACCATGTAACCAAGCAGGAAGTTTGATGGCTAAAACCAAAAACACTTACAGTTGCTCAAATAGCCTTGTGAGGTCCAGCTGGTACAAAAATACTTTAGTATCTGTTTTAGTAAGTAATGTCTCAGTGGATAAACAAATAGCAGATTACATTTGAGTTGAAGCTTAATGTTAGGCCAGTTTGAAAGTGTGCTGACACAGGAGCTTTAGCCCATCACCGTGTGCTCGGCCTCACCTCAGTTAAGTTATTGTATTGAATCTCTGAACTGTATTCACAATTTGTTGCATTTTAAAACAGTTTTTAATGAATTTATCTGACACATATATTTATCTGACAGATAATATTCAAGGGTGTGGCTTGCTACCTATTTGCTAATGTTGGCTGACAACTTCAATCTCCAGTCTCTAAATATGCTAACTTATGTCTCCAGAAAGTAACAGTGACATTCAGTTCAATTCAATTCATTTTGATTTAATTCAAGTTTATTCCTTTAGCGCCAAATTACAACAACAGTTGCCTGGAGACACTTTATACTACAAGTTCAAGTGTTAAATTCAATTCTAGCTTTAACAGGGAGCCAGTGAAGAGAATCCAATACAGAGGAAACATGATCTCTCTTTCTCATCCTTGTCATTGCACCCGCTGATAATGTATTACAGTCGTCCAGCTTAGAAGTATTGAATGCATGAACTAGCCTTTACTCATCATTCTGAGACAGCATATTTCTGAGTCAAGTACTATAACCTCAGTTTCTACTTTCTTTTAGTCTGAATGTAGAAAAACAGCAAATTAGTTCATCCATTAGAGTTCATCCAGTCCTTTATCTTTTTAACACATGCCTATGATTTGACTAGTTAATTTGTGCCGTCTGGCTTTATAGATGAATATAGCTGGGTATCATCTGCATAACACTGAAAATATACGCAGTGTAAAAAGTATAATAATAATTATTGCTAACTTGCAGATGTAAACGGGTGGGTTTTAAGTTGGTATTTGAATTGTGTCAAAGAGTCTAGCTGATGATGCTGAAGTGCTAATAGCCCCTGAGATGAGGCGAGTAGAGCTAAAGGCTCTGGCACCCATGGTGTTAAATTTGAATTAAGGAACACTTAGAAGACCAGCTGAAACTGAGCGCAGGGCTGAGGTCTGAAAAATATTGGGGTAACAAGTCACTGTGAGCTTTAAAAGTGAAATTCAAAATCTTATACTGGATCCATTGAGGAATGGGGAAACAATGAAGCTGGATGAGAATAGGGGTAATAGTGTCATTAGACTCGGTGCGAGTGATGACTCTGTAGTATTTGGAGCTGATTAAGGATCAATGGTTCCAGCACAGAAGCCTCTGGAACTGTAACCAACCTTTGAGAAGACATGCACAACCTGAAATCTGCATTCTAGAGTTAAAATATTGTGATCAGCTGTATCGAATGCATGAGTCAAACAAGACAAACACGGAGCTGACTCTTGGGATTCTCACTAGTTCAGTTTCTGTGTTATGATGATCTCTGAATCCTGACTGAAACTCTTCAAACAGGAAATTCCTCTGCAAATCTTTAAAAAAAAAGAATTAAAAAAGAGAAAGGTTAAAAAAATCAGTCTATAATGACCTAAGACAGCTGGATTAAGTCTGGATTTTTTAAGCAGTGGTTTAATTACAGCCACCTTGAAAGCCTGTGCTAACAGAGATAAAGAGGTCATGTTTAAAATGGAAGCATTAATTACTGGCAGGACGTCTTTGAAATGTGTCTGTTAGGAATGGAGTCTAACAGACACATTTCATCGTTTGGAGTAACTAATTATTGAAGGTAGTTTAGTGAGCCCCACAGCTCCCTTTTTTCACTTGTCACTTGGTTAGTCATTACATGCAACAGTCCCACAGCATGGGATTGAAAGTTCTAATGTAAAAGATGTGGGGTCAACTGCAAACTGATAAAGACAAGTAAACCTCTGATTAGACAGCTAGTTGATGTTCAAAGGCAAAAGAAGACTAGATTAGACAGAATCCTAAATAGCCATAATAACTAAAGACAGCTGAAGTTGTGAAAATCGCTCTCTACATCCGTAAAACAGGATGACCGTGGCTCAGGGGGTTGGGAAGCGCATCTGTAACCAGAAGGTCGCCAGCTTGATCCCTGGGCTCGCTGTTCTGGTCGTTGTGTCCTTGGGCAAGACACTCTGCCCTACTGGTGTTGGCCAGAGGGGCCGATGGCGCGATATGGCAGCCTCACTTCTGTCAGTCTGCCCCAGGGCAGCTGTGGCTACAACGGTAGCTGCCTCCACCAGTGTGTGAATGTGAGAGTGAATGAATAGTGGTATTGTAAAGCGCTTTGGGTGCCTTGAAAAGCGCTATATAAATCCAATCCATTATTATTAAAATAAGGGCATGTGTGGATCAATTAAAGTGTGCACAAGCACTTATTTTTTCCTTCAAGTATGAGCATATTGGCACCTGCCTGTTACATAATGCAGCAGTTCCTCTTGGTGTGCAGCAGATGGAGACATTCACTAAATTATCATTCACCTCACATCATCTTTGTACACCTTGGGGAGGATTTCTTTGTTATGTCTGGGAGAACGAAAATGGCTGAAATACAGTTGTTTTACACTAGTTTTGGCAGAGGTACCAAGCATCACATTAATATCATGGTTTAAAAAACATCACAGTTTCAAGGTTTTGGATTTAACATTCCTGCACACATCTTTTCATTTAAAAACCCAGTGATGACTTGCATTTGGACACACCCATCTCTGTCTCCCTCTCTCTGCAGAGAGAACCATGTAAAGCACATGTCTCTCCTATGTTATGTTAACTGATGCTGTGGTCCACAGATTATGTAAGGGAGGCACTGTTGGTTAAATACATAATAATCGCTACCATGCTAATGGGATATCCATGTATGTTTTTGATCAAGTAAAACAGAAGTGTTTAATAAATTTGAGATTTATTATCTCTGCTAAAAGTCTCCCCCTGCATTCTCAGACATCCCCCACTCCTCTGATGTGGCTCCCTCACCCAGACTGCTGGTACATAACATGTTGCTAGGGTAACCTAGCCTTGAGAGATGCTTGGACCTTATTTGATTTAAATGCAATTATGGAGGTTTTTCCCCTTTTTTTTTTAGAACACGAGAAAACGTGAAGAATTAATTTGAAAATGCATTTGTTTATGGAGCTGTGCTTGACCCTGTTATTTTCTTTATTATTATTATTTTAACCAAGTCATGAAATGTGGAAGCAATATCTAAAAATAGCTTTGGCTGCAGTGAACTGCCAACTCTGAATTCCATGATTAGCATTCATCTCTCTTAACACATCAGACTGTGCACACTTTTACAAATCATAAATTACTACAGAGTTTGTTTCTAAATCCACAGAACAGAAGAGCAGCACGCAGAAAAGCTCTCTGTTTTCTTACATAATTGAACAGCATGGTAGAGGCGGTTAGCTATTGGTTTTCCTCAAGGAAAATGTCGTGTAATTGCTCTACAGAAATGCATCGTGGTTCCTTTGACAAACAGATTAGAGCCAAACGCTGTGCTATCAGTCGAAGCTAAGTGAATGAACAGCAGTAGCAGCATCCTTTACGATACTCCACTTACTCTCCATTGCAATCTCCATAGCTCTTTGTGCTGTTTGCACTACCAGTGGACAGGCCAAAGAGAGAATGACAAAGCTGCTGTGGAGGACAGAGTAAGTGTTAAAGAGACATATAGAAAGAGATACTGTGAATTAAAGAAAGGGAGGGGATGAATAAGACTGACACTGAGGCCATGCAGACGTGGGTCACAGAGAGGATGCCAGACAGGCAGGGAAAAGAAAAGCCTTCACGTGGAAGTCAACGTGCTATTTCCAACGCCCAAGAGCCTCAAAAGGAAAGAGAGGAGAAGACATGAGAGAGGGTCAAAGACAAAAGGGATCCTAAAAACAAAAGGGACAAGAGGAGGAGTTACAAGTTAAGGAGTTACAGGAGCGTCGATTCAGTGTTTTCTTATTGCTTGGTAATTATTCCTTGCTTTTACTATCATTTATCATACAATCTAAAATAAATAAAAAATAAATAAATTCAAAAAACAAATGCTTCCACATTTTTATTGCTGCAAATCCCATAAAAAGATCAAAACCAACATCTTAGGATCAACATATACATATAAGGGTTGTTTTGCCATTACCCTCTGTTACAGCGAGCAACCAAAAAATAAATAAAGAATATTATAAAAACAGATCAATATCATGTGTATGCCCTCCTAGTTTTAGGCACAAAAACAACTTTGTTAGATTGAGGGAAAGATAAGGATAGTTTGGGGACATTAAGGAAATTTTGTTGTAGTGTTACAAAACACAGTGCACATTTCAGTCAGATCCACTGTTGTCAAAAAGAATAGCTACTTCCATCCATCCATCCATTCTCCTTCACCAATCCCTGTGTAACTGCATATCTTTGGACTTTGGGAGGAAGCCGGAGCACTCGGAGAGAACCCATGTAGACACACGGGGAGAACATGCCAACTATGTGGTGGCAAGGCTCTGTTCTGCAACCTCTCTGCCCTACCATACATATGTACCTCATACCACACATATGAGATCACGCACCGCTGCCTTCAATGAAGGGCTCATCTCCGGTAATATGGACCTATACAAGGCTGCGTCTTACAACGTGCGCAGCGCGGTCAGAAAGGCAAAGTGGAGCTACGGGGAAAAGCTAGAGTCACAGCTATGACAGTGTGACTCTAGGAGCCTGTGGAAAGGACTGCGGACAATAACGGACTATAAACGACCAGCTTCTTCAATGATAAATGCCGACGCTTCACTGGCTGATGAGCTGAACACGTTTTACGCTCGCTTCAACGCCGCAGCAATTAAAACAACAAACGGCTGCGCGCGCTCGGAGTGCACCAGTGAAGACAATGCATTCATCATCACAGAGCATGCCGGGAGGAACACCTTCAGGAGGGTGAACATCCGGAAGGCAGCAGGACCAGATGCAATCCCTGGCCGGGTCCTGAGAGCCTGCCCTGACCACGGAGATCTTCAACCTCTCCCTGGCCCAAGCAGTGGTTCCCACGTGCTTCAAACAGTCCATCATTGTCCCTGTTCCAAAGAAACAACAGCCCGCTTGCCACAATGACTACCGTCCAGTAGCACTGACTTCAATTGTAATGAAGTGTTTTGAAAGACTGATGAGAGATCACATCACTTCTTCACTTCCTGCCACCATCGACTCACTTCAGTTTGCTTACCGGACTAATCGTTCCACAGACGATGCCATATCTCACCTGCTCCACACATCCCTGAGTCACCTGGACACTGGCAGAGGGAATTATGTTAGGATGCTGTTCGTGGACTACAGTTCAGCATTCAACACAATAATTCCCTCTAAGCTTTTCACCAAGTTGACGGATCTAGGACTCAGCTCATCACTGTGTCAGTGGATCCTCACCTTCCTCACAGACAGACCCCAATCAGTGAGGGTGGGAAAACAAGTCTCCCCCTCCATCTCACTCAGCACTGGAGCGGCTCAGGGCTGTGTTTTAAGCCCCCTGCTGTACTCACTGTACACTTATGACTGTGTAGACACATCAGACACCACCTCCATCGTCAAGTTTGCTGACGACACTGTTGTTGTGGGCCTGATCTCCGACAACATCGAGACGGCCTATCTGGAGGAGATTAGGAACCTGGAGACCTGGTGCCAGGAGAATAACCTCCTCCTAAACATCAGCAAGACTAAGGAGCTGATCGTGGACTTCACTACAAAGCAGGCGAGGAATTACAAACCCCTCATCATCAGTGGCACGCCAGTGGAGAGAGTGGACAGTTTCCGATACCTGGGTGTCCACATCACTCAGGACCTGTCATGGTCCTGTCACATCAACATGCTGGCTATGAAAGTCCATCAGCGTCTCTTCTCCCTCAGAAGACTTAGAGACTTCCATCTGCCACTGAAGGTGCTCAAGAACTTCTACTCCTGCACCATCGAGAGCGTCCTGACGGGAAACATCTGCACCTGGTTTGGGGACAGCACCAAGCAGGACAGACGAGATCTGCAAAGAGTGGTGCGCTCAGCCGAACGCATCATTCAATCAGAGCTCCCTGACCTGCTGTCCATCTACACCAAGCGTTGCAAGACCAAAGCTAGGAAGATTATGATGGACCTCTCCCATCCCAACAATGGACTCTTCTCACTGTTGAGGTCCGGGAAGCGCTTCCGCTCCCTCAAGGCCAAAACAGAGAGAATGAGGAGGAGCTTCTTCCCCCAGGCTATTCGGGCCCTGAACCAGGTGTAGGACTGGACTCTCCCACACACATTACATCACTATAAGACTGGACTCTCACACACATCACCACACGCACTCTGGTTTTTCTTCATGCACACTTCCTATAATTTATAATCTCTTTCTGCTATTTGCACATTTTTTTACTGTAAATTTCTAAGTTAAATCTGTCAATTTTGTATAACCTGTAAATTGTAAATACTGTAAAGCCACTGTCATTTAATGGTCGGGCATTGCACAGCTACAAGCTACAAGCATTTCACCTCATGTCATACTCTGTATGGTTGTGTGTGTGACAAATAAAATTTGAATTTGAATTTGATATGTGGACAGCATGAGGTCAGGAGAGTATCCCTCACTATCCTCCCATGTGTAGACTCCAGTGGACAACAGAGCAGGCAACAATAAAAACAAATCAACTTAACAGAAATGATAGGAGGAGCTGGGGTTGTAGCAGTGGGTTGCCATGTGGCTGACAGGTGTACAGCAACTCTGGACTGGCTAGCCTATCTTAAAGAGCTCACCATATATGAATATATAATGCATACACTATTATATATTGTACATATATTTATTAGTTTCAGGTTGGCCATTCTTGTATTTTGCTCGTTTGTGTTGTTGTGTTTGCACATCTCTGTTGCTTGTGGGGCTCGCACACAAGAATTTCACTCGCATGTGCTGTGCCAGTGTGCCTGCACATGTGATGTGACAATAAAAAGTGATTTGATTTGATTTGATTTGATTTGATTTGATTATATAGTTTGCCAGTCAGCTGAACCCTCAGGGTGGTGTGGGCTGTCATTAGCTAACCAATGTGATGCTCAATGTAAATGATGGAACAGCATCTATCCACAGTTACTTTGGTAATCCAATCAGTTAAATGCAGTTAACTGATTAAGTGCATTTAACTGCATTTCAATGCTCATGATCAAACATTAATGTTTTTGTGCACTTATAGACGCATGTAAAGAGAAGATTAAGGACGTCCTAGAATACGTCCTTGAGGAATGTCACAGATCAGTGGATACAAAGAGAATGTAAGAGCAGAAAAAAACAAATATTTCTGTATCTTTTTTGGTAGAGGGCTTCAGCAAGAGGGCAAAATAAAACAGGCAAAATAATCTACTAAACATATTTAGTTGGAAACCATTAGGCAAACTGATAGATTACGCAGTGTGTAATCTATGAACATGCTGCTGATCCCTGCATCAGTTGAGTTAAGTAAGTGCAACCAAAACATCCATTTTAATCCCCCGTCCTCGGTGCATAGATGCTGCTATTAACAACTGTTTTTGCCATTTGCATCCAGTCTTCCTTAAAGTGTGTGTGAGCTTGCAAGTGACTTCATTCTTTGTCCAGGGACAGATCACAAGGCTGCAAACACACACATGCTCACACACACAAACATGACATCACCCAAACAGTGGTGGGGCGGAGACTGGCAGAGTAAGCCTGGCATCACTCACACACACACGTAGGACAGCACAACTCCTCGCCCTCCATAAGCTCTCTGTCAGACAGCTCAGCTTGGCATCACTCTCTCCCAATAAGATGAAACAAGCATTAGCCTGACCCCGTTCTCACGGCGACCAAGTCACTTTACAACAACATTATGCCCTGCTATCTCTAGCATGTTTGACCTTTTTTTTTTTTTTTTAAAAAGGCCCAATCTCCCTCCTCCCTCTTTCCAGAATTTTCTTTCTAAAGATATAGTCAGATAAAAAGGACAGACAGTCAAAATCCCCACATCTTGACCCCCTCTGCCGTCTTTCAGATAAAGTCCCATCTTAATTGGTCATGTTCAACGACAGATTCAAGGAGGATTACCCTTGTCCTTCTTCCATCTCTCATTTTTCCTCCACGCACTGGACTCAAATCTGTCGCAGTCTGCAGACTGCCTTTCACAGACTTCTAGAGAATCAGAATCAATATTAGAATCAGAAAGGGTTTTATTGCCAAATGTTGAGCAGGTTTACAACATTATGAAATTGTACGCAGGTGATCAGTGTGAACAAAACATATATAAACTATAATCTACAAGCACACAAGTTTGTTTCTCAACCTCGAAAAAGCTGTAATTGAATTGCAGTGCCTTCTCAAAGAAGCTACAAATACTACTCATTCTTTTTATCGATGAGGTGCTCAGTCAAATCCATTTTCAAAGAGAACTACACTGAATTGCTATTGTTAGTAACTGAACTCTTTTGGCAGCCATACACTGATTTAACAGTGCATTATGCAGTTGCTAAAAGAATATTAGAAGGAATTTCTACACATGAGAACAACAAAAACAGCCATGATTCATCACACTTAAATGTCAGGATCCTGAGCAGTTTCTTCTACAGCGCTTATATCGATCTGTCTTCACCTGAACATCACTTGGACAAAACAACAGACAAGACAAACTGCTGAACTGAAGACGACCTGATTTAGGACTGAATGCTGGGATTGCAGTTGCATGTAATTTTTGTAATTGTAATTTATGTCATGTATTTATGTAAAACTTGTGTGGAGTTCGCACACATGTCATGCTCTGCGTCTGTGTAGGTTCTCTGTGGCTATTCCAGCTTTCACCCATAATCCACAGTCCAAGCACCTTGAGGCAACTGTTGTTGTGATTTGTCACCATATAAATAAAACCGAACTGAGCTGAGTTTCTTACATTGTTTACAGACAGCTGTGTGGGCCTTAGTTCAGTTCACAATGAGGTGAAAGATCAGTGTCATATCTAAGAGCTGAGAGTTAAGGGCCACTGAAACAGAGTGTGTGTAATGAAACTCTGAATTAAACTGGGCTGAGCTTCACATGCAAACATCTGTATGATATTATCAGGATAATCGCCCAGACTGGGATTATAACTGTTGCTCAGCAGCAAACTACGAAACCCCAGACTAATCTGACAGTGCAAATCAGTATCCAATGCTGAGGCACCAAATCTGGTCAATGGTTAAATAAATAAATAAATAAATGTGCAAGCCCCACCTCCTCAAGTTAATCAGTGTGATAAATCAATAACTATTATTTTACTTGTAAAAGTAATTTTATTACGGGAACTGAAATTAGATTGTAGTTCTGCAATGCATCTCCATTAACATCCAGTGTTTGCCTGCAGCTTTCAGCAGCCATCTCCTCTCTGCAAGTCTTCTTTGTCAATCCCCCTAAGATCTCCCTTACCACTTCACCTCCCTCCATCCTCCTTATTCCTTTGTTTGCCTCTCATTCGCTCTCTGTCCTGGGGCTGACATCACAGTCCCAGAGGAGGTAACAAGCCCTGAATCAGCACCAACTATTCCCATCTATGTCCCCACCCTGCATCACTTTGTAGTCAGTGGTGACTCCCCATGTTTCTCATCTTTCTTTTTTATCTTCCTCACCCCCCTCTCTTCCCCATTACCCCATAACCATGGCCTTAAGAGAGCTTAGGCTGTTTTTACAGTGCTGAAAACAAGCTCTCCCATGTGGCCTGGGCTCTTATTTCACTATAGGCTGTGTCAGGGAGGGCAACAGGAACAGGGCAACACCAAAATAAAATATTTATCTAAGCCTTGAATATATAGAAGAAAACTAAAGTATTTTCTATATTTAAGATTCTGTTTAGACTTGATAGCTTTCCATTTTCAAGGGCCTGACTTCCAGTGATGGGAGAAAAGCTCATGTCCTACAAAACATTTAAAGCCTCATATAACATGATAACAGCCCAAACTACAATGTGTAAAGTTTTCAGCTACCAGGCTGATGATGCATTCTTCAAAAAGCTTTAAAAATATTATTTTGACCACAGCCAATAATAGCAGTTTTTGGGGTTCAAAAAATATCCAAGACATCCAACTTAAAAAACAAAGAAAAAAACCCAAAACACTAAAACTATGTTCCAAAAAATGTAAAAGGATTGTTACCGATCAATTTATCTTGAGATGTATCTTTGACAGCAAATTAAATGATCCTTTTGTGTGAAAGCCAGCAACATCCTCAGCCTATGAACTGTGTGATTACAGTAATGGACTGGGAAGGTTGAAGGTCGAACCTCACCTTGATAGTATGGCTGTAGGTTAGAAGCTTTGCACAAAGAGCCATAACCCTGAAAACCTGAAAGCCAGAATTTGGGACATTACACGGTCTGTTGTCACAAAAAACAATCTACTGGAGTTCACACACATATTTATGTTGACTAGAATAATTTTCCCAATTAGATTTTAAGGTTCCCCCACTTTTACATTTACTTGGTATTGTATTACTGGCAACAATTTATGTGAATAAACGGGAAAAATAATTGAAAGACTAGATTGCTTTTGATTACATATCCATGATAACAGTATGTAGTTGTGTTACAGCCAAATTATTACACTGAGACATGAATGTCTGCTTTCAAAACTTGCTGATGCGGCAAAGCCAATTCAATTCCATTATGCTGTGTGTCGCTGGCATGCATTATTAACAGCGAGTTAAAGGTAATATCAATCCCAGCTCTGTGTTTTGCTTCTGTTAGATGCTTACAGCATAACAAGTGACATACTGCTGAACAAAGACACAAACTACTGTGCTGTCCAGACTAGTGGAACAAAAAAGGTGATCACTTTCACATCTCTCCCCCTGCCTGTTATTTGAGTGGATGTGAGTCCCATCTGTTAGCCTTCATTAGGGACTGTTTTGTACACACTGAGGCAACAAGATAGTGGGAGGACAAGGCCACAGTGCAGGTGGCGTTGGGGTGTGAGATTAGGAGGAATAATGGGGAGTTAAATAATAGAAGGGATATATCTGAGGCATGGATTCAGAAGGTTACCAGTATTTTAAAAAAACATAATCACATGTTTTTTAAAATACTGGTTCCCATAGCCATGTTTCCATCTGCATCTTGTGCCATGTTTGTCACACCCAACAAGGACCAAGCTCAAAAAACATTTTGACATCCTATTGCTTTCCATTCATTGAGCATAACCAAGCTTATATTATAATATTTTACATTATTGTTGTGGGTGGCTGTGGCTCAGGTGGTAGAGCAGCTCAGCTACTGACTGGAAGGTTAGTGGTTCGATCCTTGGCTTCCCCAGTCTGCATGCCAAGTATCCTTGGGCAAGATACTAACCCCAAGTTGTTCTTTGATGTATCTATCGGAGTGTGAATGTGTGTGAATGCTTAGATTGCACTTAAGTATGGAAGGAAGTGAATGAGGCATGTTGTATACAGCACTTTGAGTATTCTGGGAGAGTAGAAAAGCGCTATATAAGAATCAGTACATGTTATCTTATTGATTAGCTAAATATGGTCAGTTATGGCAAAATGCACCAGGGGGCAGCTATTCTTACTTGTGATGCTGTTGGCAATTCAACCAGTGGCAACAAAGTGAAGTTAGAACATACACCGACCAGGCATAACATTCTGACCACTGACAGATGATGTAAATAACACTTCATCACGGCACCTGTTAGTGGGTGGGATATATTAAGGAGCAAGTGTAGATTTTGTCCTCAAGGTTGATGTATTAAAAGATTTGACCAAGTCTGACAAGGGCTAAATTGTGATGGCAAGACAACTGGGTCACAACATCTGCAAAACTGCAGTACTTGTGGGTGTTCCTGTTCTGCAGTGGTCAGCATTCATTAAAAGTGGTCCAAGTAAGGTCCGAAGGCAGTTCTGTGTGGTCTGATCTAACAGGCAAGCTACTGTAGGTCAAACTGCTAAAAAAAACGTCATGCTGATAAAAAGGTGCCAGAATACACACAGCATCTCAGTCTGCTGTGTATGGAGCTGGATAGCTGCAGATCAGTCAGGGTGCCCATGCTAACTTGTGAACGAGGATGCACTATGGGAAGAAGGGAAACCAGTGAAGCAATGTGATGTTTTTGGGCATTTTTTTCTGGGAAACCTTGGGTCCTGCCATCCATGTGGATGCTACTTTGACACGTACCATCTACCCAAGCATTGTTGGAGACCTTGTATACTCTTTCACAGAAAAAGTATTCCATGATGGATGTGGCATCTTTTAGCACAATAATGTGCCCCGCCACAAAGCAGAAACAGTTCAGGAATGGATGAGGAGTACAACAATGACTTTGAGATGGTGACTTGGTGTCGGGGTACCCCAAATCACAAGCCAACTAAGCATCTGTGGGATATGCAGGACAAAAAAGACCAATCCACAGAGATCCCATCTCACAACTTACAGGACTTAAAAACAAAGATCTTGCAAACATCTTGGTGCAGATACCACAGCACACCTTCAGGGGTCTAGTGGAGTCCATGTCTCGACAGGTCAGGGCTGTTTTAGTATAAAATGGGGACCAACAAAACATTGGGCAGGTTATCAGAGTGCTATGCCTGATCAGTGTATAAAGAGTTTAGGTTTTACATGGGCTCTATGTAGGAACACATCTTAGCAAATAGACACAACATCCTGAAAAAATTACTTTGCTTTTAAGACCATAATATTGCTCACAGGTAATCCTGTGTGTTCTAAATAATAACTTTTATCCACATGGGCCACATTTCTTTCTCTTTTGGGCCACATGCTGGAAGGCTTTATTATTGCCCTAATGCCTCAGGGTATGGCCCTTCTCATTGCTCGCCTGTTAGACAATACTTTTAAGCTAGTGAATGGTCGTATTTGTCTATATAGCTATTTGTCTGTATCACGTCACTTTTCCTTTTTTCCAGACATGATCATGCTTAATGAAGAGAAATATGGAGTCTAGATATTCTGGAAATGACCAATAACGATTAATGGGATTAGTTTTAGGGAAAGAATACGGCCCTGATATGCCGAGCCTAATTGAAAACCATGTGAATATCACAGATAGATTTCATATACACAGTGATCTGTGTTTCCTATTACATTCACAGTGATTTTCTTTCTATTTGTGGTTATTCTGTCATATTTAAGACAAACATTAAGGCAAAGAATAAAATATGTCAACAGTTTAATATTAACCAACAGGCCACAAATGCTTATCAATATTTTATTTTTAATTATTGTTTTTTTTTTTAACTATTCACTTGTAGACAATGATCAAATCCCCTCCCTTGTTCTGAATTTAAAACACAACACATTTCTACGGTTCAATCTGCACGTGAGCAGCCATCACTCTGACATACACACAGCCTTGTGCACACATTTGCAGAGCAAGAATGGGGGTGGGGGCATGCATGCTGAAACCACTACTAGATAGCCTGCAGACTCCCAGAGAGGGAAACAGCTGAGATGGTTGTTATGTAACTCACAGTTACATAAAAGTTATCGCTACAGTTAAACACGTCCTATAGATTTAAAGCCATGGTAACAACAGGCAGACTGTATCGTCTTGCATGCAGTATTTACAAAAAGGGCTTTTGGGCTCTCTGTAAAGTAGCATTTGATTACTCTGAGATTTGAATCATCAGCTGCACTTTAGTCCTAAACAGCTACCCGCCAACAGTTAAACATCACTGGGATACATCTACCTGCAGCTGCACTTGCCTTACCATGCCCCAGAGGCACATTATACCTACCAGGCTTCCTGTCCACAATTAAAGCATTACCATTTTCAGATCAGCTAATGATTGGATCTCATCGTTTCTGTGACGGGAGGGAAAGAGGGGAGGAGGCAGGCTGGTGGTGCAGCACACTGTGTTTGTCTGGACTTAAAAAATGGGTCAGGCTTCCAGCTCCAGCCACAACACACACCAGCATGGCTGACTGCTTTTGAAAAGAAGGTTCCACTACTCCTACAACTAAAGAGGAATGCTTCCTGTGGATCAGCTGCTGGTGACACAGTGGCTGCCCAGTAGGAGATAATGCAACCCCCCCATCATGCAACCGCTTGTCTTCTGTTTCATCACAAGGCTTTGAAATGTCCATGTAGACATGGACAGTTTCTCTTCTTGTAAGCATATACCAGTATATTGAATCTTTCATGTACTTCTATATTAACATAGATTTTTTTTTGTTTTAATGAAAACTCATCAGAAAATTTCAAATGAGTAATCAAGTCTCCTAATTCAAAGCAATGACCTGATTACAAAAACAGATTTTTTTTCAGGCCCCAGTCTTAGCCACAAGGCTGAATGTATGAAAAGATAATCACAAACACACACACAAACAAAGTCTCGCCTCCCCAAGTGAGACCAAATCCTCTACCACACACACACACACACACACACACACACACACACACACACACACACACACACACACACACACACACACACACACACACACACACACACACACACACACTTTGGCTGGTGCTGCCTCTGGACAGTGCTGACAGACAGCCCTTCTGTGCCTCCCCTTGCCCTCCCCATCTCAATGTGTGTCTGTGTCTCACTCACCCGTCTTTGTCCTGCGAAGCACCAGAGATCCAGTTAGAGAGGGAGACTGATGCTGGCAGGCTGTGAACGCCATCTGCTCCTCCGCAGCCACACTCAGCTGACTGGGATTGAATACAGAGGACACTAAAGGCTCCTATTGATCCTATTGATCCTATTGATAGCTGAAAACTACGACAGACTGACTGTCATCTATCATGAGAACAAAAGAGCCAACAGCAAAGTCAGATTCAAAATATAGTTTGATATAAAGCATGCAGGGTCAGGGCTGTGATTTTTGAATCTAACATGCTAGCTAACATTCCACTTTGAGGTTTTGTCACATGTGGTGGAAAAGGTCTGCTGTGCATGTCTTTCAGTCGGATATCAGTTTGGTGCTCAGTCTGCCATCAGACTGTGCAAAACCAAACTGTTTGTGTGTCAGCTTACATTGCTGTCATGACTATTTCTCACTGCTACCTCTGACATTGTTTAAGAAACAGTAGAAGAAGCACAACCTGGGCCCTTTTCTCTTATATCATGCAAAATGAAATATTTGATTTGATCAGATTTCATTTATAATACTGTTCTGCACCCCAATATAAGCCTAGTAACTGTGGATCTGGAGAAAAAAAGCCAGTTGGCATAGCTTAAGTTTTCAAATGATGAGGAGACTGATAATACTTTCACACTAAAGCCAGCAGACAGTTAACTTAAACAAAGCCTTTGTCACACAGACTGACTAATAACCACCTGACAACAACTTACAACTACCAGTCCCTTGGGAAAAATGAGCAGTCCATGACCAATTGTGAAAGGTTTTCTTCATATATGAAGGGAAATCAAACTTCATTTTGGCTTTACTTGGGTTATCTTTGTCTAATATTAACATTCTGAAACACTGAAGTGTGATAAACATAAAAAAAAGAGTAATCAGAAAGAGGCAAACTCTTTTCACAGCATAAGATCCTAAATCCCAAAAGGTTGATTCTGTTCATCTGGACGTAGCATTTTCAGTGGGAGAAACATTTCGTCACTCATCCAAGTGACTTCTTCAGTGTTAGCTGACTGCAGGCTTCCCCAGTCTTATAAACAGTACATTTGCACAATGACTGAAGAAGTCACTTGGATGACTGGCGAAATGTTTCTCCCACTGAAAATGCTACGTCCAGATGAACAGAATCAACCTTTACTGACTCGGATGATTGAGCATGCATCAAGACAAAGATAGATCTATGTGATGATAATAATGTGCATGCATGTGTGTGTCTTTATTTGTTTGTTTTTTCAGGAAAGTTCTAAAGAAGTTCTAAAAGTCACCCACACAGCTTCATCAGCTGTCATTTGCACAGATCATGCTCCAACAGTGGATATAGTACTCAAAGGCACCTTTCCTCTCTAATTGTTGTCATGGTCTGTGGTTTTGGACTCTGGATTTTGTGGTTTTTGAACTCTGAAATCTGCTTTATTATTTAGCATTCTCTGTTATTGACTAGAATCCAAGTTTTGATATTTCGCATTCTTAGTTTATAGCTGTTAGTGTTTTTCTTTATGTTTGTGGTTGCATCCATTTCTTTGTCCTCTTTAGTTCATCTTAATTTGCATTCTTATTTCTGCTGATGTTTAAAGTTATGTTTGAATCTTAATGTTTTAGTTTATTTCAAGCCTTCCCAGTATCCCTTCTTGGCTTGTCAAATCTTCAGTTTTGTTAGTGTTAAGTTTCTTCCCGTTTAATTTGATAGTCATTTGTCTTATGTGCCTTCTGTTTAATTATTTTCCCTAACCTACTGTGAACTGAGCCACTTCTGAGGACTCATGAGTAATTCTGTTTTACTTCAGTGAAGCCATCCTGCCTGCTAGTGATTCTACTAATTTGTTAGTGACACTGGATCTGCGTTTATCCATCCAATTAGTATAACTAGGCACTGGTCAGAAGCCCGGTGGAGGAAAGAGTATTTCATGTGGATATAGGCTGAATTCTAGCTGATACATTTCACTGAAAGCAGCTTCAAAACCAACCTAAATCACTGCCCCAAATCAGAAGATGAAATGGAATACACGTGACAGCAATAAAAATAGATTAAACTGTAGGCCCTGTGGTTACAAATATTTCAGCAAAGCATCACTGTGACTGAAAAAACACTGATCTGCTCCTGCTGTCATCAGAATAACACAGAGCTAAAAATAGCTTAAAATCAAATAGTCTGAGAATGGTCGATAGAAGCCGAATTCAGCAGTAGCTCCTGGAATTTACATAATGCCTCACAGTGGTTTTATTGAAAAAAAAAACCCAGTGCCACATGAGAGAAAAAGATTCCGAGGTAGGACTTCAAAGCTACTGTTTATCACTAGATTGGATCTAATAAATAAATTAGATGGAAATATGCAGCACATGAGGCATTTTAACTGCTGAAAACAACATATTGGTATTTAATTGCATTAAAAGTGATTGACCATTTTAACCCAGTTTAGGGGCAACAATACAGAAGCATGAAGGGTTTAAACACGTAGAACTACTCAGTACGGCGACCCCTTGTAAATAAGCAAGCAGCTAAAACAGTCTTTTTAATGGCTGTGTTTGCTGACCCCACTAGTATGTATCAGCAGAAAAGACTGAATTCTGACACACTGGTCTGAAAAGATTCTTCAGTTCAAACATAGCAGGACAGGACAACCGACGCCCTTTTGTTCCTCAGAGAAATCTACAGAATCAAGTGTAAGATAACATTCATCAGAGGGATTGATGGTCAGAATGAGAGCTTATGTAGGATGGATGCTCGCTGTCTGAAGCTGCATTATTACCCTTGACTGTAGGTGAACTGGTGTCATAATGCAAGAACGGCTGGACTTACAAGGCAGACTTAACAGGGAGCATCTTAAGTTAAGTTAATTTTATGGTAGAAAAGTGATTAGATAAGAGAGTGGATGGGGGAATTAGAACGGCTTCAATGCTGAATGGGTCACAGAAACTCTGTCAGAGAGAATGAAAATGAATTTATTGTCCAGGAAGTGAATATAGCAGGTTGGTAAGTTAATTGAATCAGATTGAATCTTACTTGCAGAGAGGCAGAGTATGGAATAAGTACTGAGTCAGCAGGTGGGTATCCTCGGGTTGCAGGAGGTGAGCGGGCAGACAGGCTGAGTGTGGGTCGCAGATGTTCGGAGGACCAGGTATCGATGAGGAAGAACAAAACCAGATTGCAAGTTAGTTGATTCTTCTTCCAATAAGGCTCTCAGGTGAAAGATGAGAATGGTCTGGCCAAGAAGTATAGCAGCATCTGTCCTTATACCTGTACCCTGTTGATTCAATTGCCAACAGCTGAAGAATGGTTAACCCACACTGAGTAGCTGTGCCCTAAGGAGGGGACCAGAGACAAGCCAATCTCTCAACTCCACCTCAGAAAGAAAAATAATAAAAATTAGAGAGAAGTGGAAAATAAATAACAATGCAGAGGCATGTCAACCAAGACAGCCCCACAACATCCAGAGCCTTCAGGAACTCAGGGCAAACCTCTTCCAACCCAGGGTCCTTACCACTAAGGAGTTGTTTAACTGCCTCAGTGACCTCATCCCGGACGAGTTGACAAGTTGACCCCCTCATCCCCAGACTCTGCTTCCCCTACAGAAGACGTGCCAGTGGGATTAAGGAGGTTCTCAACGTATTCCTTCCACTTTCCATTTCTATTCATTCTTTAGTAAAGTTTGCAAACCCAAAGAAATGCTGGATTTCATTGCTGCTGGTGGGAGTGGTCATTCCACAACAGCTTTCCATCTTTACTGGACCACTCTCCAAGATGTAATAAGCTAATGAAGGAACCATGGAGCTTTCACATAAAATCCCTTTTCAAGGAGTCTCAGGAGGATCTTTTGAATGTTCCTGGTGTTGAGAAAGTGATTTGAGAAGATTAATATGTTATACAAATAGACAAAAAAAAAGAAAAAGAAAAAAGAAGTTGAAGATATCTGAACATTATATTAGCCAGAGCTTGGCAAACTGCTGGAGCAAAATAACCAACCAGAGTGTTAAAAGCAGTTTTCCATTCATCACTCTCAGATGTGGACCAGATCATATGGATTTGAGACCTAGTTTGGAAAAGATGGTGGTGCTGTGTATACTTTAAAGGCAGGTATTATGATTTGGATAGTCGATGGTCTTAATGTCTTATCTTTCTTCTGTATGCTCCTCTGATGTTAACTCTGTGTGGCACTCTTTCAGGTAGAACCAGATCATCCTGACTCAAAAGCTCTTCCTTCTTAGACAGGGCTTCTTGTACTGCAGCTGACCCAGTGGGGTCCAAATTATGACCAGAGTGTTCTGTCATTGTGTGTGATGTGTGAGGCTGGACCCACAAAGCAGACACAACAAGGTCTGCTTTTAATGGAGGTCTGCCAGAGGAGAGAATGAGAATTAATTGACCGTTCATTAAGAAAATAGAACAGGTTGATGTGATAACTGAACAAGAGTGTTGATGAGGAGGAAAAACAAAACAGCTTGGGTTGTTATCATACTGCAAGTAAGTAGATTATTGTGCCAGCAAATTCCAAACAGGGCTTTCAGATGTACAGCAACAACACCAGTCTGGCAGAGAACTGTAGCACCACCTGTTCTCCATATACTAGTAGCCTGATGATTCAGTGCAGTCAACAAGGAGGAAGGGCTGGGCCACACTAAGAAGCTCCGCCCTCAGGAACAGACCAGAGACAAGCCCACGCCTAAGCTTGAGAATGTGTGAAAGACAGTGAAGAAAAGAGAGAGCGGGGGACAACCCACCAAGTTCTGATGAATCATAAC
Source organism: Astatotilapia calliptera (assembly GCF_964374335.1). Taxonomy (NCBI): domain Eukaryota; kingdom Metazoa; phylum Chordata; class Actinopteri; order Cichliformes; family Cichlidae; genus Astatotilapia; species Astatotilapia calliptera. The sequence continues at coordinate 27,298,314 of NC_137442.1, read as the reverse complement.
AACTGGTCCAACGATGATATTAGTCATATTAAATTAAATTTTTTTTTTTTTAAAAGTAGAAGAATGAAAAAAATGTCAGGTATCTGTGACGTCTACGTTATGGAGTTCTGTAGTTTTCTAGGCTTATACCAGCATACATTTACTACCATGTGTTAGTAACCTGTGGATATTGTTAGATGGAGTGCTAACATAAAGTCTTTAGTTTGCAGGTATTTGATGAATGAAGGGGGCAAGGGTGGTGTTTATTCTCACAGTCCAAATTGTGATTTAAAAGTTAACAAACAGTAGTCAAGTGGAGTGGTGGCTTTTTATTTAGTTTTTTAAAATTGTTTTCAAATGTACTGTTTTTATATGTATGGGCAGGGTCATAATTACGTTTAATATAGACCTGTGTAGTGGACAAATGTAGAGCCTATGATGTAGCATGTGCAAGTGGCCATTGCTGTTGCCAGTATTTGTACACATACATAGTGTGTCTGTGTGGTTGTGCAGTTATGCTGCCAAAACACTAGTTGACGGTCTCTATTTAAGTTGATCTGTTCTCTTCTGATCAATTTGAAAAATGGTTGCAGAATAAGTACCTGGAAACTGGTAAGGGGGGAATGGTGGTACACAGTGAGTCAATTAGTTATTGCTGGCTGCATAGACATGATGCGTAGTTACATTTCTCAGGAAGTGCATTTCAGATTACACTGAAATTCACAGGGTATTGAATGGGTTAGCAAATAATGACTAGAAGAAGAAAGACAACTAAATCTCTACTATATATGTTTCAGGGCTGGTACAAACTGTGTTTCTCCATATAGGTTTTCCAGAAACATTACATGTATCAAAATGTGTATATTTGGTTGAATGAATACCTGATTTTATGTTTTTGTTTTGTTTTCCAAACAAAAACACTAGCACTTCCCACAAATGTATGTTAAACCACAACTAGCTTCCAAAATCAATTTGACCCCCCACCCCTCAAAAAAAAGCAAACAAACTGAAAACAAATACAAAAAACCCCTTTAGACATGAATTACTCTGTTAGGTGAAAAGCAAACTTTTTAAAAAAAAATTATTTTATTTTGAGAGCGAGAGAGGAACGGGCTTTTAATTTACATTCAGCAGGCTATCGTATTTAAATAAATGGGTGGAGCCATGGTGAAAATCACTATTAGGGGAATGATCCTGTAAATATTGGTATTATATATGTTTCGAGTACACTACTATGGACTGTTGCTTCACATGGTTAGTTTAATGAAGCAAAAATGTGCATTAAATTGTTATATATTTAGCGATAACATAACTGTAACACAATGTCTACTGTCAGCCATAAAAAACTACAATCGCCAGAAGCACCCAGGAGAGCGGGGTAAGCCAATGAGTGGCCAGCAAACGGCGTGACGGCACTTGCTTTGGTCCATTTATGTGCGCGCTTGGTAAGCTCGCGCAGAGGGCTCGCGGTAAATTCTGTGAGAGCAGAGCAGAGCACAGCATCCGGAGGTTGTCGAAGGTGGGTGTGACTGACAGCATCTCTATAACCGAGAAAGTCCACAGGATTTATTTTTGTCGTCTGTAAGTAGGAATATGTCTGAATTTTAAACGTTATGAGGAGATGAGGGCAAAACGAGGTTAATCCTTGAGTGGAGTTGGTAATTTTTCGACAGTATGTTCAATTTTCTTTCAACGTTTTTCGTTGTTTGTCGCTTATGTTAAGGCAGCACGTGAGAAACTAACGTGACAAGCGGGGTTTTTTGTGGATGTTTTCGCCCTCGTGGGCATTTGCATTCATTTTGTAACATTTCAGGGACAAAATGAGACAAACGCCTATTGTTGTTGCTCTTTTTGTCTGCTGCTTGGCGGGTTGTTAGCCTATTGTATGGTAGGCGACACTGGCACAGTTGGCACCGACAGCGATGAGGGTGGACTTCGAAGACTTCTTTTTTTTAATGTTCGTGAAACTTGTGGGCTGCAGAGACATTTACGAATTCCTTATTCACCGATTTATGCCGCCTGTGAGAAAATCTTTATTCGAGATTTTTCTTTTTTTTTTTCGTGGCAGTGACCTGCCTTCGGCTCCTCTTTGTTTGCAGCTGCTCGTCACTGTGCTGCCAAAAGCGCCTTTGTTTGAGGGTGCTTGTTAAAGCTTTGAGCTAATGACACCAGCAGCCTCACAGAAACAAGAAATTTACATGAATTATGGTAATGTCATTGGCAGAATAGCACATTTGTGCTCATTCAGTGAGAAGTTCTATAAAATGGCAAAAGTGGGTGTCACAATGGATACCAAGGTGTGGGCTTTTTAAATTAAACCTCACTCAGATTAGATTGTGTCCAAGTAGGTTTTTTTTTTTGGTTTTTTTTTTTTTTCTCATGCTGCTTTCTAACGCCACACTTAGCTAGCTGATAGCCTTTTTGAATTATTAGGGGAGGGGTCTTTTCATTGAATAAGCCCAGCTGAATTTGGTCATGGTTCATCATTCACTCATCATTACGACTTGACTAAATGGAATGACAGATGTTTCTTACATTTAAGAGGAATTACTTTTTTATTTTTTTCCCCTGCAATTTTATTAGACAAGATGCCTGTTCAGTCGGCTGTTGTGTTACGTGTGTAGATGTGTGTCTGTGTTCCCCTCCCGCTGCTCCAACACATGGTGCAAGGAACAGGTGCTCCCTGATGATCATTTCCTCCCAGATATGCTCATCGCTCACTATTCTCATTTTTCTTGGTGCATATTTGCCTTCTAGCACAGGCCGAGTCCAGGCCCTGTCTGCACTCCCCCACTGCCTGCCGTTACCCAGCCCGATCACAGCCTTTTGTTTCAGCTAACTGTGACTTGTGTCATTAACAGCCCTCACTGATGGGCAGGCTATTGAAAAGCCCTCCTCATTCCTGAAGTGGCTCGATTGCTGGTGGCTTAATCAGAATGTCACTGCTTCCTCATATCTGGAGATAAACAATGGTGCGTGTACAACATGACCGCCCTGAATGCCAGTACCATTTTTTTCCCTTATTTTTTCTTTATGTGTGTGTGGATTGATGGGCGGTGGTTGCTTGCAGTTTTGCGTGTTGCCACAGGGCGTCGCCAGTGAGACCGGTTTTAATCTTGGATGATTTCTGTGATAATGGTGTAAATCATCCACTAGACGTCAGTAATTTTAAAATCATCTGCTAACATGACTCTGATGTTTCCCTCCTTTAGTTAAATTGACCTGAAGCAGTCTCTAAAGATGGCATCCGCTGAAGGTGAACTACGTCTTACACTTTAATGCACTATATTATTTCTTAATTATTATTTTTTTCACTGTACCTTGAAGTATTTAAACATCTTTTTAAATTTATTTTTTTCCTTGGATGAGTTCAGATATCCAGGTTAAGGAGCTCGACAAGCGGGCTTCCGGTCAGGCTTTTGAGGTCATCCTGGCTACTCCTGCCCCTGATGCCAAGGGTGACTTTCCACTGTCTCCTCCCAAGAAGAAGGATGTCTCACTGGAGGAGATTCAGAGGAAGCTGGACGCTGCAGAGGAGAGACGCAAGGTAAAAAGATGACATATTTTGCATGGGTTGGGATAATTAAAATCTGGTGGGCTATTTCAAGCATCTTATGTATTTTTAACCTTCCTTTCCCAGAACCATGAAGCTGAGGTTCTGAAGCACTTAGCTGAGAAGCGTGAGCATGAAAAAGAAGTGCAACAGAAAGCCATGGAGGAGAACAACAACTTCAGCAAGATGGCAGAGGAGAAGCTCAACCAGAAGATGGAGGCTAACAAAGAGAACCGCACAGCAATTATGGCAGCGATGAATGAGAAATTCAAAGAGAAGGTCAGTAATTTCTTTTGACTGTATGGACATGATGTAGTACTATTAAGATGTTAATCTTGTACTGTTTAACAGGACAAGAAGTTGGAAGAGGTGCGAAAGAACAAGGAGACCAAAGACCCCAACTCGGAAGAAGGCACTTCGGAAGACTGAAGGTTACAAACGGGGGATTGTATAGGGTTTTTTACGTATCCAAAGATTGATTTATTTTTTGTTCAGTCAGTATTTTTGTTGTGTTCACTGCCCACCTTTTTGAAGTAAATACAAGTTTCACTTTGTGAAGATATCAATTCTTCTGCTAAGTGTATTTGCGCTGGTTTTACATGTGGATCATCCTGCCCTCCCCCTCTTGTCTAATTCATCTGATTATGTAGCTTGTCAGTGCAGCTTCTGCCCTTTTTGAAAATTAGCAGTGTGTAACATACCCTTTTTGAGGAAGCATGTTTCTATGCATAGGTCTTTATTCCTACAGATTTCATAGTGCGTTTTGAAAATGTCCCTGTGAACCACACCTGTTCTCGGCACTTACTGTGTATTTAAAAAAAAGAAAAATTAAAAAAAAAAAAAATCTCAAAGTAGCACAAGGTTTGATTTTTGGCATCGGCTGTTATACATACAAGTGTTTAGCGCAGCTTTGCTACCCAGATTCTGCTTGTTTGCTCCTGCAAATCATGTTTCGTGCTGCTGCAGATTCTTTGCTTTTGTAAAAACACGGGGTTGTCCTCAAAGCACATGACTTCTTGCTGTATAGCTGTGAATTAACATGCCAGATATGGAGATGGATGTCATCTTGAACATTACTGATTAGGGTTCTACACATGGAATGCAGAAGAGCAATACACACTTTGGCATCTCAATAGATACAGTGACTAGTTGACTTGAACTGTTGTACTAAAACAAATAAAAATGGAACAAAGCACTCTTGCTGTTGAAACATTTTTGTCCTCTTCTCTGTTGTTTGACCTGCTGTGGGAAGTGGGTACAATATATGCACAATGAAACCCAGAAGATAACTATTGAGGCCAGCTCAGGCACTGGTGACCTGTCCAGGATTTACCTGCCTCTCGCCTTATGGTAGCAGGGATAGGCACCCTGATAAGGAAAAGCGGAGGAGAGTAGATGGATGTTTTGAGGCCTTAAATCAATGAAAGTACACGAAGCTTTAGCCTGTCTTCAAAATGACTTGTTTAGTGTGCCACGTTTTGATGAACCTTTCAGACTTTAACAAATATAAGATGCTTAAATGTTTGCTCTTTGCTGTGTAAATGGTGGTAGACCTGGCTAAGGTTGACATTTTCCAATTGTAGGCAGAAGTAAAAATGCCTGTCCTTTTACACAAAAATACTGATGCTTTTGATTGCTTGAGAATCCAACGTAATGCCTGCCCATCTTCCTTACCACTACAGTTTACTGTTGTGGAGCCTGGACCCTATCTCTGCTGTTAAAGGGCAACATGTAGGGTACAATTTAGACTTCTTATCCTATTAACAAACCTAACCCTTCTCTCAACACAAATGAAGTAGAGTCCTAGACCATAAACTTTGTCTATATGAGATAATTATTGAATTTTTCTTCTAGACTGGGACTAGGTGTAGAGAGCTATAGATCAGTGTAAATTACATAAACGGCCACAATTGCAAATAGTCCATTACATGGTTTGGATTCAAACAAACCACAGTCTTTGTCTCCCTCTGCTGGTGGTTTGATTTAGTGTCTGGGTGTGTCAAATTAAATGTGACCTCGTCCATGCTCATTACAAAGCTTAGCTTTCATTGATACTTTCAACAGGTAGGCATGAGTTTGTTACTCTAATACTGAGTGTTCATCAGTATTACAGGTCTAAGAGTAGTGTAGCCCAAATAAGGGAAAAAAGCTTTCTTTTTAATTATATTTTTTCAATGCGAATAATTCATCACCAGGCTAGTGGGTAATTAATTGAAATCTCAGTTCTAATGATATCTTTAACCCTCTGATGTCTAAGTCATCATGAATGCTAATGCTACCCTAAGCATGTGTTTTGGATGCTTTTGGAAAAAAATTACATTAAATAAAACTAAATAAAAAAATAAAATAAAAACAATTCCAGATTCTGATTGCCGAGGGTTATAGTTAGGATTAAGGTTAGAGATGCGGTTGTCAGCAGTGACAACCGCTGACAGTTTCTATAGGCCACCAACCAAAACTTAAAAACTAAAAAATAAATGCAATAGACATGTTAAAACAAACTGTAGTTAACAAATTAACTGAAATCAAGGCATGAATAAACCAAACAAACCACAATTGAAACTATTGCATACTTGCAAAAACTAACAGTCAGTTTTGCATAAAAATTAACAATCAAATCAACTAGTCAGAGGCAGCTTTGGTGCACATGTAATTATAATATATATAATAATTCCTGCTCTGGACATGTTAAATATTGCACCTGAATAATATAGCATATATTGTAAAAAAAAAAATAAAATCAATAAAACCTAAACATTTCCAAATAAGAAAAACTAAACTGGAAAAAAAAAATCCAAAAATAAATGAAAAGAAAATTACAAAAGTGTATTAACTGAGGAAATAATCATCCCAGTGTTAGGTTTAGGTTGAACACCCTGCTATGGAGGGGCCACAAGCCAGATAGGCGTAATGTTGATCACAATAAATAAGGAGGGTTGTGTCACGAAGAGCGGGACCCTCCTTCTAAATTAAATTTCTTTGCAAAATTAAACATTAGGATCATCAAGAATAGGATTTACATATTGGATCAGCCTGGGTGAACAACAAACACCTCCAGTGCTGGTAGAAACTGTGCCACTGTTGAGTGATGACAAAGCACGAGGAGAGGAGGAAGGCATGCTTGGAGACAGCGAGAGAGAAGAAAGGCAGTTCAGAGGTGAGAACGGGGACGTTAAATGGGGGGAGTATGACAGGTGAAGGGAGAGAGCAAAGGAAGGCAGATATATTGTGTGTAGAGAGACTAGGCAGAAAGAAGCAAGCCCAGGAGCGTTGGAGGTGGATTTAAACAGTTCTACCATGACGTAGATAAGAAGCGGCATAAAATAGGGGCAATCTTGAAGTAAGATTATGTGAATAGTGATGTGGAGGTGAAGAGAGTATCACACAGAATCATGATTTTAAAGCTGGAAATTGAAGGTTTGATGTCGCATGTTATCAGTGCCCCACAAATTGAATTTCAGTTAAAGAGAAAGATGAATTCAGGAGTAAGCTGGATGAAGTGGCAGAAAGTGTCCCCAGGCAGGAGAGACTCATGATCGGAGTGGACTCTAATGGAGGTCTACGTGAAGGGAAAAGAGGTGATGAAGGGGTGTTGGGTAGGTGTTAAGAAGATAAATGTAGACAGGTGGTAGTGGAGTATGCAAAAATGATGGAAATGGATCAGATGAATAGCTACTAGATATCATCAGTGACAGCTTATTCACTCATGTTTACATGAGTGAATACAAAATTGGATTTTGTATTGAGTTGGGTAAAAGCAATCTCAAGAAACTCAAGAACAAATAAAAAAACAAACTCACTGACATCTATCAGTCTGGAAAGGGTTACAAAGCCAATCTAAGACTTTGAGACTCCAGGCAACCACAGTGAGAGCCATTATCCGCTAATGGAGGAAATTTGGACAAGTGGTGAACCTTTCCAGGAGTGATCGGCCTACAAATTTATACCTCATCGATGAGGTCACAAAAGAACCCAGAACATCTTAACAACTATAAGCCTCACTTGTCTCTGTAAAGGCAATTGAGGTTCAAGAAAGCCACTGGGCAAAAGTGGAATCCATGGGAGAGTTCCAAGGAGAAAAAGTGATGCTGACCAAAGAGAACACAAAGACCGATCTCACATTTGCCAAAAAACAATGATCCCCAAGACTACTTGACAACTTGCTGCAAGGAAAATGTCCAGCCATTAGATTATGCATCAGGACAATCATCTGAAACATACCAGCAGGTCCACCTCTGAATGAAAAGAACAAAACAAACCAAGACAAAATGGAGGTTTTGGAGTTTAGTAGTCAAAGTCTGGACTTAACTCTGATTGAGAGGCTCCGGCCTGTTGGTTCTTGGAACAATGGGTGCCGTGATGATTAGCACTGTTACTGCACAGCAAGAAGTTCCTGAGGTTGAATCCACCACATGGCTGTGGTCTATCTGTGTTTGCATGTCCTCCTCGGGTACCCCAGCTTCCTCCTACAGTCCAAAGACATGCAGTTAGTGGGGTTAGTTTAACTGGGGATTCTTAATTGCCCATAGGTGTGAGTTGTTGTCTGTTGTTCCTGCGACAGACCACCTCTCGCCCAATGCCAGCTGGAATAGTCCACCCAAACTGGGAATCCTGAATAATGCAATGTCCATCCATCCATCCACTCTCTTCTGCTTATCCGTACCACAGGGCGAGAGGCAGGGTACACCCTAGATAGGTCTCCAGTCTGTTGCAGGGCTAAAACACAGAGACAGACAATCATTTGCACTCACATTCACACCTGTGGAACAGTGCTAACCATTGTGCCAGTATGCTGCAGCAATAATGCAATGTAAAATTAAAAAAAAATAATAAGAGACTAAAATTAAAAATTTTTAATGTCTGGAATCAGCAAGTAAATAAAAATGAGTGTGTTTGTTCACAGTTCACGTGTACTTTAATTTGCACCAATAAAAACTGTATAACAAATGCTGTATAATATTCTGGCTGTATCTAAATATAAGATCATTTTACAAGTGCAAAGCCTATAATTTCAATAATTGAGAAAAGTAAACCTCTTAAAGTTATTTGAATACAATACTTGAATTATTGTAAAATATCATAATATCATAATATCTATATAAACATAAAATAAACTCCAATAAATCTGACTGGCATGCTCTTGTGACTGAGAGTAAAGTTCTTAATAAGTTTGCAGTTTCAGTAACCAGCCAAAGAGACCGCTAGATGGCAATGTTGTTCTTTTACTGTGCTTCTTTTCTCTCCCCCGCAAGTCCCCAAGCACTTGTTAAAATTAGGACTTCTTTCAAAATCTAACAATACATTAATTTTGTTTTCTTTAAAAGCGTGCTATGGTTGTAAAATTGCATCAGGAAATGTTCCAGGCACCTCAATAAAATGTAATCAGCACTATTTAGTTGCACCTCTTACTCATTTCAGGAGCATGTGACTACTTATTTCTCTACATATACTCAATGAATTTTAGCTTCTTTTACCCTGATGTGGAAGAATCTTTCTGTTTATTACTTAAGTAGACAAGACCCATGTAGACATCAGCTGGCCAAGATCAACTGAGTAAAATGATATGGTGTGTGTCAGAAAGAATGATTTAATTCTCTTAATAAAAAGTGATGCCAACTGGTAAACCATCTGCCAAGCGAGGATTTTGAAATACAGCCCAAATCATTAAGAAAAGCACAGAGCAGACATTTTTATTTTTAAATTTTGCATTCCTTTTTGTATCAGCTGGACTGTTTCAAAGCTCAACAATGATTCATGCTTGTATATATAGCAATATTGTATTTGCTTGGCCTTCAGTATGTAACAGAAATAAAAGTCTTTACGTATGTGAGGCTATCTTGCCAGGCCCACTACCATTTTAGATAATCCTGATGTAAATAACTCATCATCATTTATATCAGGACTGGGTGTGGGGTAGGTTTGGTCCACGTGCAGCTTGCGGGCACTGCATAACAAAAATTATTTGACTTTAAAACACAATGATGTACTGTAATTACAGCCAACTTATGGCAGCTGTAACATTTATTTAAGTAAAAATCATCTTGCTATAAAACAGTAATATCTCTTTAATGCTGTCGTTTGCCTGTTTCACAACAATTCTGTAGAAAGTTTCATTTAAAAAAAGAATAAATGAAAGCTCGTCAGTCAGCAAGTATACTTTACCTACAGCCAAGCCTCCTGCGATATAACTAGCTACATATGAAAATTAAATTTGTCTTTACAGCTCCATCACTTTTCTTTTTCAAAACATTGGCTCAGCACAGGCTGAGGTTACACACCTCATTTTGGTTCACTGGCTTTCTGAAGCCTTTGTTCGGTGTCTGAGTCCGCATCTTTGCTTGTGTGTGGATTCAAAAACCAAAATTAATATGCAAATTAAGCTCTTTGAACAGAAACAGTCTCCAATGTTGAGTTCTGTGTTAGCTAGCTTGTTAGCTTACAAATAGCGTGGAAGGAGTCACGTGTATATGAACATTAGCTACAATTATGACTTCATTTAAAATCTAACAATAAAAGGATCTTTATTCCGCTCCGAAAGCCTACTTCGGGTGAAAACTGCTTCATGACTGTTTGTGCTTGCAGTGCAGAACAAAAGCTCTAACAAGGTGGGCCAAAAGTTAACAACCTGGCGTGATATGCAGCCTGGATTCAAAGTTGCAAAGGGTCCCCCAGCCTTGATTGTGAGAGGAGTGCTGAGTGGTGAATACTTGTCACTCCCTGATCAAAAATATAGCAGTAGTATGATAGAAATGTTGATTTTTCACAATGGATCCACAAAAAAACAAAACAAAAAGAAAAAAAATCTAAAAGCCTTCTTTTTTATCATTACAGCACAGTCTGGGCAATGGGCTAGCAGACCTTTTTTTAACACACTGATTTCATAAAGTTTAAGCCCAAAGAGTTGTCCTGATACATAAAATGTTTTATAATGTAGAAAAATACTGACAACCACTGCTACCTCCCACCCTCCTAGTAGATACACCTACATCCCACATTGTCTTCTTTTCAAGTTATCGCTTTCACAATAATTCCAGAAAACGTACTCTGACCTTGAGGTTGAGGTTGAGGTCACCGAGATTCAGACTTGTCCTAGAAATTTAGAAGATACACACCAACCGCCTACCCACCTGGCGGGTGACGACAATACCCCGTTAGCCTTTTGCAGGAATACTATTGAAATTACATTTTCTTATATTAAGACATCTTAACTAAATATGTAGTTAAGCTTTTTTTCATTGACAGAAAGAGCAGCTTGACTGGTCCAGCCCATTGAAGATCAAAATGGGCTGAGTTTGACATCCCTACTCTAGATTATCAACAAACTATTGGGCTGCCAGTTTAAAGCTGCTGCCTCTGCTGACATATGACCTCACTTAAATGCTGGTCAAGATCTGTACAATTCCCATCAAACTGTTGAGTCCTCAGACAGTAACCAGCTAAACATTACGTTGGTGACAATCAAGGTGTCACCACGAAACTTGGCAGTTGGCTGCAATTTGCCTCTGCTGTTCCCGACAGCACTAAGGGGTGACAAATTAAATATCATGTCTGTTAAAAGTCCTTGTAGGAGAACTCATTCTCCATGCTTGATTTATTCCGCTGTATCACTCAGAAAAGAATGATTACAGAAAACTCTATTGAGGCTCGTCAGTGTTCAAGAAAGGCGAAGTGTGTGTGTGGGTTAAAAAGTGAAATGAACCATTAACATTTCCAACTGTGGCGTTTTAACATGACTAGCCCACTCTGTAGCCAAATGCCCTGTTATAACCCTCCGTGATCCAACTTTGCTATCACAGCAGGAGCGACCTAAGAAAACCTGCTGCACGACAGCTCAGTAATGCTCTGTGTGCACAAGAGAGCTTGGATAATTACACAGCATGAACGCACTGCTCTTAATGTTAAATACACACATTGTTAGCTCCACAAACCTTGTGTAAAAAATTGGCTTTAATTGGCAAAACACTCCAGGCCTATATTTTTAATGATTTTACTCTTTTAAACAGTTTTGACTTTTTATGACTCACTGCTTATTGAACAGAGCCTGAAGAGAAGTAATCACATATATTTACTGCAAACAACCCTTGCTTTACTTTTCCCTGCTCATCTAAAAGTAAGTACCTAACAATTGTCTATCTTTGGTTGTTATTTGCTTTAGCTCTGGGTTCCTGTCAGGTCTGGCTTATGACCCCTGTGTTGGGTTTCTTTCTTTCTTTTTTTTTTTTACACCTAATAGTCAGGTAGTCATATTCTATGAAAATGTCTTCTGTGTTCTGAAAAACCAGCGTCAAATGCAGCTTTGTTATAAAGGACTCCATATAGTCCTGCTTCTATAGTAATTATGAGGGTAAGTAGCATTTAGTGTGTGTTAACACGATGCCACAGTCCTTCCATGAGTGGATGCAAAGAATTAAGGTACAGCGGTCCCTTGCTATAACGTGGCTCAAACTGTATGTTTGCAAGCTTTCTCCCGAACAAACACAACAATGTTGACAAAACGTTTTGCACCGCCAAAGTTTAGGCAGAGGAAGATGCTAACCATCGCACAAAAAGTTGGACTTCTGGACATGGTAAAGGAAGGTAGAAGTTACCGCATTTTTCGGACCATAAGGCACATTAAGTGAAACAAAACAGTCAGATAAGTCAAACTTCACGCAAATCATTCTTCTTGCTTCCTCTACTTCTGTAGCATTGATTAATTAATGATGAATTCACTCGCAGCGCTCTATTCCCATGTTCTGGACCTGAAAACAGGGTTTGAGCTTTGCTTCATTCGATAATACTGGACTTATTTTTCTACGAAGGTTTGAACTTTGAGAGTGTTTAAACAAGAGAGTAAAGTGTGAAAATGTTCATGCCTGTCTTAGAAAAGTCTATAGTCACTCACTAAGTGTGTAGTGAGGGGTTTTACAGCCTTAAAACATCTATAATAATTGTAAAAAATAAAGCTAAAGCTGGCTACTTGGCGGATGTCACCTATCGCAGGTTATTTTTAGAGCGTAACTCCTGCGATAAACGAGGGACCACTGTTTTGCAATGGTCCAGTCAAAGTCCAGACCGTAACGCAGCTGGAATGCTGTGATGGGACTTTAGGGCTAGTGTGCCACAAATCCTAATAAGGAACTGAAGTAACATCTGAAAGAGGAGTGGCCAAAATTACTCCGCAATGATCTGATAGAGTGATACTTGAAACTAAGTCATACAGAAAACAATTATTTCCAGTTATTGCTGCTAGAGTCAGTTCTACAAGGTGTAGTAGAACCTGTGAAAACCTGGTTTACCTACTATGCTGAATAACTTTCTGGATAGGGGTGAAATGTTAACACTTTGAGCAATGGCTTGAACCCGCACCACTTAGCTTCTAGCTTCATGATATTGCTGGTGTGCATGGCTTTAAAGCATTTGGCTGACTAGCATTCTGAATCACAGCTCAGAAGCATTGAGAAGACTGCAGCCAAGCCAGTGGGCATTGTGAGGATCTGCTTTGAGCTAAGTACCAGTCAGCATGCCAGCTTGTTCACAGTCACAATCCTAATCTCGGCTGGCTTTAGCTATTGGCTCAGACCACCCATGTAGGCGTCTTGCTCACCCAATCAGAAGAAAAATCTGTTTTGCCTTTTTTGAACTGATGGAAAAAGTAGCACAGAAAACATAGCATCATTTTTATCTTCTGATTGGATTTATTTGCCAATTAAAGTTTTTCAAACTAATCAAACGGTTATAATTGTTCTTCACAAGATCATATAAATATATTTATATAAATAAAAACACTTAGACTGTGCACTTTTATTAACTATTCCACAAGTGTTGTGTTACGGTGTTGAACTATTCATAATATTGTGGTGTACTTATTTGACAGGGGCTGCAACAAATGAGATAATAAGCTCGTCATCTTATGAGCAATTTTATGTTTCTTCTGGAAATACTCTTAGATTTACTTGTGAACTAGAGGGTGAGATATTTGTTGAAGACGTTACATTTTGTTTCATTAAATATCAATTTTACTCATTGTTTATTTTCATCTTGGTGTTCATGCAAGTAGTCTAAAGACATTGATTGTCAGTATTTGTTACAGCTCACTGCTCTTCTCCAACTGGTAGCTGTACGTTGAAGATAGATACATATTTTGTTTGATTAAAAGATGCTTCTGCTTGCTGAATTTAGACGCTAGATATATATGCTGAACTAAAACAGATGGTTGCTTTAGTTAAAGCCGGGTTGCTACATGTATATAAATATTTAACAGCCGAACTGGGTTAATTGTTTAGTTAGTAGTTTAGTGAAATACTCTAAACTACATATACGCTATTTACCTTAAACTTTCAAATACTGCAGTATCTGTATGTGAAAGAGAATGTAATGATGTTAGAAAATCCCATATTGATGGCTGGAAACAGTCTTCCAGCAGTCAACACTACCTGTACAAACCAGATAAAGTTCAAATACAACAATTAACTAATAAGAAAGATTAAAGTGTTGCATAAAATATTAATAAAAAATAAAATAAAAATAATGTTATCTGCCACTGATTTTTAGTCTCCTGGGAGTACTTTTTTTTTTTAAATCACTGAAGTGACTTCTAAGTGTGTTATCTAATGATAGTTATGACCTCACATTTTTACATTCAAATTTTGAGGAAGTACACTGATGTGTGATTTACCCTGCATAAGGAGATCCAAAGAGACCGTCCCTATTATTTCAGAAACTACAACAAATCCTTCCAAAAGATATTCCCTAATTTAGTGCTGGAAAGTGCTACCTCCCAAAGCTATCCAACTAAATTTAGAACTGGTTACTGAAAAGGGCATTGTGTGTGATTCATATCATTTTGTAAGGTACCCCCAAGCTATGTGTAAGGAGGAACTGTTATCCTGGCAGAGATCAGTGCCATCAATATAGAAATGTTTCATCACAGAATAAAGGCGATTGCTCAAATGAACTTTGTACTGATTTGAAATGATTCGTCCCTCTAAGGACACACATGGAGCCAAGGCTTTGACCCCTGTATTTAAATCGCATTTCATGCAAAATTTAACAACTTGTTTTTTCCATTGAACGTAGCCAATAATTACCTCTGCCATGTGAAAGTCTTATCTTTTTTTCCCCATTTGATCCCCGCCCCCTCATCCCAATCATTTGTATTTATTCAAATGGATCCACACTGAGATCAGAGCAGAGGAGAGAGATGTTCTGGCCAGTATCTCCATGAGTAAACATAATGCAGAATGAGTTTGAGTTTATCCTGACATCATCTTAATGAAAATGTCTGCGGGGAAACAACAAATAGGGTTAGGTTGAGGCTGGAACTGCAGGGAGTGTGAGGCAGCAGGGGATAAGGTGAGTGGAGCTTAGGGGGTCAGTAGAGACCCATTAAGGAGGGGAAACACAGATCTGCAGAGGTGATGGGTAAGAATGAGATAAAGCCAGGCTGGGGTGAAATGATGATGATCTCAGATGTGAAAAAACTATTACAAGGCTGACTGAATTTTTAATATGGCAAAGAGTTGTTGTTAATATAAAGCGACAGGTGGTTGACCATGTGTAGCGATAACAGAGGGGAGGTTAGGCTGCTTGGTGATATCAGCTGGGGGTTGAGTGATGTTAGGTTTTTAAGGGAGATACTGACACAGATTTGAACACTTCACTAAGTGAAGTGATGTTCTGGCTGTAATTCCACATTAAGGAATTTTTCCTCTTTCATGTAATGGTTCCAGGGAACCGGTTTGTTCTCAAGGTGTTACAGATTCAGATAAAGAAGCAATTATATGTGGGGCCATTGAACATTCAGTTACAATCAGAAATTTGGACACATTCATTTACAGGGTTTACCTTCTAGGAAATAATGAAACAACGTGTGAAACAAGCCAAAAACATCATTCCCATTTCAGATGAGCTTGTCACATGGAATGGCTTTCAGCTAATAGAATATCCTGGCCTTATTCAAATTTAACTGCAGGGGCATCTTGTGTTCTTGATTCATCTGAGATCCTCATCTGTGTACCTAAAATGAAAACTACTGATCTCAAAAACAAAGAAATGCTGAAGTGCCAAAACTTGCACTTCCTGGAGCACCCAGTCTAAGGCTGGCTCCGAAAGTGATAACTTCCCATAGATTCCCATGTTAACAAGTTTTCCAAGTTAACAATATTGGAATAACCTGGTACAAAACTGTTTTAGTTCCTATGGATATTTTTTGGAGGCATTTGGATACCAGTAAGACCAATTGACAAGTATGCCAACAGTAGCAGCTATTGACAGCAATTACTTGAAGACACAATCATCAGTCAAGTTTCTTCAAATACACTCGCGCAAATCATCAAAAGCTGTGATGGAACGCATTTTCAAGAGGACTGCCCCAGGAAAAGAAGACCAAGAACTCCCTCTGCTGCAAAGAAGTGGTTCAGAGTGCCACCGCTGAAATCTCCAATTAGCAACACCTCAGGTTAGAGCACACATCAAAGCTTACCAGAGGTTACAGGCACAACTGTTGGGGCGAGAGTGTGTGAAGTAATCTCTTCTACAGGTCTTCTACCAAGAAGAGGAGAATCTTTTGGCCCAAATTCAGGGTCCGTGGTTTCCTGGTTTTAGCATCATTGTTAAGAACAAGTGAGACAGAGTGCTCCATCTGTAATTATTTGGATCCTCGTTGTTTGTACCAAGACCATTCTTGAACCTCCGGTGATAATTTTCTATCCATCCATTCACTTTCGCTTATCCTTTTTCAGGGCACGGGGGGGCTGGAGCCTATCCCAGCTGCCTTCGGGCGAGAGGTACACCCTGGACAGGTCGCCAGTCTGTTGCAGGGCTAACACATAGACAGAGGCAACCAATTGGACTCTCATTCACTCCTTTGGGCAATTTAGTGTTTCCAATTAACCTATCCTGACTAAGTGCATGCCTTTGGACTGTGGGAGGAAGCCGGAGTACCCGGGGAGAACCCATGCAAACATGGGGAGAACATGCAAACTCAACACAGAAAGACCCCGACCTGATGGTGGAATTGATCTCAGGACCTTCTTGCTATGAGCACATGCCACCATGCTGCTGATAATTTTCTACCTTTATGTAATGGTACAAAAATGCCTACTGTTATTTAACTCTCAAATCTATGAGAAAAATGTATACGTTATATAAGTAGTTTAAATACTAGTATATTTACTAATGCTAATGAAAAGAAGACACTGGCTTCCCTTTAACCCCTGTTGTTCTATCACTTTCTGTAAAACTTATAGGTCAATCTTAGTGCATGGCTTGCCTCAGCATTGTAGCCACAGGGGTGACTACAACCTCTGACTGAGTTTTAGTCAATATAAATGTAATTTTAGCACAATCCAAACTTCACTCTTACCAAGTAGTTAACATTTTCTTCTCTCCAGGCATTGGAAAGGGCAGTGCCAAATTATTTGAAATGACTAAATATTCATTTTGCACAGGCGAATGGTTCAGTGTTCATTTGAACTTCCTCCAATTTCTTTTGTTGTGTAGAAACAGAAAAGCTTAGAAATTTTTGGACTGCTTTACACTCATTGCTTTTGAAACACCTGTATTTTGGAATTTGAACCAAGGTATCTTTCATAGTGAACACTGATTACTGAGTCAAAAAAGAGTGGCTGTAAATCATTGAGGGGTTGTGAGTCTAAAACAGAATGAAACATAATGCAAATGCCACTTCTTTTAATAAAACATATAAATACTCTGTGAAAAAGCATAAAATCATTTTAATACCAGATGCTCCTTTTTACAATCAAAGCTGTCGCTGTTACTGTCTGTAAAATATTAATAACTCAGGATCTGGCCATTTTCATGTCAAAAGTTTCAGTTATTCAGCTTTCCCTCTCACAATGTTCTTCTTGTCAAGATTATAAAAGCCTTTAGAAGCGTGGTCTGACATCTGTGCTGACAGATTAATGAAATTGTTTTCTAATAGTTAACTGTCCTCATTGGGTAAATCAAAGGACCTCTGCACTGCTCTCTATGGGCATTTTCAGGCATGTTTTACCTGTGTACACTGCCCCAGTCAGCAAAGTAACAACAAGCAAGCAGTTGTCAGGCCACTCACTCTGACTTTGCTTTGTGTTGTCAGCTCTGTGTTCAAACATATACGTATAAAATAAAGATCATATGTGTCTAAATTAGCATAGGTATTTGTGTCAGTGTGTGCGACTGTAGCTTAAGGTTTACATTGTTCACTGGTAATCGTGGGACAAGGAATTTCAGGCCATGTTATGCAAAAGTAATGTAACAATTTTTTCAATTAAGTACATTAGTGCATTACTTTAGAAAAAAGTAAAAAGTAACATGCAAAACATTTATTTTTGAGTAATCGATGGGAAAGTCCTCATGGAACGGAAACTCCCTGCTGGTAGGAAGAGAGAAACATAAATTACTCAGGAACAGTTTGAGGAAGGAAGAGCCTAAGATGTAAAGCCTGATCCACACAGAGGTGTCTCTCCACCACCTACAGGATCCAGACATCTGCCACAGCTCACGTGTCTACGCCCTGAGGGTTGGAGCTGTCTTGGTGGCATATGGGGGAACTAAACAATTGTTTGTGGTGATTTGTTGAGCTTGTGTTGAGCTTTCAGTAGCATGTATTAAATTCCTTTTGACTTTACTGGTTTGTGATGAGCAGTTACAAAAGGTTTTGATGAAGTGATCCTTTAACCTCCTAAGACCTGAACTCTCCCACGGCATGCATTTTTGATTTCTCTTTGATATTTGGGAATATTGGGGCCCAATGAATGTAAAAACAAAGAATTACCAGATTTTTTTTTTTTACCTGATTTTTGTTTCTAAGAAAAATGAGAGCCACATATGAGGATATTCATTTAAAATTTCGGTAGAACAGTAGCAGTATAATGTCCTCGTAAGTGGATCTCAGGCCCTTGTAGAGCAAAATTGAGTATTTTGGTCTAAATAACCCAAAATGTGATGTCCACATATGTGGACGCCAGGTCCTAGGAGGTTAAAATAGGAATGTCAAACTCATTTTACATCGTGCGTCACATACGTGCCACTTTGTCAGCAGGACAAGGTCCATTGGGCAGTCTCTGCTGGATTGATTCTGGCCCCCGGGCCTTATCTTTAATATCCCTGCTTTAAAACATGCTTGTAATAGTCATTTTAACGCTTGCTTGGGGAGTTTTTGTAATGACTTCACTGTTAAAGACTTGTAAACCGTAAGTATTGTTGCCATTACTACCTGCAGCTTAATGTCTGTTGTCAACAATTAAAAATACCAGCATGATAACAGTGTAGCCGTTGAACCCACAAAATGCCTCTCAGGTTTTTCCATGCTGTACACGCTCCAGCAGAGCTGCTTGGTAAAGCGTTGATATAAATGTTAAATAAGTGATGTCAAGCAGAGGAGGATGTTTTAGTGTCACATCTCTGCAAATACTGGTTTTTGCGTAGGTGTCAGCAAGCACAGTATCACTTCACTTGAAGTTGCATCACACATATTGATCAACAGTGCTGTGTCCAAAGAGGCCTACAGTGAGTACGTGTGTGTGTGTTAATGCACCATCGCCAAGTTATGCATCCTTTTTTCCCCCCAGGCAGCAGTCCCACAGTAGAGCAGTGTAGGAGTAGCTAATCCAAACGCCTCAGTGCTTATAGATGACCCACAGTTAAGCAGCTAAAATCACACTCACTTTTTTGGCACAGTGCTACAATTTGCTCCCACTATGAAGATAAAAACTGATTGTTGGGTTTTTTATCATGGTTTAGCCTCTATGATAAGCCCACCTACCCCTTTCTTTTAGGGATCACTTCCAGAGTTGATTTATGCAAAGCCACTGTGAAAAGTCGACTAAATAGTGACTAGTAAATGTGGAGATGTTTTTACCAAGAGGTGTAGCATGTTCCCGGTGTCAAGGCGCGGCAGCTCTGAGCCTCTGATAGAGGGAGTCTGCAAGAAAAGAGGATAAACACACATGTGAATGCAAAGGGGAAGTTTACAGGGAGAACCACTGCTTGATGTCGCTGCCTGAAAATTGAGTTGCTTTCAAACAGTGAGGTAGTGAGTATATGTGTTCATCTGGTGCTGGAGTTACTTGATTAAACTGGAAGAATGCCTAATTAAATCAAGCATGGTTTGCTTGGGTGAATGTTTGTGTATCC
Source organism: Astatotilapia calliptera (assembly GCF_964374335.1). Lineage (NCBI taxonomy): Eukaryota > Metazoa > Chordata > Actinopteri > Cichliformes > Cichlidae > Astatotilapia > Astatotilapia calliptera. The sequence goes on along the minus strand of NC_137442.1, from coordinate 27,278,663 downwards.
AAGTACACTCAGGCAACATCTGTGAGTGTGAGATAAAGAGTTATCTGAAGAAATATGAAAAGTAAATGTAATTCCAATTACCACTGGAAGTGGGACACTCACATAGAGTTTGCAGTTTTTGGATTCTATATGTATCCAAAAACTTTGCAAAAGTACTGTACAATTACACATGTACAGTACTTTTTCCTTACCTGCAAGGTTCAGCACAGAAGCCAGAGACATTACACGAGCGAGACCTATAGGATATCCAAAAAATAAGGAAGGGTTGAACATTATCGTCAACCTAATCTGAGGATCAGCACCTAGCACAGAACAGAGGAGAACATGAGAAATGAACAGTCCAAAGAAACTAACGACAGGAAAATGGGAGGTACACATGTTGACCTGCTGGTTACTGGAAATATCTAATGAGCCAATCACATGTCAGCAACCCAGTGCATTTAGGCATGTCGAGATGACCTGTTGAAGTTCAAACTGTGCATCAGACTGGAGAGAAAAGCTGATTTAAGTCACTTTGAAAAAAGGCCATGGCTCAAAGTTTTGGTGCTAGATGGGATTTTTTAAAACAACCATCACTAAGATAAAATGCATGTTATCTGGAAAGGGCCTTGAGATTTCAAACCACAGGAAAATCACAACCATACACACCATGTGTATGCTGTTGCTATTTATTGTGGTTTAACCTGTCAAGGACTAAAACATGAAGAAAATTCTGCATCACAGCTTTCGTTAAGTCTGGGTTGACAGCTGGTTAGCACTGTCCACAATCCACAATCTGGCCAAGTTTGCAAAGGGTTCACTCTGGGTACTCTGGTTACCTCCACAGTTAAAAGTAATGCAGTTATTAGGTTTAGAGTAACTGGTGATTCTAGATTACCCAAAGGTGTTAATGTGAGTGCAAATGGTTGTTTGTCTCTATGTGATAGACTGGCGACCTGTCCAGGATGAACCCTGCCGCTCTTACCCTATCACTTCTGGGTTATGCCCCGTCCGCAGCCCAGATAAAGATAAGAAGATGGATGGATTAGAGGCTGTTGTGAATCCGTTGAATTTTTTGTTGAACATTATGTAATATGAACAGAACATGTACTACAGACATAAGTTACATTTGTTTATTCAACAAGATTAACATTGGTGTAACAAACAAATATTTTACTAGTTCATGTAACAAGACTGACTTTTGATGTGCCAAAGTGTTTAAACAGTATAACATGGATTCATTTAATTAGACTAACTTGGTACAAACATGTTGACTGAATAAAAGTAAAATTAACTGAATGTTAATGTTAATATTATGTTACAAACATATATTGTGTTGAAACAACAGAATCAAGATGGATTAATATAACATGATTTGTTTAGATGGAATAAAAGTGGAAAGATAAAATTACGTTCATCCAATGAATTATTTTTTGAGTGTGCCAGGTGTCAGCTAAAAACAGGAAACTGAGGCTACAATTTTGCACGAGGTCACCAAAATTGAACAATAGAAGACTGGAAAAACAATCGCCTGGTCGGGTGAGTCTTTTTTGTGACTTTTAACAGTGCTGTGAGAGTGCACACATTCTACTTAAGTGTTTTCTATCTTACATTCACAGACATTCATACTCAACTCGGGGTTAGCATCTTGCCTAAGGATTTTGGGCATGCAGACTGTAGTTGCCAGGCATTGAACCACCAACCTTCTAATTACAGAGGACCTCTGTTACTTGAACATGATAGTAAGCTCACTGAACTCAAATGTAGTGAAATTCTTGGGGAGGCTGCAAGTCAGAAGGTTGAGCAGGCCAATTAATTGCGGAGTTAGCATGTTAGCCAATCCCTGGCTGTTTAAGTCTGCATTCTAAAGACTCATTGGGCAAGATAGCCATGAGTTGGTCTCCGATGCATCCAGTGGAGTATAATTGTTAGACATAAAGCTTGTATGAATGTATGCGAATGAGGAATGTTCTATAAAGTGCTTTGAGTGTTCAAGAAGAAAAGCATTATATAAGAACAAGTCAATTTACCATTTACCAAGTGGTCTCCACAGTCACCAGATCTCAGTCCACTGAAACATGACAGATGTGGTGGAACAGGAGATTCATATCATGGATGTCTAATTAATAAAATAACCTTGTATGACAGCTTTAAGAATGGCTGTCAAAACGTTTGACCAAATAGCAATAGTGTTGCAAGTCACAGCTTGAAAGTCCCTTTACTTTAAGATAGTACTCCAGAAGTTGAGACTTTGGGAGATGTAAAGCAGTCTCCTTGAAACTATAATGAAATTGCAGGTTGTGCAACTTCCTTGAAAGTTTCTTGGTCCCAGGGGAATGTTCCTGTGTTGTACATGGGGCTAATGAGGTCACCCAACCAGCCTGCATCACTATACTCATCTTCTTTTCTTAATAAATAGGAAAAAAATAACTGAGAGGTTCCCATAATATTTGTCCTCTGAGAAAATGTAGACCGTACAGTCTAGTCAAGGTTATGTGAATAGAAGATATGGAAAGCTTATCTTTTGTGCTGTAGCAGAGAATGATATACAGACTCATGCCCGCATTAACGGGTGACATCACCAGTTATTTTGAATAAATTACACACGGGGTGTGTATGTGCTTCATATTCTGTCAGAGATGAAAAGAGATTCTGTCCTCTAAAAAGAGATTACTGCAGGGTCCAGGAGAAAACCAAGGGTCACAGCTGCTCCCCAGAATGGATTTCCCAGGTTATTATCTGTGTTTACATTCATTCTAGTCAAGATTCAAAGTCTTAAATCCCATCAGAGACACAGAATCCATACCAGGAAAGAGCGACAGAGATTTTTCTTTCCATCAGAAAGCACTTCAGTCAATTAATGTCTTTGATGTCACATAGCATGAGCTTCTTGTTATGCAAATTTGCCTCTCTTAGAAACACTGATGCGTATTTATCTGCAGAGATGTGGATGTCTGCAGTGAATATGTGAAATGATTAGGAAGAAAACAGACAAATAAAAAGGCGAGAATGAGTGAAAGTGTGAGATTAGGGAGAGGATAAATTTAGGAGAATATAAGGCACTATATTCTCCCACAGAATGGAAGGCTGTGAAACATTCAACAATTTATCACTGAAATGATTTCCACTTCTCCTGGATATGTTCCCAGTTAGTCACAGATACTTCATAGCTCTACAGGGGTAAAGTGGTGGCAGCAGATATTTTTAAATACTGTATTTTCTCTCTATTCTCATTCCTTTCAGAAAGTGCTGGAAATTGAAAATGGAGTTCAGGTGCCATAGATCCGCAAGTAGACTGATCAGCTGAATGGTCGGCACACATTGTGCCTTCTATAACAAGTCTGAGTTTGCTCAGACAGCCATTGAAATTCTCTAAACGCTTAGAAGGGGAACTAAATGGGAGACTTAACTCCTGAACCTCAGGCATCCTTTCTTTTTAATGACAAGGAGCAGTGAATTCAGCTTTTGGAAAGGCTGAACCAAAACTTTCACCACAGAGCTTCTTTGGTACTGTTGAAACAGCTAAACCGTAAGACTTTTGAAATCCAGCCCAGCGGTTTATTACAAATTTGATCACTATTAGTCTGTTTAACCCTAACCTAATTTACCCTTTAAACCAGGGGTGGGCAACTCCAGGGCTCAGGGGCCGGTTTCCTGCAGGTTTTAGATTTATCCCTGATCCAACACGACTGATTTAAATGGCTAAATTACCTCCTTAACATGTCTTGAAGTTCTCCAGAGGCCTGGTACTAATCATTTGATTCAGGTGTGTGTTGACCCAGGGTGATATCTAAAACCTGCAGGACACCGGCCTTTGAGGCCTGGAGTTGCCCACCCCTGCTTTAAATCCTAATCCATCGCTGCCGACGGATTAGGGTTTGAGATAAGATAAGATAAGATAAGACTTTATTGATCCCACAACGGGGAAATTTTTGCGTCACCTCAGCTCAAGTACAGATATATGAAGGAAATACAAAAATACAATTAAGTACAATCAATGAAAAAAAGTAAGATAATACACTATATACAATGGTAGCATACACAGTATGTGATTATGGATATAGTTGGAAATATGGAAGACATAAACTATATAGCTTGGAAGGTCATGGAAGGTCCATTATGCATGAAGTGGTGACTGTGGATGTTCAGTGTCCAGTGACTTATGACATCGTGATTGAGGAGTTATAGAGTCTAACTGCTGTTGGGATGAATGATCTGCGAAAGCGCTCCTTCCTGCAGCGAGGGTGTTTCAGTCTCTGACTAAAGGAGCTGCTCAGCCCACTCACATACTCATGCAGTGGGTGATGTGGGTTGTTCATGATGGATGTCAGCTTTACTAACATCCTCCCCTCACCAACCACCTCCACAGACTCCAGGGGACATCCCAGCACAGAGCTAGACCTCCGCACCAGTTTGTCAATCCTGGTCCTGTCCCTTTCCGTGCATCCACTCCCCCAGCAGGCCACTGCATAGAAAAGGGCAGATGCTACCACAGTGTCATAGAATGTCCTTAACAGAGTCCTGCAGACTCCGAAGGACCTCAGTCTCCTCAGCAGGTGGCGTCGACTCTGGCCCTTCTTATACAGGACGTCTGTATTTGTAGTCCAGTCCAGTTTATTGTTGAGGTGAACACCCAGGTACTTATAAGAGTCCACTATCTCAATGTCTTTCCCTTGGATGTTCACCGGTGTTGTAGGGGGTGACTTCCTCCTGAAGTCTATGATCATCTCCTTTGTCTTGCCGGCGTTGATTTGGAGTACGTTGGTCTCACACCAGCCAACAAAGTCACTGATGACCCCCCTGTATTCCTGATCATTCCCGTCTGATACGCATCCAATGATGGCTGTATCATCTGAGAACTTCTGTATATGGCAATCGTCCGAATTATAACAGAAGTCTGAAGTGTAAAGGCTGAACAGGAAAGGTGAGAGAACCGTGCCCTGTGGTGCCCCCGTGCTGCAGATTACCACCTCGGACACACAGTCATGGAGCCTCACATACTGTGGTCTGTTGGTAAGGTAGTTGATGGTCCATGCAGTCAGCTGTTTGCCTACTCCGGCTCCCTCCAGCTTCCCTCTCAGTAGTGCGGGTTGGATGGTGTTGAAAGCACTGGAGAAGTCAAAAAACATGATCCTCACAGTGCTCCCCGCCTGCTCTAAGTGAGAGAGGGATCGGTGTACCAGGTATATGACAGCGTCATCCACCCCAATTCCAGAACGGTAGGCGAACTGCAGGGGGTCCAACACTGAGCCCACCAGTGGCTGAAGGTGGTGCAGGATGAGCCTTTCCATGGTCTTCATCAGATGAGAAGTCAAGGCAACAGGCCTGAAGTGGTTGGGCTCCCTGGGGTGTGCGATTTTTGGCACCGGAACCACACAGGAAGTCTTCCACAGTTCAGGAACCCTCTCCAGGCTCAGGCTCAGGCTCAGGTTGAAGATGTACAGGGCCACCTGACAGAGCTGGTCTGCACAGTCCCTGAGCAGTCTGGAGCAGATTCCATCCGGACCTGCTGCCTTCCTTGCCTTCGTCCTCTTGAGCTGATTTCTCACCTGATCAGCTGTGAAGTAGATGTGAGGCTGGGCTAGAGTGGGGGGTGGGGCTCGCTTTGTTGTGGATAGATATGTGGATAGGGGTGAAGCAGGGTTGTGGTGAGAGGAGAGCTCAGGTGACAATGTGTCTGTGAAGGTTCTCAGTCATCCAGGTCATCGTAGTCAAAGGAGCTTGCAAAGAAAAGCGTCTGGACTTCTTTAAGTTGCTTGAAGATGTTTCACCTCTCATCCGAGAAGCTTCTTCAGTTCTAAGGTCAAATGGTGGAGAGTCCCAGATATAAACCTAGTGGGAGTAACCCCCCACAGAGGGACAAAAGGACCCCCTGATGATCCTCTGACAATGGCATTGCACCCGGAGGGAGGGGGGGGGGCAAATGGAGGGGGGTTAATGGAACCTGGGGGGTGGGAGAGGTGATAAGTGGGCCATTGTCAAATCTGTTAAAAAACCGATTCAAGTCGTTAGCCCACCCCCGGCCAGCAGACACTGTGGCTCCTCCATTGTCCTGTAAATGTCCGGAGATTTGTTTCATGTTCCTGCAGACTTCTCTGACGTTTTTCTGTTGGAGTTGGTTTTCCATCTTCCTCCTGAAGCACTCCTTGCCTTCTCGGATCTTGTATTTAAGATCCTTTTGGACTTTCTTAAGTTCCTCCTTGTCTCCCGACCAGAAAGCACTCTTCTTCTTGTTCAGCAGGACCTTCAGTTCTGGGGTGACCCACGGTTTATTGTTTGAGAAACACTGTATCTTCTTGGTAGGCACAGTGTTCTCAACACAGTTTAAAGGGTTAAGTCGTAATGTAAAGTATTACTGTATGTCCAATCTGACAGATTTTAAACTGTCGATCATCCAAAATTTCCCCAAATCCAGGACAAATGTGAAAGGTAACTGGTTTTGGAAAACTTCCTTGTACATACTCCTTATTCAGCACTGCTATAGCTTTCCTGCCCAGTTGCAAATTATTACTACTAGCAGAGTTATGCTCGCTTTTAGATTTATAAACAGAGAATTGTATTAACTTAATTACACACCAGACCTCACAGAAATGACCTCAAACCTTTATGAACATATCTCATTTGTGGCACAGAGCACAGGAAGTTAAAAGAAGCAGATGTCTTTTTTCTTTTTTACTCAGAAAATATTATTAAATTGTGAGTTCCTACCACAGCTGCATCTTTTGTGGTTAGCATAATATAACACACAAACATGGTTGTGATCACAGTCCAGTCAGAAGGGCCTGAGTTTAAAAAATAACTCTTCCAAGGTAGAGATGGAGGTCGATGATCCCCTGTGGCACCCCCATACAGGGGTGTGCTGTCCTAATGTGGTTTCCAGTCTATGTGCAAAGGTGCTAAAGTTCTGTGATTATGAAAGCAGCCAATCAGGGGAGATCGATGTACTGGCACTCATAAATGTTGCAGGCAGGGCTGTCATAGCCGGAGAGATGTGCTCACCTGGGGATGTTCCTGCCTCCTTGCAGATGCAATGCTGACACTGGAAATGAAGAGCTGTTCAACTTGACATGTTCAACTCCACTTACACAGTCTGGCTTTCTTTCTCTGAGGCTAATGTACAAGCCAGACCTTACACATAGTGTGACATACAGTACAGGTGGAAAAAACTTTTTTTTCCCTGCAGAGAGAGCATGATTTATTCTGGAGTGGAGTTTTGAAGTGCTCCAAATGTTATTTCTGCTGAGTTATCACCTACAGCCATCAGCACAGATATTTTATCAGCTAGGCACTCTGCACACTATAAACTTAGTATCCATTTTACAAGAGCAAGATGTATGTTATGCTAACACATGGCATGAAACATATGCTGTGCTAGGCATTCCAGCGCCTTCTGACTTCACTTTGTGGGCTCTCTTGCTCCACATTTGACTTTAAATCACACAGCAGCCCTTCTGCTTATTCCCATTTTATTTTCTGACTCTGAACTTTTGGGTTGTGACAAATTGATGGGGTTGCAGCGAAAGGCTTTCACAACGCTATAAGTTACGTCAGGCGAAGGCCTTAAAACAATAGGCCATTAGCATACTTTCCCCCCCATCCATCAGCAAGCAGTGCCAGCCTCTGGCAGCCATTCATCACATCCGTGCCACAGAGCAAGCAGGCCTCAGGCCCCCGCTGCACGGCTTACAAAGAGATGTATGAATACAACATGAACACGGCGGTCTTGGATAAAGACTAATATAGCCCAATTCAACTGTGACCATGAAGATGAATGTGTTAAAAGAAAACAGTGACAATATGACTGATAGTTTTAATACCAGCAGTGAATAAGCAATTTGTGTTGAGGTTAGCTTAGCGTGTTTATTTTCATGAACTGTGCTACAGTAGCACCAGTAAAAGCAGCGCCGTGGCTTCCCCCGGGCCATAAAGTCTTGAGAGGCTCCGTCAGGCTGCTCTGATGAACCGTTCGATGCAGATTAAGTTTCTTTGTGCTGGAGCCCAGTTTGCTTTGGTTTGGGACTCTGAGCCAGCAGCTGCTTGAGCTCCTGTCCATTAAGCCAACTCTGGGGAGAGACTAAAAATTAACCTTAATGGACACTTTTCTCTCTGAATACTAACTAGGGGCTCTTTACTAAGTAGTGCTGTGTCTTTCTTACTGTCTTTTTGGCTACTCTTACTTATTTATTTCACCACTCAGGAGTTAATGTGTGAGAGTCACAGTGCTGACAGACACCCTAAATGAGTGTAGCGGCTCTGCTGAGGCCGTTCTTTCACAACCTTGCCATCCCTCTTTTTCTGGCGAGCAGCACTCCATAAATGCCAATTACCAAAAATTTAAAGCCAATTAGAGTTGCTTTGTGCTCAGTAAATCTGATTATTAAAAGCCATGTACATCTTCCATGCAATCATCGTTCGATTCTGTACTACAGACTCCCATGCCAAATGTACCAGTCTGCCATCCACGCCAACTATTGCTTCACTACCCTCGGCCGCTCTCCCCTTCTAATCTGACTATAATGACATTTATGTAAGGCAATGAACGGTGCTGTGACACACTTTTTCAAGGCTCCACCACCCACCTCACACATCGCCGACGTGTTTATGACTCCTGGGTGTAATATTTCCTTCATTTGCATAACGACGTCCCCTGTTCATAATAAACCCGTGCATCCATCTCACTAAGGCCCATTGAACAAACAGTGGATTTGTGCAAAATTAGAATGCAAATGGAATGTAATACAGTTGCACTACCAGTAAACCAATAAACTGCTTGACCCCCCAACCCCCTTTCCCTTAGCACCTCAAAGCAATATGTACCTCAGTCAAACACCTACACCACACGTTAAGCAGCAAAGATGCTATCAATCAAACTTCTGGGATAGAATTTTTTGCCGATGAGGCTGTAAGCAGGTGACATTAAGTCTGCAGGTTAAACTGTGATTTGACATTGTTGTTGAATGGGTGATGTGACCCAAGGTGGTGGATGACTTGTTTCGGGGATAAAAACCCTGCCTGTCTCTGGTAGTCTTTCATAACTAAACCAAAAGATGAATTTATCATGTGGATGAATAATCCATCTTAAATTTGCCTCTCAGAGGACCAGTGAAGCCCCTGACCATTCAAGGACACTCCTTTTTGGCTACGGATCACAGTCTATCACTAAATATGGGCAATGTTGTAATATATTCATACTTTAATTACAATGCACACAGGAGACATATATTTTTAAGTATGGCTGTTGCAGTTTTGATAATGCTTCATCAAATGCTGCCGCGAAATAAGAACACTTTTGATTATATAAAGAAAATCGTATTCCCTCATGAAATATTAATGCCACTGTTCTATCTTTGTCACTTTAGCTGGCTTTGAATATCAACTTTTTGGCACTCAGGCCATGATAGTATGCACTACAGGGCCTACTCCCTCTCCTCCAACGGCATTCAAATTAGATTACTGGCAGGATAAATTCGACCGGGTGCGTAATGAAATGCGCTGTGACAAATGCTGACTCAGGTGGCCACAAGCAAATCAAGACATTGCAGTTCAAACCCAACGCTCTTCTTTTATTCTATTTTTCTTTCTTTGCCAGCGTACTCTGAAGCTGCCTGCTTATGGGAATGAGAATGCAGCAGTCTGATTGCTTTGCGTTGGGCCCACTCTGGCCATTTAGCGTTCTTGCTACCTAAAACTTTTTTTGCACACTGTCAACTTCTACCTTCTTCTGAGGGAAGAACACCTCAGGGAAGGTTTGTCACAGTAAGAATTTGTTGAAGTTTGGCACACGGAGCCAGAAAGTATCCCTGAAACAACAATGTAATATAAAAATCTGAGATGTTGAAGAAAAAATTCTGAACCCTTGCCCATTGTAGAATTTAGTAAGTTCATGAAGCTGCAGAGATATGTATGCAAAACACAAAAGACCGTTGGCGGAACTGAGGCCATCTGTCTTAAAATGATAGGGGTCTTACATTTGATGCTCCTATTCATTTAAATATTGAAACAATAATAGGAGATGCTTCAAGCAAATAAAATTCAGTTTTCAGTTTTCATTTATATAGCGCCATCCCACTAAACATTGGACGTTGGATAGACATGCAGATCTGGTCTATACTGGGTCCATTAACAATTCTGAACATCTATAAGCCGTCAAAACTAGATCTACAATCGTCCAACCATGACCCAACTTGGACATCATTTTGACGTTCAACATTTGAGCTTTGACTGGGTAATTTTTTTGGATGTCATGTGGACGTCTATAACAGGTGCAGAAAACACATGATTAATAAATATAATATATATTTTGTTTTTTAACCAACATCAAGATTGCTGTTATCAAAATGATAAATACAGATTAGTTTTTGTTTTGTTTGTTATTTACATTTTCCTGTTTTTCTTTAACAGGCTTATTTATTTCAAGTAATCGTCTTCTTTGTGTGTATCCAGGTTAAACTGGCCATTTATTAAAATGTGTTCAAATATTAAAAACATTGAAATTGATTTTAAAATGTTAAATAGTAATGGTTAAAATATTTACAAACATATTGGAATTCCCTTTAAAACAGAATAATAGAATAAAATAATAATAAATAATAAAATACCAAATTTCCCCTTGTGGGACAATTAAAGGTTTATTCTATTCTATTCTAAAAGGAGTACCATGTGTTTAATAATCTTAAAAGAGTATTTGCATTATATATGGTTCATTTTTTACAAGTTTCCTGTTTTTTTTGAAGAGCTCTTGATTTTAGGAGAAAGTGAACAGGGTGGTGATTAGCAGGCAGGTGGACTGAGAGAGGTTGCGATGGAAAGTACGAGAAGTTTGTGCAAGTGTGTATGCATGAACTGGACTATCTGCTCATCTTTATCGATACGCTGAGTCTGTGAGAAGCTGGAGACATTTGTGCTCCAAATTAACCATGCAACTGCTCACTTTTGTTTCAGCATCAGGAGCCTGCACCATGTTTGATATGTCTACTAATCACTCTGCATTCTTTCACATATAACTGTTTCTGTACAGAAAACATGCCCTGCACCCTCTGGAAACATGGGACTACAGAGCCTATAGACTCATTTTAGACATCATTTTTATACTGCTTCTAAGTTTGACATATCACACCTGGACCATAAATATCCAGAGTTCCTAAGGACATCAACACTAGACGTTCAGTAGATGTTGAAAAAAAGGCATTGCCTGCCATTACAAAACAACCTCACTAATTCACAGACATGTTAAGATACACAGTGTTGAGGTTGTTGGCATAGCTGGTACTAGTACTGATTGTGGCAATGCAGCTACAGGTGGTGCTGGTGAAGACAAATGTATAAAAAGTTGAAAGAGTTTCATGAACAAAATAAAAATGTCAGCACTTTGAAACATAACAGTGAGCTGAGGCATATCTGTGAGCAGGGATTGGAACTGAGAACCGGTTCAATTCAAGAACTGGTTCTTAATTCCCATCTCTGCTTACCCAGTACTTCAGATCCACTTATCACTTACACTTCACACACATATATGGACATTACTTTTGTTTTTATTGCACAAAAGGATGAGAGCGCGATGGTAAAGTGCAAACTGTATGCAGCTGCATTATACTGCTAACAAAACTTCACACAGGCAGCATGCTAACGCTAAGCTAGCCCAGAACCCTGTGTGAGTTAAAGCTGAGTGAATGCTGACGCTAGCCCAGCAGCCCCACCCTAAACTTCAACAGGTAATCAAATGATCAGCAGTCAGGCTGCATCTTCTGTCTCTACCTGTTCATGTTTCTAAAGTAGAATCACTGTAATAATTGATTTAAAGCCTCTTTGTGCTTTTATTAAAAAAATCTTTTTACATTTTTGATTTGTGGAGGTGGTTTTGTGTTCATACCTAAATACTGAGATGAAGATCATAAATGTGTTTTTACTCCTCCACATTGAAAGGAGACAGCTAAGGCTGTCGCCTCCATGGGTAAGGTGTTCAGCTGAGCATGTACTACCAGGAGGAGGACCCAGTGTAAATACACTGGCGAGATTACATCTATCAGCTGGCCCGGGAAAAGCTTGATATTTCCCCAGAGGAGGACATGGAGAGAGGGAGGTCTGGGCTTACCTGCAAAATAACTGAAAATAACTGGATGATTTATTGTTTTGTTATTTTAGATTTGAACTTTTATTGAAGTGTTTGTCATGAACTTTTGACCAGTGTGTGTCATTTATAATCAGTGTTGGGTAAGTTACTTTAAAATAGTAACTTAGTTACATTACTAGTTACTTCTCTCAAAAGTAACTCAGTTACTTCAAGTTACTCGTTACTTTCAAAGTAACTAGTTACTGTCACGGGTCTGGGTCCGTTGGACCCAGTATGTGGAGTTTCATGTTTTTGTTATTCCATGTTTGAGGTTATTATGTTTTGGATTTGGTTTGCATCAGGGATTGTTTTCTTGTTCTCTTGTTGTGTTTATGATGATGGTTATGATGTTTATTATTTGAGGTTCATGTTTAAGGATTTGTTCTCGGTTGTATCTCACGTTTAGTTTAGTTCAGGTTCCATGTGTCATTCTGTCTGTCTCTCAGTGTCAGGTCTGCGTCTTGGTGTGGTGTTCTCATTTCCTGTTCTATTGTGAAGGTCTGGGTCTCATGTAAGTGTGTTCGGTTTTACCTTTGTCTCGTCTTGTTGATTATTCCCAGCTGTGTCCACCACCTGTGTGTAATTCCCCTGTGATTCTCTGTGTATTCCACCCTGCCTCATCTGCGTTTCTACCATGTCTCACCCGTGTGTTCTCCCTGCTGTCCGCCGTTAGTCTCTTCTGGTCGTTCTCGTTAAGGTTTGTGCTCTGTAGTTTAGTTGATCCCAGTATAGTTTAGTTCTAGCTCCATTTGCTGTTTGTATTTACTTTCATGTTCAATAAACCACCTTTACACCTTCACGACTGCCTGCATTTGGATCCTCCTTAATTTCCTCCACACGGCTCACCTCACTCGCCGTGACAGTTACTAGGGAAAGTAACTTTGGTTTTACTCAGAATTCTCTTGTTAATGTGTTGCTTCCATAACTTTGCCAGTCTTCTAACTTGCTTACTTGCCACAAGTGCACTGTGCCACCTGCCAATAGAAAGGAAAATATAATGTGCATATTTCCACGAGAGAAATCCCACGCCTGGACCGTCATTGACTGCTGCCATGATTCTAGCCTACGTCACAGAGTCATGTGCGCCTTTTACATCTAACACAAAAACTGCAGTCGTGGTGCTTTCGATTGTACTCAGAACTCAGAAATTCTGCCTTCTGAATAGGAAGATGTAGACAACACCAGACTGCAGATGAGCTGCATACAGGGCTGGACTGGGACAGAAAATTGGCCCGGGCATTTTGACTAGAGACCGGCCCACCATTATAGGAAAAATCATAAAGCCTTTGAATGAAAATAAACACTGTTGTGACTGTGATGTACACTGTTCTGATGGTATATATGCATCAATCTATCAATCGTTTGTTGTAAGATTCAGATAATTATTTTTTAAAAGCTAGACATTTGAAATGAGAATAAGAAAGAAAAGTATTTCTTTGTGCCCCCCTTTCCCTGTTAATGCCCTACCTGGCCCCCTGGCAACACTTTGCTAGACCCTCCCCTGCACAGTTACCAGCTGTCAGCTACTTAGAAAAGGATCCTGGTGTTATTTGTCTCTCAGAAACAGTTCATAACTTCCCTTCAACTCATTCATGTCACCTAAAAGGTAAACCTGTTTCTCCATCACCTGTTCAGCTCTGATGATTCAGTAAGGACATCTCCTGGTTTCATCTTCATGTTTCCCTCTCATCACATATCCAAACCGATATCATGACCAGCAGGTTTACAGCTGTGGCTCCAGCAAACATCAGCTGATACTAGAAATTAATATTAAATAAATTCTAACAACAGCTGATCAAGCTTAAACGTGCTGCTGTTGTTTAGCGCAACATCCGCTGGTTTCCTCTTTCGGCGCAAAGTGAGCGATAAACAAACAAGAGAGCCGATCAGCTGATCATTGATCAGTTTCATGATTGAAGTAGAAACAGGAGGGGGAGGGGGAGAGAATGAGAGAAGAAGAAGCAGCTGTGCAGCAAAGACACAGAATAACTCCAGCTTTGTGTCTTTTCCATTGTAGCTGAATTACGGGACAAACTGTTCCTTTTCACCTCAATAAGAAACGCGTAATATTTTCTCTGAATACCAGACGGGATGGTTGGCAACTCTAATAACTTATGAACAAAATAAAGTTCAACATCATTAACTTCATAGCACCCACCCAGCTGTATAGAAACTCCATCATGCTAGCTAGCACGCAGTACGGAAAAAGTCAGAATAACGAAAATAAACTGCACCTAAACTTGGTTCATATCTGACCCAGAGAGACTGCAGGTCATAACTTCTTACCTGAAGTTCAGTTCACACTTGGACCGGCGGCCGCCTCGGGTCTCTTTTCCTTCTGCGTCCCTTTTCCTTCATCCACCTGCTGGCCTCCACCACTTGCTAATGTTACTGAATCTGTGGAAGCTCCACGATAGCCACCACACGAAGTAACGAGTAACGAGCCTATCTAAATCCCAGTAACGACTAACGCGTTCCTGATTTTGGCATAATAACTAGTTACCGTGCTCGTTACCACAATAATAACGTAGTTACTGTAACGCGTTACTTAATAACGCGTTAGTCCCAACACTGTTTATAATGTACATAATGCGCCACACTTTTAAGTCACATTTTATTTGTTTTATTGATGTTAATCTGTCGTATTTTATTAATATCTGAACATCTTTTGTAGTGACACGTTTTCATATCATATTTAACATTGAGTTGTTTGAAGTGGTTTTCTTCTTCGTTGTCTGTCTGGAGCATAACGTATAATGTTCATAATGCACGATGTGAGGTACTGCACAGTTAAGTGACATGATTCATTATTGAAGAATGTGATAAATGGTTTAAAATGCCTTTCTTATTCGTTTTCGACCTTTTCCATTGAATGGTTCTCAAATTTAGCTTAATACCTGATTTTTTAGTTTCTGACTAGTCGGTTATTTTTTCCAAGTTTTTTTTCCTTGTTTAGTTGACTAAGAAATTAGTTGCCAGGAATATCCCTAGTTTCAGGTGATTTTACGGAGCAAAGGAAAAGTAATGTAAAAAGCAGTGTAACAAATTACTTTCTCCTGGGAGTAATGTAGAGCATTACGTGGGGAAATACCTCCAACATGCACAAACATTTCACCACAGAGCATACAAATAATTGTTTTTGATATGTTGCTTAGCAATGGTGATGACGCACAAAGTGGAGCCAATGAGACCCAATGACAGGAAAATTGATACGGAATCAAATTGAAAAGCGATATCGTTAACAGAATCGCTAAATTCGTATGAATTCCCATCTGTGAGTGAGTTATGATAACAAGGAGCACTTACCAAAGATTAGGACCAGGAGCTCCTCCCTCACCTCACAGTAGATGGCTGCCCCTTCCTGAGCCTAGTTCTGCAGGAGGTTTCTTCCTGCTAAAAGGGAGTTTTTACTTCCCACTGTTGCCAAGTTCTTGCTCATAGGGGGTCATATAATTGTTAGGGTTTTCTCTGTAGGATCTTTACCTTTCAATATAAAGTGCTGCTGTTGTGATTTATAAATATAACTGAATAAAACTGAACTACATCCATAAAGGTTTGACTTGTGTTCCATTAAGACCCATTGTTTGATTGCCACATTTTTTGGGTTTTTTTTTTTCGCTTCTTCGCTTTTAAAAGCCTGTGATTCTGTTACAGAAAACATAATTCATTTAGTTTTAGTGTTTACAGTCTGGATGGATAGTAAAAGCAGGTGGTGTTAAGAAAAAATAGTTCAGAGCAGCTGATGTTAATAAGGAAGATGGAATAAAAATAGATGCATGTTCATATTTGAAGTTGTTAAATGTTATAAATATGAAATATGAACATATGAAGTTATTTTTAATCTGCGCAAGCTAAACTTTGACATAGCTCTTACAAGATGTAAGCCTGAACAACGCTGCAATCTACAGTGGCTTGCAAAAGTATTCGGCCCCCTTGAACTTTCCCACATTTTGTCACATTACAGCCACAAACATGAATCAATTTCATTGGAATTCCACATGAAAGACCAACACAAAGTGGTGTACACATGAGAAGTGGAACAAATAAATAACTGCAAAGAGTGGTGTGCGTAATTATTCAGCCCCCTTTGGTCTGAGTGCAGTCATTTGTCCATAGACATTGCCTGATGAGTGCTAATGACTAAATAGAGTGCACCTGTGTGTAGTCTAATGTCAGTACAAATACAGCTGCTCTGTGACGACCTCAGAGGTTGTCTAAGAGAATAATAGGAGCAACAACACCATGAAGTCCAAAGAACACACCAGACAGGTCGGGGATAAAGTTATTGAGAAATTTAAAGCAGGCTTAGGCTACAAAAAGATTTCCCAAGCTTTTAACATCCCACGGAGCACTGTTCAAGCGATCATTCAGAAATGGAAGGAGTATGGCACAACTGTAAACCTGCCAAGATAAGGCAGTCCACCTAAACTCACAGGCCGAACAAGGAGAGCGCTGATCGGAAACGCAGCCAAGAGGCCCATGGTGACTCTGGACGAGCTGCAGAGATCTACAGCTCAGGTGGGGGAATCTGTCCATAGGACAACTATTAGTCGTGCACTGCACAAAGTTGGCCTTTATGGAAGAGTGGCAAGAAGAAAACCATTGTTAACAGAAAACCATAAGAAGTCCCGTTTGCAGTTTGCCACAAGCCATGTGGGGGACACAGCAAACATGTGGAAGAAGGTGCTCTGGTCAGATGAGACCAAAATGGAACTTTTTGGCCAAAATGCAAAACGCTATGTGTGGCAGAAAACTAACACTGCACATCACTCTGAACACACCATCCCCACTGTCAAATATGGTGGTGGCAGCATCATGCTCTGGGGGTGCTTCTCTTCAGCAGGGACAGGGAAGCTGGCCAGAGCTGATGGGAAGATGGATGCAGCCAAAAACAGGGCAATCTTGGAAGAAAACCTCTTGGAGTCTGCAAAAGACTTGAGACTGGGGCGGAGGTTCACCTTCCAGCAGGACAACGACCCTAAACATAAAGCCAGGGCAACAATAGAATGGTTTAAAACAAAACATATCCATGTGTTCGAACGGCCCAGTCAAAGTCCAGATCTAAATCCAATCGAGAATCTGTGGCAAGATCTGAAAACTGCTGTTCACAAACGCTGTCCATCTAATCTGAGCTGGAGCTGTTTTGCAAAGAAGAATGGGCAAAGGTTTCAGTCTCTAGATGTGCAAAGCTGGTAGAGACAGACCCTAAAAGACTGGCTGCTGTAATTGCAGCAAAAGGTGGTTCTACAAAGTATTGACTCAGGGGACTGAATAATTATGCACACCCCACTTTGCAGTTATTTATTTGTAAAAAATGTTTGGTATCATGTATAATTTTCGTTCCACTTCTCACGTGTACACCACTTTGTATTGGTCTTTCACGTGGAATAAAATTGATTCATGTTTGTGGCTGTAATGTGGCAAAATGTGGAAAAGTTCAAGGGGGCTGAATACTTTTGCAAGCCACTGTAAATACTGTTTTTCTTGTATAGTTTAATTTATGTGCAGATAAAAAAGAAACAAAGAACAACAACCAGGAATTTTTTTTATATGTCCAAAAGGAAATTGGAGACCTTCAAAATGCTCATAGCATCTTGGTTAGTATAAGACAACTCAGTCCTATAGAATTCTTACATTTTCTAGGCTTTTTGAACTTTTTAGACACTAAAATATCGGTATTTGTAATTAATGTGATATTGAACAATGATGCCTAGAGCCTGTAAGATTCTTCCACCAACCACATGAATGAAAAAACAAACAAACAAACCAAAACTAATGAAAAGGCAAAAGAGAAAAAAATACAAAACATAATTATTTAAAAATTCCTGTTAATGCTGCAGGGGGCAGTAGTTGGACATGGATGCACTGCTGTGCCCTGCTATTCATCTCCAGTACACTCTAAATGCATCAGAGTCAAAGCTTTCTCGTCGGAAGGGAAGATGAGATCCCATGATTCAATCACAACACATTAATATCCATCGCAAACTACTTATTTTGCTCCTTGTTTGCTGCACGTATTCACACTTGTTTACATGTCACAGGCGCATAAAGCCATTAGTGTCACCACCCCCAGTGTGACAGACACCATGTTAGCCTCAGTCCCAGACATCCATGTAAGAAGATTTCTGTGTTTATTGATTTATTAGCCTTTTATAGGATTGTTATACTACAGGGGGATAATACACATGGAGATGAAAACCGTAATTAGGATGATGCAGGGATTTTTTCAGACTGTTTTTATGGGATAATTTCCTGTAAATTACACTAACACAACCAGTCTCACCAGGCTATAGGTCCCACTCGAGTCCTCTCAAGGACTGAAAGAAACCCCTGACTGAGTATTAAATGATTCGCTGAAACATGCTTGTGAGGAGGAGGAGGAGGAGGAAGCTTCACAAACAAATTTTGCATGTAGTACGAGCAAATCCACTGCCATATTGGCTTTATGTTCTGCTGTGAGACTGACCAAAAATAATACAATAAAAGATGTCACACCAGTGTCCACTGGTCCAAACCATCACACAAAATTGTTTGTTCTGTTTCTTTTTCAACTTCACTGCCTTTTGTTTGCATCTGCATGCAAACATCCACTGATCAGCTCATTCAAATGAACAGTCCACATGCTCAGCTTGCTGAGCTTGTTAGAAAATTTCTGCAACTTTCTGTCCGATCAAACAGCATCTGAATCCTCTCAGTCCCTCAGCTGTCTTTGTGCTTTTGCTTGCTCACCACAGCTGCTGCAGATTCTTTTTCTCATGCTCTCTGGCTTCTTGTCGCTGCTGTTTCCCGACGGTTATGATCATTGTTTTAATCTTGGTGGGTCCTCTCTGCAGTGGGGTGTAAATAAAGAAGACTACAACATGCCAAAAAAAACAGCTGAACTGTGTTTCTATTCCGGGTGTTTGTGAGTATACCTTCACCAAGCTGTACAGCAGTGTACTGCTGCCTCTGCCAGCTAGTCAACACCACCCACTGAGGTGTAACTTGAGTGCTCAAGGGAGCTCATCCTATCAGTCATCTCGCGACCACAACCCTGCCAGCCCATCATGAGACTCTCGACTCTGCTCCATGCTTTGTTCCCCCATCAATGCAAAGTTGCCCATGTAGAAAAGTCTGCTGATAGAGGGGATCTGCAGGGTGGCTCCTGATTTATTACCCTATCCCATAAGAGCTGCTGTCAAAGATTCACCAGAAATACAATCTTCTGTTTCCCCTTATCTCTTTCTTTATATTTGATCACATTTCAGTGCATTCTTCTTCTCCTCTCTCTCCTCCTTTTCTTTTCATCATACAATTCTCCTGCTGTAATCTGGTGCCGCCATAGTACATGTTACTCTTAAGTACGCATCCCTCCGCATTGAAATAAGAATGTATGCATGCTCTGCATAGCATAGTGTTGACAGCACTAGCTGTTGGAGAAGTGAATGGAAGCTGGAATAGCTAGCACTTAGGCCTATAATTATGCAGCGGACAGTGATATTTTATGGTTTAAGTGTAGAGGGGGGTACAGGTCATTGAGCTGGGTGCTGTCCCTACCCTAAGATGAATGTGCTACAATGTCCTGTATGCAATGATAAAGCATTAGATTCATGTCTCTATTCTTTGCACCGCTTTCTCGATTTGTAATTTACAGAGCATGCAGGTTGGAGATAATGCTCTGTATATAAAGACAGTAAAGCCCATATCTATGGAATTTTATTTTTCTATTAGAGGCCTGTGTGGTATAAAAGCACTGTAGCAGTATAACCACTGTAGCTGTCTGTTACATAGGAATCTAATTGTACTAGAGCAGTAGTTCCCAAACTACCGTACGCGTACCCTCGGGGGTACGCAAGTGGCTGTAGGGGGTACGCGTGGGTTGGGGTTGGAGTGGGGATCAAAAGTTTTAAAAGCCGAAATTTGCGCTAATGCAGTTTTTTTTGCCTGTCAAATACATGACTATATACCACCCTCTGGTGTTCAGCAAAAAAATAGCTCTGACAAAATACATGGGCGTGATTTGCCCAAATGACTGACACCTAACAGTTGAAGTTGCCTCCAAGCATTCAGTGCAGCGCGAAAATGGACAAGTGGTTAACAAGAAAAAAAGGCCCTACCACAGAGACACCGGCCACAACAACCAATAAGCTCATATCTGAAGATGCATTTTCCAGTGACCGCACAGGTGATTGTTCAACAACAATGTGTTCGTCAGATTTGGATGCTAGCAGTGCTAGCAGGGATGTATCTGTGGTTACTAGCCAAGTGGCTAGCATAGCTGGAGCCAGCCATGTGGAAAGTGATGAAGTGTCTGATGTGGAGCGTCAAAGTGGGAGAAAGCATGACAGCACGGACTGTAACACAACCTCATCAAAGAAGCGCAAATATGATGACAATTATATTTCGCTGGGGTTTACGTGTATAAATATTGGTGGATTTCCCCGGCCACAGTGTGTTATTTGTGCAAAAGTATTGTCTCAGAACTCAATGAAACCTTCACTTTTGCGCAGACATTTAGAGACAAATCATCCCCATTTGAAAAATAAACCAAGGGAATATTTTGAGCGACAGCTAAAATCACTTTCAACAAGTAAAACCTGCATTCAGGTGCCAGATCTTATGAATAAAAACAGACTACAAGCATCTTACATGGTCAGTTACAGAGTGGCTAAAAACAACAAACCCCACACTATTGTGGAGGACCTCATTCTCCCTGCTGCTTTAGATATGGTAGGGACAATGTTGGGGGAAAAGGCAAAAAAGACGATACAGTCCATTCCATCATCAAACAATACTGTCTTACGGCGCATCAATGCAATGTCAGAAAATGTTTTACAGCAGCTACTTCTGCGCATACGCCACAGTGAATGTTATGCAATACAGCTAGATGAGTCCACGGATGTGGCTGGCCTGGCGCATCTTCTCGTATATGAGCGCTACATTCATGAAGGAACCATCAAGGAGGACATGCTGTTCTGTAAACCGCTGGAACAAAGGACAACTGCCGCAGATATTTTTCAAAAGCTGGACACATTCATGAACACACATGGACTCGTGTGGGACAGATGTGTTGGCATCTGTACTGATGGCGCACGGGCCATGACTGGGAGACACGGAGGTGTGGTTTCGCGTGTGCAAGCAGTCGCGCCAGATGCCTCCTGGGTACACTGCAGCATCCACCGAGAGGCTCTTGCTGCAAAGGGAATACCTGTCCGTTTGAAACATGTTTTGGATACGAGTGTAAAAATGGTTAACTTTGTGAAAGCCAGGCCGCTGAACTCCCGCTTATTTGCTGCGTTGTGCAATGAGATGGGCAGCGAGCATGAGACATTATTACTCCACACAGAGGTTCGCTGGCTATCTAGAGGGAAAGTGCTGACCCGTTTCTTTGAGTTGAGGGATGAACTTAAAGTTTTCTTCAGTAACCATCCCTTTGAGCTGTCTGAACATTTGCATGATGAAGAGTACCTTACCTGCCTGGCTTATCTGTGTGATATATTTTCTCGTCTGAACGAGCTCAATCTCGGATTACAAGGCGTTTCTGCAACTATATTCAATGTTCAAGATAAAGTTGAGGCCATGATAAAGAAGTTAAACCTTTGGAAGAACTGCTTGGATACAAACAACACTGAAGTCTTTCCTGTGCTGCATGATTTTCTGTGCTCTAATGATCTCACACTATCTAAAAGTGTAAAGCGCGAATGTAACGTGCACCTTGAGGAGCTGGCGGTGCAGTTACGCCGGTACTTCCCAGAGACGGACGGCTCAAATGATTGGATACGTCACCCGTTCACCGCCGTGCCTACTTCGTTATCACCGTCTGACCAGGAGAGCCTAATTGAAATCGCCTCAGATGGATCTCTAAAAGTTGAACACGCTCAAAAGAACCTGGCGGATTTCTGGATAGGGCTGCGCACTGAACAGCCCGCGCTGGCTAAGCGCGCTGTCAAGACTCTGATGCCTTTCGCCACCACATACTTATGCGAAAAGGGATTTCTGCTTTAACAAACATGAAAAAAAAATACAGAGCAAGACTTTGTGTGGAAAACGATTTAAGACTCAGCCTTTCCCAAATTGAGCCAAACATTGAAGAGCTGTGTGCCTCTGCTCAAGCACATCCATCACATTAAATAAAGTTCTGTTTAATGAAAGTTCATGGCCTTTATGCTCTCGACAAAAAAGTGAATTCTAATAAATCCTTTGATACACTGCTAGTATTAAGTAGTAAAGTTTGTTATTAAAACTCTGTCATTACTAAAAAATATTGATAAATTCATTTGGTGGTGAGAAATAATCGACTGTGCAGTATTTATCTTTATGCATGCGATATTGCAATGTATTTATAGACACTAATTAAGAGTCGTTCGTAGTAGGGGGTATGCGGCTGAGGGTGACATGTCTCAAGGGGTACGTGGCTGGAAAAAGTTTGGGAAGCACTGTACTAGAGATTTTACATGTACTTTCCAAGGGAGCTTTGCTCCTCTCTCAGGATCACGGAAATGAATGTTTCAGGTGGTTTCATAGATTATAGTTAAACTAATAAAGAATGTAAGGCTTAGGTGCATTTGTCCAAATCACATCCTCAGGAAAGTCTTTTCCGAAATGCCCCCCCGTGTTAAAATGTTTATTATTTTGTTTGTTTGTGCTGATGAGCTGCATTAAAACCAGTAACTTTCAACGCATTGTGCCTATAACAACATAGGTTCAAGAGAAGAAGAAGTCAAACCTAACAATAAATGCCAGATTCCTGCATTTATTTGATGTTTCCCATCACTACGACTACATTCACTGCCTGACCAAGTTATTCCATGACTTTTTGCTTAGACTAACAATGCTTAAACTATACCTTTCTAATGCAAATTAAGATCTGAAGTGTGATGTATTTGGTCATCTGGAGTCTGATTCAAATAAGATTAGAAATAAAATCCTTGCATTGGGACATACAAAGAGAGAGATGTCATGTCTGCCTCTCTAAGAACAATGTATAACTACATGTAGGATTTAAACTCAAACCATAGTCAGTGTAATAAACCATCTAACACTGAATTGATGTATTAGAAGTCGCTGAAAAGAGCTCCTTCATCAGATCAATTCCTATATAAAAGGAATACATTTTCTTCAGAAAATCAAGAAAAAGTCTTAATGTAAGATCTTTCCATTCTATGCCCGACTGCTGAAGCATCACTCTCCTTTCAACATACTGAAATTGATTAAAAAAAATATTAATGGATACGACAATGGATTCACTGTGATGGTTGGCCAGCATTAATTAGGCTTCAACAGGAAAAAAAATAGCAAAAAAAGTTGATAATCCATCAACGATGCAGCCTGAGAGAACAGAAAACCTTTTATTGATATGAATGATTTTCCAGCAGAGACACAGATGAGAAATATTACACCACCATTGTGCCTTCTTTTGTAATATTCCGTCATACCCTTAACAAATACGAAACAAACATCTACACACGACACATACACCAATCATCCACAACATTAACATTAGCACTCACAGGTGAATAACATTTATCATCTTGTTTCTTTTCGTTCATTCATCTGGATGTAATTTTGATGCCTTCATAAATATTGTTGCAGGGGTTGCTGTCTTATTTAATGAATCATTTCAATGTAAGCAGCTATCTCCTGGAAGTTTTCAGTCTTTTGAATATGTGGCTTTACAGCTGAAGGCCCCATCCAAAGTTGTGTTTCTTAATGTTTACAGGCCTCCCAAATACTGCACAGACTTTTTTAATGACCTCAGTGAACTGCTGTCTGTGATCTGTGTTGATTTTGACTGTGTAATTATTGCTGGGGATTTTAACATTCATGTGGACAACCCTCAGGACAAAGGGACTAAAGACCTGAGTAACACTCTGGGCAACTTTGGGCTGACTCAGCATGTAACAGAGGCCACACATAATAGAGGACACACTCTTGACCTACTGATCTCCAAAGGCCTGAGCATTTCAAAGGTTACTGTGTCTGATGTGGGCCTGTCTGATCATTACTGTGTTTTCTTTGAAAGTAAAATCTCAGCCCACACAAATATATCAACAACAGTGATCACAAAACGGTGTATAACTGAACACAGTAGTGCAATTTTTAACCAGGTCTTCCCATTAACACCTGACCTGCCCAGAGGGTCAGTCAATGAGCTCGTCAATAGCTTCAATGCTAACATGTTAAATGTAATGGACACTATTGCTCCCATTAAGGTGAAGGTTATCTCTGGAAGGAAAAAGTCTCCATGGAGAAACTCCACACTGGTGAAAAATGAAAAAAGAGAGTGTAGGAAAGCTGAGCGCAGATGGAGAAAAACAAACCTCCAGGTTCATTATGACATTTATAAAGAGAAACTTCACAATTATAATTTACAACTGAGGAATGCAAGGAGGTCCTACTTCTCTGACATCATCACTAAAAACAGCCATAATGCTCGGGTCTTATTTTCTACAGTTGACAGGCTAACAAACCCCCCTGTGTCAGTGGCAGCTGAACTTCATTCGACCATGGCCTGCAATGACTTTGCCAAATTCTTCACTGAAAAAATCCAAAAAATTAGACAAGCAATTGGTACATCAACAGCAGATCCAGGATATGTACTGTGTCCACCAAAAAACTGTTTAAACACCATGAAACAGTTTCAACCTATTAACAGCAAAGACCTGGAGGACATCTTAGGTAAACTGAACTCCTCCTCCTGCTGTTTAGATGTCCTGCCAACAAGTTTTTTCAAAAAGGTCTCAAAGACTTTAGAGTCAGACCTGTTACAGATCGTCAACTTTTCTTTATTATCAGGTGTGTTTCCAGAATCACTAAAAACTGCTGTAATCAAACCTATACTGAAAAAGGACAATCTTGACAAGACACAAATGAACAACTACAGGCCGATCTCAAATCTCCCGTTTTTAAGTAAGATCATTGAAAAAGCAGTTTCCCAACAGCTCAGTTACTTCTTAAAACAGAATAATTGCTACGATGCCTTCCAGTCAGGTTTTAGACAGAACCACAGCACTGAAACCGCTCTGACCAAAGTGTTTAATGACATATGTCTGAATACAGACAGTGGAAAAATGTCAGTCCTAGTTTTACTGGATCTCAGTGCAGCATTTGATACAGTTGACCACAACATATTACTCAAACGACTGGAGAACTGGACAGGTCTTTCAGGAACTGTACTAAACTGGTTCAAAACATACGTAGAAAACAGGAAATACTTTGTATCAATAGGTAACTTCACATCTGAGCAGACAAGTATCACATGTGGAGTTCCCCAAGGTTCCATCTTGGGACCCCTTCTGTTTAACATCTACATGCTCCCACTGGCACAGATTATAAACAACAACAAAATAAACTATCACAGCTATGCAGATGACACACAAATATATATCACAATGTCACCAGGAGACCGAGGCCCTGTACAGGCTCTTGGTAAATGCATTGAGGAAATCAATGACTGGTTGTGCCACAATTTTCTCCAGCTAAACAAAAACAAAACTGAGGTAATAGTCTTTGGCGCCAAAGAAAAACGATTACAGGTCACCAGAGAACTTCAATCTATACATCTAAAAACCACAAACCAGGCGAGAAATTTGGGTGTAGTGATGGATGCAGACCTAAACTTAGAAAAACACATTAAGACAATAACAAAGTCAGCTTACTATCACCTCAAGAATATTTCAAGGATAAAAGATCTGATGTCTCAACAGGACCTGGAAAAACTAGTCCATGCATTCATCTTTAGTGGGCTTGATTACTGTAACAGCATCTTTACAGGTCTACCTAAAAAATCAGTCAGACAACTACAGCTCATTCAGAACTCTGCTGCTCGAGTCCTCACTAAGACCAAAAAAGTGGACCACATCAGTCCAGCTCTGAGGTCCTTACACTGGCTGCCTGTCCGTCAGAGGATAGACTTTAAAGTTCTGATGCTGGCCTATAAAGCTCTGAATGGTTTAGGACCAAAATACATCAGTGACCTCCTGACCCAGTATGAACCATCCAGATCCCTCAGGTCATCTGGATCCGGTCTTTTATCAGTTCCCAGAGTCAGAACCAGACACGGAGAAGCTGCATTCAGCTTTTATGCTCCTTATATCTGGAACAAACTCCCAGAAAGCCTCAGATCAGCTGAAACACTCAGTTTATTTAAATCCAGGTTGAAGACTCACCTGTTCTCAGCTGCATTTGAATAAAGCACCAAATCCACACTTTAAGCTTAAATTTCAAAACTTACATTTAACTACTGATTTTATCTACTGTTCTGATTTTATCTGTTTTGATTTTATATACTGTTGTTTGTTTGTTTGTTAATTAGTTAGTTAGTTTATTTGCTTGTTTTATTCAATTTTAAATCATGCTTTTTATTTGTTCTTGTTTCTAATGTCTCTGTAAAGCACTTTGAATCACCTTGTTGTTGAATTGTGCTATACAAATAAACTTGCCTTGCCTTGCCTTGCCTTGCAGCCTAGGGACTCCACCATGTGATCCCCCTCTGACTGATCTGATCTGCCTGCACTACCAGTGTCCCAGTGTTAGATGCAAGAGAGGGCTCAAGGACCCCCTACACCTCTATAGGTAAGAGCAGTTTTGGCAGCATGATTGGAACCTACTTCTATATAGTATAATTAAAATAGAATTGTAATTGCCCCAAAGCCTTTGTTCTTTGTCATACTTTTTGTTTCATGATGTATTCATTATCTTCAGGTAAGGAAAGTTCAGGCTGCTTCAGCAGCGAAGCCTTGCTGTTTTAATAGCAGCAACATGTGGTTTAGCATTGTGTTGCTGAAATAAGGAAGGCCTTCCCTGACAAAATGTTGTCTGGAGGGGAGCATACGTTGCCCTTCCTGTCAAAAGGGAGTTTTTCCTTCCCACTGTCACCAAAGTGCTTGGTCATAGGGGGTCATATTGGGTTTTTCTCTGTATGTATTATTGTAGAGTCTACCTTACAATATAAAGCATCTTGATGCGACTGTTGTTGTGATTTGGCGCTGTATAAATAAATTGAATAGAACCGTACATATTTTTCAGCACTGATGGTGCAAGCTGGCAGTTTATTTGCATCCTCATATCATCAGAGATAAACGCTTTTTGAAATGAGCAGTGATAACACACTTGCTGGTTCATGTCCTCTTTTACGTTGTGGTTCTCCATAACTTTAGGTGTTTGCTTATATTTGACCTGTGTCGTGTGTGTGTGTGTGTCTGACTCTTTGGCTGTGTGCTGAGTAGGTGTGGTTTCTTTTGTACTCCATGTGGCACACCTGTTATTCATTACCATTTAACAACTATGTTTAACTTTGGCTCTGGTCAGAAGGTTTACATACTCTGAATCTGGTTACTTACCTGTTACCTCACTGTGTACCCTCATCCTATGAAAACTACCTTGCCACTCTGCCTATACTTGCTGTTTATTGTCTGCCTGCTGCAGGCAGTCAGATTAAATATGAAAAAAAAATAATAATCAAGAATTAAAACTTTGAAACTTGGCAACTTGGAATCCTTGTTTTGCCACTTGTTCTAGTACTAATAGTAATAGTACTAAACATATTAATGTTTTTCATATTAGACCTTGTCAAAGTGGGTCACAGCAATCAGTTCTATTCAGTTCTGCTCCATAGTAAACCGCCATGTTGACAATCAGAGTGAGCAAACAGGCACAAAAAAGACAAAAACTTACATCCAATAATTAAATTCACGAGTAAACGAGTTTATTCAAGTGTGTAGCTATTATATAATTGTCTCAAAACACCTTGTTTTTCTTATGTTGTCATCATTGTAGGTGTGAAACAAATATTATTAAAAAACTGTCTTTGAAGAGCAGCTCCTGAGTTTATGTAACCTACTTTTGAATAAAAGCCGATTTTTATTCAGATTCTGAAATAGCAGTGACAGGAACCTGCGCTGGTGATCAGAAAGTGTTAATATGCACCAGACAGCGACCAGTAGGCCGAGAGGAGCGGATTAACTTCACTTTGGAGAGGAGGAGTAAGCGTCATTTAAGGATTTGCAGAGGGATATCTCTATTTCCACTGCTAATCTCTCAGGGAAGTATCAAAAAGAAAATATACCTTCTTGAGTGACTCTGGGCTGTGTGTGTGTGTGACAAAGCACAGCACATTCCCCCCAAAAAACAGCAGAGGGCAAACTGAAATCAGTCATTTAGCTTTCACCACTTCTAAGGACAAATCTGCTATTTTGAGGAGTCTCCCAGCAGTATGTCAGCAATCAGTCACAACTGGATTGACAGGGTTTGATTTATGTCTGCATTTAATTGATGCTTTCACTCCGCATCCAAGCTCATCTTTGGAGTTTGGTGTGTACATGGGGTGTTAAAATAAAAACATTTAGTGCAGCGAGGTGCTGTTTATGGCTTTCCTTGACAGTTTTCTGTGGTCATAAAGTGCTCCTTCTAAATTGAAAAGCAGAAAATTACATTGTTAGGACTATCAAGCGCTCTGGGCCCCATTTTAAATTGACGATTACATAATGTTTCCTTTGAGGCAAACAGATGACTTCACAGAATGACAGAGTGCCACTTAAGTGACAGCTCTCAGTGTACCTTTTGAAAGCTAATGAGGGCTTACTTTGTTTTTATATATATGTGTGTGTGCTGTGAGAGGGCTTGGGATTGTTTAATTATGTATTGTTTATTATATATATAGTCATGCAATCATGCCAACAAACCTATAGCACACCACTGCAGATGGAGTCAGAAACCCTTTTCTCCAGGGCTCATCAGACCATTTGCTGGCTCCTCTCGGAGGGCAAACATGTATGAAATTGATCTAATTACATTCATCAGCATCATCTTCATTTGTACTTCATTAGCATGGTGCTAATGCCTGTGAATGTCTCACACACATCTGCGATGGCTATTTATGTTTTAGCCCGGCGCACTCCATCAGGTCTGCTGGCTGCAGAGCCCGGTGCTTGCTGAATACCATAATGAGCTAATCAGAGAGCAAATGCCAACTGACCAGAAAATGAAGTGTGAAGAATGGACAGTCGAGCATCTCTTTCAGAGCCTCGGCCAGAGTGACCTTCATGACTTGCGCTTATAGACCACCAACAGGTTGGCGTGTCACTTCTATCACAAGCTTAGCTCTATTCATGCATGCGGGCTAAAGGTCACTGATGAATTAGAGGGGAGCAGCAGGTTGTTGTCGTGGTGTCTCGTTGTGCAGGAGCAGCAGGTCAGAGGGTGTGTAGTGACTGCCAGCGTGCTCAGATGAGCTTGAAAAGCCCTGGCAGTTGTCGTAATCAGTCTCAGCTGTCCTCTGGTGCCTCTCCACATTCGGAGTACTCTTTTTCTGTTTTTCTCACCACCTCATCAAAGGTGTCAAGGGTCCAGACTGTCTATATCCTCTTAGGTTTTTTTTTTTTCATGAAACCATCTGTGAAGATGTACAGGTGGAGCCAGGTGGAGCCTTAAGCTTCTCCAGCACAAAGATTTACTCATTTCCCATGTGGCTCTGAGAGGCCATGGCACCGAGATCACTGAGGTTTCCCAGGAAACCACAGAGCCACATTGTTAAGTCAGTGAAGAAGCCTTGTTCCTTTAAATAACCTGTATTCATGCAGCCTTTTGGCCTTGCTGAGTTTATGGAGCTTGTTTTGATGCTATAGATCAGTAGATTAATATTGCAGAAAAACAGCTTTTCTGCACAGCGTGGAGCTTTTCCTTGTCTCTATACTGGCAGCAAATGAACACCCACCCTTCCCCCCCAGAGTCTATGGAGCTGTGCGACTGTCAAAACTCTCCCCTGTGAAACACATGTTCTTCTTCAGCTGCTGCTTTGCCATATGTTGAAGCAAAATGGAAGCAATTCGCTGCTGAGTTTAGGATGATTTGAGCCCAAGGGAAAGGAAGGCGGCAAAGTTGGCGTCCTGTTGTCACAAGCATATGGCTCCTGTAGCTTTGTCTGATGGCTTCTATTGTTGTTGAGTTTCCCTGTACAAGCCTAGACTCCAAAGGATGAGGCGTTCATTTGTTTTGAGGGCCAGCAGCTTCTTTAGCGAAAGTGATTAAAAAGACCTAATGATCCTTTTCAACATAATCCCTTTATCTCCACTGTGCTTGAAGTTATTCTCGTGTGATCGCTATTGAGATGTCTGTGGTTTTAGACTTCAAACAGTTACTGTGAATCAAAGGATCAGTAAATAACTTCTGCTAGATAACTTGCTATTTAGTGTGATGGCAAAATAGGACATCTAACACTGTTATAAGATGCTCTTGTTTATGCTTAAACTATTATTAACACTGAGAAGATTGCCATCACGCTAGTGTTCTGCTCTTTGTATTCTTGTGTCTGCCACATTTTGCAGAAAAGTGCTTGCTGGCTAATAAAATCCTGGATGACCACTCCTATTAATCATTTCCTCCTGAGAAAGACGGTTCATTAGCAAGTGATTCTGTTAATGGAGCTTGGAATGGCCCGTAGTTTAAGTGGTGGAGAGTCAGGGCAGGAGAGCTAAATCTATCCGCTCGGTGTCAGGTCTGAGCAGGAGTGGATGGGCCGCTCCCCTGAGTCCCGCTAAGTGACGCTATCTCTGAGTGCAGGGACCACTCACATAAATAAGCTTGAAGGCGGGCCGCTTTGCAAAAAAAAGGCACTTCAAGTATGTAGATAAAAAGAAGGCCCCGTGTCACCGTACTTTGCTGAGCTATGAGGATTAGATCAGTTACAGGAAGGAAAAGTATTCAACACAAGAAATATGACAAATTAATCTCATTGGGTAATGCGGGTGTCTTGGTGACAAATGTCAACGGAATACCTGAGTGGGGCAAGTAATTATACTCAAATGAACTTGTCAGGGCTTGCAGGGAAAGTATCACTTGAGTTAGTATCATCTTTACATGACTTGTCTGCTGTAAGATGACGGCTCCTGGCCTGGAGACAAACGAGTTCCTAGAGTGCTCGTGCACTGACAAAATGATAATATGTTGCCTCTCCTGCAGCATTGCTTTCTCTTGTGGCACTTGGTCTTGACACCACTTCAGATATCATGCAATGAAATTTTAGAGGAGGTGAGAAAGAAACCTTCTGCTGCTTAGCGGTGATGGAAAGAAGTTGTGCTTTTGATCCATCTCATCCCAAAGCGAATAGCGGTAATCGGTGTGCCGTATGTACTACCTCATCTGTTTTCCTCTAAGCTGTCAAATAAACCTTGATTATGTTGTAGAGTATTTAATTCTCTCAAAGGGTGCAAGGGGTAGAGCCCTATAAATATTTACTGTAAAGTCACAGCTTTGTCACCCTTTAAATCTCGATGTTACTGTTTACTCTGTTGTTTGTTTGGATGACTGTTGGTTAATTTAACAGTCTGTGTATGTACAAACAGACTTTAAAGATCTGTCATGTTAACTGACTTTGAATGAAAACATAAATCAATAACATCTGAAAATGTGTCACGCCACTTAGCTCCTAATTAATAAAACTTTGCTGTACCAAATGTTGATTTTAGTTGCTTGACCTGGTACATCAGAGTCAGGACAAAGCATTTTGTATTTGGTAACGATAATTAGGCAGCAACATCATAGACGTAACATAAAGATATCACATTTCTGTACATGCTGATGCTAACAGTCACTTTTTTTTACATAACAGATAGCTGTGAAATCACAGCAAAATACCATAGTGTGTTGGCTACGACTGCTAGCAGATGGCTCGCAGGACCTGTGAGCTGTCTGCTAGGTGTCAGTTGAGCTAATTCAAGTTCCTGAGCTGTGTCTTTCAAGCTGCTTGTAGTGGTAATGCTTTGTAATATAATTACCTGACAAATTTGTTTATTCATTGTTTTATAAGTACCTATACGTTATGGGATAGTTCAGGAACATTTCAGCCTCTTAAGTGCAAAGCAGATATTGAACTATTAGCTTTTTTTGTTACAAACTACTTGGTCATAAACAGCCATGCACAGCCCTGAACACCAGCAGATGCTTATACTAAAGTTTTACTTTCAATTCAATTCATCCATCCATCTTCTTCTGCTTATCTGGGGCCGGGTTGTGGGCAGTAGCCCAAGCAGAGAAGCCCAGACCTCCCTCTCCCCAGCCACCTCCTCCAGCGTGTCGTTGGTCTGCCCCGGGGCTTCCTCCTGGTGTGTCCCAGGGATCCCAGGGGCTGTGTTGTCAGGTGCCTTTTACCCTCTGGCAGGGTCTCCCATGGCAAAATTGGTGATGGGTGAGGGACCAGACAAATAGCCATTCAAAAGACCGCTATGAGACCATTAAGGGAACAGTTTACTCTGCCTGTGATAGGATAGGGTTACCCCAGCCCTGCCCTGGAGCCAGGCCCGGGGAGGGTGCCTGAGGAAGAGTGTCTGGTGGCTGGGACTGGCCATAGGCCCATCTCTGTGCAGGCCCACCACAGGCAGGAGGCACCGTAGGGGTTGGGTGCATTGTGAGCCGGGCAGCGGCCAGGAGTGGAGGTCCTGGCGGACCGATCCCTGGCTATTAAGACTGAAACCTCTGGGAGAACCACGCTTAGGAACCGGTTGTGGGTCAACGTTGTGTGTCAAGACTTACTTGTAACTCTTTGGGAGATGCCTGGATCACCTAGTGAAATAGAACCACAACTATGCCATATATGACACAATTTATGGACAACAATATTATGCCACACCTCTTGAGGTATTTTAGTCCACAGGTGCATAAAACCAAGCATCTTTGCAACAATTCAGTTCTAGAAATTCCTTCTCTCCTAGATATTCCACATGCATATATAAGTGTAACATGTAAAGCTGTAATCACCAGTGCTCTGCTGACTTGGTAACTGAACTAAACCTTCTATGGCAATAACATCAATGCCAAAACTATGTGTCAGGAGCTTCATGGTATGAGCGTTCATGGCCAAACAGCTCATGCAGGTGATGTGCAAGTGGCTCAGTATTTTATGTCAGTATGGATTATTATTTAAATATGTCTACACACAGACTCCATCAAACTCGCATATTAGAGGTAGTAGCCAGAAACAGGTGCTTAGAAAATCTGTTTTATGACTTTTTTCAGAATTGTATCATTATTTTATTTTCTAAAATATCTTTCTCTGATTTACTGCTTGTTGCTAATTTCTCCACTGTATTAACTAACAGAAATTTTTCAGCTGCTACATAAACCTTCTTTTGTATCCCTCCGCACATTATTTGCTGTTTACCTTGCACTACCTTTGTGTGCGATTACACTGGATGTCAGAGCCTGTTCAACTCAAATCTCTTCTCAGTCAATACAAGCAAATACTAATGATGTTTTCCTCTTAGGTGTTCACAGGCGTGGGACAGAATAAACAAGCACTGGAACAAAAACTCACCAAGGCTGCAAAGCACAGAATAGCTTCTTCTGTACTTCTGAAACACTGAAGGCAGGATTTGGCTGTGTCCTCTACTCTGTCCATAACCTCATCAGGCTGAATAATTGTTACAGTGAGAAGATTACCTGGAGGTGAAAAATGTCCTTTCTCTCTTCCTGTGCTCTCCTTTTAGTCTATCTGCTCTATGTTTTTTCAAAGAATGTCCTTTTCTAACTAATTAGACATAACTGAAACAAAAAACTTTTCTTTTTGATCGTCTCTCATGCCAGAGGCCTTCTTATTTTAAGTCAGTACTACGGTTGGAAAATAACTTAAATTACTGCACGTGAGATTGAAAATAGATCCTAACTGGCTTTTAGATGTGACTTCATTTTATTTTGAAGGAAACAAGGTAAAGCGTGTCATGATTATTGATGGTGTAACTTTGATCTTAATACATTTGATGAGTTTCTCACAAGGCACACAGTTATGCTCATTTACTTCTGCAGATTTGAGCAGTTTTCTCATCCAGCATATTTCAGTACTGATTCCATGATAAACAGATAGTCAAAATTAGATGTGCAGTCAGCTTTTCAATCTCCTGGGTAACATTTACTCACTAAATTTAATCTGCCTGTTTAGGTTTAATATTAAATACTTTCAATAGTGTATAATTAGGCCCTATTATGATGTGAGAAATGTGTAAGTCAACAAAATAAATGAAGACTTATCCATTGGGAGGGCCATGAAAATACAAGGCTGAATAGCTGTTAATGTGATCTCTGACTATGAGTAAAATTATACCCCACTAAATGTTATAATTAAATCTACACTAATTGCAACTTTATATTAACTATGAATCAACTGTGTAATGTGAAGTCATCAGAGTAAAATGCATGATAACCTCACACTGCACTATTTGTTTTTCTGTACTGACCACACGTTTATTGTTTTGGTTCCGTCCTTCATCACCAGCATTCACCACCATTACCAGCATGGAGCTGTTTTGACTGACAAACATCTCATTGATTGATTATTTATGGTTATGTAAAAAGAAACTACATCTTCTTTCTGTTTTAAGGTTTCATTTATCAGGACTAGTTCGGGACAAGATGCAATCTTTGGAATTTAAAAAAATTGGTTAAGAAGTCCACGTGGGAGGAAGCTGGAGTACCCGGCTTCCTCCCACCGTCCAAAGACATGCAGCTTGAGGGGATAGGTTAATTGGATAATCCAAATTGTCACTAGGTGTGAATGTGCGAGTGAATGTGAGTGCGAATGGTTGTTTGTCCCTGTGTGTTGGCCCTGCGACAGACTGGCGACCTGTCCAGGGTGTACCCCGCCTCTCGCCCTATGACAGCTGGGATAGGCTCCAGCGCCCCCCGCGACCCTGAAAAGGATAAGCGGAAGCGAATGGATGGATGGATGGATGGTTAAGAAGTCTCAAAAACTGCAGACAGACTACTCGTCACACTACTTACACATTACTCTGTAAATTTTAAGATCATTGCCATTTAACAGTTAAAGATCCTTATGTGGGTTCATGTGGTCACCAATTCTACTTTTTCTAGTGATGACGTCCCATTGACTTTGAGGGAAAGCGCTCTCTCGCCTCTCCCTTGTATGTTGACGGCTGTGAGTTCGACATGGGGTATTTTTCATGCTGACATTTTTTCGTCTGTGTTAAATATCACACATGAACACATTTTTCATAAATATTTTTTTTCCCTTCCAATCTCAGAAAGAAAACTTGGAACATTTTCCGGTTTACAAGCTCATTCCATACTGTAGGGGGACAGTTTTACTACAAGGTAAATACTGAGGGTGACCACACTGTGAATACAAAAATCTGAAAGAAGTCATTACAACTACTTGGAGCGATTCCATTAGGTAAACAGTAGCTACTGTCTCAGGTATAGTTGTCATGGTCCTGGGTCGGTGACCCAGCGTTTTGTGTTTTTGGGTTAAGTTGTACTCTTTGAATTATGTTTTATTTATTTTATATTATATTTACTGTTCCTGGTTTTTAGGTTTCTGTTCTGTTTCTGCTCTCTGTGTGTTGTATGCTTAGTTTTAGTTTCTGTCTTTATGTGTTTCCTATGTTCCAGGTCTAGTTACTTTTCTCTCTGTGCTTCATGTTCTCTCTGTTCCAGAGTCTGTCATGTTTCCACGTCTCAGTGTCTAGTCTGCGTCTATGTGAATTGTCTCATACTTCCTGTTTTCCTTTGGTAGTCTGTGTCCCATGTCAATATATCCTGCTTTGCTTCCTGTGTCTTGTGATGTCAGGTAAGTCCCAGTCGTGTCTCCCTTCTGTTGTGCATTCCCCCCTCGTTACCTGGTGTGTATTCATAGTGTGTGCTGTCCTGTATCACTTGTCAGTCCGTCTGCGTGTTCTCATCCATGTTGCCTCTGTGATTCATCCCCTGCGTTCCTTTGTGTTTCCTTTGGATTTCCTCTGCTCTCCGTTCCCTCGTTTTTCCAGGTTTTCTCATTTCTAGTTTTAGGTTCATGTTATGTTTATGCCTTCCCCAGTTCCCCCCAGTTTAGGTTAGTTTTCTCTGTTCCACCTGTTTGTAGTCTCGTTCAGCTGTCAATAAAGGCTTGCTTTTTGCTTCATCTCCATTTACCTGCACTTGGGTCCTCAGTCTCATTCCTTCCACACCGTCTGCCCATCAGACGTGACAATAGTACACTTGTGGTAAATTAAAGTTGCAGGCCATCCATTTATGAGCAATTGCTCTTCAACTATGTTAACCAACTTCTTTACTTCCAACTTCTGAGCTGCACCAGAGGCAAGCTACAGACTGAGTCTGCCAGTAGCAACAATTCCACCACAATTTCTCCAGAAATTACATAATCTAGATGCAAAACTCGATGCTGCAAAATTGGGGACATGGTGAAAGCTTTGATTGGCAGCTGTAATAATGGGGAAACTTGTGTATCTCATTTTTGGAATTGTAGCTAGGGTAGGGACACTGTGAAGGGGCTCCATGTTTACTTTCCATAACCACATTTGCCCCGTTTCAAACTGAGAGTTAGAGGCAGTAAACTGGACTAACTTGAGGCATCATCACACTTTTTAAAAATGTGATTTCTAAGCTTGATGTCTGTGTTTATGATACACTGCAGTGTCAAAAGGTTAAGTGGAAACAATATGAGGTAAGGACCATCATGTGAATGTGGTTGTGTTACTGGGGACAACATGCGACACATAAAATTGTATAAAGTACCCCTTCACAGGGCACAAATGAAGCTGTGGTACTGAGAAAAGCAAGAACAAATTTATATACGTTGGGATTTTTTTCTGTTATGGGCGGTTGTGATGATGAGGAAGCGGTAACTCTTCCACTGGTTTGAAGAAAAACAGCACTTTCAGAAGTGGGCATCTGCTGCTTATTGAGGCTAACGAAGAAGAGGAGAGAAGAAAGAAAATTATTTTTAAACCTGGGTGTCTCAGTGACATGATGCTCACTGACTGCAAAGTATATAGGCTCTTCATTAATGGTCTTCTCAGACTCTCAGCTGTTCCTGTGCTCTCTAGAGTCTGGACAATTCCCATGCACTGGAACAATTCCTGCTCCGGTGCATGGTGTTGCACTGATAAAAGGGAAATGACTTTTGAGCATGACACCCTCGTCTCCTCTGACAGCTCACCTGTGGAATCATTAAATGGGGACATTCTGCATTAATTTCATACTGTTCTGATGAGAGTGGGTCAATGTATAAGCGCAATGGAGCATATGCTATGTGCTTTTCCAACATGTGTCCACCTCTTGAAATCACTTCAGTGCTGGCTTCATACGTGTCATCCTCTCCTACAAAATTAGCCAAGAAAAAATTATTAATTCAAGTGCCACTTCGGCAGCAGCACCTTAAACAAAACGGCATTATTTAGAATATTTCAAATAAACAAAGTAAAGGACCCTTGCAGTGATGCTGCTCATGAAATAGCCCACTGACTTCCTACAGTTAGTCTGGATGTCAGATAACAATTTGATTTGATCAAGAGCCTTTTTATGACTAAAAAATTGGTAATACAAACAAAGCTTCTTTGCACAAGCACCCATATTTGCTGCTGCATCAGTCACAAGGCAAGTAAGTGTGTGTGTGTAATGCCCCAAACTAACTAGTTAAGCTATTGCACATGCTTTTGACACAATGTTTTTGGCTTGTTCCTTATATCTGTCCTTCACCAAAGCTTAAATGGCAAATTTGAGGAAATGGGAAAATGTTTCATATTTGCTCAAATGTGCACCTGCTCTGTGGGGAGAACTTAGGTAGGGTTCAATACTTTAACGTTATTAGGAACCCGTTGTCCTCCACAATAGTGAATGGCTGGGAATCACGATATTGACCAGGGGCTAATTCACATTATTCTTCTCTCTGATGAAAAATAAAGCCAGCATGCAATAACAGATGTCATTAATTAGTCACATTTAAGATTTAAATGATTGTTGCCTAATACAAATGTAATGTGTAATTGTTTGTATGCTGCTTATTGTTGCATCCTTGCTTGGTCTTGGTCTACGTTGGCTGGTTTCCTAGTTTTCATGCAGGGCTTGAAATGGCTCAGCATAGATGATTTGTTATTGCTGAAGCCAAGTTCTTCTGAACACAACAAACACTTCATCTTCGCTGTGTTGTGTTTTATTTATATAAGGCTAGTTATTATTATTATTAATCATCAGTGTTGGGTAAGTTACTTTAAATTAGTAACTTAGTTACATTACTAGTTATTTCTATCAAAAATAACTCCGTTACTTCAAGTTACTCGTTACTTTCAGACAGACTTGTAGTCAAGACCGCCTAATCCGAGACCAAGACAAGACCAAGACCAGAGGGTATCGAGACCAAGACAAGACCAAGACCAGAGGGTATCGAGACCAAGACAAGACCAAGACCAAGACCAAGTTCAGACGAGACCAAGACCGAGACCGAGTCGAGACGAGACCAAGACCAAGACCGAGACAAAAAAAGTCTTTAAACTGCAGCCAGATGCTATTCTATATACATATGCAGCACACCTTAAACTAGTTTTTTAATTAAGCAGCAAGGCAGAAGAAAGTCGGGGCTGTATCAAGACACAGGGACTGAACCCCAATTCAACCAGACCCAGAACTGATCCGGAATTAAAACAGGACTACAACAGTAACCAAGATAGAACCAGAATCAGAACTAGATGATAGTAGCACTAAAAATCATCATAGACCTGCACTACACTTATTTTTTAATTCTACCAAAGTAGATTGAGAAAAGTTTATATAATTATTTAGCCTTGTTGTGCAAACAAGCCTGCATAACTTAATAAATATAGAATTTGAAAAGTAACAAATGGTATCTAAAAAGAAACACTAGGTACTAGGTACATGTTCTGATGAGTTTTGGCAAACAACCATTTGACTAACATGTGTGTCTCACCTGCTCTTGTTCCATCTCTGTTCTGTCGTCATTCTCTCTCTCTCCCTCTCTGTTCCTCTCTCTCCCTCTTTGTGCTGACAATCAAGCCAAACACCAACATCATCAAATATACAGTTGAAACCAGATATTTATGTACTCTTCAGATAAAAACACAAACACTTTTTTAATTGTAACATCAAATCAGACTAAATGTTTATTTTTTTTAGATTGATAAATATAAAAAACACATTTGTTAACTTTAAGAGTAAAGAGAGAAACTATCTGTATTTCTTAATTGCAAATGGCACCAAATTGTATTCAAAATTGAGCCACACTTATGGAGCTCCACAATTCTTTTCCTGGTGTTTTGGTTGACATCTCTTAATTTTCTCATGTCAAAGAAACAGGCTCTGTGTTTTGCCTTATATGCATCCACAGGTGTGCCACCAATTTACTCACATGGACTCTACTAACCTATCAGAAGCTTCTTCAGTTCAGAATGGAATCGTCTGGAGTTTTCTTATTAATTAACAATAAACTTAGTGTACATGTACTCCTAAATTTGATGAAAGTGATTAAAATAGACAGCTCTCTCTCTTTTTATTCTGAAATTTCACTAATTCAAAAGATATTTCAACATTTATTTATCAAAAACAAAAGTTTACTCGAAATTTATGTTTAACAGTAAAAAAACTGTTTTTATGTTTTTTCCATAAAGTGTATGTAAATATCTGGTTTCAAATGTGAATATACGGCTGTGTATTGAAATTCCTCTTGTTTTGCATAGATATACTGAACAACATCCAAAGCATAATATATAAAATAACATCTACCTGAGTTTTTTCTTTGAAAGAAGCTCCTTATGTCCATTGTTGTGTACATCAGTACACAACTGAAACCGATTTAGAGAGTTTGTTTAGCCGTGGAGGGTAACAACTGAAAATATGAAATGTAAGCTAAGACTCTCTAAAAAAACCAGCATTGCTGTTCGGCTTTTTATTTATCCATTTGTTGATTCACTTGAAGAGCAAGTAACGCAACCAAGTGATCAGTTTGATATCAATCTTTTGTGATACACCGTCATATTGACATTATTATGATTTTCTTTGGTACCTGGTCAAACTTAAGCTCTCCTCTGTCTGCAGCAAACTCGCAGGCAGCAGCTTCTCCCCCCTCGCTCACATGGGTGCTGCGCTCAGTCGCCTAGTGCCTGAGCTCGGATCATACCAAAATTAGGGGGAATTTACGACGGTGCGCTCTGTGCTTTGTGTGTTGTTTTTGTTTTATACAGTTGTCAGTCAGGCATCTAACAAACAAATTACACTCCAAAAGACCCCATGCTTCTGAAAAAATGACCCGGGCTTAAGCCCAGTAAGCCACCCCCTCGCTCTGCTGATGGTTGACTCCAAATCTCCCGAACACTATGTCGATTTGAGAACGCAGGACTGAAACAGCGAGACCAAGACCGAGACCAAGACAAAAGTCCGTCGAGACCAAGACAAGACCAAGACAAAAGTCCGTCGAGACCAAGACGAGACCAAGACAAAAGTCCGTCGAGACCAAGACGAGACCAAGACCACGTAAAAGTGGTCTCGAGACCAAGACCGGTCTCGAGACATCCAACTCTACTTTCAGAGTAATTAGTTACTAGGGAAAGTAACTTTGGTTTAACTCAGAATTCTCTTGTTAATGTGTTTCTTCCGTAACTGGATACCCAGCAAGATTGCCAGTCTTCTAGCTTGCTTACTTGCCACAAGTGCACTGTGCCACCTACCAATAGAGAGGAAAAAATAATGTGCACATTTCCACGAGAGAAATCCCACGCCTGATTCTATCCTCGCCTGCTTTTTACATCCAACACAAAAACTGCAGTCGTGGTGCTTTCGATTGTACTCAGAACTAGGAAATTCTGCCTTCTGAATAGGAAGATGTAGGTAACACCAGACTGCAGATGAGCTGCATACAGACCTGGACTGGGACAAAAAAATTGTCCCGGGCATTTTGACTAGAGACCGGCCCACCATTATAGGAAAAATCATAAAGCCTTTGAATGAAAACAAACACTGTTGTGACAGTGATGTTCACTGTTCTGATGGTATATATGTATCAATCTATCAATTGTTTGTTGCAAGACTCAGATAATGAGAATAAGAAAGTATTTCCTTGTGCCCCCCTTTCCCTGTTAATGCCCTACATCAGGGGTGTCAAACTCAAATACACAGTGGGCCAAAATTCAAAACTGGAACAAAGTCGTGGTCTAACTTTAATATTTATTGAAATATATTTATTCCTCCAGATATAAGAATGAATCTTTTCTTATGGACTCAAACACATTTTGCTAAAAAACTGAATATGGAACAAGCAAAGCTTAATACTAAACAATATATATATTAGCTGTATAATACCAGTAGGCCAGCTCTGATAGTAATTTGGTATGGCTTCGCGGGCCAAATGTAATTAGGCTGCGGGCCAAATTTGACACCTATGCCCTACATGGACCCCTGGCAACACTTTGCTAGACCCTCCCCTGCACAGTTACCAGCTGTCAGCTACTTAGAAAAGGATGCTGGTGTTATTTGTCTCTCAGAAACAGTTCATAACTTCTCTTCAACTCATTCATGTCACCTAAAAGGTAAACCTGTTTCTCCATCACCTGCTCAGCTCTGATGATTCAGTAAGGACATCTCCTGGTTTCATCTTCATGTTTCCCTCTCACCACATATCTAAACAGACATCATGACCAGCAGGTTTACAGCTGTGGCTCCAGCAAACATCAGCTGATACTAGAAATTAATATTAAATACATTCTAACAACAGCTGATCAAGCTTAAACGTGCTGCTGTTGTTTAGCGCGACATCCGCTGGTTTCCTCTTTCTGGTGCAAAGTGGGCGATAAACAAACAAGAGAGAAAAGCCAATCAGCTGATCATTGATCAGTTTCATGATTGAAGTAGAAACAGGAGAGGGAGGGGGAGAGAATGAGAGAAGAAGAAGCAGCTGTGCAGCAAAGACAGAATAACTCCAGCTTTGTGTCTTTTTCATTGTAGCTGAAATCCGGGACAAACTGTGTTTCTTTTCACCTAAATACGAAACGCGTAATATTTTCTCTGAATACGAGACGATTCCGTCTTTTACAGGACGGTTGGCAACTCTAATAATTAACCTTATGAACAAAATAAAGTTCAACATCAGTAACATAGCACTAGGGTTGCCAACCGTCCCTTAAAAAACGGAATCGTCCCGTATTTAGAAACAAAAGCACACGTCCCGTATTGAGCTAATAAGGTACGCACTTTGTCCCGTAATACAGTGAGAATCAAAAGTAGTCTATAAATGTTAATGGAATTAACGCTTTGTTGGAAAACATAATTCCCAGCCCCTCTCCTGCTTTGTGACCAATGAGCTGACAGCACACTTATGACAATTCGAGTATGACAATTCAGATTACCGCTCGTCTCATTGGTCGAGGAAAGGTCGCTTGCGGAGAAAATACCGGAAGACAACAGATGACCACAACAAGAAGCATGACCAACAGGGAAACAAACGCCGACACTGCGGTGCAAGTCTCAGACGACAGTACACCTAAAGCTGGGCAGACACTGTGCGATTTTTTCAGTCACGTTATTCAGCTCCTGCTCAAACTGCACGATTGACTCGCAGGGGTTAGAAGTTGGTAGGTCACGATGCAGGGTCTCACACTATACGGCCCGATGCTCTGATGCGACCTGAGTGCTCACACTGTGCCTCCATAACATGAAGGTTATAACAGAAAATCTGTCGCTCTCCCTGTCTTTCACTCACACAGACACACCACTACCATCAACTTTGCTAAATTGCTAATGAAAAACATTGATCAGGCAGCTGTGATTAAGCAGCAGTGTAAATCCAACTATTTTCACGTTTGTTGTGGTCGTGATAATTTTGTGATGCCACATCGAAAAGGCTCGGATGAGCTTTCCAAAGTTCTACAAGTTGTGCCTCCATC
Source organism: Astatotilapia calliptera (assembly GCF_964374335.1). Lineage (NCBI taxonomy): Eukaryota > Metazoa > Chordata > Actinopteri > Cichliformes > Cichlidae > Astatotilapia > Astatotilapia calliptera. The sequence goes on along the minus strand of NC_137442.1, from coordinate 27,235,928 downwards.
ACTTGTGTCCAGATCACACGCTGCACAGCCGTGCTGCTCCGTCTTTTTCACCGACGTTTACGTGTTTGCGCGTGAGCAGTGTGAGCGGCTCACGAGCGATTGATGATCGGGAGCTGCTCAAGGTGTTAATCGCTTCTCGTTACCCCACGTATACTACACGATGCACGATGAAGGCCAAAATCGGGCCGATCACCAAATCGGTCGCACGACTCAAAAATCGTCTCAAAATGTGCCAAAAATCGCACAGTGTGAGCCCAGCATTAGAGCAGCAATGTTTGTTCGCTCAGAGAAAGAAAAAAAAGGCTGCAAAAGCACAGGGAGGAATGGGAAAAGGGAAACACCTGGCTGGAAAAGGTCACCATAACACCTATAAAGCGCACTGCACTGTGTGCCGGCGCACTTTTTCCATAGGCATGCTTCTAGTGGTGGGCACATGAAGAACATGAGGGGCGTGAAAGCTCTGGGAACCCTTAACCAATTTCTTGTCCACCAGGCCACGGCAGAAGCAGATATGGTATGTAAACACTGGTTTGTTTTTTAAACCCTCTGGTTAAGGTTAAAATGGGCATGTGCAGTGAATATCAGCGCTATGTGGCCAGAAGTGTGATAATATAATTTATTTTGTGTAATAAACAACTGCAAGGATAGATGATTACAACAAATAGATCACTAATACATAAAAGTAATACATAGATGAATAATGATGATGAGTTATGATGCGTAATCATGGGAACAAGTGGGTTTACAAACAGGAGCAGCTGATTAGCTTTAGAAAAGCTGAAATAATACCTCAGCTGAAGCCAAATGTACTAAATGTGCATAGTTACAAGAATATTTTTCGTTCTATTGCTTTCTATTAATTTATATAATTTTAAGTTAAGCAGGACAGAGTTCTTTTAAAGAAAGATTTACTTATATTCTCAAAAGTTAAGCATGACAGGCTTCTGTTTAAGAAAGAGACCTGTTTTACTGTGTTAATGTTGTCATTTTGAGCTAAAAATAAATGGCTAAATGATCATTTGTTTCCCATATGGTCATATCACAAAGAATATGCATCTGCTTAAATCAAATTCAAGTCAAATGGTTAAAAAATAATTTCACACACACAAAAAAGAGCTACCACACTGGGAAGGGTGAAGACAACTGGGTTGTCCGGCCCTGGCCACGAGGTGTCCCTTATTTATTTTTCAGGGAGTTGGCAACCCTACATAGCACCCACCCAGCTGTATAGAAACTCTGTCATGCTAGCTAGTACGCAGTACAAAAAAGTCAGCACAACGAAAATAAACTCCAACTAAACTTGATTCATATCTGACCCAGATGGACTGCAGATTATAACTTCTTACCTGAAGTTCAGTTCACCTGACACTCTCGGACCAGCGGCCGCTTCGGGTCTCTCCTCTTGCCTCCCTTTTCCTTCATCCACCTGCTGGTTTCCACCACTTGCTAATGTTATTGAATCTGTGGAAGCTCCGTGATAGCCACCACACGAAGTAACGAATAACGAGCCTATCTAAATCCCAGTAACGAGTTACGCGTTCCCGGTTTTGGCATAATAACTAGTTACTGTGCTCGTTACCACAATAATAACGTAGTTACTGTAACGCGTTACTTAATAACGCGTTAGTCCCAACACTGTTAATCATTTATAGCTATGTACATTCCAAATTAGGAAAGATCAGCTCAAAATGTTCTCAGACAGCGAAAAATCTCCTGTTTCTTGCTGGTTGCATCGCAAAAAAAGAAGCTTAAAAAGATTGTGAAAAAATGCTTAAAAAAGTCCAAAGTTCACAAAATGTGAGGATTAATCCATTGTGTTTTGCTGACCGGTGTATTTTGAATCACAGCCCAAACCCACAAACCATTCCTTGAATCACTTATGTGGTACAAACAACTTTTATTTCTAAATAAGGCTTTATTTGAAGAAGGAACAACTCCATTGCTACTCCCCCAGTGGTACTGGTGAGGCTTCGAATGTCAGCAATACATCATTAACACAAGCCACACGTGCTTTATAATATTTGATCAAAGCCTTGACACATACGGAAACCTTACTAGCTACGAAAAACAGGCACCTGTCAGGGGAACAGCTGATCTGTGCATGTGAATGAGACTGACTAAAGAAATCACTGTTGTGTTTGAATGTTCATGAAATTGCACCTTCCCTGCTTAGTATTACTGTACTTTTATTATGAATATTATGATGGACTCCTTTTCAGCTTTTCAAATACCTTTAGTTAGCAGACACATCATTCATCTGTAATTCCTGATCAGAGAGTAGCAAACAGAGATGGGCAGTAACACGTTACTGTAATCCGATTACTTTTTTCAAGTAACGAGTAAAGTAAGGGATTACTAAAACGGTAATTAGATTACCGTTACTTTCCCGTAGGAACGCTGCGTTACTGCGTTACTAAAACCGTGATTTTTTTGCAAGAATGTCTCATGACAGTGACGTAAGCAAGTGCGACGTTCGTGACAACAGCTGTGTGCAGATCAACAATAAGGTTAAAGGTTAAAGGCCTTTGACCATTTTACTGGACTTGTAAAATCTGCGCTAACATTTTGTGCCTTAAAAATATTTTTCGGACTTACCCATTCGTGATGTAGCCTTTCACACCAAGGAAGTAATTTCTACAGTAGTGCGGATCGATACTGAAATATCGATTCTTCCGATACCAGATATTTATTATATTTATGTCCTAGAATTGATTGTCACATTAAAATGTTGATATTATTATAATACCTGTTTCGATATCAGTCATGTGTGGAGCTATTCAAGCTCCACAAACAGCCAAGATGCAGTTTATGAGACATGTGGCCATTGTCAAACACAAACAAACGTAAATTATAGCACAGAATCTGATGATAAGCTTAATGTAAGGCGAACCATCATAAACAAGTTTTTGTACAAAATATCAGTATTGGATCAGTATAAGGACAAACTTGCTGCATTTATTTTTTTGAGCCAAATTTGATTTTTCGAATCAAAATAAAGAGATTTTACCAATCATATCACTTCATTTGGCAACAAGTGTGCTTGTAGCTAATAGTAAGATGATGCTATTTTACCTCAGACAGAGCTAGACGACGCTTCAGGTCAGTCGGCTCTCTGAAATGATTTCTCTGCTTCCTCAGATGTGGTTCAAACTGCCCCACTGACATCCTGAAATATGTATGAAAGTGATCATGATACAGCTTCAACTCCAGGATCAAACCATGATATCCTCCCTCCTGCTGGCTTCACCTGAGAATAAGATTTGACCCAGAATCTCATTTTCTTCCTTTTCTTGTTTAGAAACATCAGGACCAGCTCACCATTGCTTGATTCAACTTTGGTCCCATAATTTAAAACAATAATGGACCAATACAGTATATCGACAGTCTACCTTTTTGTTTCTAAATCTAAAAATTCAGTCTTAAAATCTCTTGTTTCTTGTGTTAAATGCGACCAGTGCTGTCGGGGTAAACAGGTTTCTGGATTCTTTTGTTTTTCATAGCGATCTTGTTGCACGTCTTTATACACCACTCTACCTTTTAATAATTAGTTATTATTCATCTCTGGCTCTACTCCACACTATGTCTTTGTCCTGTCTTCCTCCCCTCACCTTAAACCAGTAAACAGCCATCTCTCCCTGAGACTGGTTCTGCCAGAGGATTCTTCCTGTTAAAAGGGACTTTACCCTCCCCACTGTCGCCACAGCGCTTGCTCATAGAGGGTCATCTGATTGTGGGCACCAAAACACAGGTATTCTTCCATTATCTCACTTTTGGACAGATGACCACTGAAACAAATTATCCCACAGAGGAACCTGGAGGTGATAAATTGTTGAATTCTGTTCATCATTTCATAAAGCAGCGTGCCCAGCTGCCAGATTACAGTAGGAGCAGCCCATGTGTGAAATACTCTGGAGGGGCATAGGCTCTGGTTCCTCCAATGCACAGCCAGTATGAAAGGATGAGGAGCAGACTCAGACTGAAACCAAAATCATCACATAACAGAGTAACAGAAGACCAGACATCACATTTCACACCAGAGAAGTAGGAGTGTGGTTCTTCCTATATTATGCAGTCACATTCAAAGTATACAACTTGCACTTGAGGATCACTGGAGCTGGTTTTAATAAGCAGCTGTGAACAGCTGTTTATGTGTCCTATAAACAGAAAAGGAATGATTAGACAGGTAGACGTGGCTTGTCGTTTCTGAATACGCCAACATGATTTATTCAACGTCACACTTATGCACTCTCTTGTTACTTTACAGCAGGGTTCACCGACTCCAGGCCTCGAGGGCCGGTGTCCTGCAGGTTTTACGGTGTGTTCACACCGAACGCGATGGACGCGAATAGAGCGTCAGGTTTACATGTAAAGTCAATGGAAAGGCGCGATGACACGCGATTGCGGGTCCCGCGAAAATTCGGAAGCAGATTTGCGTCGCGAAAACGCGTGAAACGCGCGTCAGTGTAGCGCGTCTGGCGCGTTTGACGCGCAAATAAAACCACGCTCGAGTTGGAAAAATCTGAACTCCAGCGTCAAATCGCGCCGCGACAACCAATCAGGAGCCTGGTGACGTGGCTGTTACCTAGGTCAAAGGGGCAGCGCTGGAATCGGCCGTCATCCAGGCGCAGCTCCTGGAGCAAATGGTGAAACTCACCAAACTGCTCACGCCTCTGGAGGACCTGATGGACCCAGGTACGGCGAGGACGTCTTTTACGCCGCTGCTCTGCTCTCCACAGTACATAGAGAAGGGAGACTCTCTCTTCAAGCGCTAGCTCGACAGCTGCCATCTTGCAAAGATACCGGTCTGGCACAACTTCCTCCCACATTCCTCCCACATTTCCGGTTCACGCGCGTCAAAATATGATATTTTGATGCGCGATGGATTTTTCTTGGACACGTGTTGAGACGCGAATGTGCACGCGTCAAATTAGGGGCGTTTGGGGCGTTTTGTTCGCGTCCATCGCGTTCGGTGTGAACACACCGTGCCTCTCTGACATGCCTTCCCAATTTGATGTTTGTGTAAAGTTTGGTCAGAAGGGTCCTTTGTAAGTGCACATGCACCATTAGCATGCTGCCTGCTGTAACCTATAATTTCCTTCGGGATTAATAAAATATTCTGATTCTGAGTCTGAAAAAACCCAATGGGACAGCAATTAAACCAGGGTCCCACTGGTCTAAGCCCCCAGTGGGAGCTGATCATAGCTCAATGACTGGGACAAGTCGAATTCAAACAGGGCCTATTTGGAATGCAGGCTTGGGCCACAGGATCATCCCTTTTCTATACGGCAACCATCTGCAGCATCTGCAGCATCTGTGCACTGATAGCTAATCCTCTTGGCAGATATCATGGCCTTTTTGAATGAGGGCCATTCTGGGGCCATTTTAGATTAGCATCCTTGAGTGGCTCAGCACTCTGAGAGCCAGAGAAATGTCAAGAGGAAGGATTCAGGACCCAAATACCTTCCCTTTGAACACGAACCTCAGCAGCCGCCAGTGACTCTGCCAGATATGTATCTGGAAATAGGCATAGGTATGCCTGAGGTCGATATTGGCAAAACAATCCCTGGCGTTGATGGCCTGTCACACTCTCCAGGAGGGCAGAGAGTTCTTCCAGCAGTATCTGTGCATGCTGGAGGTTGCTTACTGAGGTAAAGTTGTAGTTGGTCGTCACAGGGGTCTGCGAAGGAACTCTGGGTCATGGTGGATAATACCCATGGATCCACCCCCAGAGCCAACTAAGCTACCATGCACTGGGTGGGCAGTGAATGGGACCAGCCTGGCAGGAGGAAAGGTCAGAAGGAGGTGGGTGTTCCCGTTTCCTCTGTGGCTGGTTGCTATGCTTACAAAAGGCCTCCAGCTGAGGCCTGCGGTCTCTGGGGCCCCATACTGGGATCCCAGGAGCCACCTGATGCACTGAAGCCCTGAGCCTCCTAGCACTTGCAGAGTGACTGGACAGGCCCCTCTACACCTGAACACATCAATGACTGTCTCCCAGTGGGCTAAAGGCCAAAGAGATAGTTATAGAGATAGACAGTTGAGCTGTCAGCAGCTTGTAGTGGATACAGGATGCTGGATTCCTCAGAACCTGACTGCACCTGGTGAGATACGTGACGCATATACAGGGACATAATGCCCCCTGTATTAGCTAGACAGGCCTGGGTGGACATGGCGCCGTGTAGCCTGGCCAGCAGGGAGTTGATGATCCTGGAATTTTTGCTAGGGCACATGACCTTGCAAAGAAAGGAGCTAGAAGGAGAGATGTGATTTGTTCCCGACTATGCACATGAAAGAACCTCTTATAGGACCACCTGTGCAGAGCAGCAGAAGAGTCAAACTCATCAGGTTCCTAGAGACAAGCATCAGTGGCATTTACATTTCTGAAGGCTGTGGCTACCCAATGTCCCCTTGCCACAGGGCTCTCAGGGAGGGTGATATCCAGAGTCGTAGACGTCCTGCCATTAGTCCTGTCCCCGAGGATCTAGCTGGAGGCTGTCAACAGGACAGGTTATATTAAATAGAGGAGAGAACGGTCTCTATGTCGACATCTTCCTCCTGATAGCTGCCCTACACTGGCTCCCTCCTGGGGTTGGAGCCACAGGGGGCTGCTGAAGGGTGGGGCTTTAACTGGTCTTGCAACAGGGGGAGCCAGAGATACCTGGCAAGGGCCTGGGCACTCCCCCTTGGCCTTGGGAATATTGGGAAGTGAAGATCCTGCATGCTTGAAGCCAGAATAATGAGCACGGGCTTCTCTGGTACATGCAAGCAATATAAAACAGTCAACAGAGGACTAGAGGCTGGCGAGCACTTTTCCTGGCCAGCATGGAATGTTGGTGATCCAGCCACAGCACACACTTATCATGCTTATCCGCCACGGGCATAGAGATGCCATATGCACACTTTGTTTGCCACACTCACTTGAAAGTGGAGGCAGTCTTAACCCAGAAACAGGAAGACAAACAGTGATTATTTCTAAGCAAAGCTAAGCAGCTCCTCTTTCTCTTTGTGTTACCCCTTCTGACTGCCTTTCACACAATCTGGTTTATTCTTATCTTTGTGAAGGATGCTTTGCAATAGATTCTACTAAGCCAGATGCAGAGTTTGCCATAGAGTGAAGCTCACAAGACTGTGAGAAACAGCCAGGGCCCTCCTAGCAGGCCAGAGAGGACGTCTTGCTCACTTAGCCAACAGAAACCAGCCACAGCAAAGTCCCATTGGATGTGTAAGTTTTTAAAAAAAAAAACTAACAATAATCCTGGGAGGCTGCCAACAGACAGGTGAGCCACTACAAAGGTAACAGACACACGCTGTACCACACACTCTTTCAAAGCACACACACACACTGCACCTGATAGTAAGTGGAGATCAAATAATCAGGGATTTCACATCTGCACACCTGTTTTATAGATAACCCGTGGAGCATGAACGGGGAGCCGGAGTGTTTTAAGGTATCCATGCACCCTGACAAATGGAGGCCATTCCCCGTACATATGGAAGATGTATCAAAGTGGAGAGATAGTCTTGTTGTGATAGAGAACAACCATAACCAAAATAAAACAGAAGACACCTAATCAGGGAACAGGAATTTGATACAGGGGAGGGTGGAAGAACTAGACAATTCAATTCAATTTTATTTATATACCGCCAAATCACAACAACAGTCGCCTTTAGACAGTGGAACTGTGACAGTGGAACATAGACACACAAAAGACAAATGCAGATGACAGCAGGACACAAACTAACACAAAAAGTGAACTAACTCAAAGCAAAAGGCAACCTCAACAGTAACTAAAAGTAACAATAACTGAAAACTTGAAAAACAATGGAATATACAAAAGATCAAACTTCACTAATGAGGCTAGAAAAACAAACCATAAAAATCTGTACATAATAAAAAAAAACTTAATGCAAGGGAGAATAAAACAACGTAATAACCATATAAACTGGATAACCAAGAAATATAGAAATTCAAACCCAAGGATAACAAAAAATGAATGATTTGAAACAAAAAACAAAACACAACTAGGCCACTGGAAAAAGGTGATGATAAATAAAGAAGTTGACAAACCTATTCACCCACGAGACAAGGAACAAAACTTAAACATAAAACAGTTTCACAATCTAAAAAGAAATATGAACTCAAAAACACGAAACCCAGGGTCCACAACCGGTTTAGGTACCTCTGGACTCATGGGCTGTAATAGCACCATTAAACTCAGTGAGGAGATCCACTGGCAGTGAACATGGTCTCAAGTTATCTGGAGGAAATCAGTGGCCGGCAGGGAGGAAATAACAGTTTCTTGGAATTACTTGGACTGAGAGGTAGAGAAAGGTCTCGTATTAGCAGACAAACAGAGGCTGCGTTTCTGTTGTCCTTTCTGCAGAGGTTAGCGTGGAACTAGCACCTAGCCAACTTTGTTTTTAACGCTTGGACTGGAGGGGAGCTGGCCCATATTCCAGCCAGCAAGATTCCTGTTGAGCCAGCCCACTGCATTTTCTAATTGAAATTTTAATACATTTCTACAACTGGTAACTTGCCAACCTAATCATTTGGACTGTAGGTCTCTAAAGCACCACCTTTATCTTTTATGGCCAAGAAAACCATCTTACCTTTCTATACAAGGTGTGCGTGTGTGTTGTTCTCTGGTGAGAATTAGAGCTTGAGATGAAGTTTGTTGTGCGTCTGATAAAACCAGTCTATTATCTCTAGGAAACTTTGATCAACATTTCACCACCCAAAAGATTGACAGAGAGAAAATGATCAAAGCATCCACTGTCTAGTCCTTATCAATGAATGTAATGAACAAAATAATTAGTTGAATCTCTCATTAGAATAAAAATTGTAGCAGCTAGCATTACATCCATGTGTTAAAACATCAACATGTTGAAACAGCGCATGTGAAAGTCATTCTCTCTCAAGTAATTTATTTTGGGTTCTGACTGAGAGAAACTAATATTGAATGAGCAGAAATGAATTATTTTCATTCAGTTAATAAGAACTATGAATTCCTGTCCTATGTACAGGTGAAAATGAAAAGGAGCGCTGAGAGACTAAAGGCTGAAATAGACCCATATAGCCCATCTATACACTTTTTACACTTTAGGCAAACGTGGAAATAAAGTTGCAAAGTGAGAAGTAGCAAGATGAGCTCAAACTATTATCTATAATTGTGGGTTGATCAAGAAAAATATTTTCTGCTCAATACATTTATGTGAAAAATATACATGTGAATTTCACACTGGTCCTCAGAGAGTTCATTAAAAAAAAGGTTGGGATGATGTGTTTGAAAATAAGAAAAGAAGTGTGGTCTAAGAATAATTTACAAGTTTAATTATTAATGTGAAATCCTGTAATCACATAATCTTGCCTTTTATATCTGTCTTATAATTTTTAATTAGTTTGTTGCTCATTCCACTTTGGTAGATGAATACATTAAAGGCTCAGGTTGGTGGGGCAAAATAATTTCAGAGAAATTACAGCTGTGCTAAGGTTCCTGAATTCTCTTTTTTCAAGTTAGACCCAACGTCATAGAATGCATTGCAGCAGTGTTAGCACCTTTAATAAGTCTTTTGTATAAATTAAATTTACACAAAGTGTATAAAAACACAAATTCTTCTAGGTAGTTTTACTTAGTTCTTTAAGCTACATGTAAGGCAGGCTGATTCTGAGCATTACAGACTGCTTTCCACAGTTGTTCTCCTGGATTAATGTTGCGACATGATGTTAAGATCAGGAACATGTGGAAGCAAAACAATTGTAGGTTGCTTCTTGTTGGAGGTAGTTTGTAATGACTCTTGCTGAATGTTTTGGCTTATTGTAATTATGATATGATGGCATGATCCCTTTGGGGACTGTGTGACAGTACTGTAAATTAGCTTGACACTGCTGGATAGATAGCACTCATAAAGACACATTTCCTGAAAGAAAAAAAACACATTAGATACAAATCAATGTACCTGCAAGAAAATGTGATTGATAAGCACGAATCAGAGGATGGATACGGGCATTGAAAAAAAAAATACATATGACAGGATGTTCTCAGAACAGGACTTGCAAAAAATGACACACTTATACTGGCTCTGTGAAGAATATAAATGTGATAAAAATTCTGATGTACAGAGCTGATAAAGACATGTTCTACCCAAATGAAGGCAGAAGAGAGTAACTGAAGTTTCTCTTGTTCACCATTTTCCAATAGCCATAAAAATCTACTTTGATGTCAGAAATGGAAAAATATGAGCAGTTCCACAGATGGAGGTGGTGGTGGTTGGGGAGGATTCAGGTTGAAGAGATATTCAGAATCCTCAAAACTATTTTCATGTTTTTTGTTTACTTGAAGGTGTTTGAAGCAGCTTCAAAAATAAGTAAAATAAGTTGGAATTAGTCTAATATAACTGCTATTGCCTCTTGCATAAAATGATGACAGCTCTGCTTTAAGCTTACTTAGCACCATAGTGTGGCTATAGTTTAATCTGCCAGTCTTTTCTGATATTTCGCGATTGATGGAACAGATGGGATATCACACAGCTTAGCTCATTTAAAGTGCATTCATCTGAAAATGACAAATACAATTATAATTAATAATATTATTGCATTATTGAAAGGAGGCCCAAATCCTGAAGTGGCCTTTTGTAAAGTCAACAAGATGTACAGCTTTGCAATAGGTAAAATCAAGCACATGAAAAAGGTGAGGTGTTTTTGATGAAGTTTGCATGAGCTATATTATTTTACAGGGCAAATGGGGTAAACAGTTGATTGCAAGGTGATGCACTGTAGCAGCACGAGTATTGTACATGCATATTGGAGCACAATAATTCATATCATACAGATGTTATGTTTTAGAGCTTACTTGCAGGGTAGTAGTTCAATTTTTGTGTATTTGCAGATTAATGTGTAAATATAAGTTGAAAAATTGCTTTGGTTAAGGCGCACCTGTACTGATATGTTAATAAAGCTCATTCGGGAGTGTGAATTGGGAATACTTCACAATTTTGTCACTGTATCTATCATGAATGATTGAATGTTATAATAACAAATGAGTCTAATTTAATGTGACAATGAAGTGAGGTAATCATTTTAACTACACACTATTGAATCTGTAGTATATTACAGTTTGAATTTGAATTTGACTTTGCTACAAATATAGCTAGCCTGGGCGTGTGTTAGCAACTACGCCTCTGTACTAAACTGTACACTTTATGTATGACTAAGAGTCACTTGCGTTATGGCCTCAGTTTGGGTAGACCAAAGACTCAGTTAACAAATATTTAATTTGTCTATTAGAATTACAGTGAACTGCTGCTCTGCAAATAACTTGGGTGATAGCTGGGGTTGAGCAATTTAATTTGTTTTGAAATCTCTAGAATCCTTTTGCTCTTCATTTCTAATTTAATGAAGTAAGGGTGCTGGATAAAGATCAAACCTCTTTTTTTGTGCTTTGATGATTTTAAGCAAAATGACCACAAGAAGTACAAAAGAATATCCATGACATAGTATAACTGCACTTTGTCTTCAGTCAGGCATTCAGACGCTCTGTGTTCTATTGACTCTGTCTAGAGTCAATAGAGCTTGGAGAAGAGCAGATAAAAATTGAGACAGTTTCAATGACATGTTCAAATGAAGGCGCAGAATCTGTGCAATATTTTTACAACCTGCTTGACTGTATTGAATGAAAGTTGGTCTGGTTGCTATTGGTATATCAGAGATATATTGGCATGTGTGTTCAAGTGTCAGGAAAAGAAAAAGAGTGACAGGAAAGTGGAGGGAGAGAGAGGAAGACATGCAGCAAAGGAACGCAGGTCGGATTTGAATCCAGGCACAGGAACAGTTTCTTTCCCCTCGCCATCTCCCTCCTAAATAGTTGAACTGTCACATTGCTTCATACAGCCAGACTGCAACTTCACTCTATGTACGTTCTGTGGTATTCATTTTTGTAATCCTGTATTTTTGGTTTATAAGGATTTAGATTGTTTTTATATTGTAGTATATTGTATATATAGTGTTACATTGTGTCGCTCATATGGTTTTTACATTGTTGTTGTAACCCTGGTAAGATTTACAGCAATCAGAAGTACAGGGTTCTTTGAATGCATCGTAGTTTTTGTTTGATTGTTTAATTTCTGGGCTTGCCCTGAAGGCATCACCTGCAGCTCGGTGCGCGTGAAGGTGTGGTGTGTCACTACCCGATCCGTACCGGAAACCCGATCTCCAAATACCAACAGATATTTGGAGATGGAAGAGAACTGATTTCAGCTCATCTCACAGCTGCTATCCAGGCTAGACGCCTTCGTTTGGTAACATCGATACACGAGCTGCCTCATGTTGCTTCCAGGTTGGGAAAGAATGAAAAGACAAACCCTTTTCAAGCTTATTCTCTTGCCGGTCGTGCGATCGAACATTGCAGCCGACCACACAGCAAGAACGAACCATGGCTATGCTTTCGCTCCTTTTTCACTTAGACCCCCAAAATGGCGGATCGGGCCAAAATCCGTTCCACGCCCACCCCCGTGACATCACGCTCCAAAGCCCTATTGAACATTTGAAGAACCAGCAAAAGAAAAAAAAAACTCTTGTAGAGGACATAAAGTCAGAGATAGAAAAGACAAGGAGCAGGTGCATCTAGTACAGGTAGAGCTGCTGCAAAAACCCACAGAGCCCAGCAGCCAGCGTAACAAATTCTGGATCCTTTGCTTTTAGTTAGCAATTAACATTAGCAGCACATCCTGCGTCCGATGTGAAAGGACTTTTATGCTGCGCACTGTGACTCACAGCAATGGTCCTGGGTCAGCCCTGACTTTGTGTTAAACTAATCCTAAAGTAATAATGGTATTTCTAACCACTGATATACCACAACTTTTTCCTTTCAACAGCTACTGAAAGTTAAGGGACCTAGCTGCTATCGGATATTTATATAGCGATCCTCCAGCTTCAAACTGTATCACCCTTCAAGGACCTGCAGTTCAAAAAAGCGCCCCTCGACAGCCAAACCCATCTGTTCTCTGATTGGATTGTTACATTTGTGATTGACATGATATTGACCAATCAGATGAAAGGAAGAAAAATAGGGTCAAAATTCGTACTTGTAACTTGCAGGGTTTTTTTTCTAAGTCCACACACAAATCTTTTTTACGCACACACTAGAGCTGGGCGATAGAACAATAACGATATGTATTGCGATATAACTTTTACTCGATAGAGAAATTAAGCTATTGTGATAGACCTCGCCGCTCTTGTCCTCAAAAAAAAAAAAAAAGGTCAGCCAATCCAAATTAAGTAGCGCAGAGCCGAACCAATCACAGCCGCAGCAGCACGTCACGTGACTTGTTACGTACAGCACAAGTGCCAAGCCGCATGTGTGTTTGTTTGGGAAGCAGCCAGCGGGTAATGGAGAGAGCGCGTAATGGAGGAAATGAGTGTGCCGACTAGAAAAATCAACCGAGCGTGACCGAAGAGAAAACAGATGATGGTTCCAATGGCGGAGAGATTGTCAAACGGAAGAGCCATAGAAGTTCCGTAGTGTGAAGGTCCATCCATCCATCCTCATCCGCTTTGTCCGGGGCCGGGTCGCGGGGGCAGCAGCCTAAGCAAAGAGGCCCAGACCTCCCTCTCCCCAGCCACCTCCTCCAGCTTATCCGGGGGAATACCAAGGCGTTCCCAGGCCAGCCGAGAGATATAATCTCTCCAGCGTGTCCTGGGTCTGCCCCGGGGCCTCCTCCCAGTGGGACATGCCTGGAACACCTCACCCAGGAGGCGCCCAGGGGGCATCCTTGTCAGATGCCCAAACCACCTCAGCTGGCTCCTTTCGATGTGGAGCAGCAGCTGCTCTACTCTGAGCCCCTCCCGGATGGCCGAACTTCTCACCCTATCTCTAAGGGAGAGGCCAGCCACCCTTCGGAGGAAGCTCATTTCTGCCGCTTGTATCCGCAATCTCGTTCTTTCGGTCACTACCCACAGCTCGTGGCCATAGGTGAGGGTAGGGACGTAGATCGACCGGTAAATTGAGAGCTTCGCTTTTACACTCAGCTCCCTCTTCACCACGACGGACCGGTGCAGCGTCCGCATTACTGCAGCTGCAGCCCCAATCCGTCTGTCGATCTCTGGCTCCCTTCTCCCATCACTCGCGAACAAGACCCCGAGATACTTGAACTCCTCCACTTGGGGCAGGAACTCATCCCCGACCCGGAGTGGGCACTCCACCCTTTTCCGGCTGAGAACCATGGCCTCAGATTTGGAGGTGCTGATCCTCATCCCCGCTGCTTCACACTCGGCTGCGAACCGTTCCAGTGCGAGCTGGAGGCCCTCACCCGATGAAGCCAACAGAACCACATCATCTGCAAAAATCAGAGATGAGATTCTGAGGCCACCAAAGCGAAAGCCCTCCGCCACTTGGCTGCGCCTAGAAATCCTGTCCATAAAAATTATGAACAGAACCGGAGACAAAGGGCAGCCCTGGCGGAGCCCATCACCCACCGGGAACGAGTCCGACTTATTGCCGGCAATGCGAACCAAGCTCTTGCAACGGTTGTATAAGGATCGAATGGCCCGTAGCAATGGGCCAGACACCCCATATTCCCGCAACACCTCCCACAGGACACCCCGAGGGACACGGTCGAATGCCTTCTCCAAGTCCACAAAACACATGTAGACTGGTTGGGCAAACTCCCATGCACCCTCAAGTATCCTGGAGAGGATAAAGAGCTGGTCCAGTGTTCCGCGACCAGGACGAAAACCGCATTGTTCCTCCTGTATCCGAGGTTCGACTAACGGACGAACTCTCCTTTCCAGCACCCTGGCATAGACTTTCCCAGGGAGGCTGAGGAGTGTGATCCCCCTGTAGTTGGAACACACCCTCCGGTCCCCTTTCTTAAAGATGGGGACCACCACCCCGGTCTGCCAGTCCACAGGTACTGCCCCTGATCTCCACGCAACATTGCAGAGGCGTGTCAACCAGGACAGCCCTACAACGTCCAGAGCCTTCAGGAACTCGGGGCGGACCTCATCAACACCAGGGGCTCTGCCACCAAGGAGTTGTTTAACTGCCTCAGTGGCCTCGCCCCCGGAAATTGGCGGGTCATTCCCCTCATCCCCAGACTCTGCTTCCTCCTCGGAAGACGTGTCAGTGGGATTAAGGAGGTCCTCGAAGTATTCCTTCCACTGCCTGACAATTTTCTCAGTCGACATCAGCAGCGCTCCGCCAGCACTATACACAGTGCAGGTAGAGCACCGCTTTCCCCTCCTGAGACGTCTGACGGTTTGCCAGAATCTCTTCGAGGCAGTCCGAAAGTCTTTTTCCATGGCCTCTCCGAACTCCTCCCACACCCGAGTTTTTGCTTCAGCCACTGCCCGAGCCGCATTCCGCTTGGCCTGTCGATACCTGTCGGCTGCCTCCGGAGTCCCACAGGCTAACCAAGCCCGATAGGACTCCTTCTTCAGCCTAGTGGCTCCCTTCACCTCTGGTGTCCACCATTTGGTTCGGGGATTACCACCACGGCAGGCACCAACCACCTTGCGGCCGCAGCTCAATGCAGCAGCTTCGGCAATGGAGACGCTGAACATGGTCCATTCGGACTCAATGTCCCCAGTCTCCCTCGGAATGCTGTTGAAGCTCTGCCGGAGGTGTGCGTTGAAGATCTCGCGGACTGGGGCCTCTGCTAGACGTTCCCAGCACACCCTCACTACGCGTTTAGTTGCACCAGGTCTGTCCAGCGTCTTCCCCCGCCACCTGATCCAACTCACCACCAGGTGGTGATCAGTTGACAGCTCAGCCCCTCTCTTTACCCGAGTGTCCAGAACATATGGTCGCAGGTCTGCTGATACGATTACAAAATCGATCATCGACCTACGGCCTAGAGCGTCCTGGTGCCACGTGCACTTATGGACACTCTTATGTTCGAACAGGGTGTTCGTTATGGCCAAACTGTGATTAGCACAGAAGTCCAATAACAGAGCACCGCTCGGGTTCAGATCAGGGAGGCCGTTCCCCCCAATCACGCCCCTCCAGGTCTCGCTGTCGTTACCCACGTGAGCATTGAAGTCTCCCAGCAGGACAACAGAGTCTCCAGGTGGAGCACCCTCCAGCCACCCCCCCCCCCCCCCCCCCAGGGACTCTAAGAAGGCTGGGTACTCTGAACTGCCACTCGGCGCATAAGCGCAGATGACAGTCAGGACCCGTTCCCCGACCCTAAGGCGCAGGGAACAAACCCTCTCGTCCACCGGGAAAAACCCCAACGTACCGGCAGCAAGCCGAGGGGACATTAGGATACCCACCCCAGCCCGCCGCCTCTCACCAAGGGCAACTCCAGACTGAGACAGAGTCCAGCCCCTCTCCAGGAGACTGGTTCCAGAGCCCAAGCCATGTGTATAGGTGAGCCCGACTATATCTAGCCGGTACCTCTCAACCTCACGCACTAACTCAGGCTCCTTCCCCACCAGAGAGGTGACATTCCATGTCCCTATTGCCAGTCTTGGCAGCCGGGGGTCAGTCCGCCAGGGCCTCCGCTCCTGGCCGCCACCCGGCACACAATGCACCCGACCCCTATGGCGCCTCCTGCGGGTGGTGGGCCTGCGGGAGGATGGGCCCATGTCTCCTCTTCGGGCTGTGCCCGGCCGGGCCCCATGGACTAAGGCCCGGCCACCAGACGCTTGCCCTCGGGCACCCTCCCCGGGCCTGGCTCCAGGGCGAGGCCCCGGTAACCCTATCCCGGGCAGGGTAAACTGTTCCCTCGGTGTCCTTTTCATAAGGGTCTTATGAATCGCTCTTTGTCTGGTCCCTCACCCAGGGCCAATTTGCCATGGGAGACCCTACCAGGGGGCAAAAGCCCCCAGACAACATAGCCCCTGGGATCCCTGTGACACACAAACCCCTCCACCACGATAAGGTAGCGATTCAAGGAGGAGTAGTGTGAAGGTATTTCGGCTATTTCAAGTCTGACAAAAAACAGAGTAGCGTGCACTGTAAATTGTGCCGAAAGCAAGTCTGGAAATACAATAAGCTGGTGCATGCGTCACACTGTGCGCCACGTTATTGTTTTGGTGAAATGAATTTCTACAATACTGTTACTGTTAATTCTACTCTCTGCAGTGTTTAAATGCTTACATATACACACAGTTACTGTCCCTCCACACATACGACTCGGTTCTGCTTCTATACCCCAGCTTTGTTTACTTTTTCCCACCGAGGCTTCTAGACTTCTGATTGGCCAACATTTCTGCACGGTTAGGAATCTAGCGCCACCTGCTGCTTTGGCATGTTCATAGCAGCGTTTTCCTTCATTTCTGCCTTTATGTGTGGACGGGATTATTTTTTAAAACGAAAACGGAAAATCTCAGTTTTCAAAAATACCCGTGTACGTGTGGACGTAGCCTCAGTCTCTGACTGGAAGCGCTAATTCGTCATTCGGCTTTTGTCAGACTAAAGTAACTGTTAAAACTGTTTGAAAAGCTCACCTATACAACAAGGAGAGATTGAGAATTTCCTTTTAGTTCTCAGTTTATTTGATATTGACAAAAGTTAGTCAGTTTTGTCTGTTCTTCTGTAAAACAAACTAAGATTTATTTTTAGAATTAATATTTTGTTTCTAAGTGGAATTGACAATTTAGTCTGTTTTGTTTGTTCGTTCTATTTTGAAACTTAAACGCTTTAGTGGCTGCCTTTTGTGTAGTTTGCAATATTTGCCTTTATTTATCTGAAAAAGTCTCATGTTCCTTAAGTACATCTACCCTGTTGAACTTATTATGGGAAATAAATATTTAAATAAAAACAAGCTGCTGATTATTTCACATTTTACTTGTGAGCAACGGCACATTTAAATCTTACAAATATAGTTATTTGGCTTATATCGTGATAGATATCGTTATCGCCTGAAATGAAAAAAACATATCGTGATATGAAAAAATCTCATATCGCCCAGCTCTAGCACACACAAATCTTTTTTACACATACAAATCTTTTTTACAAGTACAAAATATTTATGACCACATTTTGAGCCCATAACTGTCCCCTAGCATGAAGAACCTGTACAGCAGCCATTTTTGCTTTGTGTTTCATCAGTGGCCTTCTCTTTCTACAGTATGTGAAGGCTTTGCCATTTAAAATGTCTTGAGTTGACTGAGTTATATAAATTCAAATATTATTTAATAAAACCAAAAACACGTTTTTATTTATTATTAATATTTTTTCTTTTTCTTTAGGATGTTGATCAAAAGCCTCACTGTGAAAGAGTGGCTGCTATGGCAACCCTTGTTGCACTGACAGGCTTCTAGTAACATATTAGCACACACATTTTTTTCAATTCTGCCAAGAATGATGACACGGCCATCATGGGGTGTATCTGGGATGATCAGGAAGAGGAGTACAGAAGTCTGGTGAGGAACTTTGTCGCATGGAGTCACACAAACCACCTGCAACTCAACACCTCAAAGACTAAGGAACTGGTTGTGGACTTCGGGAGGTCCAGAGAAGGTCCACTGCCAGTTCAGATAGAGGGGGAGGAGGTGGAGGTGGTCAACAAGTACAAGTACCTCGGGCTGTGGGTGGACAATAAACTGGACTGGTCATGCAACACAGAGCACCTGTATAAAAAAGCCCAAAGCCGACTGTACTTCCTCAGGAGGCTGAGGTCTTTTAACATCTGCAGGAAGCTCCTGAGGATGTTTTACCTGTCAGTGGTTGCTGGAGTCCTTTTCTATGCTGTGGTGTGCTGGGGGAGCAGCACAGCAAAGAAGGACTCATGCAGGCTGGAGAAACTGATCAGGAAGGCTAGCTCTGTGGTCGGCATGAAGCTGGACACTCTGGTGACAGTGGCAGAGAAAAGGACACTAAAGAAACTGATGGACATTATGAACAATGCTGGGCATCCTCTGCACACAGCCATTAACAACCAGAAGAGTCTGTTCAGTGACAGGTTGCTTCTCCCCAAGACAAGAACTAACAGACTTAAAAACTCCTTTGTCCCACACGCCATCAGACTGTTTAACTCCTCTCTGGAGGGGAGAGGGAGGGGAAACAGGAGGACAAAGGAGGGGGGAACAACTAAGCTGTAGTGCCTCTTCACCTCACTGTGCAATACCTTGTGCAATACTTTTTGTAAATAGTCAATGGTGCAATAGACTCCATACTTGAAATGTGCAATTCACTTGTATTTTTATTTTTTATTCCTATTTATTCTATTTATCCCCTTCGTATATTTTATTTATATTTGTCTCTGTATTTATGTGTGTGTGTGTGTGTGTGTGTGTGTGTGTGTGTGTGTGTGTGTGTATATATATATATATAATATTCTGTAACTGTAACTTCTGTCGGTGCTGTGCTTTTGGAAACCGAATTTCCCAGAGGAACCCACCCGAGGGATTAATAAAGTTCTATCTTATCTTATCTTATCTTAGAACTTTAAAAAACATCTTGTAAGCCATTGTTTTTGCTTTCATTACTATGTTTACGCAAAGAGCCAACCAGTGTAAACTATAAAACAATTGTTTTCCTTTCAGTATGACTAAAAAGGCTGTCTTACACTGTGGGGGCATGCTTTCTGAGATGTCTTGGGGCAGCTTGTCTCCTTAGAGCCAGTCTGATGAGTATCCAAATGATCAGAATTATATGCTGTGGCTTTCATAGTCATAAGCTCTCACAACAGAGTGCATATCTTTTGATAGTGTCATTTTGTCCGTCAAATACAGTTGCACAGTTTTGACAACAGAAGATTCAGTCTTTGTTTTCATTATTAAATTAATGTGAGCTCGTCTATGATAATGCTGAAAATATTTGAATTGATTGTAAAGCAGCTTGGTTTCATCTTGCTGTTGCATATATTTTATTTGATATTATCTTTGTTCTTACAATGCTGATGTTAAATGAGGGAAACCTAATGAAGATTTTTGATTTCTTTGAGCCATATCCGATGGCCATATTGTGATGTTGTCATATCAAGATGTTATCTAATAGGTTAATCAAGATTGATTAATAAGTTAGTAGCCTCAATTTCATTAAACATGTTCAATATTCTTTCCCTGTGTTATGATTCCTTATTTCACACGATCTAATTTATGGACACACTGTGGTTTGATTCTTTTGATTCCTGGGTTGTTACCTGCATCTGGGGAGAAGTTTGTGTCAATAACACCTTTACAAATATATTTACTTAGAAAATGAATGACATATTTAATACTTTTTTTGAGGGAGAATGTTCTGAAAAACTACCATGTGCACACTTTTCTTAAGGTTAAACAAAAGTCAGTTATCTTTCTAATGCTGTAGTAAATTGCTCTGCTACATAAAGTCATGGTGACTTGGGATTTAGGAAATCTTCTGTGTCTAGCTGGAGCTCATTCATAACAGCATCGCCATGATGAATAATGACTGCTAATATCATGCTCGCGAAAGAAGCCAGCCATCCACAGGCTTTTACAGTGGCTCACTATGGATAATAACCTGCTTGTTATTGTGAGAGTAATTCCACCAACTACATTCCTCAGTCATTTTTTTCCACTTCACCTATAAATCCAGTGCTTTGTATAACACATTCAGTGGTTTATTCCCCGTCTTTAGCAAGGCATGCTCTTTGCTATTAAAAGCCATTCCCATTAAAAGTCATTCAGGGTGTAATTTTGTGAAATTATGTCGAAAATTCTTCCCAGCAACTGTAATGCTATCTCCTGTGAAGAAGCATGCTCAGAATTCTATTTAATTTACTCCCTGTACTTTTAGTGGAGCACAGATGTAGCAAAAAATGCTTAAATTCCCAAGTATAAGTTACTCTAAAGAATGTAGTGGAGGTGATCTGCCAGAACTACTGTGGTCGTGTGCAACTGTAAAAATATAAATGTTATGGTTAAAACAAATCATATCAAAATCAATAAAACCACATCTCAAATTTGACCTAAATTGATACTTAAATTCAAAAATTAAAACTTTATCACTGAATAATTCGTCAAAATGAAAGTGGTATCCAAGCCCTAAATTAACACCTTATACTTGCAAAGACCGTCATGCACTCAAGTGCAATACATAACATTAGAGTTTTAAAATATAATTTCATATTTATTTATGCAGTTAGCAGAAGGATCTGTCTGCTGGTGATGTTTTAGTCTCCTACTTTATATATCCATATAGTGGCTCACACTTACAGAATCAACGAACAACCTGTAGAAAAAATAACACCCATTAAAATTACTTATCATATTTCTTTACCACCCATCATCAAATTTGTCAGAAACATTTGTGAACTAAAAGGCAAACAACCAACTGAATTCACATTTTGCACACAAATTTTACCCGGTGCTCTAGACTTCTCTAAGAAGTCAGAAATTAATGAAGCATAACAAAGCCTGAAAAACTGCTTAAGAATACACCAATCACGTGTAGAGGAGAAGGCATCTGGCTTGCAGAGAGAGACAGAGAAGAGCGGCTCTTTGGGTGAACTAAGCTCATCCTTGTCCACAGCTGGCACCATGCTGTCATTGTATTTTTTAATTGTGCCCTTTTAATTGTGCTCTCTGCCCAGATTTGTCTAGCCTTTGTACCAACATTACACTTGCCTGGCTTGTGTATAAAGCCTCTGTGCTTCCCATGTCACGTTGTCTTGTCTGTTTTAGTCCTCCTCTTATTGGTTTTATTTCTGTAGGGTGCATTATAAAGCCGGTTCAACATAGTCATGCTTTCTTTTAGTTTAGAAGAAAATTAGAGTCAGAGATGGCATATATCACAACAGTGGCTATAAGCTTCGTTTTCAGTCCAGGCTTCCTACATCAGGATCTCCTGTGCTCTACATAAAAGGAGCTGCTGATGCTTCTTCCACACAAAATGAACACATCAAGTGCCTCCTACTTCAGTCAAGTGGAACAACTCAACTCGCCTATGAGGAAGTTAAACAAATAGTTACACTGCTGATGCAAATAAGGTGAGAGAGGAATCCTGTCAGATATTGTTAATCTTATAAATTTTGAAGTGCAAATTTATTTTACCACTCAATCCACTCCCGATGCTGCTATTCATTTCTAACATGACAGCTGCACAGTAGAACTCTTAAACTTTAAACTCGGTCCATTTAGACGTAATGGCTTTCTATCTAATATTGTCTCATAATGAAGGCAGTGTGGAAATCACTTTAGCGTTTGTCCAATTCAAATTCAGTCATTTCAATAACTGAATATTCAATTACTGAAATTACTTGCAAGACTGACAAGACTTCCTGTTTTTTTTTTTTTTAAATGCAAACAGTTGCACCCTTCAGGTGGTCACCAACCAGTCTTTAGGCCCATGTGACTGAGACCAAGATCTAAAAGCACAAAATTAGACAGTGTGTTGCCCCATGATCGGAAGGTCAGGGGTTTGAATCCACTGAATAGCTACCCTGAGGTACTACCGAGCATGGTACCGTCCCTACACACTGCTCCCCGTGCGCCTGCTTAATGGCTGCCCACTGCTTCACTGAGTGAATGGGTCAAATGCAGAGAAAGTAATTTCCCCACAGGGATCAATAAAGTATACATTATTATTCGCATGTCCTTACATTTTGTTATTAGTAAATTCAAAAATTGTAAATAAAAATAAATGAGACTACAGGAATAGAAAACTAAAAATCGACTAAAAGTCAGTTAATCATACAAGAAACAGTTTTCTATTGAACACAACCGCACAAGCATAACTGTACCAGCAGCAAGTTGTTGAAGCAGTGTGGGAAGAGCAACCACCTGCTGTCATTTAACCATCATCCACCCTGTGTCCTTCTAATTGGTGTTTGTTGAGTTTCTGCTTGTTAGCGCTTTCACGGGTATCTGCTGATTGCCACCAAGTGGTTTGTTTGTCAGGTTTGTTTTCTGTATGAAACAGACAGTTACGTATAGCTCATGGGAAGTCTAATAAGTAGCATTTGTCGTAAGTACATAAACCTACACACATTTATGAAGACACCTGAGCACAGTATAGTTGCTCTTTATATATATACAGTATACAGTATACAGTATATATAGGATGAATCTTTGTTCTTCTGTGGTTTTATTCTTTATTAATTTTTGGAAATGAACATGTTTAAGGCATTGCTTGTCCTTTACACTGACTTAAAGTTCTTAAATTGATTATGAAAGTACAAAAATTAATCAGATTTAAGTTATCATTACTACCTGTGGTTAAATGCATATAGTTATTGTGAGAAAGAAAATGAATCACTTAACACTTCTTGAACTAATCAATGGTCAAACAGCTAACAAGGCAAGCTCATTTTCTCCATCACGTTATCTGTTTGCTCCTTGTTTTAAACATATTAAGCTCATTAACATTTCACAAATTTATAGTGCTGTGTTAATTTTACCTTACCTTTCATTTGTTTGTAAAACAACCTTAGATATCTAACTGATTTCACAGTACAACCACCTAGACTTTACACTGTAGATCACAAAAAATGTATATACATATATATATATAGACAGATATATTAAGCAAGCTAGAAAATCAGCGCTAATTTGAGGTTATTTTAATTCTTGTGCGGATTCCAAGATAAAAAAAAATGCAAGAAAAGATGCATGCACACATTTAAAAGGTTTATGTGTAAAAAAAAAAGAAAAAAAAGAGAGGAATAACTGAAGGTGGAAGCACTGTAGGAGCTGATGAATAAAGAAAATGAGAGAGAACGGAGGACAGATTGATATACAGAGGAGGAAAGTCACTGAACTACTCAGGAACTACAGAGAATTAGTGAGGAGGAACTGAGGGCAGCTATAAAGAATATGGGATTATCAGAGTCGAAAGGTGATTGGTCCAGATGAGAAACCTGTGGAGGTATAGACATGTCTAGGGTCTAGGAGCAACCAGAAGAGGGGGGAGTACACTTTAACCAGATTGTTTAACCCTCTCAGGCTCAAATTAAACTTTTTGTTGCTAATGCACAACCAGGTCCTGCAGTGGTACTTCTGAGTAAAAAAAACCTCATAAAATATGTATGTGGGGTAATCAGGCTGTTAGTTTTTAACTGTTGCAAATCGGCAACGCCTGCCTCGAGAGGGTTAAGATAATCTTGGACAGTGAGAGGGTGCCTGAGGGTTGGAAAACAAGTGTACAAACACAGATTGAGACTGTGAAAGCTTTGGTGTGCTCTCAGCCTCACTAACAGATTGTCATCAGTGTCAGGCTGTGAAAAAGAGTGAAAAGGCTCTTTGGTTGTTGTACTATCATATGGAACACATGTCAGGCTTAGTGAGCTTCTTTTCTTAATCCTAAACAAGAAGCACAACACTTTGACTCCGTACACTTTCTGAAACCTTCCTTGGTCATTAGTTTTCTACTGAAGTACAACAAGTTATTTATAACACTCCTTCTTCTGGCCACTACCGTTGCAAACTAAATGAAAACTAAATGTCTACATCATGACCAGAATTTAGATATCAGAGGAGAAGTTACAGTGACCCCTTTTGTTGTAAAGTTTTTTTGCCAGAAGACCAGAAAAAAAAATCACTCTGTTTATAAAACATCCTGAACAAACAGGTTTCATCAAAGGTAGACTAGAATCTACAGCTATCTCTTTAGATGCAGAGAAATCATTTGAAAATGGATATTAGTAAAATGGATATTCATATATGCAATTTGCCTTGATTTTTGTGATTTGGCGCTTTATAAATACAATTGAATTGAATTGAAGTTCTACAAAAATTTGGATTTGGTTTATCATTCATCTCCAAGTGCATGTGTTAGGATAACTGATTGTGCTTCTCAGAGCTTCAATCTGGAGCACCAGGCAGGTCTGCCTGCTCATGCACTCCCTTTTTTATCTTCACTGAGACATTAGCAGCAGTGATCCAATGAAATAAAGATCTTAAAGGAATTCAAGCTGAAGATAGATCTTATGCATGACTATGAAAATGATCTTTATGAACTGAAAATCCAAAAATGATTTGTGTTTTTCTCAGTTTGGAAATTTAGATCATATTTGTTTGGAGACAGTGTCTTCTTCCACACAAAGCGAACAAAAAGCCCAAAACGAATTGGTGCCCACTGATCTCGGGTGGTCAGCTGTGGTGTGGTCTCGTCTCCTAGTGTGCTCTGCAGGTGGCTGGGGGTGTTCGCGTGGGCTGAAGGCATCTGGCAGCTTCTTGGGGAGGGAGGCTATGACCGGTGTCAGTTGTAGATCTTGTTGGTGGGGGACTTAACTGCCTTGTGGTGTTGGGGTTTTGAGCCTGGGGTGCTTGCCTTAGGGAGGGCGATGGTTACATTTTTACTTGCCCTGTGGTGGGATATTGGAAGCAAATATATTTTAGTATTTTAGTATTTATTTAGTATTTATTTATTTATTGTCATTGTCAAGAACAATGAAATTGCGTTTGGGGCTTCCATACAACCCCCAAAAAAAGAAGAAAATAATAAATACCCCTTAAAACCCAAGTGTACATATTTAACCCAGTGTGACTCCAATGCAATAAGACAATCCTTAGCAATAATGTTCGTAGAAATTCAGACAAAGACCTGAGAAACATGACAAAATACAACAATGCAACCCATTCAATATTATTGTACTGTGAGATATGATATCAGATATGATAGTTATCTATTTAAGAAAGAGAGGGGGGCAGGAGGGGGAAGAGAATAAAGATATGATGCACCAATGCAGACCAGTTCATTGCTATTAAGAAGTTGGATATGGTTATTGTCCGTGAGAGGGGGGCAGAGAGTTCAGGAGCCTCACAGCCTGTGGATACAGGCTGTTGGCCAGTCTGGATGTTCTGGCCTGTATAGACCTGTACCTTCTCCCTGAGGGCAGCAGATGGAAAAAGTGGCGCGCAGGGTGATGTTGGTCCCGCAGGATACTGTGCACCCTCCTCAGACAGCGAGTGGGGAAGATATTACTGATCTCTGGCAGACTTGTTCCAATAATTCTGCCAGCTTCTTTCACCACCCGCTGGAGTGCTTGCTGATCGGCCTTGGTGCAGCTGGGGAACCACACTAGAAATCCATACGTCAGAACGCTGCTGATGGCACAGTTGTAGAAGTTCAACATCAGAGATCTGGGAATGTGTGCGCTCCGCAGTCTCCTCAGGTAGTAGAGGCGCTGTTGGGCCTTCCGTACAACTGAGGTGATATGGTTGCCCCAGGACAGGTCCTCGGTCACAGTTACCCCCAAGAATTTAAAACTGCTCACCCTCTCCACCGCCTCACTGCCAATGAAGAGAGGCAGATGGTTGTTATGACCCCTCTTCCGGAAATCTACAATGATCTCCTTGGTCTTTTTGGTGTTTAAGACCAAGTTATTGTCGTGGCACCATGACTCTAGTTGTTGCACCTCTGTCCTATAGTTTGTCTCATCATTGTTGGATATAAGTCCGAGCACTGTAGTGTCATCTGCAAACTTAACAATGAGATTGGACGCGCAGGAGGAAATACAGTCATGGGTGAAGAGAGTGTATAGCAGAGGGCTCAGAACACACCCCTGAGGGGCACCGGTGTTGACCACAAGGGTGGAAGAGGTGTTCTTACCCACTCTGATACTCTGTCTACAGTTAGTGAGGAAGTCCACAATCCAGTTGCACAGAGAGGAGTTAAGTCCCAGTTGGTGGAGTTTGGGACGGAGTTTGTATGGCCGGATGGTATTAAAAGCCGAGCTGTAGTCTACAAAGAGGAGCCGTGCATAGGTGTTCCTGTGTTCCAAGTGCTTCAGTAATGTGTGCAGCACTGTGGCGATCGCATCCTCGGTTGACCGGTTCTCCCTGTATGCAAACTGGTGCGAGTCCAGGGATGGTGGAAAAGCAGCTCTGATGTGTTTAATGACCAGTCTCTCCAGGCATTTGGCGGGAATGGGGGTGAGTGCCACAGGTCTGAAATGGTTCAGACATGTGACATTTGACTGTTTTGGAATGGGAACGATGGTTGCTGCTTTGAAACAGGATGGTACCAGTGAACAGGACAACGAGGTGTTATATATAGAGGTGAAGACGTCCGCCAGGTCCGCAGCACAGTCTTTTAGCACCCGGCCCAGCACTCCATCTGGCCCGGCCGCCTTCTTGGTGTTAATGCTCCGGAACACACGCCTCAGCTCATGAGTGCTCAGGACTGGAGCAGGGTCGGTTGAGGGGAGAGGGGACAGGACAGGGTCGGTGTTCTCCCTATCAAAACGGGCATAAAAGAGATTTAGATCCTCAGCCAGAGTAGAACTGTCGGCTGAGGGTGATGGTGTTCTTCTTTTGTAGTCCGTGATAGCCCTGATGCCCTCCCAGACCTGCCTTGGGTTTGTGTTGTTCTCAAACCTGGCCTCGATACGCCTCCTGTGCTGCTGCTTGGCAGTCTTGATGCCTCTTCTCAGGTTGGCCCTGGCAGCACTGTATGCCTCCTGGTCCCCGGATTTGAAAGCGTTGTTCCTTGTTCGAATAAGTTGTTGAACTCCGTGTGTCATCCAGGGTGGATTATTAGGGAACACACGGAATCGTTTCCAAGTTGTTACATTGTCCACACAGAAACAGATGTAGTCCAAGACAGTGGAGGTGTAACTGTCCAATGCGACACGATTGTCAGTGTCCTGCACCTTGAATACATCCCAGTCTGTGCAGTGGAAACAGTCCTGAAGCATCGGAATAGCATCCTGCGGCCATGTTCGCACGGTTTTGGTTGTAATCCCAGTGCTCTTGATCTTTTGTGTGTATATTGGGTGTAGCAGAAGGGAGAGATGGTCTGACAGACCCAGGTGGGGATAAGCCTGGGCTCTGTACGCATTCGCCATGTTGGTGTACACCTGGTCCAACGTTCTATCTCCTCTGGTAGCACACTTATACAATATATACAATTGGAGCAGGTTTTCCCTTTCTGAGGTGTGTGTGTGGCCAGTATGTGTAATGCTGTGGCGGACTCTGGGGCTAGCTATGTCATGTGACCTGCAGGACATGGTCATGGAGGGGAAGGGGTGGGGTTTTCCACCTCCTGGTAGATGTGGGTACTTCGTGTCTCCAGGGCAAATGCTAGATGTTCATGACCGATGTCTGGCTCATGCCGGGGTGGTTGGCCTCTGGCGAGGACGGCTGCCCATTGCCTCTGGCCCTTTCAGGCTCTTGAACTTTGATTGCGGTATCCCTTTTCCTTCTGCTGGGGTAGGCATGCATTTATCATTGAGGCGTGTAGTGTCTCAGTGCTCAGGAGAGGCTGTGGATGACCAGGGTGTCCTGGGCCCTTTCTCTGGTTGCCTCTGACTCCCAGAGGTATTGTTGCAGCTTTTGCTCATTATTAATTATATGTCATGACAAATACATGCAATCACACTCAGACATACACATTATAGGAACATCCTGTGTGTTTGTGCATCAGTTTATTGTTTTTCATTCAGGTGCTGGTTCAGATGCAGCAGTTGATATGCTTTAATTTGTGCTTTGTCCTTTATTCTCATCTCTTTTCTGTTCTTTTTTCTAACAAGAGAAACCTATAGAGAGTTTAGAAAGATCCTGCTGGCAAAACAAATGTGTTTGACACAGCAATACATTGAGATCACGTTTCTGCTTGCCAAAGCTGCTGGACAGGAAAGGTTATAATACATGAATAAATTAAATATAATACATACGATAGGTAACAAATAAAGCAAACCATGTTTTAGCTGTTTTTATTACTATATACTAGAGGTGGACCGATCCGATATTATGTATCGGTATCGGTCCGATACTGACCCAAATTACTGCATCGGATATCGGCGAGAAATAAAAAATGTAATCCGATCCATTAAATATCAAAAAAATATCGGTATCGGTATCGGACATAAAAAAGTGGTATTATGCCATCTACACTATATACTATAGTTTACTATAAAATTTATTACATTGGCCACTCTGGCATGTCAGAGTGGCCAATGTAGAGCTGTCTGCAGATTTTAGAAGATACAATAAAATACAATAAATCACATATTAAAACAAACAAACAAACAAACTAGGATATGTGGGGGAAAATTTTAATTTTATCACTGTGTGAAGGCATTTACTCGGTTCTGCTTTACAAAAGATGGGAGAGTTAAATTATTTTGACATTGCATCAAAGAAAATTTATATATCTGGACAGAACATTCCCATGTAACTAGTCATACTGTCTCTTCAATAAGACTAGAATTATTATGATTAAGCGAAAGAGGGGAACTGTTGGTGATACATTGCTTCAAGGTGATCCTCCATAAGTATGTTTTTTATGTAGAATAGTATACTGAGCTAAGAATCTATATTCTTTTTTCAAACTCTGACAGGGACTTGGTTGGCCTTGACTGAGCTGTGGAGACATCATGCTTCAGACTGCCTGTCCATTCTAAATATGACACTCTGTCAGAGATATACAGACACGCTTTCTTCGATTAATTGGCTTTCCAGTCTCTGTGTGCAGAGACAAGGCGACAGTAGAAAGCTAATACCTGAAAAATGTGCCTAGGGAGGTTAACATATACTTTGTATGTTGGGTTTGCTGACAGGCAAGACAAATATAGTTTATGTTCATGTTTTCTCAACTACAAAGGCAGTTGTAAATTAAGCAGGCTGTAAATTAAACCAGCAGAAAAAGTACATACATCTTGTTATCCTAGTTTCCTCTAGCCTCCCAGTGTTGTTGGCACACAAGTCAATCAATTCTGCTGCATAGCAAAGAGTATTTACAGTTCATTAATGAGGCAGCTGGGGACAGGAATGTCAGGATGTGGTGCTCTGGGGACGAAGCAGACATTTGAAGGAGAACCAGTAAAATGACAGAATTACAAAATGTACATCTAAGAGGGGACTTGTTCGGGAGGTGGAGAAGGGTGGTGGAGTGAGAACACAGGGTGAATGTAGGAAATAAAAATGCTTTTTGCTTGCCGTTGAGGTGGTGTCTTCATTATGCAAATGTCTGTGAAGAAAATGCAGTTAACAGTTAGGGTGGGGATGTCCGCTGACATTTAGCATTATCAGTGTTTTTCTTCACTTTGGAATCCATTTTTTATAACTTTCTTTCTGAAAGGCAGAAAAGCATTTGAATCATATTCACATGCTCACAAATTAGTAGCTTGGTCAGAAAGTCTGTCAAGAATCCCAAAAGGGAAGACGTGCGGATCCTCAAAAGAAATACTCTTTCAGTGCATCCTCAAACACCCTGAAGTCGACAAGTACTTGTCATTTTGCCCCACCTAACAAAAGCCAAGTCTGTCAGAAACAATATGAGTCCTCATCAATTTAAATATCCCTTCTGTTTTCATCTGAGCCAACAACACGGGAGATTAGGAACATGGTTGCAGCTATCAGAGCGATGGATCTGGACACACCATCAGTTATTTCCAAATAATTTGATTTAGTGAGTGACAAGAAGGCCCTACTGAGTCTTGCCAGGAGGGGAGTGTAGCAGCAATGGAAGACATGATGTTGATATGAGGGGTCATAATGGATTAATAGCTGTAATTGACAAGTGGCCAAGTTGCTAGCACAGGTGAGCAAAGCCCCCTAAGCTTGATGGATGTAATTTATCTGCACAATAAATCAGGGGTTTTGGTTGGCTGGAATTCACTGATGCAAGGTGGGCTGCTTTGGCTACTTTGCATCTCTTCTGTTTGAGATTTTCTTTCAAAGTACAAGTGGAGTCTTGGAGCCACATCTATCAAGTAGCCGTGGCCCTCAAATTCACTTCTTCTAGTCAATCACTATAGGTGTTGTCTATCCATCTCCAACAGTTCCAGCGTGTTAAGACTGTCTGTTACACATTTTGTGGTTGCATATTTGTGAAGGTAGGCAGGATACATTCTGTGAAAAGCCAAAGTAGACTTATTTCAGTATAACTAGCTAGGTAACTATGGAAACAAATTTATTATAGCAACTGTATTATCATATATGTGTATTTAGGATTCTAAGAGTGACTGCTGATAACTCAGTATATTAGCTCAGTCTAGCTAATATATATATATAACAGATATGAGTTCCATTGGCAGAGTTTCCAATCCATGGTTCTGGAATCACATTGACTCTGCAGTATCCACTGCTGACCCTTCAAGCTCTCCCAGTGTCGAAAATCATAGGCCTGTATTAGCTCTGTATAAATGGGTTGCCTGATTATGCAATGGCTTCCTTGGCTTGGTAGAAGTCAGTGGAATATTACAGAATAAGCAAAAATATCTTAGAAGATGGAAGTACCATACTTATTTAGATTTTAAAATATGCATAGTAGATGGGATCAAGCCTTTGCAGCAATTATTTCAAATCATATGATATGTACATGCATAATTGAATTCTGCATATATGTTGGAACCAGTTTAATAAAGTAATACCACCTTCATAATGTAAAAAGCATCTAAAGCCCAGTGTAATTTCCCAAGGCTGCACAAACAAATGAATAATAATTCAACGCGTTAAATTGAACAATGCTTTGCCAAATTTAATTATGTTAAAAAATACTACACACAAGCAAACACAAACTGACAATAAACCATGAGATTCATCAAATAATCATTAATTATCTCACTGGGACTTTCCTTATTATTTCCTAATAAGGAAATAGCTTAAAGGTAAACTGTATCTTTCACTTGTGGCACAATCAAAAGAGTTATGGAGATAACAAACTTATATGAGTTAATCCTTAGGACATGATCATTTTAATATTCACTTTTATGAAATTCCCCAGCAGTGTGGCTGCTGGTCATCAAGACATCTGTTCCGTACCTTGTACAGAGCTTAAAGTGGGATTTGCCAAGTGGGGACACCTGCAGTTGTGTTCAGAATAATAGCAGTCTAACATGACTAACCAGAACAGTCAGTGTTTTTGGTATAAGTCATAATATTACATGGCAAATAATTTACCACTAGGTGTAGTAGAGTCAGAGAAATCAACAGACCCAACATTCATGAGATGAATGCACCTGAGTCGGTGTGTTAATTGAATAATTAAGTGAAAGGGGCATGTTCAAAATAATAGCAGTGTGGAGTCCAATCAGTGAGGTCATTCGTTATGTGAAGAGACAGGTGTCGTTCATGTGGTCCTTATTTAAGGATGAAGCCAGCACATGTTGTACATGAAATTCTCTCTGAAAACCTGAGAAAGATGCCTCGTACCAGACATTGTTCAGAAGAACAGTGTGCTTTAATCAAAACGTTGATTGGAGAGGGGGAAACATACAATGAAGTGCAGAAAATGATAGGCTGCTCAACTAAAATGATGCTTTAAAATGTAAAGCCAAACTGGAGACACATGGAAGAAAACGGAAGACTACCTCAAATGGATGAAAAAATAGCCAGAATGTCAAAGACTCTGCCAACGATCAGCTCTGGGGAGATCAGAGACGGTCTGAAGTTACCTCTGAGTACTGTGACAATTAGAAGATGCGTGTGTGAGGCTAATCTATCTGCAAGAAGCCCCCGCAAAGTCCCACTGTTAACAAAAGACATGTGCTGAAGAGGATACAATTTGCCAAAAAACATATCGACTGGCCTAAAGAGAAATGGAGAAACATTTTGTGTACTGATGTAAGTAAGATTGTTCTTTTTGGGTCCAAGGGCCACAGACAGTTTATCAGACGAGCCCCAAACACTGACTTTAAGCCACAGTACAATCTGAAGATCGTGAAGCATGGTGGCGCAAGCATCATGATATGGGGCTGTTTCTCTTACTATGGTGGCGGGCCTATTTATCGCATACCAGGAATCATGGATCAATTTGCTTTTATCAAAATACTCAGTGTTGGGCAAGTAACTTTGAAAAAGTAATTAATTATAGTTACTATTTACTTCTTCAAAAAAGTAACTGAGTTAGTAACTGAATTACAAGATTCTAAAAGTAATTAATTACTTGAAAAGTACTGTTAGCCATGTTACCCATCATCTTGATTGGATGGAGATGTGTTTCCAGCAAGCTGCAACTTCACTGTGTGTGAAGGGCTTTTGAGGAGACTGTCTGAGTTGACATTTGCCACGTTTGGAGTGGAATGGCAATGAAAGAGACAGTGGGGGATTGCACAGGACAAAGCTGAAGAGAAGAACTGCCACTGGACTGCTGAAGGGGGAGAGGAGACCACAGTGGAAGTAGGAACAGGTGAGGACACAGATGAATACTGTTATTTAGTGTGGGAAATCAAATTTGGGTTAGCGAATCTGGGAAAAAGGAAAACTGACTTAAGTGGGAAAATTGAGAAGGAGTCTGAAGCACTGCAAAAAGAGAAATGTATAGAACATCACACACACAAACAGAAAATGCATTAACCATACTAACACATACAATGAAGCTCATGAAGACCAAACAGCATCTTAAGCATGTGTTTCTGTTTATCATCTTGTCCGGTTGACTTAGAGAGATGAAACGTGATACATAGATGTCGCGGGCTCCTTCTCCTAAACTTCCTCCGAACAAATACAGGCGTAGTCGGAAAGCATTCAGTGTGGATAATTTATTTATTTTGCCGGCCTCCCAGGTGCACAAAAAGTTATTTACAAAGAAATAGAACTGACTTAAGTCAGCACAAACAAATATCTATATACAAAACACAGTCTGCATGTTACCCTCTCTGTAACAGCTCACTGGAAAGAAAGCAAAAACAACAGGTGGGCCCTGACCGCCTTCTCTTATACCCCATAGCCCCTCCCACTAGGCGTAATAGTCATCTCTTTATTATTATCAAACCGTCTTTCCCCCTCAGCTTATTTCCTGCTGTAGTCCTACAATACATATATGTATATACAGACATTTATGGCCACTTCCCGGCAGCCTACAGTGTTTCACAATAACACCAAACAAACCAAAAGAATAATGCAGTTCACGTGACTCTTCAAGCGCGCGCGAACCCACTATTTAAACCCCGGAACCCCATACCATCGGCTTGCATAACCCCCGTATAATTCGGCGATCATAGCGAGTCTCCGCGACCGGCTTTATGGAAGGTAAGTGGGAAAATACGTTGGCCACCTTCTGCGCTGCTCAAACTATACCTCTCACCCCTTTTTGTTTATCTGCCCGATCGCCGAAAAGCCGCGCAGCCCCGGTAATTGTAAAAACTAATGGTGGTGGTGCGTGTATGCGCCCAGATCAGCTGTCGGCGGCTCGGGACGGGGTGACTCCGTCACATCATCCCCTTCCACCTGGAGGTTGGCGTTGTGCGGCAACCTGGAGAGATAATCTGCCACTACATTGAGCTTGCCTGGTCTGTGACGGATGATGAATCTGAAAGGCTGCAGTGAAAGGTACCAGCGTGTCAGTCGGCTGTTATGGTCCTTCATGGAATGGATCCAGGTGAGCGCTCGATGATCAGTTTCCAACTCAAACTCTCTTCCAAGTAAATAATACCTGAGTTTCTCCAGTGCCCACTTAATGGCCAAAGCCTCCTTCTCCACCGTTGAGTAGTTGGTTTCCCGTGGCAGCAGCTTGCGGCTCAGGTATAGGACCGGATGCTCATCTCCCGGGTCCCCTTGGGCCAGCACTGCTCCCAGGCCACTTTTGGAGGCATCCACCTGGACCAGAAACTTCTTCCTGAAGTTGGGGCTCCTGAGAACTGGAGTCGTACACAGGCAGGTTTTCAGCCCGTTGAAGGCTTGTTCACATTCCGCTGTCCATATGACAGGATTCCGTTGGTCTTTGCTGGTCAATGCAGTAAGAGGGGCCGCAATAGTTGCAAACTGGGGCACAAATCTTCGGTACCAGCCAACCAGCCCCAGGAAAGACCGGACTTCCTTTTTTGTGCGAGGCCGAGGGCAGTTCTGGATAGCGTCCACTTTATCCATCTGCGGGCGCACCTCACCTCTGCCCACTTGGTAGCCAAGGTAGCGGGTCTCCTGCCGTGCCCACTCACATTTAGAGGGGTTGAGGGTCAATCCTGCCTTATGGATTCTTCCCAGGACTTCGGACAAGTGCTGCAGATGCTCCTCCCAGGTGTTGCTGAAGATCACTACATCATCCAGGTAGGCAGCACTATAGGGGTCACACCCCTGTAGTAATTTGTCCATCAGCCTTTGAAAGGTGGCCGGTGCCCCATGTAGGCCAAATGGCATCACTGTGAACTGGAACAGGCCGGCAGGGGTCCTGAAGGCGGTGTACGGTCGAGAAGACTCCTCCAGTGGCACTTGCCAGTACCCTTTACACAGATCCAAGGTGGTGATGTACCTGGCCGCTCCGATCTTCTCCAGCAAGTCCTCGATTCGAGGCATGGGGTAGGCATCAAACTCTGAAATAGAATTTAGCTTCCGGAAATCAATGCAGATGCGTAGGGAGCCATCCTTCTTGAAGATGATGACCACCGGGCTACACCACTCTGAGCAGGACGGCTCTATCACCCCAAGCTCCAGCATCTTCTCCACCTCCTGTCGCAGTTTCTCCACCAAGTGTTGTGGAATCCGGTATGGCTGTTGGCGGATGGGATGTCCCTCCTTTAGGCGTATCACATGTTCGACAAGGGTGGTCCTGCCGGGGTTAACTGAACACAAAGAGGGAGTCTCCCGAAGGATTTGGAGTAGCTCCGC
The DNA here is from genome assembly GCF_964374335.1 of Astatotilapia calliptera. NCBI lineage: Eukaryota > Metazoa > Chordata > Actinopteri > Cichliformes > Cichlidae > Astatotilapia > Astatotilapia calliptera. Next base: position 27,200,539 of record NC_137442.1, on the reverse strand, counting down.
CGCCTGCTGTAGGGGGAGATGAGTCAACACCGGAAACATCGGATCGGCTCCCTGCTCGGGTTCGGTCTTCCCTTCTCTTGGCACTTCTCTTGCCATCAGAGCTTTCGCAGGGGCCTGGTGGGGACGCTCTTCCCATTCTTTCAGGAGATTCACATGGTAAGTCTGCTTCTGTTTTCTCTTTTCAGGATGATGAATCTCATAGGTCACTGGCCCCATTCTGCAAAGAACTGTGTATGGCCCTTGCCATTTCGCCAGCAGTTTACTGTTGGCTGAGGGGAGAAGTAACAACACCTTTTGACCAGGTTGAAACTCACGTTGCCGGGCCTGTTGGTCATACCAGGTCTTCTGGCTTCGTTGAGCGTCTCACAGGTTGACCTCGGCCTCTTCATGGTATCTCCCCAACCGATCTCTCATTTCCAGCACAAATTGCACCACTCCTTTCTCATTTGCAGCAGAAGCAGGAGACTCCCAACCCTTCCGGAGGAGATCCAACGGGCCCTGCACATCCCAACCATAGAGTAGCTCGAATGGTGAGAAACCAGTGGAAGCCTGGGGAACTTCTCTGTACACAAACAGCAGGAAGGGTAGCCACTGGTCCCAGTCTTTCCCAGTGTCTGACACAAACTTCTGCAACATCCTCTTCAAAGTTTGGTTGAACCTCTCCACCAACCCATCTGTCTGTGGATGGTAAGGTGACGTCCTGATGGCAGAGATGCCTAGCTGATTGTGGAAGAGCTGCATCAACCTAGAGGTAAAGTTAGTCCCTTGGTCAGTCAAAATCTCATCTGGTATCCCCACCCGGGAGAACAGCTGTACCAGTGCACGCAGAACATTGGGTGCCGTGAGCGTACGCAGGGGGAAAGCTTCCGGGAAACGAGTCGCATAATCACACACCACCAAAATGTACTGATGACCCCGACTACTTTTTACCAGAGGACCCACAATGTCCATAGCTATCCTACGGAAGGGGGTGGAGATGACTGGAAGTGGCTGTAGCAGAGCCCTGTCAGACTTGCGAGCTGGACATGTTTTCTGGCAGATAGGGCATGTACGGCAATATTTCTGTATATCTGTGTACATTGACGGCCAAAAGAAACGTGAGCTAACTCGCATATAGGTTTTTTGGCGACCCAAATGACCTGCCCAGGGGAGGGTATGTGCTAGGTGCATAATGAGGGGTCTACAACTAGAAGGTATCACAAGCCGTTGGTGGTCACCGTCAACTGCATACAACACATTTTTGTCAACAATGAACTTCTCTTTCCCTCCCCATTTCCCAGTTCCCCCTTCAGTCACATTAGCAAACAAAACTTTCAACGTTTCATCCTCCCTTTGCAACAAAGTGATATTTTCTGGCACATCCCATTTCATGTTCTTAGTGTCCGGCCCCTTTGACCATAGCTGCTTTTCAAAGCGGCGTTGGCGGCGGGATTTTCTTGGCCCCTTAGTGCCACCCTCGCACAGACTACCGTCAAAGTCTGGCAAGGGTTGGCATCCAGCCTTCGCCTGGGCTCTAGTGACCACTGGGCCAGACACATTTAATTTAGCATTCCCCTTATCCCCCATATCAGTCTCGGTCCACTGTTCTTCTTTTTCTTGCAGCAAATCCATGAGTACAGGCAAGTCCATCCCCAGAATAACCTCTACAGGCAAGTTCTGGACCACCCCAACTGATAACAGGTATGGCTGTTCATTAATAGTCACTGTTACCTCCACTTTTGGGTATGGATGTTTATCACCATGCACACATAAAACTTCTTCCTGTCTGCTATAGTCCACACTGTTCACTGGTACCAAACTATGCTTAATTAAAGACATAAAACTACCAGTGTCCAGCAAAGCAGTAGCCTGCTGACCATTGACCTTCACTTTTTTATAGCGTTGCACATCCACTGGCTGGACCCTTGTGGGCTCCATTTCCAGCCGGGGTGCATAGCAGGCACCAGTGACTTTAGCCTTCCGGATAGGGCATACCGAGGCTTTATGACCTGGCTGCTGGCAATAATAACAAAGAAAGTCCTTACCCGGCCCTCGTACGTTGAATACCTTGGGGTTCCCGGGTGGCTCTGGGTTGCTCTCCCTCTTCAGAAGACCCGATGATGGGAGTGGTGGTCGCTGTGGCGTCCCAGATGAGCGTGCAGGTGGTGCTCCTTTACGCGCATTGAAGTACTGTGACACCAGCTTAGCGGCGGTCAGTCCATCTGCTGGCTCATGCTCCCTCACCCAGGTCCTCACCTCCCCTGGAAGTACGCGGATTAACTGCTCCATGATGATAGCTTCTCCCATCTCTTCTTTCGTATGCTGCTCTGGTCGGATCCAGCGCCGATAGAGGCCCTTCAGGCGATAATAGGTCTCTGTGGGGCTCTCACCAGGTGGAACAGTATTGGACCGAAACCTCTGCCGATACGTCTCAGGGGAAATGTCAAATTTGGTTAGCAACGCAGCTTTTAAATCTTCATAACGATGGGCTCTTTCTTCATCCATTGAAGTGTAGGCCTCCAACGCCTTCCCTGATAGCAGTGGAACTAGACGACAGGCCCATTCACTCTCTGGCCATCTCCAGGTTTTGGCAACTCGCTCAAAACGCAACAAATAGTTCTCAATGTCTTCCCCCATCTGATAGGGTGGAATTTTTGGCCCAGCAGATCGCATCCACTCTGGGACTGACTGGTCGAGGCTGTTGGTCACTGCTTGTGACTGACGAGAGGGAACCTCCTCTGGGGAATCCCGGTATCCTCTTTGACGTGCAGGTGTAGGCAGAACCATTCTGGGGCTGCTTGCTGTTGCCGTGCTTGGTGTGGCCGTTGCTGCTGTGGTGCTTGCTCCGGCTGGTGCTTGGACTGGACTTTGCTGAGCAGCAAAACCTGAATGCGGCTGAGCATTGGGAGGGGAAACAGTCCTCAGCCCCCTGAGTTCTGCCAAAAAAACCTCCTCTCTCCTTTGCTGTCCCGCCAGGAAGTCCCTCATCATCGCAATCAGCTCTCCATTTGGGTCACGTGCTGCGGTCGCAGCAGTCGGCAATTCTGGACCAATTCTGCCCGAAACCTCCTCCTCCTCCTCTGCTGAAGAAGATGACGGCACTGTGTCCCATGCCAGCTCCTCTGCTGTCTTCCCCGCCGGAAGCTCATGCTGCTGGGACCGCAGCCCTGTGCGCTTAACTGGGAGGCACGTTTTCCTCTTCCGACTAGCCATCCCACTTCTGACACCATATGTCGCGGGCTCCTTCTCCTAAACTTCCTCCGAACAAATACAGGCGTAGTCGGAAAGCATTCAGTGTGGATAATTTATTTATTTTGCCGGCCTCCCAAGTGCACAAAAAGTTATTTACAAAGAAATAGAACTGACTTAAGTCGCACAAACAAATATCTATATACAAAACACAGTCTGCATGTTACCCTCTCTGTAACAGCTCACTGGAAAGAAAGCAAAAACAACAGGTGGGCCCTGACCGCCTTCTCTTATACCCCATAGCCCCTCCCACTAGGCGTAATAGTCATCTCTTTATTATTATCAAACCGTCTTTCCCCCTCAGCTTATTTCCTGCTGTAGTCCTACAATACATATATGTATATACAGACATTTATGGCCACTTCCCGGCAGACTACAGTGTTTCACAATAACACCAAACAAACCAAAAGAATAATGCAGTTCACGTGACTCTTCAAGCGCGCGCGAACCCACTATTTAAACCCCGGAACCCCATACCATCGGCTTGCATAACCCCCGTATAATTCGGCGATCATAGCGAGTCTCCGCGACCGGCTTTATGGAAGGTAAGTGGGAAAATACGTTGGCCACCTTCTGCGCTGCTCAAACTATACCTCTCACCCCTTTTTGTTTATCTGCCCGGTCGCCGAAAAGCCGCGCAGCCCCGGTAATTGTAAAAACTAATGGTGGTGGTGCGTGTATGCGCCCAGATCAGCTGTCGGCGGCTCGGGACGGGGTGACTCCGTCACAATAGACTAGTGAACTAGTATTATTTTGGGGGAAAGATGATTGAATTATAGTTGGGGAAAACAGAATGCTGATGAGGGGTCTTGAATGAGCGAGACTAATAGATTGTTACCCTCCTGAGATTAAGAGCATGCTTCATGATTTAACTAGGCCTTTCTTATTTTTTTACTTTCACAGTGCTATGAAAGTTTTGTTTGATAATCTCTGTCATTTAAGCAGATCTGCACGATTAGAACGGAAAGCGCTATACAACATGTTGTCGGGAAAACGGTCTCAAGTGAGCTTCTCCACATTAAAATGGGCTCTGGAGAAATCCACTTATTTGGGACACAATCAGATAGCGAGTCCCGGTCTAAAAGGATTCAGTGAGGTAACCCAGTCTAAATTCTTTCTTTTTCTTTTTCAAATGGCGTCATATTGCTGGCAGTAGAAACTTAAAGATTCCACTATCAACAATAAATAATAATAAAAATGGGGAACTGACTGGACTGACAAAGATGACTGAGTTGACTGACTTAACACCGGTATGAAAGATTGCACCTACCTCCACCCAGGTGTGACAAAGGGGTGGATGTATGTATGTGTGTGGAGGGGGAGATTTTAGGGTCACATTAGAGTTTGTGGGCCCTGCAGATTTAACCTTTGACTGCTACTTTTCTGGTTTACTGTTTTTTGTGTGAAGGAAACTGTGTTTTACTGGCTATGTGTTGGTTATACTATCACACTGTGCGTTGTTGGGAAAATGTTGAATGTTACAGTGGAGAAAATGTGTATACAGTGTGAGGCACATACTGTGTTAAAATCAGTGTTACTCCTTTTATGGCAGATTGTTAACTTTATGACCTTTTACAGCACCTCTGGAATCTGTTGACCTAGGCATGACCTCCAGGACGCTCCACGGCTAATGTTTTGTTTCTCTCTAAGAGTGCTTGTGGAGGATTCAGCACAGAAGAAGTGACAATAGAGCAGATGTGCAGTGATTATAGAACATGTTGATGCTGGGCTCATTATCAGACCACCATTGAGCTCATATGGGTAAAAGAAGTGAGTGACAATACTTCAGGAAAGTCACTGATTACAGTAGTGTGGAATAAATACATGGGATGATCCATGATATGGGGCAAAATTATCAATAAGATGCCACAGAAATTATTTGTGCCACTCCAAAAAAATAATTTCTGTCCACTATAAAGGAGAACATCACAGCTTGATACCTGCAGGCCTGACCTGTTCTCTACCTGGAGACAGCAGTCACCTCATTGTTCTGACACACAACACAAAACTATCCACAACACTACACACTCCAAATATGCTAAACGTCACAAATCTCTCACATCTCAAAACTTGCTCTCTCTCTTTTTCTGCTGTCTTTCTTTCTCTTTCTCTCTCTCTCTCTCTCTCTCTCTCTCTCACTCCTAAAACTTTCCCCTCTTCCTAAACAACTGAAGAGGAAATGCCCTTGAAATGGGTGTTTCAACAAGAGAACGACCCCAAACAAGTGAGCAGCATCTTTGTTTCAGACCAACAAAATTAATGTTATGCAGTGGCCAGCCCAATCCTCGGACCTTAATCCAGTAGAAAACTTGTGAGGTGACATCAAAAATGCTGTTTCTGAGGCAAAACCAAGAAATGCAGAGGAATTGTGGAAGGTTGTCAAATCATCCTGGGCTGGCATACGTGTTTACAGGTGCCAGCATGGTCGACTCCATGCTGCACAAATGTGAAGCAGTTCTCAAAAACAATGGTTATACAACTAAATATTAGTTTAGCAATTTACAGGAATGCTAAATCTTAACATTTTTTCAGTTTATTGAGTAAATATTTGAGTTTGTAATGAAAAATGCAGACATTGCTATTTTTTACAGCCCAATATCATGTTTTCCTTCATTTTCTGTAAATTAATTAAAATATTGATACCCTTTTTCTTCATGTTTTGATGTAAAATATAATGTGCTGTGTTCCCAATGAATAAATATTATAAGGATTTTGAGCTTTACTCACATTTTAAAACCACTGCTATTATTTTGAACACAACTGTAACTGCAGGACTATACTTATCTACTGCTTTAACTTCATGTTCTAGCTGCGATGCAGTCCAGCTACTGGAGGTGGCAATGGATGAGTTACAAAAGCGTACCAGAAACATCCCAGAAGCAGCTCTCTGGTCACGTCAAGCTGCAAGGAGCAGCTAAGGAAGGTCAGCAGTCAAAATGTTAAAGTTTCAAATTCTGTCAGATTTCGAAATGGAAAGCCCAAAGCACACTACACTGCTTTTGTGATTTGAAAATGTGCAAAAGACAGAAAAAAAATTCCTTCAGGGATGAGTTATGCAACCAATGTATTCCTTGAGTAATGGAGGTCTTCTAGTTTTGTATTTGAAAATATGCAAGGATCCACTTGGGTCAGAGTGATGTAAATTTTATCAGAAGTCGGTAAATGCAAGGATGTGTCTGTATACTTGCTGATTTTTTGTTAGCTTGCAGAGACATTACACTATAACGAGACAAATATATATGTACCCTCTTTTAATATCTTTGCTTCAAATAGCAAAACTATCACAGGAATGACTACTTTATCTGTGGTGTCTGCAGCTGTCTGTTTGACCTTGTGCACAACTGAATGTAATACCACAACACTTTTCACTTTTACCCTTGATTGAACCTTATAGTTATGGTGCATACTGTATTCAGCTCTGTGCCATTTGAAATTACAAAGTGACTCCAGTTGTGCTCACTCCCCCTTTTTACTCATAGTTTTTTTTCATCATAAATTCACAGAAAAAAGCTCAGAAACAATGTGTTAATAGTTAGCTAGTAGGGTTGAGATGAGAAGGTAATAATATTTAAAAAGTAAGACAAAGTAATCCATGTAAGGATTTCTGTTAACAGTTATCACAATAAGATAAGATAAGATAAGATAGATAAGATAGAACTTTATTAATCCCTCGGGTGGGTTCCTCTGGGAAATTCGATTTCCAAAAAAGCACAGCACCGACAGAAGTTACAGAGTTATACACACACACATATATATAAATACAGAGACAATATAAATAAAATATACGAAGGGGATAAATAGAATAAATAGGAATAAAAATAAAAATAAAAATAAAAATAAAAATAAAAAAATGATAAGATCATTATCATTATTACAAACTAATAGGAAAAGCAGTAATTATTGTTATTAAATACGAGAGCAGAAAATAAACTCTGAAGGATTATATTATGTAAATGATGTTTGAACAATTTGTATTTGTTTTTTTAATGTTCCATTGGTGAATTCTCATGCTTTTATTTTGAAAAGGAAAGTGGCAGTAAAAAATACAATTTTTAATTAAGTAATTGTAAATTGTATACTTGACATTATTCAGCCTGCATAGCTATGTATCCATTTTTAACTTCCCAGTAGTGTAATTTAAAGCAACTATAACATCTGATATTTGATTATAATAGTTGCATTTAGGAAATACAGGCATGTTTTTTTCTGGTAGAAGGTTTTCAGTCAAAGGAAATATGAAATGTACAGGAATGTTTAGTTTTGCCTTTGAATTCAGGATTACACATTATGTTAAGTGCAGAAGTAAATTTATATGTCATTTGATACACAAAGAGGTGTTTATGAGGTTTATAGAGCTAGTTATGTCCCCGTTTGGTGGTTACATGTTTTGATATTTACATGTTTACACATCTGAATGTTTACACATCCACTTTCAAAGCAGTAATAAGTATGTGTTGAATCTACTAGTGATGTGTCGGTCGAGAACAAAACGGCTCTTAGAGCCGGATCTTTGAAGTGAACAACGGAAGCCGGTTCCTTATTGGCAGTGTTTCTTTTTTCTTTCTCTCACTTTTTTCTGCTGCACGCCACACGTGAGCCTTGTGTTTGCACTGAGCAAAACAGGGAGGGGCTGTAGTTACACTCGCAGTAGCACAGGAACAGAGCAGGAGAGAAAGAGAGCCAAGGGCAACAACAAGAGACATCATCATCACATTAGAAAGGTAATGAAAATGAGTAACACCAAGACAGCAGCAAAATCTGGAACCATTTCAATTTTATTGACAATACAAAGGCAGAGTGTAGAGGCTGCAAGAGAAGGATATCATATAGAGCTGGCTCCACAAACTACCTGCACAAGCACCTGAGAACTGTCCACCCATCAGTGCAATGGGAAGATAAAATGCAGTCAATTGAGTGTGATATTAACCCTTTAAAACCGGTCGGAGCGGGCACGATCCGATTTGCGTAATTATTTTTAAATCCCTGTAGAACTGGAACCATTTAAGCTAGTGCAATAAAGGTTTTTTTGCACATGAAACCGGAGGAGTAGTACTTACATCTTGTGCCATCAGCTTGCCCTAGGTCATGGCTTCCTTCCACTATAGCTTTGCAAAAATTGCATAAAAAGCACTTGCATCAACAAAAACACAATATTCCAGAAACACGCTTTGCTGATTCGATCAGCTGTTCGTAACACTTCCTACGCTGGAATAAACGTCAGCGTGAACCATGGCCGCCATTACCTGCCCGAAGCCGGAAGTGAGTCATTTTCGCAGAAAATGTAGTTTGTTAGTTTTTTTTTTTACCTTGAGGGCCTTGTAAGCCTATACTGGTGTTTTTAAAAGTTATGTTTGACTTCATGCTTTTCTGTATCGTTTGTTTCACTTTAAATTTGTTTAAAAGGAAAAAGCTAAAAATTGAAATAGTTAAAAGTAGAATTGTACACAGTTGGTTTTTGTATTTTATAATTTATTATAAAAAATTTTATTTGGAGTGAATAAATAAAAGCATATTTATACAATAAACATATTTAAATAAAAACACATTTTTTACATTAGTAATTCATTTTGTACATAATTTTATACTGTTGCTGATAATAAATTTATTAAAGCAACAAAACAACCTGAAGAGCCAGCTCTTTTTAGTGAGCCAAGCCGAAAGAGCCGGCTCTCTAAAAAGAACCGGAATCCCCATCACTAGAATCACTAGAATCTCCCTGCATTTATCCCAGTATAGGATTTCCTGACTTCTGAGTGGCCAGTGAAGTATCATGAGGGCTGTGCACAGGAAGTGTTTTGTTGTTGTTGAGGTGTGCTGAGAGTAAAGGTGCTGCTAAGAAGGTTATCCGTCTCCATCTTGCTGTTATAATACTTTAGAGAGATTCCAAACCACAGCGAACCCCACAGTTATAACATATAAACTAACCATGTTTCAAGGTTGATTTAATGTAATGTAATGTAATTGAAGTAGCTAAAAAGGCAGTATTTTTGCAGGCCTGATCTGTGGTTAATATAAAGAAACTACCAAGATTCCACGTAACAACCTTAAACACAATATTTACAATGTTACCTTCAAACAAAGAAGAATTCTGGGGGTATAGTAGGATTAATTCCGGCATCATAATATGGTAATAGCATCCTTATATGTTAAAGTAACAGCTAATATTACCTTATTATTATGAGGTTACCTCCAGAAGTCTGTTTATAAAAATTCTAATGCACAGATTTTCTTCTTCTTCTTTCAGCTGCTTCCTTTAGGTGTCATCACAGTGGATTATTTGCCTCCATCTCACTCTATCCCTAGCATCCTCTTCTGAAACACCCTCTGAATGTCACTAGCTTTACGGATGTTCACTACATCTGTAAAGCTCCTTTGAGGTATTTTTCCTTTTTTCCTCCTCACGGGCACCTCCATATTTCTTTGTCCAAGATAACCACTATCTGTCATCTGCACATATCCAAACCATCTTAATCTTGACTCTTTAAATTTATCTCCAAACCGCTATATGTATTTTTAACCCTGTCCATTCTGGTCACTGAAAATCTTAACATCTTCATAACATCCTGTTCTTTCAGCTGGTCCCGTCATCTCCAAATCCAACATCATTGCAGGGCTCACAGGCATCCTAAACCTTCCCTTCCGTTCTTGCTGCGTACTTTCAATCACACAGCATCCCTCAGTCTCATCATCACAATCTCTAATTCTTGCACTTAACCTTCCCAGTCAGGTTCTTCTCATTAACATATATGTATTGTTTCTACTGACTTTCATTACTCTCTTCTGATCATACCTCCACCATCTCAAAGCTCTCTTCTACCTGTTCATTGCTTTCACTGTAAATCATAGTCCACAGAAACATCTGCCTGACTTCATCTGATAGCCTGTCCATCACTATTACAAACAAGAAGGGGCTCAGAGATTCCCTGATGTAATTCAAGACCACCTTGAAACCATCAGTCTTTCAAACCCTACACCTCGCTGCTGTCATATCCTCATACAAGTCCAGCAACATCCTCACATAAATCTCTGCCACTTCCTCACTTTATCTCTTGGCACTCTATTATATGCCACAAAGACACAGCACAAGTCTTTCTGATATTCTTTATACTTCTCCATTAACTTTCAACAACTTGTTCCCTTATCCTAATGGTACGACTCATCAACTCATCAGTTGCTACAGCTATGTATATGATTAATTCTATTATTTTTAATGAAGAGCTATTCAAGTAACTACTTCTGCTATTGCAACTTGCTAATCTGCCACAAACCATAAAGCATTTAAAGAAAATCTTTGATATTAACCATTAAAATTAGGGGTGGGTTTTTATAATCGATTTATCGATTAAAATCGATTCTTTAAAATCCTGAATCGATTTTTTAATATAAATTTATTTTGCCCGAAATGTCAGAATCTCAGGTGAAATCTCACAAAATTTCAACCACCACCAAACAGCTAAGACAGTAAATGAGAGCAGGAACACGGATTCTGCACAAAGACTTAAACACACAGCGCGACCCGCGGATCAGAATCAGTTAGATGTCGCCTTTCTCACGGTCGGGGCTGAAAGCCGACAGCTCGCTGATTCTGATCTGTCGGCGGGTCCGCGCTTTGTGTTCACGCCCTTTATGCACTGATTCTAAAGCTGTTAGTTTGATGTCTCTCCAAACAATATTGACCGAACCAGCAGCAAAAGAAGATCCAAACTATGCTTCACATAAACATTGTCATGTATTCACTCTGACTTTTACTGTTTTGCTTCGACCACGATGCACAGCTCTCTCTCTCTCTCTCGCTCTCTCTGTACTTCAAGAACAGTTTCCCGTCTAAAAATCTGTTTTCTTCATTATTCGCTTACTTGTTACGCACAAGACTACAGTTGTTTACAGCGCTGTCGGCCGACGTTTTTTTTTCTTTTTCGTTTTATATACTTCCGAAAAGAAAATCTAATTTCTGCTGTTCAATACTGAACAAATTTAAACTTTTTAAAATTATGCAAAATGCTTAGCCGTGTCTCTAATAAAACCGCTGTAACTTCAGATTACAATCATGTGTTGATTAATGGTTTTCTTTCGTTTTTGATGTACTGCAGAATATTTTTATAAAATCCCAGGCCAGGAAAATCACCTTCATGTTTTTCTGTGTTTCATCCTCAGCTACTTTGACACAAAGGCCTCTGCTGTGATGCTCACACCTTTGATAAAGTCTTGCGTGTGTCAGCTTCCTTTTTATAGATACAAAAATATGTAAATGTACTGATCTGAATTATAATATTTCTGTCAAAATTTCCCAGATTCAAATTGAATAGAATCGAATTAAATCGAATCGTGGATCGAATCGATTCGGGACTTTGTGAATCGGAATTGAATCGATTCTAGAAATCAGTGACGATACCCAGCCCTAATTAAAATATATAAACCTAATTTTAGCATTAAGCCTAAATCAAACATTCCATAAACATACCATGTATAGGAGAGTAGTCTGCAGAACATGCACATTGACACAGGCAGAGCATAAACAAAATGACAGCTTAGTAGAAATGGTGATGAAAGCTCTAATATAAACAGAAGCAGAGAAAATCTCTTAAGATGTGGGCTTAGGTGGGATGAGGACTGTTGGAAATGAGAGCAGACATTACAAAACCATGAGCTGATGGAGATGAAAATGTATTGATTGTTTTGACTGCAGACCAGATTAAATCTAGTGCTTGTGTATCGAAATTATTAAAAGAGTCTGTACTTATTTCACATGAGCATAAAATCAATAACCATTTCAGGCAAGCTCTGTTAACATATCCTTTCTTTTGAAGCCAAAATTTCCCTGGAGAATTTCTTTAATGCCATAATGTTGGCTCTCTTTCAAGTAAAGTGTTTTGAGGGTCTGGATGCATCAAAACATAAAACTTTGTAGTGCTGATAATATCAGAGGTGTTTTCTATAGAGCTATCTCTCTTCTTGAATTTCAGTCTGTGTGAAAAATTATGAATTAACCAGTTGGTTTGAATGTAATAAAGCCGTGAAGGATATATAATGCACCTCTCATTACATGCAATAGGAACATTACAAAGATAGCAAAGATAATATAAGAAAGAAGATTGTCTGTCAATGAAAGATGACAGGCTTACAGCTCTCTTTGAAGTGGCTGCTTCCGCTACTCATTACAAAAAGATGGACAGGCAGACAGACACAAAGACAAAAGTCCTGTAGACAGTGGATGTGTCTATATTATTAAGGCAGGTCTAGTAGTAGTCGGGTGCATTATAGACTTTTGCCTTACTGCATCTTCAATTCAAGCTGGGGGGATTGGAAATGTTCTATTCATACACACTAGTGTGATAATGCCACTCATCTCCCACAGCACACTGAAGCAGCGAACATCGTGTCCTATAAAAATCACTGTAAAGTCACTGTCCTCTTGGAATCATTTTTAAATGTGGGAACTTCATCTTGTTAGAAACATTCCTTTGCAAAAGGTAGACAGTGTCAAGGAAGGGATCCTTTCAGTTGGATGAAATGTTAAGCCTGATTTAACTGTCAGCGGTGTATATTTGGCACTATGGGTCTTAACTGGATAACAAAATAGATTCACACTGCCACCAGCAGCCTAGCTAATTGTGCAAGCAAAGTGAATAAGTTGAATTTTAAGGGTGAAAAAAGATTCTTGTGTAACCTTTCTAAATTAAAGGACCCAATGCCATGTATGCATTTTATATTTTCCAAGGGTTTACATGTTCTACTCTGTGCCACTGTGGTCCATTTTAGGTCTTATGTTGGTCACAGGTGCTCAGGGTGAACCTGCTCTCCCCTGTGAAAAAACCTGCCATTCATGGTGCCAGACAGACCACCCTCATGAAGTCTGCTACAGATTGTTTGGTCAGACATATGCACACCAGTGGCCTGCTGGAGGTCATTTTGTAGGCTGCTGGAAGTGCTCATTCTGTTTCTACTTGCACAAAGGAGCATATCCCTACTGATGGGATAAGGGCCTTCCACCACCTTGTCCAGCTCTCCTAGAGTAACGGCTTGTCTCTTAGAATCTCCTCCATGATGACTATGCTAGAGACACAATACACCTTCAGTGGCATTGGCAGATATTGATCCACCATCTTGAAGAAGTTGGAATACCCGTGCAGCCTCTGTTGCAGTCAGTTGTTCGTAGTTCCCATTGACGCCCCTCTAGTGCAACCGTTGTTAATTTCATGGCAGCACAAGAACAAGCTACAACCAGGTGAAAATATGTCATTGAGACAATCGAGCACAGAACAGCTTGGTGCAAGATGCCAGCAGGCATGGCATACATGGATCAAGATAACCAAGAGGCTGGCATAGTGAACATCTGTGCCAAAAGAGGATGAAGGGGTGTAGTGACAGATACCAAGTGATAGCAATATCAGGAAAAACGAGCACAGGAACCTCAAGAAATAACAAGAAAAGAGAGAGGAGGGAGAGAAGATGCAGAAGGTGAAGGCAGCAGTGGTCCACGTGGTAATCTGAACACTCGGGGTACTGATGACTGACTGGGTGAGTGGCTCCAGCAAATTATCAGGGCTGTCCTTTGTTACAGATTCTATTCATAGTTTTCATGGACAGAATTTTTAGCCATAGGCAGGTTAAACTTTTGTACTCTCAGAATCTTATCTCTGCTTTTTGCAGAGGATATTGTTCTGTTGGTTTCATCAGGTTTCATCAGGTTTTTCACATTAGTTTTAGATGAGACCCAAATGACAGAAAATAGGTTCAGTCTACCAAGCTGGCATTTTTCACACGACATCATTTAAATTATTACATTTTACATGTTGTTGGGTCTACCTTACTATATAAAGAGCCTTGAGGTGACTGTTGTTGTGATTTGGTGCTGTATAAATAAAGTTGAATTGAATTGAATAGATAAGCTATAGTCAGTTAACCTAACTTAAAAAAAAAACACTGAATAATGTGAATGCACTGAGAAACAAGTTTTCACACACATGTTTGACAAGTTAGATAATTGATCCTGAAAGAAGAAAATGAGCCCCCAAAATGATCAAAATCTCAGGACTCTGATATTCTTCACTGACTGCCCCAAGTCTTTCCCTGAGAACAGGGACCAGTTCAGATCTGAAGTTTCTTTTGTTGTTGTTTCCATTGTTGTTACTCAACTGCTTGCAGTTACATCACTTAAAAACAACACGTAAACTATTATTTTTATCATGCAGTCAATAGTAAGTTAATAAAAGCTAGTAAAAGAATCTAATCTAACGTTTGCAATTAATGTTAACTTGTTAGCCTAGCTGCTAACTACAGATGCTTAATGTGTTATCACAGTCCCTGGAAGCATTTCTCTTTTTTGTAATTACCATCTAACATAATATTCAAGTCCCTAAAAACACTATGAAAAAATACATTTTACGTTTGTCAATGTTTAACCAAAGGAACTGGTTAAACATTGTACCTGTCTGTAAGCTTTATGCTTTATTTTTATATGACTCACCATCTGAAGTAGTACACATGTCCCTGGGGTAATGCATATGTTGAGAGCTTAACAAGTGATCCAGAACAAAGGCAAGACTTCTTCGTCACAAGAGACAAACGTGGTGTTTTACTTGCAGAGCTGTCTGCTTATGCGGACAGAGGAATACTTAGCACTAAGGATCCACTAATGCACAGTCAGTCCCCCAGGAGCTTCTATCAGACGGTCGCTGTCTGCTCAGTGCGCTGTTGTCATTGGCTCATCACATCCCATCACAGCCCATTTGCCTCTCAGTTAATCCAGTGCTCCAAACCCTTCTAAGTCTTTACATTCTCAGCATGGGAAAATAGATGCATTGGCTAAACATGCCAGCACAGTCTTCTGTAACAGAGGTAATCATCCAGAACATTAAACAGCACTGCACAAAAAGACATTAGTATTTATTGTCTTCTACCTCAAAAAAGCTTTGAATGCTCATAAAAAAAGTCACTGTGCAGTAGCAAAAAAATTGCTGGATATGGAAAGAGTTTCAAGACACAAGCCTGAGGAAGGAGGTGCATGCTGGGAATGTAAATGCATTACAGTCCGTACATCTTAGAAGCTTCTTGGGTTACATTTCAGGGAAACTTTAGCGAAATACTGTCTGAATTTGTTGCCTCAGTCAGATTTGAATTTCTATACCATAGATCCCACTTTACATGGTTAGTGAGTTTCCTGAACTTAAAGATTTAAATCCCCATACTGTCATCATTTTAACAACCTTGGCTCACCTGACTTTCCAATTGATTCCTACTGGTGCAGTTTAAAACAGATTGGCAAGGGAAATTGCAACGCAAACATGAGAAATGTACTCTGTTCAAGCTGCCTGGCTGTCATCCATTCCACTCCACCTATAAAAATCACCTCAGCATAAACAAATTTGCCCAAATATCCTCTGGCCACTACTTTCATACATCTAGACAATCTAATTATCAGTGCCATTACCTCCACTTTATTGTAATGGAGCTAATGTTGTGACAAGTTGTTTAAAATGCCAGTTTTCATGTACCCGGCAATAGCTGTGTCTCATCAGTCTGTTTGTTGTCTCCATCAACTGTTTTCCTTCTGTCCACACCTAAAGTGGGCCCACTGCTTTTGTTTCAGCTCATTAGCTACTATAGTTTCCATATATTTCACAGTGGAATGTATACCTTAAGTGCATACTTCAGCACAGAATTGCCAGTGTGAAGGCACTAACTTTTCCTGTTTCTGCTGATGAGTCACAAGTCATGGCTCCTATTGCCCATTATGGCAGTTGTGAATGTGAGCAGTGGGGATCATAAAAAGATAAAAGATAATGTGAAAAAGCTGAAATGAGTGTTGTGCCTCAAACTTGTTTAAACAATAATGCATACTGTGATGTTGTTGTGCCACATAAATGAGTCAAACGCTCTTAAAATTCTCTGTAAGCACCTACTAATTTGTAATTATATATAATTTAGTCGCTTATGAGTCCCTATTTCTTTTAGTAGAAATTGAATAGTCTTTTTTATTCTTTTTCCCTTATGTGATGTAATACAGCTGTGTATTGCATCACACAGGTGTTGCCTTGAACTGTGATTCACATTTACTAAAGTCCTGTTGCACTACTGATGCATGTGGCCACGTCCATCAGGGTATCTTAATAAAGGTATGTGTCAAGAGTGGGAGTAGAGGATATATCTTGCTTTTGGAAGCTATCCAATCCCAATGATGAGTCCAGTGACGGACAGTCAGTATTACTGCAGGAAAGAAGCATTTTTTTTTTTATCCATCTCATGCCAAGACTAGTAGAGCCTCTACTCCTCCATATTCAAAAGGAGCCAGGTGAGATGATTCAGACAATCAGGTTTTAACAATCAGGTTTTTTCCCCCAGATTGTTCCCCCTAAACGTGCATGCTCCTGGGGGGATACCAAGGCATTCCGAAGCCAGGTTAGAATTATAGTTTCCAGGTTATACTGGGTCTTCCCCTGGGCCTTCTCTTGGTTGGATATGCCTGGAACACCTCATCTAGAAGGTGCCTTGGAGCCATCATGGTCTGCCTTGGACCGTAACAGATGAGTTTCCTTTTGCTAAGAACCTTAGCCAACATGTGTGATGTATAGGAGATGGAAATTGAGAAAGTTGTTAATAACTGCTTTAGAACATTAGCAAGGAATGTGCTGACAAAAGTGGTGACGGGAGCTCTTACCAGCTCCAGTCTAATAAAACAGACAAGTTGAGCAGGTCCAAGCTCAGCAGCACTTTTGAATTTGCATCTATAGGAACCTCTAAATGCTATTTTCTCTCTGTAGAGTTTGACCATTAACCATGTCTGTTCAATCCTTTAAATTCAGCTACTTTTCATTTTGTTTTAAATTATTAGTATATTTCAAAATACATATTACACACATACATACATAATATATTTTTTATCATCAACATACAGAACAACTGATTTTGTAATAGATATTTCCTCCTCACAAGACTCCCACTACAAAATTGGTGATTTTTCATGCTGGTGCCTACTTTATTTGTTACTCTGCGACATTTTATGTAAAAACATGTTTGTATTTATGCCTGATTCTAGTTTCAGTATATTTGCCAATGGTGTGCTTACGCTTGATTCATAAATCTTGAAGATCCTAAAACCTTTCCATGCTCTTGAGGCTGGAACACACAGCAAACTGTCTGGCAAGTTTTCATGTGCGGTATTGATGTGCCAGCTTACAGGAGTAAGACAAACTGTGCAACTGCTGTAGGGTTCAGATATCAGCTCATGCTACCAGTAGTAACACTGAACCCAGACAAATGCAAATAGTGAAAAAACAGTCAGGAAAAGATGAGGATGGAACAATTGTTAGTGTCCTCCACCTGTAAAACCATTCCCTGTTTTGAGGGTTGTCTTGTCGTTGCCCCCTAGTACACCTGTGGTTAATTTCATTACCAAAGCAGCTGAAACTGATTAAAAACCTCGTTTGCTACTTAACTGACCAGATCAATATCCTGAAAGTTTAATTGACTTTTTCTTTTCAGCACTGCAGTAATATCAATAATAGAACAACACAGAAAGACAGTCATATGAAGGTCTTCTGTAAAACTGGCATGAGCTACAGTGTATGAATTCTAATCATTAGTGTCATCTTCATCCCGACTAACCCTTGTAATTATCTTTTCACAGACAGTGTTGCTAACTGTACAGCTCAAAATGGATTCATCCGGAAATATAATTTCACACATGGGCCCAAAGGTATACAGTCTCTTTAAATGTTATTTCTAATGTATATCTTTTTAAAGATCTGGGAGCCTCTAAGGATATCTGATGTAAAACATTTCTGCTGAATATTCAGTCTATTTGTCTAGAACTGAGATGACCTGCGGCACCAATAGTTAAGACTTAAGTATTGAGGTACTGAGCAATTCAGTGTAAAATAAGGAGAGAAGCAGGTGTGGTTAACTACATTTAAATATGTGGAAAATTCACAGATGGAAAGTTTCTACTGAGCATATCAGGAATCCTTGTGGCATTCAGCAGAAATAAAATAACCGGAGACAGCCTATCAGCTGATCCTTTCAGGAAAGTAAAGTAAGGACATGAGAGGCTGCGGTATTAAAAGTACCAATAGATTGATTCTCGCAAAGCGTTAATGTTCTGAACATACCTTATATTTTGCTTCAAATTGTCTTAGTCAAAGCAGGAAATGGGTTATTCAAAGTACATCAGAGGCAGAATGGGGGACGATATCACTGTGAGTGGGGACACATATGGCAATGCTGAATATCATTTCTTGTTATCTGAGACGCTCTGTCATTCCTTATCATTTAAAGGGCTGCTCTAATCATGTGACACCCTGGTGGAGAAGCTTTTCCAGTCACCTGTCTGTTTTTCCATCATCATCCACCATACACTGTACTATCTCAGCTTCTCACAATGCATTCAAATCAAATGCTAGTATGTATTTGTAGCTCAGGTGCTCCACGTCCACTACTAATTAGCAGGTTGGTGGTTTGATCCCTGGCTGCGCCAGTCTACATGTCAAGTTATCTTGGGGGAGATACTAACCCCTAGTTGCGTTTTGATGCATCCATCGGAGCATGAATGTGTGGCAATGTTAAAGAGAAAGCACTTAAGCACAGAAAAAGGTGCCTATGTGAATGGGTGAATGAGGCATGTTGTATAAAGTGCTTTAAGTGATCCGAGAAAGTAGAAAAGGGCTATAGAGGAATCAGGTGATTTACCATTTGCATCTCCAAAAATTTTAATATTCTGAAAAATGTTTCATAACCTAATTTAAAAAGGCAAACTTTCAGATATTACATATTAAATACATTTTTATTTTATTTTCAGTGGGAGAAACAGTTTGTCACTTATCAAAGTGACTTCTTCCATCTCAGCTAATTGCAGGTTTCCCCTAACCTTATAAACTGGCACCACTGACTAAAAATGGGCTGTGAGGTCAGCTTGACGATTAGTGCAAATGCAAATTGTCATGACCATCAATCAATGGCTCTGTGTTTTTTCAAAAACGCTCTTTTACTGAAGGAAAATTTTTTCACAACTTTTTTTTATTTAGTATTGTGTTTTGAGGAGAATATCAACTGTAAGTGAAAAATAGTTTCCAAAAACTAACTGTGTGGGAGCATCTGAGAACCTTTAGGCCTTTACTTCAGGCTGTACATAGTCCCCACTCAGGACTGGATTCTATCTCAATATAAGAGAAGTGGCAATATATAGAACAGTAGAATATGATTCACAGTGGTGGTTAGGTTAGGCCTCTTGCCTCATAGCAAAAGCCCTAGCTTCAAATCCAGCCTCGGGCCTTTCTGTGTGTTGTTCTGTAGTGTTTTCTCTAAGTATTCCAGCTTCCTCCCACAGTTCCAAAGTCATGCATGGGGTTAGCTTCATTTGTTACTGTAAATGAAGAATTAAGAGCCTGCAGCCACCAAACCAGTCACCTTCAACCACTTGACTGTGCCTAGAAATTCTGTTCATTAAAAGTCAACATCAGTGAGTCTGATTCATTGCCAGTAATGCAGACTTAGCTCTCACAATGGTACAGGAACCAGATAACTTGTAACAACAGGCCCGATATCCTGTACTACCCCGGGGGATGCAGGAGGGACCAGATCCAAATATTGCAAACTGTAAACTGGCAAACTCCCATGTACCCTGAAATATCCTCAACAGGATAAAGAGCTGATCCTGGAACACCACAACTAGGGTGAAAACACCATAGTTCATCCAGAAGCTAAAGTTTGAATGACAGATGAACTCCTCACCAGCACTTTGGAATAGACCTTTTGAGAGAGGCTGAGAAGAGTGATTCCACTGAAGTTGGAATTCAATTCAATTCAATTTTATCAGAGGCAGTGGCCCCAATTTTGCAGAGGCAAGTGAACCATGACAACCCTAAAACATCTAGAACCTTGGAATCTCATCCACCCCAGGAACCTTTCCTCTAAGGAGCCAGCTTGATGCGTAAATCATTCCCTTCATCCCCAGACTCTGCTTCCACTACAGAAGCTGTGTCATTGATTGAGGAAATCTGCAGAGTTGGCATCAACAATTATGAAAATGTAGTATTTAATAATAATAACATGTATTTAAGTGTGCAATAGTTGCATGCATTGCAATAAACTCTAAATTTAATTGAAACTCTAAGTGTTTTCCCACATTCTTCACAACTAATATGTTTTAGGCAATACTTTTTTCCACTTGATATCAAATCAAATCATTGATATTGACCAGTAATACATGAAAAATAGGTAAAACTATTCAATAACACTTCATTTAAATATCATTAAATTGGAAGTAGGGTACACAGAAGAGTGCCTCACTATTGGTGGTGGTAAAACCTAATTTTAAAAAATAATTAGTTGCTAGATTCATTTGAATAGGCATCAAACACAGAGCCATGCCAGTCTCTCATAAACAAGTCCAGATGACAGACTTTTTAGTATTTTGTTGACTGTCAGCTTCTCTTTCTCTGTTCTTGTGCACTTGTTTGTTTTGAGGTCTGACACGCGCCCCGGCTTTTACAGTGTGTTATGGAATGTAATTCTGTTTAATTAGAGATACCGGGCTGTGTGCCCTCGTGCAGAGAGAAGTGATTAACCACTGTCTTTGTTTAAATATAATCCTGTCAATCACCACATCCATTGTCTGGGTGCTAATATGTATTTCATTGTTCAGCAAACACGATTTCCCCAAAAAGTAAGATGAAGGATTAAAAATAATGAACTGTTTGCCTGTTCATCTGCATCTTGTGTTACGTTGAAGTGAATGGCTTAAGGAAAAACACTGATCAGTGCTTTGTGTCTATTAAGATGTCTTGAGTAGGACAGTGTGCGTGTAGGACAGATTTAATAAAAAATTGAGTGATAGATCACCACATTTGTTCCAAAACTGTTTCCATGTATAAATGCAGCTTTATGCGTCTGTGAATTCAATAATTTTCTGTAGCAGTCAAATCCATCCATATTCCCTGTATTTATTATATAGTTATGTTTATATCCTTTTACATCTATTGATTGATCCATTTTCTCAGCATCTATTAATTAAGTGTCTGTTAAATTCAGCAATTTTCCAAAACATTTCTATTTCATACATCCATTTCTCTATAAATCTTTTAGCCTTGTTATACTTACATGTAAATGGTAAGGGGGCTGTTTCTTATATAACACATTTCTACTCAAGCTGAGTAAGTGCTTTCAACTGTAAGTTGTATTCACACACATTCACTGTCTTCCTCACAGATACGATGATATGCAGTCTGGAGGAGTCAGGAATGGATGCATCAACCTTCTGATTGGTAGACAAATGAGACAAAAGCCAAAGCAGCCTCACAGTATTTACACTGTATGCTTTATTTCCCTTTCTGCTCCATCCATTCAACATTTTCCATTAATCTATATGTCCCTTCAACAATATTCTATAACAATATACTAATGTTATGCACATTTTAAGAGATGGGACATAACGCATAATCCGATTTCGTTTTTTCAAGTACGAGTAAAGGGTAAAGTAAGGTATTACACTTGCAAAAAAGTAATTAGATTACTTTTACTTTCCTGTAAGCATGCTGCATTACTACCAGTGATGGAAATAACTTCGTCACAAGTAACGCCTTACTTACATGCGTTACTTTTTTCAGAAACGAATAATCTAATTAATTACTATTTCTATCGTTACAACGCTGTTACCGTTACTAACAAGAAAATGCGGTGCGGCTGCGTTACTATTTTTCAACAAACAGACGGTTGAAGCTGTGTTCAGCTTATCGCATCTTATATCAGTTGCATGGAAGTAGCTGTAAGTAATCTGGGCGCTACATGTTTAAGCAGCTGCGCGCGTTCCCGCGGGTGGCAATCACTTTCTGGCAGACGTTCGTTTTTTGGCACAACACCTGTAGCTAGGTGGCAAAACAATCACATGAGTGCTGCTGTTTGACTGAGGAAGAATAAAGTAGTTGTGATAAGCTAATCACATGACCACTTCAAGATGACAAAGCAACAAGGTGACATATACCAGTTTTTAAATTGTGTTGATTGGCCACGTAAAACCAGAGTCATGATAAACAATATATATGCAGCGTTTTTTCGTGAATAGTTTCATCACGTTTAATGTCTGGGGACAGCGCTAGCAAGCACTCTCTGCTTATGACCAACAATAAAAAAACAAAGCAAAAAAAACAGCACTTTCGTGTTGGTGGAAAAATACACCATGTCGACGAATCAAAAATGATATGGCAACACAACATTTAGTTGTTTAGGGAAGAGGGGAAGTTTTAGGAGTGATGGCGATTTTATTTGATGGATTATTCATAAAAAATAGAATTGGGCTGAAAAGTCTATTGCTTTATTACCTATTCAGGTTGTGTATCATGTTTTTAAAAGTAATTAAGTAAGAAAGTAACTAATTACCTTTGAAAACAAGTAAAGTAATAGGATTACTTTCTTGGAGAAGTAATAAGTAATTAGTAAGTAATTACTATTTTCAAGTAACTTGACCAACACTGCTATCGAGTCATCCATCCGTTTGTCTATAACAAACCGTATACCTATGCATACATTTCTAAAAGAAATCTTACAATTCCATTAAAGATTGTGTCACAAAACGATAACAAGAGAGAATGTGTGTCAGTATACACACTTTTTTTTTTTTTTGTAATTTGTGTAACATGCAGATTGAACTAATTTGAACTGGTAAATGTTCAAATTTGCGGAATGTCTTTATTGAAGGCTTTGTTAAGATTGTGTCTGTAAACGTTGGTTCCTTAAGCACCACCTTGTAAGAGTAGTGCTCAAAGAACAAACTCCTCTCTGAGCCTGATCCATCTCCTAATCAGTGTAATCAATGCAGTATAATTAGTTTATGATTGTATTGGTTTTTTTTCATATGAAATTACAAAAATGCATGTGAAGAAATATGGCGTAATAAGCACACATACTGATATCGCTACTGTAGTGGTATCAATCAGATGTTCTGAATCAATACACAGGATTTGCTCACTTCTGTCAGCTTCACTTTATAACATAAATTCCAGGAAGGCATTCTGACAATTTAAGGATTTTTAGTAGGAGTTAAAATATAATTTGGCTTTGGTCTTTTTCATTTTGTTCTTTGTGTTGTTTCTGAATACATTTTGCAGTGTGGTTGGACACACTGTCCTGCTTCAAGAGGCTCTGCAGTTAGAGAATGCCAGGGTACTTAATTTGAATAAGTTTATCCGAGTGTTATTCATGTCACCTGTGAGGAATTTTGATGTTGTGGCTACTTAGTTCATTGTGAATGGAAAAGCAAAAGTTGCATTTAGAGTGCCTTGCTTGACGTTTAATTGCAAATTAAGTATTCATGTTACGTATTTTCAAAGATTACAAGGTACTGCAAAAGGTTTGTGGTGAAAGGCATAAACAATATTACAAGGACATGACATGTTAGTACGTTGTATTTATTCTTGTTATTCCACACTGTTTGTGAAGCACCACAGTTTATTCAGAAGTCAGACAGTGATTTTTGCTTGTAATTTCTTCCTCTTTATAAGTGGAGAGGCCCACCGCAGGCTACAGTTATTTGACCTCTGCTATGATCTCTTAAAAATCAAACATCTTAGCTTTTAAAAACTGTCTGTGCGCCTTCCTCAACCTCAAGATGACTTTGTCTTGTGTGTACAAAGTGTTGTTAGATTTTCAAAGTCACCCAAGGGAATAGCTCAAATAACTCCTTTTACTACCTATAATTGATGGCTTGTTGCACCTCTTGCTGACCTAAAGCATTAGCTGGCCTTTAAAAACTAGCTTCAGGACCTACCATTTCAGATCAAAAATGGTACTTTTTAGCCTCTCAAAGATATGGAAAAACTTTTCTGCTGTATTCTGGAAAACCCAAGTCACGTTTGAAACACCTTAACTGAGGCCGGTTTATCTGTATGTTTAGGCTGACCAATTTTTACCATAAGCAGCTGTGAAGGAAGACGACAAAACCACAGACATGCTTTATTTATTTATTTATTTTTTACCTTTGAGAGCTGAATACCTGCATTAATGAGAAATGTTCATAGCAAACGGTCTTGATCTGAGGATACACATGTGAGCTCCAGTCCCATTGAACCTTCATCACGATGCCAAAGCGGGCATCATTGGAGCTGACACCTGCTTTCAAAGCTCAGTTTTTCAAAGGCTGCCTGTATCACTGCAAAATCCATGAAATGCTGTACCAAGGAATTGATGTCTTTGTAGGTGAAATTCATCTATAGTAACAATCTCAGAGAAATGGCAGCAGTGCTCCCCTGACCAATGTCTGAGAGATGACATTTTGTTGAACAGTATTTCATTCCTCATTATCTTCTCATGTTCAATCTATCATCTTTCCCTTTCCTGTCAGTGATGCACGCCTTTGCTCTTCTCTCACCTCCCTGCTTAAAATATATTTTGTGCACCCTCTCTCCCTTTTTCTTGTATTGTTCCACATGTGATTTCATTCCATGTGATTAGATATGACTAAGTCAAACATGCTATGAAAAAGCTTTTCTAAGGAAAAAAATCCAGTGTAATCTCAGAGATAAATCAGCACCATTGTGACTCACAGTATAATGGGTTTTTGATAGGTTGGTTTATTTTTCAAATGACATATTAATTTACAATTTTGGGGGGAAAGAAACCCCAAACAAACAAAAAATGGGTGATCTATTTCTAAAATCAGTAATGCAGGTGAATGAAGGTAAGCAGGTAAATGTCAGCTGCGTGTGGTCAAGATCTCATCAAAGGTCTGGAATGCAGGCTCAAGATGAAAGAAAATGCCAATAAATGGCATACTCCTGGCTTCCTAATGCTCAGAAAGGGTGGATTCTTGATGATAAAGTTGGTTTATATCATAGCTGGAAGGCAGACATATAGAGGAAGAGAAATTATATTGTATTGGGAGGCTAAGGTGAGATCAGAGTTTTAAAAGTATTAGTTGGAGTAAATAAACCAATACTAAATCTCTTAATAAGTCATATTTATTCGGTGTACACTGAAGCCACACCTATATTTACATCATTACTTCACTTAATATCTATTTTTTATTTAACTTGTCATCTGTTCATAATTAACATCTTTCATTCATTAAAAGGATATGAGCTCAGATAGTTTTTTTGTCTAGTTTTTACTAAAATGACTGGTTGATTTAAAAAAGATGTCACAATAGATGAAGTATCAAAAAGTATCAAACACTAATATGAAATTGATTGAACTCATATTCGTATCTAAAATCTTTTAAAGAAAAAAAGAACAACAAACCAGAAAGCAGTGATCTAATGATATCCTTCTACTAAATACTGTAATGTGTCACTTTTACAATCAGCTAATATTGTCACATAGTGCTGTGTGACTGGCAAGTTTCGGACGCAGGTTACCTGACTGGAGCTACTGGAATACTTGACTAAATACACTGTGAGAATGAATACAACATTACACAACGAAGAAACTTCATAATAGGGCTTGAAAGTCCAAAGAACTCAAAACACTGGGTGACAGACCCAGAATTTAATTAAGCCAAAACAAAAAAGAAAGGAACTAAGGAACTTTGTGATGAGTCACAAATACATGATTATTAATAAATTCATGTTTCACCAGTTTACCTAAAAGCATTTTATCTTGTTGAGGGAAGCTAGTTAATCAGTCCATACAAGAATAAATGGTACCATGAGCAACCTGAAGCAATCCTACTAATATGAAGCATTAGAGTATCAATGGCCTAACGAATGTATAGGAATTTCTTTTACTTATGTATTAATCACATTATTTTATTGTATAATGCCTTGGTGCCACTGGATTTTAACAAGTCTCACACTCATACAGTAAGACAAATGGTGGGCCTCTAGTAAGGAAGTTGGGGGAAGCAGGCAACTCCACAGGAAGAAACTTTTGTCTCTTCGAGGACTCTGGGAGGTAACAAGGGAGTGTGAACCTTAAGGTATGTGTACTGCCTTTTGTTCCTGAAGAAGGTATTTAACTGAGAGCCATGCTAGGCTCAGGGAGACTCTGCTGACCGTCTTCCCCGTGGTCATGTAGGCTCTCCACAAGCTTGGTTGTCTGCTCTTTGTGTGTTTTGATTAAAGAATGTTAGCTACCGCTCACCGCTCATCTGCAGGCTTTATTTAAATGGAAAACTTCCACAACACTATCAAGCCTCTAATAGACTTAAAAATACATATACTGGCCTACATGTGCCAGTGTTTCTTACACACGAGTTAACTCACTCTTGGTACAACGCTAGTGTTAATATGTGCCATACTTGGGTGTTAATATGGCTATGATAATTACAAAATTATCAAGGCTTTTTACAAAACCGTTTTAAACAGTGTCACTTCAGGAACACAACTCTACTACTCAAAACGTGCATGAGCTCAGTGAAAGCTCATCAGCATATCAAAACTGTAGAGCAGATAACAAGATTTTAAACACATGGAGTGTCAGCAGAGATCCTAGTCACCCTTTGTACTGTGAACCTGATCCATAAGCAGAGGATGTTGAGGAAATGATTGCTCTGCGGTATTGTTTTCACCTTCTCCTTTCTCTCTCTTATGCTTCTGTTCTCCGCGGCACTTGCATGTTTCTCTCCTTCCTCCTTCAGTCACATCAAAAGCAGCCTTTTCTGCTTAATGGCCCATTAGCTCTGCTCTGAGTCTTTGTCAAAAATCTCCCCAGGCTTCTCATCTTGCCATTTCACTCATATGTTTTAAGGGCAACAAAATAAAAAGAAGATAGAGTTGTGCTTCTTTTTCAGATAAAAAAAAAAGCATGTTCATCCATTAGTGCAACATAGCATATAGGAGTCATTAAAGTACAGTACAGTACTGTACAACTAAAGTCTGTTATCTCTGTTATGGCCTTATTACTCCTAACAGATGTTTCAGCTGAACCCTTGTAAATTTGATTAGCATTTTTCCCTTGTAGTTATCTATTCCATTTCCTTGAATTTGAATTTGTCAGTTTTTACCTTCATGTATCACAGCAGCATATGTTTCAAAATCTTGTCTTGTCTTCCAATATATGTATAAATGTATATACATAAAAATGTTATTCACAGTGTCATAGCATTGTGTTTATTATTGAAGCAGTCTTTAAATAATCTCACAAGTGCAATTTTAGCGATCCTCCATGTTAAATAAAAAACAATCATGCAGCACATTCTCTTTTTTGGAGAGGACCTACTTCCACTTAAAGCTAAATAGCTTAGAAGAGCACCTAATATGAAATATCTTCTGTATAGTGTGCAGGGACACAGTTAGACTGAAATGAAGGCACATTTGCATCCCTATAGGTACAATTTACATAGATGAACCGCGCCATCCACACCTACCAATCCCCTAGGGCTGCTGTGGGTCAAAAACATATTTCACCACTTCTCCTGGATTATAATGACCAATATGCAGGATGATTTGTGTTGATCATACACAAAATTTATTTTGAACTATTTCCTTTGAATGGAATGAAACCAGACAGCACAGTGGCACGGTGGTTAGCACTGTTGCCTCATAGCAAGAACGTCCTGAGTTCAATTCATCAGGCAGGTGTCTGGGGCTGGAGTCATTTTCTCGCTGGGTCCTCTGGCCTTCTGCGTCCTCCCATAGTCCAAAGACCCTGAAAAAGGATAAGCAGAAGCAAATGGATGAATGAAATGAAATTTAATTCACTGAAATGAACTCTATCTGTCTTGAGTTTCAACCTGTTGGTTCACATTAATAACACTTCGAGTTGTCATAAAGATTACAAAAGACAGACAGATACAGTGCATTAGTGAATGATAAAAGAATAGATACTCTGTACCTTTATACATTATATAAAGAAAGATTTGGGACTGAATCTTGTGTATATGTGTGTGTTCGTCTAGATAGACAGATATTTACCTTATCCTTGTGATGCACTGTAATGCATGCATCCAGCAACTCTTCCTAGTGTTGTTGCCACACTAAGATGATCTAGAGACCTCTGCACTCCCCCCATTGTGAGCACTGAAAATCAAAAATGACGTGGACACTGAACTCATATGTGACTACATAATCAACTAGGTACACACTGTCAATGTCAGATAGAAACCTTTAATGCATGGATGAGTGGTCCATTTCATGCATGGATACACAGGAGGGATTATTTTCTGAACTGATGACTGGCTGAGATGCCCCCTATTTGATTCGAAGTGACACAGCTCTGTCCGCTCAGATATCAAGTTGTTGGAGTGAAGTTGTGTCTCTAGCACAACCTTTATTTTCAAGATTCTACCTTGAAAATAAAACAAACAACAGTAGGAAAGATCTTTATTTTAAACATGTATTTTAGCTCCCATTTAAATTTTCTCAAAAATTATAATCCATCTCATGTGGTCAAAGGAAATTGTGTGTCTATAAACTTGCCTGTGAAAGATGCATCAGTATAAACGTTCTGTTGAACAGAATGACTGGCTATGAACAGATGACTAGTTTAACCAGAGCTTGTAAACAGCAAGCAGCTCTGATTATTACACTTCTTTTCTCACTTATCATAACACCATTTATCTTTGACCTGCTGTACTGTAGAAGCACGGATGGCTGCTCTCCGGGAGTTTAAGTGTTATTAAAAAGTAGGGAAGAGTTGGCCAGATGGGCACATCGGTGTCAAACACAACAAAATCCAGTTCAGTTAACATTTAACGCTGTGATTTTTGTGATCTTTGATGCCAAGTCAGATCTGATGAGTTGAAAACAGGGTGTAAGTTTTACTGTGTATAAAAGGAAACATTAGCAGACCTTTGCTGTCCGAGCCTCATACCTGCTTGAGGCTACATTAGCTGCTAACAA
The DNA here is from genome assembly GCF_964374335.1 of Astatotilapia calliptera. NCBI lineage: Eukaryota > Metazoa > Chordata > Actinopteri > Cichliformes > Cichlidae > Astatotilapia > Astatotilapia calliptera. The sequence continues at coordinate 27,171,548 of NC_137442.1, read as the reverse complement.
TGTAACACATCTAATGATTTTCTGATCTCTGATCTGAAGGAAAAATATATGAATCAAAAAGAAAATATTTCTGGCACTTAAATGTTTTGGGTTTTTTTCAACCCTAAACACCTAAGCAGAGAGCACTTTTTACTTAATCATTGTAATTAATAATATTTACTGATGAATGTAAGCACAAATGCCTCTCTGTTAAATCCACAATCTGATTCAAAATCCTTCTCCGCACATACAAGGTCTCGAATATTTATCTTATCTCATAGTACCGCATCACCTGAATAAGGAAAACTCCACTTTTGGACTCCAGGCTGTGGTGGGGCGTGGTTTGCGGTGCCGTGCAGGTGCGTCTGCACGGAATCCACAGTCACACCCACTGTGTTAAAACACGGGGACTCGGGGGTTGTTGTGGTGTGGTGTGATGCAAGTCAATAAAAAATGGCTCAAAACTGTGACCCGTGGACTCATTCACACCACACAGGCTTACTTGTTGCTTCTAAAGTTTTTAAAAATAAGAGTACTTGCTTGTAGAGGTTGTCTGATTGTTGGGGTTTTAAATGGTTAATGAATAACCATCAATATGAAAATACATATAAATTGTTAGATATATTCTTGAGTATTGTTCTGATTTGGCACTATAGAAATAAAACTGAATACAACTTAATTGTGTTGTGCATGTACAAACATTATGTGGATCCCCTATTTAAAAGTAAAACCTGGTAGCTAAGCTTTTTTTTACTTGCACTCGGGTTTTGTTTTCACCTTTTCGTTCATTTTTTGTCATTTGTGTTGAGCGTTTGGACATGAGGAGAAACTGTTATTCACAGAAATATAGCCAGTGTGTTCTCATTGTGTATATGCAGGTGGATTCAAAGAGGAGTTGTACAAACACGTAAACCAGCAGTCATTACAATTTTTTTTTCAATGCACTCTGGCCATTTATTACCACAACCTTATAGGACTATAAACTGTTTGTGTATGCATTTGATAAACATTATATCCTGATGCTCTTTAGGTGGAAAGTTTAGGGAAGCTGCTAAATAATAAATAGAGTGAGAAAGTTATCTGTGTAAAATGGCTTGACTGTTTTCAAGACTTTTTTTTTTGTGCATTATTATATACAATACATTTAATTAGATACGTCCTTTCAAAAGGCACGTTACATTAGTGATTACTCCTCTGCAAATATAAACAGCAAACAGACTGTTGCTCGAAATATTACAGAGGACCCAATTAAAATGTTGACCTTAAAATATTGATGTGAAAGGCTTCAGAGGTTTACAATCAGCAGACATTAGTTTGCCCTCCATACAAGTAAAGGTTGAACCACTAAACTGTTAAAATGGTGGGTCATCAATTCTTACACGTACACTGCACAGTCTAGAAAATGAGCCTTGGGTAGTGACTGAAAGAACAAGTCTACATTTTGAACAAAAACAACAAAAAGAAAATATAAAAAAAATACAATACTATTCCCTGAAAAAGTAAATGCTGCCCAGCGTGTGAGCTGCGTTGGCAGAGGTTTGCACTCGTTCTTTTGAGATATGTTATCAGTACGTGAGCCATTTAAATATATTTCCTCACCATTTTGAAATATGTCGTGACTTTTTGCAGCTATTTATAACTTATTTATAATAACATAGAATTTCATTAAAGCAGTGAAAAAATACATAATTCTGACTTTTCCCCTGTTTTAGATTTAAAAGTATCGGAAAATTGCCACATTATAGCACAAAGATAATAATGCAGGTAATGTTTTGTGATATCACTGTGCTGTCAGCTCTTCTTGCATTTCCACCACTGTAAACAAGCTGGGTGATGAACAAATTCTCATAAAGACTGTCTTGCAGTTCAGATTATGAGGAAGCATATTGTTTTGTTTTACACAAAATACCTGACATAATCAGATCAAAGTATGAAGAGCTCACTCGAGACAGTGGCCCTGCCATTCATCTTATGGGAGACAGCTGGGCACATGAAGCTTGAATTCTCACAGTCACTCTGTATTAAACCCACATTTTTCACATTTTGAGATCAATGCCAAATGAACCTTCAGTAATAAAGATGCTTACATTACACATAAATATGGTTTTCTGCTGAGCTGACCACACATTATGTTTCAGGTCCGTTTAAAATTTGTTTTCAACAAGCACAGAATTAAAATCCTTGTAACTTTGCTCTGTCATGCATTTACTATTTCCCTGATCAAACCTCAATAAGCGTTTTGATAAAGTAATTGGGTTCAGAGGTGAATGTGCTCCCTGAGATAGCAACACTGAAAACAGCTTTGCTCCAGCCTTGCATCCTTTTAGTTTGCTTCTGATTAAGTTGTGTAAGACCAAAGAATGCAAATAAATCCATTCACTGTGCCAAAAAGGAGCCTTTGAATAAAATGTCTTCACTAATAAAGTCAGAATGCAGAAAGAGCATAACCAAAACACACATCTTTGTTATTAAAAGGGAGATGAGTTTTAATTTGTTCTAAATCCACTCATCAATCAATAAAAAGACTCAGAGGTCAATGAAATAGTTTTGCTTGCTTAAAGTTATGGCATTCCTCTGAGGGATATAATTGTACAGTGTTTTTTTATCATTTAGCCAACTTTCACTTTGGTTGTTTAATTACTCAAAACATCCCCTTTGCTGTACTTGGTAATGCAGGGCATTGTCGCTATGGAAAATCAAAATTAAATATTTCTCATCTCATGATGCCTAAAGCTTTGTGGCTTCAGCAACAAAAAGCTGTAGGCAGTTTGCATCTATTAACACATTTTATTGCAGACTTATTCATATGTATTCTGGAATAGGATTGGATTTGAGTCTGGCGCACACAGATGACTGCTGCACATTTTCTGGCATCATTTATGTAGAATGGCGAGGGCTTATAAATGATTCATGACTCTTGATCAAGCCTTTGAAGTTATAATATGATTTGTGTATCTCTAAAGGTCATTCTCACAACTGTTGATAAAGTGTAGATTTGTGTTGCCTTATTTGTGACTTTAGAGAAATGGTTAGCATATTGTGTGCTTTTACCAACGAGGTCTTATAGTGCCACAGCTGATGGACGCACAGGTTGTACACTGTTGCAATTAAAGAGAAATATGTTCTTCATTGGGGCATGCTTTTATGCATGTAGACCAAAAATAGTGGGAAACACCATGTGATTTCTTTTCATAGTTCTCTTGCAAAAACCTTTTAAGCTCTGGAAGCTTTTAACTTCGAGAGGGGAATCAGATCAAACACATTACAGTCACCAATAAATGATAAATTAGTGCATTTCACAGAAGGAAAAGGGGAACAACAGCTCTTTGCCAAACACACTATAGACTCTGTTATGAAACATCAAACTGATTTACAGCATGGAGCAGCTCTGGTAAATGGGTGACTGGCTCTCTGGATTTAAATAATGTTTTACTGAAGTTTAGCATCCAAATGGGTTTCCTAAAGCATGAGATCGATCCATTTCTGATTCAGTAAATACTCCAACATGAGATTCTCTTAATTACCTCTTTCATCCTTTTGATGTAAAGCTGTACATAGCCGTTGTGGAAATGATTAATACTCAGTTTCCTTCCCATTAGCTACCACTCCAATGGTCTTTGTTGTTGTGCTTCATGGCTACAAGCAGCAAGTTTTTTTATTGTCTGTTAATCACACTCTTTTTATTAATCAGGGCAGGTTGATGCCACAATCACAAAAACGCACAGATGGGAGTTTACAGTTTCGCAGGGGAGCAGTTGAGTTTACTAATCAGATCATTTCAGTAATGACCGATGCAATCGACAAAATGCAACACAAATTAGTGAGTAAAATAATACAGGCTAAATACAGGTTTTACACGTTTCATTCTGGAAACAGAACGATAATTCAGATCAATGAGAGGCAGCTGCAGAAGAATTAACATTTTTGACTTATAGGCAAACTCTTCTGTTAAAAATAAATGTGGACTGTGTGTGGACTTTTGGGATGAGGCAGCTATTCTCTCAGTAAATCTGACAACTTGGGTGGAGTGCAGACTCCAGGATGGTTTTATCTCAGACTACTCCTATCTACAAATCTGAAATTTGTGCGTAACAGCTGACCTGTAGAATGTGCACAAGACACAAAATTATTATAGCTTCGGTGAAGTGTGTTCATATTACCTTTTGTACAAAATGACAATAACAAAAACTAAAGACTAATTATTTAAACATATTGACTTATTAGGTCAACACAGTTTCATATGATTGCTAACTAGCAAACAATCTTCTAGCAGTGTGCGTGCTCTTACTGTGTAGCTCCTCCATTAACATTAGGAGCATCTTGTTGAAGTGCAAAACCCACAGTGTTTTTGACAACTTGGGGCAGCAAAAGAATAAAAATGTGCCGTAAACGCAGCACTCACTTAGTATTAATACAGCTGAGGTAAATTTACAATCTGTTACATATTTACACCTGAAGCAGACAGAGGACAACCTGAGCATTCGTCATGTTTATGGCTCCATTGGTACAAGTTCAACAACTATTTTTCTTTTATCTTTTTCGGCAAGTCCACTGAGACTCACTTTGCTCTTTAGCTGCCAAATATGTTATATATTAATGTTTGACATCAAAGACCCAGTAAAAAGGAACAAAATTAAAATGAAAAATTAAGTGCCTCCACAGCACCACACATGGTTGTTGAACTACAGATGAAAACTTCTGTGGCTCATCCACTTGCTGTCCACATACACTTCCATAACTTTTTTCATAAACAAGTTAAAATGGATGCTACTTCAAATGATGCAGATAGTGCTTTTTGAAACCAGTGACAACATATATTGCATCCTAATATAGTATGCCATTTATGGCTTTTAAAAGCTTGAATTGATGTTTCTGGGCCAGAAGACCTGTCTGCTCCTTTATATCCCACTCTAGGCCCCTCACATCTATCCAGACTTTTGTATCAAAAGTGGCCAGTGCAAAGTATAGCACGCCAACCCTTTTTTGCTATGTTTACATAGCATAGACCTGGAAATATTATAGAAAATAATTCAAGGACTTTTTAAAAATCATTTTGGTTTCTCAGGACACCACTTATACTTTTAGTTAATGGAATATGACACTGCAATTTTTTAATGTTTGAAGTGTGATGGTATTTCACAACCGATCATTCATTTTCCATTGCATTAGCCTAACGACAGTTTTAACTGTTACTGGACAGTGTGGTCTTTTCAACTATACTGTTGTACAAAAGTTTATGCAAATGTTAACATGAAGATAACCAGAGTACATGCAAAATGTAGTTTTTAAATGATGTTTTAATGTACATGCCCGACAGCATGTCATTCACCTTTTTTTAAAAAAAATAAGACGAAAATTAGAAGGTTGGCGGAGCAATCCCTGACTCATCCACTATATGTCCTAAAGTATTCCTGGGCAGGATACCAAACACCATTTCCCCCCCTTAGTCTACAGTCCCACAAAAACAATATCTCTTCTGTAGTGAGCATAAAGCTGACAGAAATTCTTAAAACCAGCGTAAAGACACTTCAGAGCGATCGCCACTGTAATTCTTTGGTGAAGGTAGCATAATTTTCCTGCATTTGTGCTACTCGCACTTTAACCTCACATTTGTGTCCTTTCATGCAATAGAAATAAAGGTAATATGCATATTACTCTTCCCAAACATTGTAGAATGTCAGTATTTTACCCCTCCTTGCAAACAAACTAAAATCAGCTGTTTGAGAGAAACAAAAAAGCATTTTTAATGTACTTTTTCTTTCTAACAGCTTCTTGTGCAGATAAAAGCACATTCACAATGGAATTCACAGCATAATTGTAATTGCAATATTATTATTTATTACTTAAATGCATTATGTAAAAGTGTTGCCAAAAAATGTAATGTGCTAACAATACAACATTACATTCAACTCTTGTATGTGGATAGAAATGTTGACTGCTATTAGCATTTCTGTTTAAATCAGAAAGAATAATGTATTAATATGCATAATATTAATGCCTGTTGCCATGGCATTAATTTTGCTGCACTGACCAAAGGAAATATGGATGCAGAAATGAGAATTTATTACAATCTTCTGAAGACCTTTTAGACATATATATTACTTGACTTGGGTGCACTGCTATTCTAAAATGCACTCACACCTCATTCAAAATGACATGCTATTGTTTGGATTTTATATTTTCCCCTGAACCAACAAACCTCATTTCTGTTTTGTTTTGTTTCTGACACTCGTGACACACCATGGCAAGTTATCACTGCTGGACCGAGGAAACATTTATAACTTTTCACTTCTTTTCAGAGAAAACAAATGAGGAAGCCACGGTTTGTCGAACGCCACTAAGCTTGCAAGACAAATTCAGGAGATAGGAGAGATATGAGTGGGCTTCTCATAGTGGCAGCTGGACTTTGGCTCCAGCTGTGGATTTACAACAGCAGCTGCAGAGAGAAAGCCTCATATAGAAACTGGGAAGAAAGGCCTAGAGATTTACATGCACCGTCTTGAAAGAGCTTTATTAGATTTTGCCCTTCCTTTACTGTGTTTTATGGCTTTTTTTTATGCTAATACGATCTGCAAAATCACAAAACCCACAGCACCTGAACTTACTGACGTACTTTGCTGGCAATTCAGCCTTATCTTCAGTGGCTTTTCTATGCCACCATGTAACACATTTTCATTTTGCCCACCCAGGAAGGATCAGCTGTCGAACATTTTTTATTTATTCACAACAACTTCTACTTCAAGGCCCAAGGTTACACTTAATTTAACATCTGTCGATCATTTGAGGCGCATATGCATATATATCTTTTTAGTAGCTACATTTGGAAAACACATTTCGCATGGGACTGTGTGAGTCAAAGGAAAAGCAGACAGCATCATTTTGGGATGGTATTTGTGGGCTTTTGAATCCATCATAACTTCATCAGATCTTAAGTTTGCAGTAGTGTGCTGTTAAAAAAAATTCTTTAATGATTTTACTGATTATTTTGTAAGCATAAAATGCAGCATTTGCATTGAGTAGAAGGCAAATTTAAAATATTTGTTTCCTCTTTGAGGGAATAAAGAATTTCTAATGGTCTGTGGTTGGCTGGCAGCGTGAACACAACAGTCTCCATTTATCTAAGTTAGACATTTAGCAGATCACTGAGCGTTTTTCTTTTTTTCCCTTAACTGTGATTTTTAACCTCATGTTTTTGCTTAAAATGTGTTGATGCTTTGTCAGATATTCCAGATAAGGCATACTATGTTGAAATTATCCTTCCATTCTCTATTAAACACCTTTACAACATGCAAATCTCTCTTGTTTGCTTATGTAGTCATTCCCTAAAAGGACAAAAAAAAAACCTTGAATGTGCATTATAAAAAATGTTTTTTGAACATTAAAGCATAGGATAGTCCACCCACAAAATAAAATACCACACCTTTAAAAGAGCCTAAAATGGGTTCTTAAACTGATTACAGATTGATGATTCTCTGGTTGCTGTTGAGTTCTTTTCATTTAAGAAAACATTTAAGTTATCTACAGTATTTGTCAGTATTCTTAGTGACACTGGCTCTTATTTTGGTGCTATACTTTTACCACGTTCTTTCACTGCAAGTGCATTTATCCTTGAAATCCTGTTCAGAAGGTGTTTTTGTCTTTTGCAGCTGGACCTATAAAAAGATTCTTCTGATCCTTATCACAGAAAACATTTGTTCCCACAAGTAGTCTCTGCACGGGAAGAGCTGTGGCATCATGCAGGGGGATGAAAGAAGAAGGCTCTGGCTCTGAAATGTAATTCATTCAGCTCTTCCTGTCAGTACGCTTGCAGACTCTACACATCAACTGCAAATGAATGTGTAAAAAATTTAAAAATTGAATTCCTCAACCTTGAGGGGAGAGTTGGGATGGTGTGCACATTTGCCACAGGCTGACAAAATGGAAGCTGAGTAAAGTTTTTGACATTGCATTTGGCATTCCTGGAAACTGCTTTCACATTCAAAGCTTTCACGGCATCATGCATAATCATGTTGTGTATTGCATCTATGTGCAGTAAATTGGGAAACATAAAAGCCTGTCGCATAACAGATTTTCTCTCATGCGGCGAGTTCTTCTTTGCTTTATAGAATCTGCTTAGACTGCAAACCTGTGAACATGGAACACCATCAAATTCAGAAAGGTCTAATAGCAAATGAGACACACTGGGCAGTGTTTAAAGTATTCAATTTCCCAATTTTTGAAATTGTCTGTCTTGAGCAGAGATTTTCTTTTTTATTCATTCTGAGATAGCTCAGATTTGCTTAACCCTTGGATAATAATTCAAACACAATTGAGCCCACGGTCCTGGAGATTGCCACGTAACACTTTATAACACAACCATGGAACCAACGGAAACAATGGAACAAGTACACTATAGGTTCGCTGTTCTTCCTGGGGTGCCAGTCGTTTTATGGAGTGACTAAAGTACACAGCAAATTCAAAAGTGTTAAATTTTTTGGTGTTAATAGTCTCCTTGCAAAAGTAGAGTTAATTTTACTCTAAGCAGAGTCACATTCTTTTAATGTAACTCTGAGGTGTAAAATGATAGTAGTTAAAATCGAGTGTTAAAAATGAGTGTTTCTCTGTCAAATCTGGAGGTGTTACAATGGAAACATTAACTCTTGACCTCTGAACTCTGAACTCCTACAGGGGCTATGACACCAACAGAGTAAATTCACAGACTCCGCCCCCAGCACGGCTCCAATCGAAGCTGAAGTGAAGCCGTTTCAGAACATTTTGCTCTACATATTTGAGTTGTTTGCCATGCTTGGTAAGTCATTTTTTCAAAGATTGTTTCAATTGTTATTATGAGCTTTTACTTCTGTGGCTCTTTGGAGTTGAGACAAAGCTGTGTGAAAGGCATTAGCCATGTTGCTCGCTGATAGCGTAATATTCTGTTTTAGCTAGCTGAAAGGTATTGTTTGCGGGCAAATACCACAGCCTTGAAAAAAAGCTTGCATGTGAATTTTCAGTCAAATCTTTGGTCAAATACACCTAAAACAATGTCTAGAGTGTGAAATGTTGGTATAATGGTGCTACTTGAAGCCTGAAAACGATCGCCCATAAAAAAAAACAAAAAAAAACGAGCAAACAGCAGTAGCAGGCGTCCTGACTGGATTCTACGTTAGCATAGATCCCTCCAGAGTTTTGTGCACACGGTTTAGGTAAAAATTAAAAAGGTTGAGGTTTTACATTTAGTTCAGTATTACCTGTTGCCTGTGTCTTTGTCTTTTGGGAAAATACTTTACACAAGTAATGGCTCAAAGAGGATTCCTTTTTTTTTTTTACTGTGCTGCAATTGTTTACTGGATTATTTGTGCCATTAATTAGTGTCAACTAATTTTTATTCGATCTCCACACAGGATATGCTTGTGAAGATGGAATATGGGGGAGAGCAGAAGTGCGTTGAAGTTCCACAAAGGGATGAATGAAGGACATGCATATTGTATTGAAGAAATAAGTGATGAGAACGCTGTTATTTGCATTTACCATGTCAGACCTTTTGATAAACAAAATTCTAATGAAAGTGAGAACATGTATACTGTTACGTCTTTCAGAAAATGTTTTGAAATTGTGGTGCACAGTTCAGAATAAATGTTTTTCAAAAACCATTGCATCTTTTTAGTAAATGTTTATTTCCAAAAGAAATTTCTAGAAGTTCAGAACAGTAAAATTCCCGCTTTTTAGAATGAATTAGAAGATAACTCTTACGTAGTTAAACTAAAATACTCTTTGAGAGTTAATATATAAACTCTTAACACCAAGTGTTAAATTATCAACTCCAGACAGATTTGGTGTTTAACACTAAATCAGAGTTAACGTACCAACTCTCCAAAAAGAGTTAAATTAACACTCTCTGGTGTGGACCCATATAGACACTTTAATAGTGTTGAAATCAAATCCGACAGTGTTAATTTGGACATGCTGGATTTGCTGTGTATAAGTACCCTGCACTTACGTGTAATTTGCAGGCAACAAGTCAGGTTTTTGCAGGAAACTATGAAAGAAGCACACTGTAAGTTCCCTGTACTTTCTGGGGCGCAGGTCGTGTTATGGAGTGACTAAGGTGCAAGTACCCTGAACTTGCATGCAATTTCCAGGGAAGTACAGGGTACATAGGATGTAAGATGGGGAAATATTGGTTTGTTTGTTTTTTCAGAAATTTACCATGAAATAACCCAGTACTTAAAATTACTTAGTTTAATTATATGTTATTATTTTATTGTTTCCTCTACAAAACTTACTACACGAAATTATATGTAATTACAGACTACTTGTGCCTTAGTTGTGGGTGGTACAGTGTAATCTTTTCATTGTTTCACTGGTCTTGCAGGTGACTCCATATTATAGCTTGCATCCCAGAAAGTACATGGTACTTACTGTGTACTTGTTTCACTGTTTCCTGCAAAAACCTGACTAGTTCTCGCAAAATGCATGTAAGCACCGAGTACTTGTGCCCCATTTTTGGGTCGTGTTATAAAGTGTTACCCATAACTTTAGTTTGACAGTATAGAGCAAACTGCAGTTCATTTAGTTTTTTGTTTTGGTTGTTTGCAGTTTTTCTGGTGTTTTCATGGTGGTTAGCACTGTTCCCTCAAAACAAGAATATCCTGGGTTCAAATTCACCAGCTGGCCGGGTCATTTCTGTGTGGCGTGTGCATGTTCTCCCAGTGTCTGCGTGGGTACACTGGCTTCCTCCCACAGGCCAAAAACAAGCTGTTAGTAGAGTTATGTTAATTGGTGACAGTGTTGGGACTAACGCGTTATTAAGTAACGCGTTACAGTAACTACATTATTATTGTGGTAACGAGCACGGTAACTAGTTATCATGCCAAAACCAGGAACGCGTTACTCGTTACTGGGATTTAGATAGGCTCGTTATTCGTTACTTCGTGTGGTGGCTATCACGGAGCTTCCACAGATTCAATAACATTAGCAAGTGGTGGAGGCCAGCAGGTGGATGAAGGAAAAGGGAGGCAAGAGGAGAGGCCCGAAGCGGCCGCTGGTCCGAGAGTGTCAGGTGAACTGAACTTCAGGTAAGAAGTTATAACCTGCAGTCCGTCTGGGTCAGATATGAACCAAGTTTAGGTGGAGTTTATTTTCGTTATGCTGACTTTTTCCGTACTGCGTACTAGCTAGCATGACGGAGTTTCTATACAGCTGGGTGGGTGCTATGATGTTAATGATGTTGAACTTTATTTTGTTCATAAGGTTAATTATTAGAGTTTCCAACCGTCCTGTAAAAAACAGAATCATCTTGTATTCAGAGAAATTAGGCGTCGTTTGTATTGAGGTGAAAAGGAACAGTTTGTCCTGGACTTCAGCTACAATGAAAAAGACACAAAGCTGGAGTTATTCTGTGTTTACGCTGCACATCTGCCTCTTCTTCTCTCATCCTCTCACCCTCCCTCTCCTGTTTCTACTTCAATCATGAAACTGATCAATGATCAGCTGATCGGCTTTTCTCTCTTGTTTATTTATCGCCCACTTTGCACCAGAAAGAGGAAACCAGCGGATGTCGCGGTAAACAACAGCAGCACGTTTGATCAGCTGTTGTTAGAATTTATTTAATATTAATTTCTAGTATCAGCTGATGTTTGCTGGAGCCACAGCTGTAAACCTGCTGGTCATGATATCAGTTTGGATATGTGATGAGAGGGAAACATGAAGATGAAACCAGGAGATGTCCTTACTGAATCATCAGAGCTGAACAGGTGATGGAGAAACAGGTTTACCTTTTAGGTGACATGAATGAGTTGAAGATAAGTTATGAACTGTTTCTGAGAGACAAATAACACCAGGATCCTTTTCTAAGTAGCTGACAGCTGGTAACTGTGCAGGGGAGGGTCTAGCAAAGTGTTGCCAGGGGTCCATGTAGGGAATTAAAAGGGAAAGGGGGGCACAAGGAAATACTTTCTTATTCTCATTTAAAATGTCTCACTTTTAAAAAAATAATTATCTGAGTCTTGCAACAAACAATTGAGAGATTGATACATATATACCATCAGAACAGTGTACATCACTGTCACAACAGTGTTTGTTTTCATTCAAAGGCTTTATGATTTTTCCTATAATGGTGGGCCGGTCTCTAGTCAAAATGCCCGGGCCAATTTTCTGTCCCAGTCCAGCCCTGTATGCAGCTCATCTGCAGTCTGGTGTTACCTACATCTTCCTGTAGGTGTACATATTCCCACTGGGAAATGCTTCAGGATCCCAGTGGGGTACATATCTCACGCATATAGGCATTACCCTGATTTGGATAAGCAGAAGAGAATGGGTGGATGGAGGATGCAACTCAACCTTTTTCTTGTTTTGGTGATTGTTGCTCAGATTTCTATGTTTCTACAGCAATACAATGTGTAGTTTGAACTCTTGATTGAACACAGAAATGCTTTTGTTGTGTTTTGTTTGTTATCCATGATCAGTAAAGTCTTATTTTAAACTGAGAGATTTGTTCAAGAGATGAGAGAGTGAGGCCGTTTTAGTTGTTTTATGAGTTTTTGGTTATTGATATCAGATGTACCATCTACTTTGTAGAAAAATGGAAAATTGTTGATGACTTTGGTCCTTCAGATTTGCACAATGAATCCAAAGTACTTAATTCCACTTTGGAAATATCTGAAAATATCAGTGACCCCTGGCAACCACCAGTTGCTAGGTGAAATTGTGTATGGTTAGGAGTTGTGGTGAGGGTTTGAGGTAGGTTGCTTGTGCTGGTAGGTTACTGATGAAATTGGTCACAAAGAGGTACTGCACCAAAAATCTCCTTGTAGTTGCTTTCGTCAGTGCTTTGGGGTTATGCAGAGTTCCTTCAACCTGCACACAAACTTAACAGTTTAATACCTATTTGCAGTTTTTCTGCCATCACTAATTCCTTATCTGGAATTGCTCCCTAAATTGCAGTTAAAACAAAGACATTGTCATACTCTTGAATTAGGGCTGCTCAATTAATCGAATTTTAATCACAATTACGATCTGGGCTTTCAACGATCATTAAAAATGACTGAGCCGATTATTAGCCCCTCCCTCATTTATCCTCCACACCTTAAAGGCCGGTCCGTGAAAATATTGTCGGCCATAAACCGGTTCGTGGCGCAAAAAAGGTTGGAGACCGCTGATTAAGAGGACCCGAGGGAAGCTCGGAAAGCTAAGCAGAAGTTATTTGGAGAGGAGAGTGACTGCCGTTGGTTGAAAAGAGAGGTAAAAAAAAACAAACTTCAGTGGTGTTGCACACTATTTTATATTATTTTTTAAAGTCATTATTCAATACATTGTTATTGTTAACCCTTTAAATCCGGTCAGAGCAGCACGCTCCGTTTTGCGTAACTATTTTTAAATCCCTGTAGAACCTGAACCGCGTAAGCTAGCGCAATAATTGGTTTTGCATATGAAACCAGAGGAGTTGTACTTACATCTTATGCCATCAGCTTGTCCTCGGTCACGGTTTCCTTCCACATATAGCTTTGCAAAAATTGCATAAAAAGCGCTTGCAGGAACAAAACATAATATTCCAGAAACACGCTTTGCCGATTCGATCAGCTGTTCATAACACTTCCCACTTTGAAAAAGACGTCAGCGCGAACTATCACATGCCCGCCATTTCCTGGCCGAAACCGGAAGTGATGTCATTTTCGCGGAAATGTAGTTTTTTACTTGTAGGCTTTAAAAACCTATACTGGAGTTTTTATAAGTAATGTTTGACTTTTCTGAAAAGTTTCTGGGATGCTTAGAACTCGAATTGCACCGCTGGAAATAGTTTATTTTGATGCACCTGCTGTTTTCTTTGCAAATTTGCATCATAGGATTGTTTTTTCGTTTTTCCTGCAGTGTATATAAAAATTGGTGTATCTCCAAAATAAAACTATGAAGACACTCAAAATAAATTTCCTGTTGTTGTAAACTAATTTGTGCAACTTTTTTGTATTTAAAGCTTTGAGGAATAAGTATGGGCAGAAATCTGTGCCATCAGAAACTGAATTTGAATAAGTTAAATTTGAATTTGAATTGCTCTGATTGAATCTGAATTGTAGCTTGAATAAATGCTTTTGAAAACTGAATTTGAATTAGTCCAATTTGAAATTGAATTTATGGTTTGAAAATGATCATCACTAAATTGAAATTGAATTTTATATTTTGAAAGTGAATTGATTTGCTTTGAAACTCCATTTTATTCTTTAAAAATTCAGCTCTCGAATAATTTCAGTTTCACTTCTCACCATTCAGTTTCAGGTCTACGATTCAATTTCAGTTCCAAAATTCAGTTTTTTGGAACTTACATCCGGTTCCGGTTCAAGCGCAGATTAATAGAACTACGTTTTACTAGCGGACTGAAAGTGTTACCGACGGGAATCTACAGCGTCTTGAGCTGAATTAAGACTTCAGAAGTCATTCGTCATGTCGAATGACCAGCGGATAAACTCTCAGGTTGGTAATAAATGTATTAAGTGTATAAGAACAAGCGTCATGTTAACAAATGATAGCCGTAAGGTAACTTTTATGCTTATTGTAGCTGCTAGCTAAAAACGCTAATTTAGCGTAGTTTGCCCTGAATTCAGCTTTGACAAACAAATATGATCGACTGTTTCTAGTAGAATTCCAAAGTTGTCATCTTGTACCCTCTCAGAGTACCCCCTCTGTATGCTTGCAGAGACCCCTACAGTAGGGAAAGATGCAAAACAGTGTCCAAACCTTTGTGTTTTAGCTTTATTTATGTCTTACACAGCATCCCAACTCTTTAGCTAACTATTCACTTTAGCTAAAGTGAATAGTTAGTCTAATTCATTAGTGCAGCATTACTGGATCATCTCTGTTTGAAGTGATATAATATGATATACAACTATCACTGTGTTTAACTACCATAATAATTCTTAGGGTACTGAGTGCATGCTTAATTAGATTTTTTTTTTAAACATACTGCTCCATTACTATGTTTGACAGGCTGAAGTTGTCGGGTCACCTCCTAAATCGACCATCTTTTACAGGTGTTTTGTGCCAGAAATGGAGTGTCCACTGAAGACTGAAGATACTGAATCTCTACGCCTTGCCATTGATCCCTCTTGTGCCTTCATCTAGACAAGAGACATTAACTTAACCACTCTCACATGCTCTGTACCTACATCACCTTCCCTGACAGCCGTAGCTTGGCTCATCTGAGGGTGAAATTATAAAAATGTGTTATTTTGCAAAGTGCTCTCTAGGGTTCCTAAATAAAATATGGCATTGAGGTAATTTCTTTTGAATTAATCCCTTCTTCTGAAATATAAGAACCTCTCCTGGTTTTAATGGCACTTTGGATTTCCTTACTTTCTGTTCCACTTCCAAACCCAAATAGATGCTGAC
Organism: Astatotilapia calliptera; assembly: GCF_964374335.1. Taxonomy (NCBI): domain Eukaryota; kingdom Metazoa; phylum Chordata; class Actinopteri; order Cichliformes; family Cichlidae; genus Astatotilapia; species Astatotilapia calliptera. The sequence continues at coordinate 27,156,212 of NC_137442.1, read as the reverse complement.
AAGCTGACACAGTGACATGGAAGAGGGAAAGAAGTTGGAAAGGACTACTACAAATAAACCCAATGCCTAACAATGAAAAATGTAAAATAAGAACAATAATAATAATATGAAAAAAAGATAAAAGATGAAGTAACAAGTTTTTAGTTTTTTGTTTATTCCAAATGATCATCCAGATGTCAGTGACATGTGATGACAAACACCATAATGGAAGGCCTTAGTCATCACATGCTTAAACTCATATATTTTTGCACATGCTGAACAGGCAGTCAGACATACTGTAACTGTGGGGTAGAAAACAGCATGAACACCATACGGCAGGGGTCTCAAACTCCAGTCCTCGAGGGCATGGCAAAGTTGCATGACACTGGCCCTTGAGGACTGGAGTTTGAGACCCCTGTCATACGGAATATGACAGGTGTGGTTGAACTGCATGAAGACTCTGAAGTTTGTCTTCTCTTCTGGCAGGACAGGAATGTGGCCTTGTCCTGTGAGCCACTGTAAGGATGTACTTAGAGTAGAACTGGACTGTCACCGGCCTCAGGCTCTTCACCCTTTTCAAAGATAAAGCAGTCATTTAGATAAAATATTAGATATTGTTTACCTGTAAATGCACAAAGTAAATTTTGAAATGTAATTATTGTCAAGAGTGAACAAGCACTGATAGTGTAATCTACAGCTGTGGCCAAACGTTTAGAGAATGAGAAGTGTTGTTTGCTTATTTACAAAGTTTGCTGTTTCAGTGATAGTTGTATATCATATTATATCACTTCAAACAGAGATGATCCAGTAATGCTGCACTAATGAATTAGACTAACTATTCACTTTAGCTAAAGTTATTAAGTCAGCTAAAGAGTTGGGATGCTGTGTAAGACATAAATAAAGCTAAAATACTGTAGAACTGAAACTGAATGGTGAGAAGTGAAACTGAAATTATTCGAGAGCTGAATTTTTAAAGGATAAAATGCAGTTTCAAAGCAAATCAATTCATTTTCAAAATATAAAATTCAATTTCAATTTAGTGATGATCATTTTCAAACCATAAATTCAATTTCAAATTGGACTAATTCAAATTCAGTTTTCAAAAGCATTTATTCAAGTTACAATTCAGATTCAATCAGAGCAATTCAAATTCAAATTTAACTTATTCAAATTCAGTTTCTGATGGCACAGATTTCTGCCCATAAATAAGCCTCTTAAATTTCTCCAAGTAGAAATATATGTAAAAAATACAAAAAACGATTTTCAATTTATTTGTAGTTTATTGCACTTTTTTGCAATTAATATAGTTACTATGGACTTAATGCATACATATTATTAAAATATGGGCTATAACAGTTGTATAGCAACTTGAAATGCTCCCACAAATGGCACTACAACATGTAAAAAAAATAATATAAGCTCTGGCGGACTTGGTTCTATAGTAGGTCTTAAAGGGTTAAATAAATATCGTCAAATAATCGAGATCTCAATTTCAGTGAAAATAATCGTGATTATCATTTTTGCCATAATCGAGCAGCCCTATCTTGAATCTCTGGTAACTCAGAAATCTTTACAGCATGTCCACCACCTGGAGCATTCTGAAGTCATTTCAGGTTGAAAGGAATATATGGTGTTTGGCACAGCATTCGTCAAAGGTGTACAGTATAGGCTGCCTTTATGAATTCAAAATAAACAGAGTTCGGTCAGGTTTCCCATTCATCTTTAATATTGGTTTTGTCGGAGTCTACGCTGCAGGACTGTTTTGATCACGCGGACTGGGAAATGTTTCACGTGGCTGGTAGCAGTGTTGGTCAAGTTACTTGAAAAAAGTAATCAGTAACTGATTACTGATTACTTCCCCAAAAAAGTAATCCCGTTACTTTACTGATTACTTATTTTCAAAAGTAATTAATTACTTAGTTACTTAGTTACTTTTAAAAACACGATTTACAACCTGAATAGGTAAAGTGATAGATCTTTCAGCCCAATTCTACTTTTTCTACATAATCCAGCATACAAAATGTAATCAAATGGAAAAGTCTCTTTTTTTAACTTGTTTTATTAGTTTTAATCTTTTAACTTTATGCATCAAGCAAAAATTTAATTATATGCAACATTCTCTGACTTGAATAAATTAGTTTAACATTTAAACCTATTTTCTGGACATTCCAGCACATAAAATAAAATATTTTTTTGTGTTTACACTCACTCTTTCAAAAAGATGCAAGTAAAACACAGCAGAAAATAAATAAAATCAAAGACTCAGCGGTCCTGTTGCTCTATTTTCACCTGTAAAGCAGGAGTAGGGTAGACGGAGGTGTGCTCTGGTGCAGGTGTGCCGCAGTGGTCAGTGGAAGGATACGGCAGCTTCTCTGTGAATTTCCCATTACGTGGTAGCGCACTCGGTGCTTGTTTAGGGGTTTTTTTCACTGTAAAAAGAAGTTTTCTTCCCACGCACAACGGACGTTAATGTTTTTGTCACTTTTTATGGAATCAAACTCAAAGTAAGGTCAGTACTTCCACGCTTTAAATGCTGCACGCTCATACTCTCTCCGCACTCGATATATGATCCATTGTTGATCTGCACACAGCTGTTGTCACGAACGTCGCATTCGCTTACGTCATTGTCATGAGACATTCTCGCAAAAAAATCACGGTTTTAGTAACGCATTAACGCAGCGTTCCTAAAGGAAAGTAACGGTAATCTAATTACCGGTTTTGCAATAGTAATCCCTTACTTTACTCGTTACTTGAAAAAAGTAATCAGATTACAGAAACGCGGAAAAGAAAACCTCATTTCTGCCGTTCAATATTGAACAAATTTAAACTTTTTAAAATTAAGCAAAATGCAAAACGCTTAGCCGTGTCTCTAATAAAACCGCTGTAACTTCAGAGGTAATGTTCATGTGTTGATTAATGGTTTTCTTTCGTTTTTGATGTACTGCAGATTATTTTTATAAAATTCCAGGCCAGGAAAATCACCTTCATGTTTTTCTGTGTTTTATCTTCAGCTACTTTGACACAAAGGCCTCTGCTGTGACGCTCACACCTTTGATAAAGTCTTGCGTGTGTCAGCTTCCTTTTAATAGATACAAAAATATGTAAATGTACTGATCTGAATTATAATATTTCTGACTGTCAAAATTTCCCAGATTCAAATCGAATCGAACTAATTTTAAGGTAGGGCAGCGTCACGTCATCATTGTTGAGACCTAGATGATTATTAAAGGTCATCCCAAAAGAGATATTTGTGATATTCTTTTCAAGACACAGAGAGTTTGGGTTAATGCAGAAATCTTGCATTAACACTTCTCAGCTCCTGAAGTCCAGGAAATGCAAAATTATTGAAAATAAATGAATTTATTGTTAGCGTGTCACCAACATTATTATAGAAATGCATCAAACAAAAAACACAAAATCAAGTGTCTGATGGCCCAGATTTTACCTGATTCATCCTGTTTTGGACAAAATGTTAATTTTGTCAACAAAAACTATGAGATATTTTTGGGGGGCACTTATATTTTACTACTAGATGATGCAAACTAAACTAAAAATATCCTATAACAAAAACTATGAGTAAATATTTAACATTACATCATGGATTATATTACAAAAGATGGACAAATATCTAAATCTAAGGTTCACTGCATCTGTGGAATCACAGTAATCTCTGCCATTATATATATATATATATATATATATATATATATATATATATATATATAGTGCCAAAGAACAATGTGTGCTAATGGCCAATGTATTTGTTGTGTGGCCATTTAAGTTGAAGCAGTTCCAAGTTCCTTTGGAAAAAGATGTCTGAAGTGAGTCATCTTATATACGAGTTACTAATGGTAATGCTAGTGCTTACTGTAGGAGCAAAAAAAGAGAGCTTCACTGCAGAGCGAAGGCACATGGATGCTATGCCTTTTCCATGACGCTATGGATAGACAAAAATAACTCTTATAAACATACATATGTACAACACCAGCTAAAGCATCAAAATGCTTATAAGATATACGGTACTGTGGAAAATGTCCATTTTTCTATAATACCACAACCAGCTTTGATCAGGTGGATGATGTCTGGGTTACTGGGAAATGTCTTATAAATAAAGAGCATATAGTGCTACACGAAAATGTCTTGGGCCATGCCTATTTCTATTTGTTGGCTTAGTTCACTGCTTTCTTTTACATATTGGAAGATGGAATAGACAGTTCCAGTAACGCTGTTGTCCGGCATGGAGGCCAATCCATGATTGATAAGCATCCTATTGTGTGTTTTTCTTTTTTTTTTTTTTTTCCCCTAAATGACATCAGAAACAGCAGTATGCGACATTACGTGATGGCAGAGCTTCAGTTCATCCTTTGTCATTTTTTTTTTAATAAATAGGACAGGGGGAATGAATGAGAGAGAGAGGGGGAGAGAAAGAAAGAAAACCAAAGGGGAGAAGAGACGGTGAGAAGGGGGGGGAAGAGAGAGAAAAAAGAAAACTCCTGGGTCACCTGTGTAATGGGGAAGTCTTTAGGACCCAGGGGACCCAATGGAGGGTATAAAAGAGGAAGTAGCAGCAGGTGCTCTTCATTTCCACTGACGAGCGGCTGTGAACAATGGTTGTGTGAGTAGGTGAAGAGCCTGAGAAGTTTTAATTGTCTGCTACACAAACAGTTGTTGTAAACCTCTACAGCAGAGGTTCGAGGTACAGGCTGTTTTTCTTTTAGTGTTTTTTTTAAATTTGTTGAAATGTATTTGATGTTTATTGTATTTTATGTTTTAGTAGTGATTTTTACAAGATAAGCCAAGATAAGCCAGGTGTGCAGCAAACACAGTTGTCTGCTGGAGGTATGTTAACTTAATATATTTGACATTAAAAAAAAGTATATTGATGCACTATAATCTAATTTATATTGTATTGCCTCCTGCAGGGCAGGCTGCACATGTGAATTTGTCACTGTTTTTTTCCTCCTTCTCCTTGTTGTTGTGTTTTTGGTTTTGGTAGGGTCACCTTTTAAAACTGTTTTTTTTATGCCGGGTTTGTTTTTATTTCTACTGGGCTGGTGCAATATTAGTCGGGCAATGTGCAATCCCTGAGTGGGACTCTTACCTTAGGGGAATTAGGATCTTTAGAGGTGCTCTGTGTGGAGTTGCAGTGAATAAGTTTTTATTAAGAGTGATTTTTAGTGCCACCGATTATTGCCTGAACTAGCACTTAGTGCATGCGATAAGTGTTCTGTTGGGCTCGTATTTATTTGGGGTGGATTTGTTTCTTTTAAAGCAACGAGCATCTGGGACCGCCAAGGGAGAGCAAGCCCTCAGGTGATAGTTGCATTGCTGGCAGGTTGCACCAATAACACTATCTTGTGGTCGTTAGTGACCTTTTTACCATTTTGATGTTTTAGGCCTTTTACAAACCCTTTGTGTTCTTTTAAAATAATAAATTTTAACATATCTGACTGATATTGACCCTCTTGTCCTGTTTATTCTGGGCTCGTTCCTGTGAGAGCTTTGGGCCTGAAAGTTTGCACAAGTAGTATAGAGGCCCTTAGCGGTTACTCGGTGGCTTTCGCTCGCTACATTATTTGGCGTTGTCGACAGGATCCAGGTCATATCAGTTACGGTGTTTGGTTTTTATTTTAGTGTGGCCCTGTTTATTTTAGTAAGAGTGTTAGAGGAGAGGAGGAAAAACAGTGACATCTTCTACGGAGGGGAAGCCAACGCTTGGGCTGCTGCGGGGATAATAAACCTCCTTCGCCGACCCTATGGACGACGTTCAGGCCCTCTTGGAGCAGCTGCAACAGCTAAAAGCAGCAAATGAACAGTTGAGAGACCAATTACAGGAACGTTCTCCTGGGACTGGTCCAGTGCCAGATCCAGTGCCAGGTCCATCTACTGTGCCATCAAATATCAACCCAATAAATGAAGCTACAAATGTGTGTTACGTTTATGCACCTCAGGAGCGTAAATGCCCAAGGTTTACTGGTAAATTGTCAGTGGACTTGTTAACTGTTGACCAGTGGGTTGAAGAAGTACGTAGATGCCTGGAGAGTCGTCCTATGTCAAGAGCAGCACAAGTGATGTTTGTGATGGACCATCTTGATGGCAGTGCTAAATCTGAGGTCTGTTTTCATTCGAGTATCAGCAGAGACACTCCTGACAAGATCTTTGATATTTTGGTCGAGCACTATAGCTGCACTCAGTCATATGTAGCTGCCCAGCTACAGTTCTTCCAGCGCACCCAGCGAGAAGGGGAATCTCTGCGAGATTACTCTCATGCCCTTAAATCTTTAATGGACACTGTAATCTGTAAGACACCAGGTGGTATTCCAAATTCTGATATATTGCTAAGGGACCAGTTTACTGAACATGTCCATGATGATATGCTGCGCAGAGAGCTGAAACAGCGGGTCCTTCAAACACCAGACATGTCCTTTCTTGCCCTACGCAGTATCGCCCTTAAGTGGGCTGATGTAGGTAGGCAGGGAGGGAAAACTAGGTCCCGAGCCTATTCTTGTGATACGAACTGTCAGGTAGTAGAGGGAGTTAATGCAGAGATGCATGCAGTCACCCTTGGGCCTAATGATGACATTCTACAGATAAAAGAGTGCCTTCGTAAACAACAGGTTCAATTGGATACGCTCATGAAGCAAATGTCTGTCCAATTTTCACAGCCGTCTCAGACTGAACTACCCCTGACCCCTCCCACAACTAGGCCTTTTCGTTTCCAGGCAGATGGAAAGCCAATTTGCCATCGGTGTGGTAGGGCTGGTCATATTGCCAGGTTCTGTAGGGTAAAACATCCAGCTATAAAGAATAGTGGTGGGTCTCATGCTGATGCACATGTACAAAGTCAGGTTGTGGAACAAGGCCCTGAGCCTCAGCCATCGGGAAACTAGGTCCCTCTGGTGCAGAGAGCCAGGCATCAGGAACAGGGTTTATAGGCTCGGCTGAAGTTGTTATGGAAGATCCCTCTCGACTAATTGGGAATTGTCCAGTGGTGGAAATAGAAATGGGGGGTGTTATAGTTCCCTGTCTTTTGGATACTGGGTCCATGGTCACCACTATTCGAGAGAGTTTCTTTGAGAAGCACTTCAGGTCGCAGGGGGTGGGGCACTTAAAGAAATGCCAATGGTTACGCCTCAGGGCAGCTAATGGGTTGAAAATCCCCTATATAGGCTACATGGAGCTTGATGTGACTGTTTTTGGTGGCACCCTGACAAAAATGGGCGTGTTGGTGGTGGAGGACCCTCTAGATGGGAGCGTTCAGCAGCCACAGAGTGTGCCTGGCCTCTTGGGGATGAATATCATTAGCCGTTGTTACCACCTACTCTTTGAGCAGTTTGGCCCTCGTCTGTTTGAATCTCCTGCCCTTGAAAATGCCAGTAAGACGTGGAGAGAGACACTTCACAAGTGTCAGCGCATTGAGGCTTTGAATACATCCGGGTATTTAGGTAAAGCAAAAGTCCACGGTCGAGCTGTTTGTGTCCCTGCTGGTTCGTTGAAATGGATACGTACTAGCTGCCCCTCTGCTGCTAACATTAACCTTCCATCAGTGCTCCTGGAGCCCATAGCGACAGGTAATCCCCTGCCAGGGGGCATCTTGGTTTCTCCGGCCCTCCTTTCTGTTGAACAGGGTGTTGTTGACATTCCGGTGGTTAATGTGGGAATTGAGGATGTTTGGTTACCGCCCTGTACACAACTAGGTGAATTGCATCTGGTTGACCCTCCATCATCTGGGGACTCTGGCATTACTGCAGAGTCTGATGATCCCACGTTGCAGATAACGATGCACGAAGTGACTGTACAGGCGCATCCGCACCTTGATTTTTCCGAGCTCTCATGGCCTAACTTGTCCAATGAACAGTCACAACAAGGAGTGTCACTTTTGCAGAAGTATTGTTCAGTTTTCAGCTATGGGGAGGGAGATTTAGGATGTACCACATTGGTGGAACATGAGATCCCTTTAATGGATGATGCCCCAGTGCGACAGCGGTATCGCAGGCTCCCACCCTCTCAGTATGAACAAGTGAAAGCCCATATTAAAGATTTGTTGGATCGGGGGGTAGTGCGTCTAAGCAGTAGCCCTTATTCTTCCCCAATTGTGGTGGTTTTCAAGAAAAATGGAGAGATTAGGCTGTGTGTTGATTACCGTTTGCTTAATGCCAAGACACGGAAAGATGCTTATCCATTACCCCGTATTGAGGAGTCATTAGATGCCCTGACGGGAGCACAGTGGTTCTCTACATTGGACCTTGCAAGTGGGTATAATCAAGTACCAGTGGCCGAGAAGGACAAAGCCAAGACTGCTTTCTGTACCCCTTTTGGTCTGTTCGAATTCAATCGAATGCCATTTGGGCTTTGTAATGCCCCTAGCACCTTTCAGAGGCTAATGGAGCGGATTTTTGGGGATCAAAGTTTCCAGTCCCTTTTATTGTACTTGGATGATATTGTTGTGTTTTCATCCTCCTTTGAGCAGCATCTGGAGCGTCTTGACTTGGTCTTAACGCGGCTCAAAGAACACAATCTAAAGTTGAAGCTGGAGAAGTGTCACTTTTTCCAGCCAGAGGTTCAATACCTCGGGCATGTGATATCGGCTTCTGGGGTGGCGACCGACCCTTCTAAGATTAGTGCAGTGGCTGAGTGGGCACGACCGACTACTTGTACAGAGCTACAGTCATTTTTGGGATTTGCCTCATATTATCGGCGTTTTGTTGAAGGTTTTGCCAAGTATGCTGCCCCGCTCCACCGGCTGGTGGGCGAGCTGGGAGGTACCAAGAAGAAACGTAGAAGTGGTGCCAGTGGGGCAATGTGTCACCTTTGGAGTGAGGAATGTGAGAATGCATTCCAAACACTAAAAAGGCTGCTGGTTAGTGCCCCAGTATTGGCATATGCAGATTTTGCTAAACCTTTTGTCCTTGAGATAGATGCTAGTCAGGCAGGGTTAGGGGCAGTTTTATCTCAGGAGCAAGAAGGAAAGAGGCGGCCAGTTGCTTTTGCTAGCCGGGGCCTGCGACCTAGTGAAAGGAATATGTCCAATTATAGCTCTAGAAAGTTGGAATTCTTGGCACTAAAATGGGCTGTCACTCAAAAATTCCGTGAATATTTGTTGGGAAATAAGTTTGTCGTGTTCACAGATAACAATCCCCTTAGCTATTTGCAAACTGCTAAATTGGGAGCCGTAGAGCAGCGATGGGCCTCAGAACTAGCTGTGTTCAACTTTGAGATTAAATATAGGCCAGGTCCCAGCAATCGCAACGCTGATGCATTGTCACGGCAACTGCATCCACAGAGTCCATCTGGCCTGCTTCCAGGGTTGAAGGTTCCACAGGAAGTGCAAGATCAGACAGATGTAGGTCAACTGGGAAATGCTGTTGCCGCTACGTGTAGAGCCATAGGTGCATTTCCATCCCGACCTAAAGCTGATCTAATATCCCTTCAAGCTGCTGACCCGGTAATTGGCCCTTTTTCACAGTATTGGGAAAGAGGGAGGCTGCCTACCAAGCAGGAAATGGGTAATGTAAGTAAGGGAGTGAAAAAGTTGGTGCAACAGTGGCCCAGAATTAAGTTGAAGGAAGGTGTCTTGTATCGTCAAGTTCAGACACCTGGTAATGGCCAAGTTTTGTTTCAACTGTTGCTACCCCAATGCTTGCAAACAGAGGTCCTGAGAAGTTTACATGATGATCATGGGCATCAAGGCATTGGACGCACTACCAGCCTGGTGAGAGAAAGGTGTTTTTGGCCCTTTATGGCACGTGACATTGAGAAATATTGTCAGGAGTGCGATCGTTGTGTCTTGGCAAAGGCTGTAAAACCAAAAGTTCGCACATTCAGGGGGGGTTTGGTGGCTTCTAAACCCCTGGAAGTCATTGCCATTGATTTCAGTGTTTTGGACAAGTCTAGTGATGGGCGTGAGAATGTACTTGTGGTCACTGACGTGTTTTCAAAGTTCTCTCAAGCATACCCTACAGTAGACCAACGGGCAAGTACAGTGGCACGGGTATTAACTGAAAAATGGTTTTATATCTATGGGGTCCCTAAGCGTATCCATAGTGATCAGGGAAAGAGCTTTGAGGGAGACTTGCTGAAACGTCTGTGTCACCTGTACGGCATAGACAAAAGCAGGACCACACCATATCATCCTGAGGGCAATGGACAATGCGAGAGATTTAACAGAACACTCCATGATCTGTTGCGTACGCTCCCTCCTGATAAGAAAAGAAAGTGGCCGCAATACTTGCCACAGGTATTGTATGCTTACAATACCACAGAACATCAGTCCACCGGTTTTTCACCTTATGAGCTTATGTTTGGTCAGAAGCCCCAGTTGCCCGTTGACTTCTTACTGGGGGCTTCCCAGTCGGAACCAATGTCTAGATCTGCGCAGGAGTGGGTAGAGGAGCATAAACAACGTCTAAGTTCAGTTTATGTGCATGCGAAAGAACAACTCCAACAAGCTGCAGAGAGGAGAAATAAACATTTTCAGCCCACAGTTACTTCCCTTCTCTCCCCAGGTACTCTGGTTTATCGGAAAAGTCATCCTTTAGGCCGCCATAAGATCCACGATGCCTGGGATCCTATGGTGTATGTTGTTGTGCAGAGTATGGACAAAGAAGGCAGGGTTTACAAAATACGCCCTAGAGATCGGTCAGGTCCAGACAAGAACTTAAATCGGGCCGAGTTGAGAGTAATACCTTCAGGTATTGTAGCACCTGCTCCAGACGAATATCCTCTCTCTGACCCAGGGCTGGTAGTTGAGTCACCCCGGCAGTCAACATCAGATACACCAGATGATGACAGTGAGGCTGGTGGAGTTGTACTCGCCCTTGTTCCAAACCCACCCAAAGATCAGCCACCCTCGGTATGTGTTCCCGAGCTTGTTAGTGAAACTAGTAGCATAGGCTCGAGCAACTTGAACCCTGTATCCATAGTTCCAGAACAGCCAGAGGAAAGTGGGATTGATAATAGGGAGAATGTTTTAGAGCAGGACTCGGGAAGAGTTCAGGGGCGGCCTAAAAGAAGTACAGCAGGAAAGCATTCTAACCCCTTTAATCTCCCACGGTCAGTAAATCAGACTACTGCTGTTCTCACTAGCGATTCACAGAGCTCTCTTGTCCATAATGATTTGCCCCAAAATTTATTTAGGCCCTGGCAGTAAGTGGTCACCGGGACGGTGACCTTTTAAAACGGGGGCAATTGTAATGGGGAAGTCTTTAGGACCCAGGGGACCCAATGGAGGGTATAAAAGAGGAAGTAGCAGCAGGTGCTCTTCATTTCCACTGACGAGCGGCTGTGAACAATGGTTGTGTGAGTAGGTGAAGAGCCTGAGAAGTTTTAATTGTCTGCTACACAAACAGTTGTTGTAAACCTCTACAGCAGAGGTTCGAGGTACAGGCTGTTTTTCTTTTAGTGTTTTTTTTAAATTTGTTGAAATGTATTTGATGTTTATTGTATTTTATGTTTTAGTAGTGATTTTTACAAGATAAGCCAAGATAAGCCAGGTGTGCAGCAAACACAGTTGTCTGCTGGAGGTATGTTAACTTAATATATTTGACATTAAAAAAAAGTATATTGATGCACTATAATCTAATTTATATTGTATTGCCTCCTGCAGGGCAGGCTGCACATGTGAATTTGTCACTGTTTTTTTCCTCCTTCTCCTTGTTGTTGTGTTTTTGGTTTTGGTAGGGTCACCTTTTAAAACTGTTTTTTTTATGCCGGGTTTGTTTTTATTTCTACTGGGCTGGTGCAATATTAGTCGGGCAATGTGCAATCCCTGAGTGGGACTCTTACCTTAGGGGAATTAGGATCTTTAGAGGTGCTCTGTGTGGAGTTGCAGTGAATAAGTTTTTATTAAGAGTGATTTTTAGTGCCACCGATTATTGCCTGAACTAGCACTTAGTGCATGCGATAAGTGTTCTGTTGGGCTCGTATTTATTTGGGGTGGATTTGTTTCTTTTAAAGCAACGAGCATCTGGGACCGCCAAGGGAGAGCAAGCCCTCAGGTGATAGTTGCATTGCTGGCAGGTTGCACCAATAACACTATCTTGTGGTCGTTAGTGACCTTTTTACCATTTTGATGTTTTAGGCCTTTTACAAACCCTTTGTGTTCTTTTAAAATAATAAATTTTAACATATCTGACTGATATTGACCCTCTTGTCCTGTTTATTCTGGGCTCGTTCCTGTGAGAGCTTTGGGCCTGAAAGTTTGCACAAGTAGTATAGAGGCCCTTAGCGGTTACTCGGTGGCTTTCGCTCGCTACACCTGTATGGAGAAAAAAAAGAAACAAACAAACAAAAACAGAGGAGACAGCAAACAACAAAGAGCAACATAATAATAGAGAAAACAAAGCACCATCACAATAAACTAGCTAGTCATAGATATCAGTATTTACTAAGTAATAAACGATATTGTGCAGCACGCAAGATAGACAGCGCACAGTGTGCTTTGAGGCAGCAGCCAAGAAAGCTTTAGTCCGCGTCTGTGAATACCCATGTGTGCATACCTGTGTGGATCAGCATGCTTGCATTCCAAAGGTTTCTCCATGTAATGATCTGCTAGGGAGTGTGGGGGGGCCACAGCCCCGTCCTCCAGGGTGTGAAGCGGGTATGGAGGAGATCAAAACTCCAGACATCCAGAGGCCCCCAGAACACAAGAGACCATGGAAGACCAACAGAGGGGCAGCCGCGCCACTGTTCCAGTAAGAGCTGAGGAGAGTCCCAGATGAGGGCTCGCCCAGCAGCCGCGGAGCAGAAGTCAGGGGGAGTTGCAGTGACGCGCCCGTGAGCTCCGCCGGCCCCCAGCTGTGCCTGAGTGACCGAGCCCCAGGCCGAGAGGCCGGGGGCACCCCACCTCCAAAGGGGCCCGAGCGAGCCCCAGGCCCCGACAAGCGGCCGCCAAGGAGTGAGCCGGTGTGTACCCGGACGCCCACCCCCAGACACAAAGAACCACCAACACACCGACACCTGAGGGAGTCCGCCACCGGCAGGGGAAGTGGTGGTGGGTGGAGATAGGCCTCCAAACCTTGGAGGGCCTGAGGTGTCCCCAGAGAGGTGGCGTCTGATACCCAACCTGACATATAGACACAGACATACAGGCACACACAGACACAAACATCCATTCCCACCCTCATGCTCTCATATGCACTCACTCCACACTCAACCAACGTGGAGACAGACATAAAGAGACGCTGTACACACAATCACACTCCCCAAGCGTACTCTACAAACCGGGTCTAGGTACCCTTGCCCCTGGAGGGGGGAATTGCACCCAGACCCAGGTGGTGTTACCCTTTTCCCTGCGGTGGGGAGAGGCAGACCACCCCGACTCCGCAGCAGCAGGGAGGCCCCACACCCCAGACCGCAGTCGGACGGCCAACTCCTCCTACTAGCCCTCCCGCTCCAGCAGGCCGCAGAGAATGGGGGTGGGAGAAGACTCCAAACCTCCCTCCACCCGCTCATGTAGTGTTGATGCATATGTGTTCTAAGGTGCAATTAAAACCCAGGAGGGCATGGAGCTACCTGCCAAGGAGCAGCAGGTAAGCGCATAGTCCCTCCTCCTATTGTGTGTTTTTCTATCAAGGTAAATGGTAAATGGACTGATTCTTGAATAGCACTTTTCTACTCTCCCAGAGTACTCAAAGCACTTAATACAATATACCACAGTCACCCATTCACACCCATTCACACAAGCACTTTCTTCTATGATTTTAAGTAAACACACATTCATACTCCAATGGATGCATCAGAGAGCAACTTCAGGTTAATATCTTGGCCAAGGATATTTGGCATGCAGACTAGGGGGAGTCAGAGATTGAACCACCAACCAGGTATGATTTCATTGCATTGGTCTGTTTGGTATAATGCAGTAAAACTAAACCTTTGTCAATTTGACACTTTCTCAATGGCATTGCATGGTGGATCAAAATCTAACAGTACTTTTCTGTATCCATAATTTCTTAAATTTTGACACATTCTCCCACACTGCTCCATGAAATACTGGTTCAAACCACAACACAAACCTGCAGACACTCACTGCTACACCTCTCTCCTGACCTCCTCTACACATAATGACCATTTGAACCAAAGATTTCTATTTGGATTCATCAGTCCGTAAGACCTGTTGCAACTTATTTTTGTGTCTTTTGGCAAAGCTCAGCTGTTTATCCTTAAGAGTTGCTTCTTGGCAGCAAGCAATACCAACCTCAGGAAATAAGACATGCCTTTTTTCATTAAATATCAGGACAATTTGCAGTAAACTGTGTGTTGCAGACTTTAGTTAATCAAAAAGAATCTCCCAAAAGTACACATGCAGCAAGTCCAGTAAAAATATCTGAGTTCCTACCTCTTACACAAAATCTTGTCACTGCACTCTTTGTAAATACAGGCATTTTTTTTCTATCCCAAAACGCATTAGAAAAGCTGGCCCTGAGATATGTTTGGATGATGCTTTCTACAAACTAAGTGGTTAAAGCTTCTATAGGTGGCTTTAACCAGGTAACTTTAACCTTCTGGTGGAAATAAATTACCCCTTCTCTACTTTCAGAACCTCTTCACAAAGTGTAGTGAAATACCATTTGCTCTGGAGCAAATACAATACACAGTGTAGGTAGACAATAATGCAGTCTGAGCACACTGCAGTAATTGCAGAGGAGGGAAACACTGCGAGAGACCCTTTAGCTATTAATTGGAGTTTTTTTTCTCTCTTTATTTTCTCCTGCAGCTGTTCGGGCATGTCAGTGCATCAGAGGGATGGATAAAGGAGAGCAAATATCTTCCTTTCAAAAGGCACTTCAAAGCCATGCAAAGACCGTGATGCTGATATTTATGAATAATTTTTTTGACAGTGCCTGAGTTTGGTTGAGTTTTTTATTTTCCCTGCCCCCTCCGCCTCTTACTAGATAAGCCAACTGAATATTGCATCGAAAAAATGTTTTATACCATGCCCGGGGGTTCTGTGAACAGAGATGACACATCTCAATGATTGATGTGCCTTCATTGTGAGCGTCTTCGATTGGAAAAATAAATGAGTGAGGAGGAAGGCTGAGTTGGTAACGGATGAATTTTGCCTGCAGTGTTGACTAGCCTGTTCCAGTTTGTGGAGGCAAAGGTTGAACAATGACAAAAAGTTCATTATTTAAAACACATTACTTTATAAATATGAAACCTTTATAGCAGTTTCATTAAAGCCCGCTCTCTCTGTTATTGTTACCACTTAACTTTGTGCTAATTGAACAGTAAAAGACAGATTTGAGTTTTTGAAATGATGATGTCAAAGTGAGTACATTATATTTTTGTAACCACACACACATACACACTAAAAACCCTTTAAATTATGTGTGAAAAATTCTTTCAACCGAACTAACAGCTCTTTTAAATTCACTGACACATCAGATAAACATGCTGGAAGGTCACTGTAGACCTCCCTCTTTGCACAGTTTACTGTATGTACCCTGTTACCTTAAGGGTCCTATTAATAGCGGTGCAAACAGCAGTCTATACATGGCTGCACCATTATATGCCCAAAAGGAACCAACTATTATGTCTGTGCCACAATGCTTAAGGGACACAGCTTTTTTTTTATTGTTTAATTTGTTGACTTTATTTTATTATACTGACAAACTCATTTGTTGACTATCTAAGTACAATTTAAACTTCAAAAGAACTCTAAGAACTTAGGCCAATTTTCTATCTAGATCAAGGGTTCCCGAGCCGCACCAAAATTTAATGAGATCGTCCTTTGGCCTTGCTCTTTGCCAAGTTTCAGTAACTCTACAACAAACAGAAAGTCCTGGCTTTTGCATCAGCTGATGACTGAAAGAGCATTCAGGCTGCTATTAATGGCATTTTGCAGTTTTGCACAGCAGTCACACTTAGTACTGCAACATGACAAACGCCACATCAGCCATAACATTACACACCCTTAGAGTTTCTATGTCCATGCCTCAGTGAGTGGTAATAAACCTTTATCAGGCCAGATGCTAATGTTGTGGTTGATCAGCGTACGTTTACAATTATGCCACTCTTATTGTATTTATTACTACTGCTAATGTGGCAATTAAGAACTTTAATTAAGTCCAGAGCTTAAAAATATAATCGCAGAATTTTACAAAAAATATTTTTTTTACATGAAATTCACTCTCACTCGCGCTTTTTCCTCTTTAGATGCTTATAATCAAATGCAACAATACAAGTTTTTTGTTTTGTGTTGTTTTTTTGCCATTTTAACCTCGTGTAGCCTAACTACAAATTCCTGCACAAGGGAGGAACATGCAAAATGTAATGTGTTATAACATTGTGAACTGCAGGTACTAGCTGTGAACAATACAGTGAATGACGGTCAGATTAGTGTTGATGTTTTTTACACAGGAGAACAGCTGATCCTCTCCATTGGCCGATCACTTGCAAAACCAACAAACCCTGCTCGTAACATTTCTTTAGAGATACCCTTCATAGCAAGGCTTCCAAACTGCAGGGTGTCAGAGACAGCAGCACGGATGTATAACAGCAATTCAACAAGTTGAAATAAGAAACTTGATAACTCTTGATGTAGATGATCACATGGTTAATATTCAGTAGAGGTATTTCTAGTATTTTTTATGGCAACCTGTATTGTTTGTAGACTGTTTTAAGACCTAGCACTAAAAATCCGGCCTACATATACGTCGGGCAGAACTTAATGGGATGATTACAATTTCTCTGCTCTAATATCCCAACTGGCTGTATTAGTTTTACATATCCTGGATAAGCCAAAAATGCTTCACAGTTTGGGGTTAGGATGTTAGCTTTAGGGGCACAATCACAAGCTTAGTCAAATCCAATTTAATTCAATACAGTTTTATTTATATAGCGTCAAATCACAACAACAGTCCCCTCACGGCTCTTTAATAGACATGTGATAAAAGAGAGAACAACTCTCATGGTGTTAATTTAAAACTGTGATTTCTTTTCACATGGTATTGCAAGTATCTGAGCATGTTCAGATGTAACCACATTAACATATTGGTCATATACATATATATCTACAAAACAATTTATTTGCAGAAAACCTAAAAGTTTACATTTTAGGGTTCAAAAGCAACTCTACAAATTATTAAGCATTGAATGTGTTCAAAGAATCTACATCACAGTTTATAAACATATATTTATAGTACAAACATGTAGTCTGAAGTAGTTTCTGTTTGCATGGTAAGCATCACTTATGACATTTTGTGTTGCCATAACCACCACAGTATGTGGAAAGAAATATACTAAATTAAAATCCCTCATCCCCGGTGGTCAGGGCTGTTTTTCCTCAGACATCGAGCTACTGCTTTTTTTTGACTGGGTTTTAAATTAGTATAATATGTTAGAGTCCAAACAGGCTGGGGGCACAAGCTGCTTATTTTGCAGTTAAAGAGCAACAGAGTGGACTTTAGATCTCAATGTCTTGCAGTTTGTCATTTTTGTTTTTGTGCACAGATTGCAGCATTTGCATATTTCATCATACATATTTCCTTTCTCATTGGTCTTTTGCTGCTTTGTTCTGCTGCTGTTGCTGTAGCTCATATGTTTTCAGAGATTTCTGCTCCTAGTTCGATAGCACTGATAACCTTCATATGCATAAATAAACTTAAAATACCTATTTTCAGCATATATAGCACATATAGATCGTGCATACAGTGGCATGTTAGGCTCATTGCTGAGGCCACTCTGTGTGTGTGTGTGTGTGTGTGTGTGTGTGTGTGTGTGTGTGTGTGTGTGTGTGTGTGTGTGTGTGTGTGTGTGTGTGTGTGTGTGTGTGTGTGTGTGTGTGTGTGTGTGTGCCCCCAAGACCCCAAAAAGTATACAGTGTTGTGAAAACTGATGGTGATCACTGATTACATACTGTACAGTACCTATTACTATTTTTTATTACAGTGTATCTATGAGGACATATTTTATATGTTTTATATTTTGTATGGTATGTCATCTATCTATCCATCCATTTATCTCCTTCTGCTTATCCGGGGTGCTTAAACAGAGAAGCCCAAACCTCCCTCTCCCCGGTCACGTCCTCCAACTTGTCCAGGGGAACACCAAGGCATTCCCATAATCTGTCCAGGATGTCCTGGGTCTGTCCAGGGGCCTGCTCTTGGTGGGACATGCCCAGAACACATCACCTCACCCAGGAGGCGCCCAGGAGTCATCCTTGTCAGATGCCCGAACCACCTCAACTGGCTCCTTTCAATGTGGAGGAGCAGCAGCTCTACTCTGAGCCCCTCCTGGATGGTTGAACTCTTCACCCTATCTCTAAGGGAGAGGCCAGCCAGCTTTCATAGAAAGCTCATTTCCGCCGCTTGTATCTGCAATCTTGTTCTTTGGTCACTACCCAAAGCTCGTCATTTATATCACTCAATTTATCTTGTTTATTTAATTTAATAAAATTGAATAAACTAATAAAGTAATTTAATAAAAGAAATTATTCATTAACCAATAGGTGAATTTAGTGTAAAGATGTTCTTTAAAATGCACTAATAAACTCTGGTCACCTAATTTTCTGATTATCTTTAGCTGCACTGGCCATTGCCATCTTCACAGCCTTATAAACAAACCTTTCCCATGATGCAACCAAAAAGCAGTCTCAGGGATTGAGCACATTAAGCACAATGAATACCTGTGCCTTCCACTGGGATGACTGTGAATTTGTGATTTGCTGTAGACAGTTCCTGAGAGCGAAGAGGCAGCTTGTTAAATGAGGGTAAGCCTGGTTGAGCAGGCAGTCCCACACAGCTCTGAACTGACATCATTGAACAGATGGCATGAGAGGTCCGCACTCATAGAACAGGACACCGCAAGTGCCTAAATAAACCAGAATACCAAGAAATAATACTGCAGCTGGCCTGCTCTGTATTTTTCGGCGAGGGATGGAATAATCCTGCAGCGCTAGGATGAAAATAAAAGCCTCTGCTTTGCTGGAGGCTGATTAAGATTAAATTGTGTGCTCGAAGACATTTTAGGACCAATTCAAGAACACAGGTGGTCCGTGTAGCCAAAAAACAATACTCATAGTCAGGTCCATAAGAAATTGGGCAGTGACACAATTTTAATAGCTTTGCCTCTATATTCCACTATAATGGATTTTCAATGAGGCAATCACAATGTGGCTAAAGTGCATGCTTTCAGCTTTAATTTGAGACATTTAATGAACATATTGCATTAATTGTTAGGAAATAAGCAATTGATTTTAGTCCGTCAATTTTTACAGGCTCAAAAATAATGGACTGATGTCAGACCAACATGTTGGCAAACCTGCTAGCTTTAAAAGTCAGAGGAGGGTGTGGCAGAGGAGCACGGCTTTGTGAAAACAGAGAGACACGGCTGGCTTAGGATCAGCAGACCAAATCAAGCTGGTGTATTAAATTGAGCAAAAGTTTTGACCTACCTCCCTAAATGACATGAAAGTATGCTGCATTAAAATCTGTCAAACAATTAAGTAAATGTAACCCCATGCTAGCAAGAACAAAGGTGTCCGATTACATAAATGCTAAACTATATACATGTATAAACTAAAAAGTCCAATTTATGGCTTTTTGGTTTAAAATAAGCTTGCTCAACCAGAATCCACCTGCTATCAGTTGCGTGAGGCCACATTTTCTGCAAACAAATCAGCAACTTTGCTCCACTGCTTGGGTGTTGTTTCTTTCCCCCTTTTTTTTCATAATACCACATGAGTAAAGACAAGAGCAAAAATAGGCCCCCAAGGACCAATAAAAACAAACTCTTGCCTGTAACTGAATTACCTCCCACCTCCCCTAAGCCATGTCCCTCAGCCCTGGTGGTTGAGCTTCTAATGCATTTTCCACTGGTGATGAGGAAAAGGCACACTGACAGGAGAATCAGCTTTCTCAGAGATGGTAATGGGGGGAAAGAGGAGCCTCCAGCCCAGTTCCAAATCCTAATGTGTAGAGCAGAGCTGCCAGAAAGGAGGGAGTCGTGGTGAGAGGCTGTGGGATTGGTGGGATTATAATGGCTTTTGGAGCGGATGAGAGGTGCAGATGGGCTGTGGGAGGAAGCTGGGTCCAAAACCCAGTCCCGATCGCAGACGTCACTCATGTAGATGGCACCGTTTCGCTCAGCACCACATCATAAATCCAATTAGACACTCAAATCCATATTAACACATGCATAAAGATGCAGGCAGGCACACACAGACAGTCAGGACCATACTGCAAGTACAAAATATTTGTTTTGAGAGGAAATTCATCACAGAAATTGGAATCTGCATTTCTACAGCATTAAAAATCCAACTGCCAGCAAATGTTTTCTTCTGTCTTCGTCCCTTCCTCAAAGAAGGACAGAGCTGTTGCTCTTCATAAAGTCAAAACAAACTCCACTTCTAAATCATAAAGACAAGCAGAGAGCAGCCTTCAGACTGACTCATAAAAGGTGTTTTCTTCCCCTCTGGCACGAGGCCTAAACAGTCTAACCTCAACAATTTCATATTATCTGAGATCATAAAACCTCACAAAATCGATTCTTGACATTTTTCCATCATTGACCCAACCGCTGCAATTTCATACATTAGGTGCCAAGAATCAATCTTTAGTGAAACTCAGTCAGTGACTTGTGGCAGCTGAAGGAGCTGTTCTTAACCTTTAAAGATCTAAACATTTGTGATGTGTGTTGTGTCGGATATCCATTCTCTCCTCCATACTAAAACTGTGTACTCATGAAATAAAAGCTATTCACTGTGAGTTCTGTGAACACAGTTTTGTTTTTAGAGCTCATAATTTTCTCTTGACTGTGCAAGTTGATATATGAAGTTGGATGTAGCAAGGTGGAGCTATATATATAGACACTGCTGGTGGCTATAGACACTAGTTAGCAGGCATGTTTGTGTTGCACCTGCACAGTTTATGGATTGATCTTGCTATCTAAACCGTTAACAATTAGCCGATAACTTAGCGCTTTTAAATAATTTCAATAATTTGGTTGCAAAAAGACAGTTTAAGCGCTAAAGTTGAGGTTTCAAAATGTTTACAGACCATGGTGGCTACCGTTAAACTGGTGAGTCCAATGAAAATGTGCTTCTACTTCATTGTTAGAAATTGCGTAGGGATCAGATCCATTTTTTGCACCATGTTGTAATCGTGTTTATTCCTGCTGTAAAGTTTTTGTTTGTTTGTTTGTTTGTTTGTTTGCTTGTTTGTATTTCCACACTTCCATCCATCCATCCATCCATCTTCATCCGCTTTATCCGGGCCCGTGTCGCGGGGGCAGCAGAGAACCCAGACCTCCCTCTCCCCAGCCACCTCCTCCAGCTTATCCGGGGGAACACGAAGGCGTTCCCAGGACAGCCGAGAGATATAATCTCTCCAGCGTGTCCTGGGTCTGCCCCGGGGCCTCCTCCTGGTGTGACATGCCCGGAACACCTCACCCAGGAGGCGCCCAGGAGGCATCCTTGTCAGATGCCCGAACCACCACAGCTGGCTCTACTCTGAACCCCTCCCGGATGGCTGAACTTCTCACCCTATCTCTAAGGGAGAGGTCAGCCACCCTTCAGAGGAAGCTCATTTCCGCCGCTTGTATCCGCAATCTCGTTCTTTCGGTCACTACCCACAGCTCGTGGCCATAGGTGAGGGTAGGGACATAGATCGACCAGTAAATTGAGAGCTTCGCTTTTACACTCAGCTCCCTCTTCACCACGACGGACCGGTGCAGCGTCCACATCACTGCAGCTGCAGCACCAATCCGTCTGTCGATCTCCGGCTCCCTTCTCCCATCACTCGCGAACAAGACCCCGAGATACTTGAACTCCTCCACTTGGGGCAGGAACTCATCCCTGACCCGGAGTGGGCACTCCACCCTTTTCCGCCTGAGAACCATGGCCTCAGATTTGGAGGTGCTGATCCTCATTCCTGCTGCTTCACACTCGGCTGCGAACCATTCCAGTGTGAGCTGGAGGCTATCACCCGATGAAGCCAACAGAACCACATCATCCGGGAAAAGCAGAGATGAGATTCTGAGGCCACCGAAGTGAAAGCCCTCTGCCACTTGGCTGCGCCTAGAAATCCTGTCCATAAAAATTATGAACAGAATTGGTGACAAAGGGCAGCCCTGGTGGAGCCCATCACCCACTGGGAACGAGTCCGACTTATTGCCGGCAATGCGAACCAAGGTCTTGCAACGGTTGTATAGGGATCGAATGGTCTGTAGCAATGGGCCAGACACCCCATACTCCCGCAGCACCTCCCACAGGACACCCCGAGGGACACGGTCGAATGCCTTCTCCAAGTCCACAAAACACATGTAGACTGGTTGGGCAAACTCCCATGCACCCTCAAGTATCCTCGAGAGGATAAAGAGCTGGTCCAGTGTTCCGCGACCAGGACAAAAACCGCATTGTTCCTCCTGTATCCCTGTTCGACTAGCGGACAAACTCTCCTCTCCAGCACCCTGGCATAGACTTTCCCAGGGAGGCTGAGGAGTGTGACCCCCCTGTAGTTGGAACAAACCCTCCGGTCCCCCTTCTTAAAGATGGGGACCACCACCCCAGTCTGCCAGTCCAGGGGTACTGCCCCTGATCTCCACGCAACATTATAGAGGCGTGTCAACCAGGACAGCCCTACAATGTCCAGAGCCTTCAGGAACTCGGGGTGGACCTCATCAACACCAGGGGCACTGTTGAACACCACAATCTCAGTCTTCTTATCATTTCTTATCACCTCCCACATGTAGTTTGTAACGTATTCCGTTAAGTTACTCAGTGTGAGTAACGTATTCTGAATTCTTTGGCTTACTTAATATATTGTCTTGCTTTTTACAACTACATGAATGTAGCAATCACATCCTGCAAATTCTTGTTTGTTTTTCTCAACCAATTGGCTGTTAAGCCCAAATCTAGCTGAACAGACAACATATTTACTGTTAATTATGTTAACATAAGTTTCTTTGGGTTGGATGGAGGTGAAGTCTTTTGATGCTGAGAGCAGCTTAGTTGCTGGCAAAGTGTGCATTACATGGTCAGATTGCAGCTATCCCATTCTTCTTTAAATGTGCTGTTGTTCCAAGTAAGAAATGCATTCCTGCCTGTACACTGCTGGCTCTGGTGTGCTGGCTTTAGGTCCATTGTGTGTCTGACACCACCAACATTAACAGGACGCTTACATTAGATCCTCTTATTTGTTTGGGTTTCTGGCAAAGCGTTTAATTACCAGCATTAGAGAGGGGATAGCCTTACATATGAAACAGGAAAAGATCACCGTGTAATCCATTTATTTCAACAAAGTAACTGTATTCTAATTATCACCTTTTTAAATAGTAACTGTAACGAAATACAGTTACTCATATTTTGTATTTTAAATGTGTAACACGTATTCTGTTACTCCCCAACTGGTTGTATTAGAGAGTGCTAACATTAAAGAAACACAAATATAATGCAAAAATGGTGTGTGTCAGTTAGGGTTTTATGTACATGTTTGCCCACATTCCCTCTCCTGAGCTGTTTGCTGCTTTTCCTAGCTATTAAAAATGTTTTTTTACTCTCATATACCATTTCATCTTGTCACATATGCATGCTTACTTCCATATCTTACGTACTGCTCCTTTGTGCCAAATGTTACCAGCACGCCAGTGTTCAGGCATCTTTGTTCAAGTTTGGTGTATTTTACTAGTAGCAGCCTCAAGCCATGAGCCAGAGAGGTGTGTTATAGAGGTCTCGCTTCCGTCTGACATCATAGACTTTTTTTTTCTTTTAGTCTTCAACTCCAAACGATGTTGACATTTGAGGCCATTTATCAAACTTCACACAGCTTTCACTGGAACCACAAAAAAGTCATTACATACAACCTTTCCACATATAGAGCAAGCTCAGAATATAGACCCACGTTGTTCTGTCTAAAATTGGTTTCCATTTATTAACAGTGTTATTCCTCAGATGAAAAACATTGAATAACCTTGCCAATTGATTTAAACAAAGAGGTGATTTGTAAATGTGTGATTCCAAAAACATCATGAAGCCCTGAAAGCATATAAATGTCATGTAAACATATGTAAATGCAGAAGAAATTGCATTAAACTAGATGACAAGTTGCTTCACATATTTCTTCACATATTTTGTTCATTTCCACATTACGTACAACATTACTGTGAATAAAACACCAAATTTCACATTAAACACTCGTTATTTGTCTTGCACAAGAGTGCATTGATGTCAAGCCTCAGTTTCTTAAAAGAGCATCTAAAAAGACGTCTGAAAACTCCGCCTCGGCTTCTCTCAGGCTTTGAAATAACAATAGCAATAATGTCTTGTGCGTGTGAACATGTAAAAAAAAAAAAAACAACCCAAAAAAACATAAGAAATGCAGCATCTCATTTTCACATTAATTCTCCCGAGTCGTGTGCTGCTCTTTCCTGCACTTATGGTCATTGGTTTGATAAGTGATGACAAATGGTGTGGTATTTGTTGAGATCAACTGAACATTCTGCTAAATTGTGGGGAGGAAAAGCATCACCGGTCTTTATAGCCAGCATCCAGCTATTCTCCCATGTCTCACATGTCTGTCAGATTCACTCAATTGGATGTTTGTGTGCCAGGAAAAAATGCTCAACATTATTGCCTTTTCAACATTGATTTAATGTCTCTCTCTTCTTCTAAAAAAATGGCAGGGATTGAGGGCTGAAAAATCTCTGCAATATAAAATGCAAAATACATTCATGGTTAATCTTCCTGTCTCTTGAGTGCTGTGTATAGTCCTGTTTTACATTTTTAAACAGAAAAAGGGAAAAAACAAAACAAAACGGCACTTTATCTGTGATAATGTGTTGCTAGATTGATTGCACATACAGGAATAATGCATTGTTAGGTAAACAACAGCACCCTATGATGTTTTGCCAGCACTGTAATTTAATCACATGAGCAAATATATGAATTCCTGGCCCTGAACACTCATTAAGGATGCTCACCATACGGCTCCTTCCTGGAATGAGGCATTTGCAGCTTCGGTGGTGAGAGTAATGACCATCATTCATACTGCCAGCTTGCATTGCCTGGTGGTGTGTTTAGCTACACATACTTGAGATTTGAAGGAAGGAAAAGCAATAGTATTTAATCATCCCCAGGGGGAGATTTGGCTTGAAACCTGTGCAGAAATGATCAATGGCTCATGCAGACAAGCAAAACACTCCATCCAGGCACCACTTACTTTACATCTCTGCCCAGTCCTTCTGACACCTGCTTTCATGCGTGCATATTGCAAGTATGAGATAACTGTGCAACATAACGTTATTTCAGAACACCACCAATTTCCCATGTGAAAAAAACAGCATTTGCAGTTGAGAAAAACAGGAAATGTAATTTAAGAAGACTTAGACTCATTTATAGTGATTGCATATCAACGTAATACAGCTGCATCTACCGTGACTCAGCAATTAGTGTCCAAAATTACACCGTGTTCTCTCTTGTACACAAGTGTGACGTATGGCCTTTTCACTTGAATTTTGTGTCACATGTCTTCTTGAGTTCTTCCTTGCAGTGATACAGATGTGCAGTAAACTTTTTTTAAATTGTTAACAGCAATTAAATAATAAAAATGTCTAATTGGTTAATAATTGGTCTGATTGATGCATCCGAGCAATGTACATCTTATCCAACAACCCTTCAACATTTAGGAACTAAAATCTTCTGATAAGTAGGCAGCTCATTCTATCTCCTGTATAACAGTTATTTGGATGGCTGTGATAAGGCTGTAACTGAACTGACTCATATAAATAGGCAGGTTGGGGTTGACTGCAGTTTGGGCTCATGTCTGCTGTTTAGTCACTAAACAGTATAATTTCCTTGGATAGGTTTAGTAAAAGATGGTAGCTTGAGTTAAGCTGAACTGGTTGGTATTGCAAAAATGCCAATACATGGACCTTTGACAGTATTTTAAGTCCTGGGAATGAGGACGAGCTAACTTAAAAGTAACAAAACCTTTGTTAAAATGACAAACAAAATCTGGTAATTACTAAACAGTGTATATCTGTGAAGGTTCTCAGTCATCCAGGTCATCGTAGTCAAAGGAGATTTCAAAGAAAAGCGTCTGGACTTCTTTAAGTTGCTTGAAGACGTTTCACCTCTCATCCGAGAAGCTTCTTCAGTTCTAAGGTCAAATGGTGGAGAGTCCCAGATATAAACCTAGTGGGAGTAACCCCCCACAGAGGGACAAAACACGGAGGCCGACTGTCAGAAAACGACTACAAGAAGACAGCTCCTTGGAGGACAGGACCAACTTCACACCCGATCAGATCTGCACACTGTTAGACCTCTGCCTCACCACTACATATTTCAAGTACAACGAAGGCTTTTACAGACAAAAACATGGCTGTGCCATGGGCTCCCCCGTGTCACCTATTGTAGCCAACCTTTACATGGAGGAAGTGGAAAGGAAGGCTCTTGGCTCTTTCAAAGGAAGAGTACCCAGCCACTGGTACAGATATGTGGACGACACCTGGGTCAAAATCAAGACACAAGAAGTGGAATCCTTCACTGCGCACATTAACGCTGTGGATAAAAACATCAAGTTCACCAGGGAAGACACAAAGGATAACTGTTTGCCTTTCCTGGACTGCGCTGTGCACATTGAAGAGAACGGCAAACTCAACATCGAAGTTTACCGGAAGCCCACACACACGGACCAGTACCTCCTCTTTGACTCCCATCACCCTCTGGAACATAAACTTGGAGTAATTAGGACCCTACACCACCGGGCAGAACATGTTCCCTCTAAACCTGAAGGGAAAAAGAAGGAACACACACATGTAAAGGAAGCACTCAAAACTATCCTAAATGGGCATTCTTAAAGTCAGCAAAGAGGCACAGAAAAGAAGACCAGACACCAGCGAGGGAGGATAAGAAGGACAGACGCAACAACATTGTCATCCCCTATGTAGCCGGTGTATCAGAGAAACTCAGGAGAGTTTTCTCCAAGCATGACATCCCGGTGCATTTCAGACCCAGCAACACGCTCAGACAGAAACTGGTTCACCCGAAAGACAAAACGCTAAAACACAAACTTAACAATGTGGTGTATGCTGTACAGTGCAGCGAGGAATGCTCAGACCTCTACATTGGAGAGACCAAACAGCCACTTCACAAGCGCATGGCACAACACAGAAGAGCCACCTCCACAGGACAAGACTCAGCAGTCCATCTGCATCTTAAGGATAAAGGACACTCTTTCGAGGATGCCAATATTCACATTTTGGACAGAGAGGACAGATGGTTTGAAAGAGGAGTGAAAGAAGCCATCTATGTCCACTGTGAGCGACCATCTTTGAACAGAGGCGGGGGTTTACGACACCAACTCTCTGCCATCTATAATCCAGTTTTGAGATCCCTTCCCAGACGCCTTAACGCCCACTCACATCCTGGGCCATCTGACCTCAGGAATTCGCATGATAAGGTGGGGCCAGGTTTCACAATGAACACACCCGAAACTCTGGCTGATTGGGACACACGCCCAGTTTCCCACCTTGGCTCAGGCGATTAGAGGCTCATCAGGGGGTCATTTTGTCCCTCTGTGGGGGGTTACTCCCACTAGGTTTATATCTGGGACTCTCCACCATTTGACCTTAGAACTGAAGAAGCTTCTCGGATGAGAGGTGAAACGTCTTCAAGTAACTTAAAGAAGTCCAGACGCTTTTCTTTGCAAGCTCCTTTGACTAAACAGTGTATAATGTAGGATGTGTGAACAAGCCCATCAAAAGACTCCATCATTCACTCAGAAGCCCTTTTCTGAGCTATTATGGACCATAAACTTGTGCAAAGAAGAAACATCAACATCTGTTCAAAACTGGCCTGTGAAGGCTTATTGCTAGTGATGAGAGCTTGTTCAGGCCTGAGTAGTTTTCAGTGGATTAGTCCTCAGTTTACACACCCAGTGGCTCTGTGTTGAGCTAGCATTGAGATCAAAACTATGCCCAAGATTTTTTTGACATTCTAAGGACTGTGCACAATGAATTTGTCCCACAGGCTAACACTGTCAACAGTGACTTTACCCAGTCTCCTCCTATCAGCTATGATCAAGTGCAATAAATTTAAGAAAATAATAGTAATAAAAAGTTTAACCATTAAACCAAAACTAACCAAATACCTAACTCAGGAATCAAACAAAAACAAAATGACATGTGTAAGATAAATAACTTAATCATCACTCAGTAATTGTCAGGGACGTATTCTCTTTTCCAGGAGTCAATGATTCCAGAGATCATTGAGTAATTGTCCCGTTTGTGTCTTTCATCCCATCCACCAGTGTCCTGTTACTCATGCATGGACATTTTTGAAATATATGTGAATTAAATAAAGATTTTCCCTCAGACAAAAAAAAACCAGGTCAGAGGCAGAGACCGATGGTATCGATCATCATCCTCTTCTTCCTCATCATATCACAGATTTGTGGTTTTACACCCACATTTTATGGTGGTACAAAGCATTTTTTGATCAGTTTTGCTGGATTTTTTGGACACAGACTTAATGTGACCTTTCTTCCCCCACAGACGTAACAAACTGGTATTCTTTTAGCAGGTTTGGAGCGCACTTGCTTGATGATCATCCTTAAAAAGGGGTTTAGTCACACTTGCTGCTGATCTGTGGTGGTGCTGAGAGTGTAGCAGCCTTTCAGAGTCTTTACCCTTCGTGCCAGTGTTAGTCGATGGCTGACCCTTCTTTTGGGCTGCCACAAACATGTCACATGTGGCAGCTTCACAGCAGCTGATTTATGTAGGATTGTGCTCTTGTCAACACAATCCTACATAAATTATGTGATCCAAAACCTGAATTTCAGAAAATAACTGAAATTCTAAAATTCTTAAATATTGTTCCACAATTATCATTTCACCAATAACCATTTTGTCTTTAAGCTGAATCCACTTCCTATATAACTCCTTATGCGTAGACAAAGTTCTTTGGGACTTTGTCTATAAACCTCTGGGTTAAAGTCATATTTTTACTTTATTTTATTACAACATCTTTCAAATTATTATAATCAAGTGATTGATCAACAGCAGTGCTGGGAAGGTTACTTTTAGAATGTATTCCACTCCAGATTACAGAATACATGCTCCAAAATGTATTTTGTAATGTATTCCATTACGTTACACCAGAGGTTGGCAACCTTTCTGATGACGAGTGCCATTTAAAATTTCCTCAGAAGTCAGTGTGCCATATGATTGCATTAGCAATAAATTTAATAACGCTCCATATTAACAGTTACACACTATATAGAACCACTTTATAGAATTATATTTGTTTGCAGATGTTGGCAGCTATCAGCGAATAGTTATCAGCTATTTTGAAACAAAAAAAGACACTTTTTATCCATAACAGCAAATGAACTGTACAACAGAAAATGCAAATGCTATTTATGGTCTCCTCACAACAATGATAAGAAAAATAAACTGGGCCAATATGGCATGTTTGTTAATACAGAGATACACATGTTAATGTGATCTCTGGTCTCCCACTCAGAGACAAAGGTCTCCAAGTGTCCAGCATTCAGACGGCTACCTGAGGACACTCATGTGAGAGAAAATCTGCTCACACAGATAAGTAGAGCCAAATACCGTCAATAAGGCCTCTGCAATGTTCTGATGACAGTTAAACTTGTCAGGTAGTGATGTCCAGCAGGTGAACATGCAAGCTCCATGAACACGCACAGCTGTGGATTCCAGCTGCTTCGATGTTGCATTAACTGGCATTAACTCAGCCAGTTAATGCGAGACAAATCCAGCTGCTCATTAAAGATTTCTGGTTTGATCAGAAAAGAAAACATTGGTCCATACACCTGAAAGTCCCAAAAATGCATTGTCTCGAGTCTATGGATGTATCCGTGTATCTCTGTGGTTCTGTTGCTGTGCTGAGCGGAAAGCTCCTGAAGCTTTTGAAGTGTCAGAATGTGGAAAGCTAACGATATCCCTCTCACCAGTAGGCTAAGTTATTTTTAGCCAATTACAAGTTGAATCTGGTAGTTGGGGTTGTTAGCTGATATACTATCATTAAGAAGTGGCACAACTAATGTGTCTATGCGGCCCGAGCATTTTGACTAAAGACCGGCCCACCAGGTATTAAAGCCATAAAGCCTTTGAATGAAAACAAACGCTGTTGTGACAGTGATGTACAGTCTTGTTGGTATATGTATGATTTATATACATTTTACGTCAGATAAAAACTTTGGTTGTAAGCTTCAGATAATTATTTAATAAAAGACAGACATTTTAAATGAGAATAAGAAAGTATTTCTTTGTGCCCCCCTTTCCCTGTTAATGCCCTACCTGGCCACCTGGCAAAACTTTCCTAGACCCGCCCCTGCACAGTTACCAGCTGTCAGCTACTTAGAAAAGGATCCTGGTGTTATTTGTCTCTCAGAAACAGTTCATAACTTCCCTTCAACTCATTCATGTCACCTAAAAGGTAAACGCGTTACTGTAATCTGATTATTTTTTTAAAGTAACAAGTAAAGTAAGGGATTACTATCGCAAAAACGGTAATTAGATTACCGTTACTTTCCTGTAGGAATGCTGCGTTAATGCGTTACTAAAACCGTGATTTTTTTTT
Source organism: Astatotilapia calliptera (assembly GCF_964374335.1). Classification (NCBI taxonomy): domain Eukaryota; kingdom Metazoa; phylum Chordata; class Actinopteri; order Cichliformes; family Cichlidae; genus Astatotilapia; species Astatotilapia calliptera. The sequence goes on along the minus strand of NC_137442.1, from coordinate 27,125,689 downwards.
CAAGAATGTCTCATGACAATGACGTAAGCGAGTGCCACGTTCGTGACAACAGCTGTGTGCAGATCAACAGTGGATCATATATCGAGTGTGGGAGAGAGTATGAGCATGCAGCGTTTAAAGCGTGGAAGTACTGACCTTACTTTGAGTTTGATTCCATAAAAAGTGACAAAACATTAGCGTCCGTTGTGCGTGGGAAGAAAACTTCTTTTTACAGAGAAAAAAACCCCCCTAAACAAGCACCGAGTGCGCAACGACGTAATGGGAAACTCACCGAGAAACTCGCGGATTCTTCCACTGACCACTGCGGCACACCTGCACCAGGGTAAACCTCCGCCTACCCTACTCCTGCTTTACAGGTGAAAATAGAGCAAAAGGACCGCTAATCTTTGACTTTATTTATTTTCTGCTGTGTTTTACTTGCATCTATTTGAAAGACTGAGTGTAAACACAAAAGATAATTTATTTTATGTGCTGAAATGTCCAGAAAATAGGTTTAAATGTTAAACTAATTTCTTCGAGTCAGAGAATGGTGCATATAATTTAATTTTTACTTGATGCATAAAGTTAAAAGATTAAAACTAATAAAACAAGTTAAAAAAAAGAGACTTTTCCATTTGATTACATTTTGTATGATGGATTATGCAGAAAAAGTAGAATTGGGCTGAAAGACCTATTGCTTTATTACCTATTCAGGTTGTAAATCGTGTTTTTAAAAAGTAACTAAGTAGCTAAGTAATTAATCACCTTTGAAAATAAGTAATCAGTAAAGTAATGGGATTACTTTTTTGGGGAAGTAATCAGTAATTAGTTACTGATTACTTTTTTAAGTAACTTGACCAACACTGATGGTAAGTGCAGTGATGTGTTCATTCAGCTTTATGTTATGTATGTGCAACTTAATGACATCAAAGACAGTGGATGTCAGGGCATTACACTGATGGAAAACCTTTCAAATTAAACTATAAACTACAAATCACACAGATACAATGAGACAGACCAACATTTATTTATATACAGATTAAATCCATCTACTGGCTCTGCTCTGTGTTATTGAATTAAAAACTTAAAAATGTATACAATAATTTAAGTTATATAACTTTGTATGTGATAAAAAAAAATATTTTGTTTGCTGTTGTTGATGAAATCTGGTTGGCAATAGATAAATGTAAATTGATTGAGCCCATATGCAGATCGCCACATGACAAATCCTAATGTGCAGTTCCACAAATTCTAAACGTCAGAAAACAATTTCAATAATTGCTTTAATTCCTTGTGAACATCTCATTTGTTCATTTAAGAATTGGTTAGTAAGTCTTTCTAAAATATGTCTTCTTCTTTCAGCTACTCCCTTTAGTGGATCATCTGCCTTCATCACACTGCATCCCTAGCGTCGTCATCTGTCACACCAAGCCTCTGCACATCCTCTTTCACTACATCCATGAACCTGTCATTCTCTGTGGTCTTCCTCTTTTCCTCCTGCCTGACACCTCCATATTCAACATCCTCGGTCTTGTCTATCAACTATAATTTCTCTGCAAGTCCAAACCATCTTAATCTTGCCCCATTAGCCCCAAAGAGTTTAAGCGTCAAGATGGTTTGAACTTTTGTCTTCTTCTCTCTGATCACAGTGTCATCTGGAAACATCACAGTACACGGATACGCCTGCCTGACTTCAATCTGCCCATTGCCATTGCAAACAAGAAGGAGCTCAGGGATGATCCCTGATGTAATCACACACCAAACACACAACTATTTCTGACTTTAACAGTACCAAAGTTCCTGTCTTGGCAACAACCACAATTCCAACCATCAGATGAGCAGCCATTTGGTGACAGTGGGATGGAAAAACGTCCTTTTAACAGGAAGAAACCTCTGGCAGAACCAGGCTCAGGGAGGGGCAGCCATCTGAGGGTAACAGGAGGGAGACATTACAAATGACACACTGTGGAAGAGAGCCAGAGATTAATGAGAACTAATGATTAAATGCAGAATGGTGTAAAAACACATGTTGAGTTAAAAAAGGTGAGTGAAGAAGAAACACTCAGTCTCGGTTTTAACACTGAATAACATGAATATTGTCTATATATTATATACACCTCTATATATTGATTACATCTATTAATAATCAAGCCACCAACTTAAAACAACCAGACAGGAGACAACTTGTTCAAAGGCGGACTTTGATCATCAGATGATCTGAGGATCTCCAACACTTCCCTTTCAAAATCAATGCAGATGTCCAAACTCACCTCTAATAGCATAACTGACAAATGGTCAGCAGAGTGAGTTGTGCAAAGACAAAAGGAGGTTCCCAAGGATCACAGCTCACGCCACTTAATCGCTAACATATGCAGCCCACCCACAGGAGCGTCCCATTGGCCTCAGAGTTGGTTAGTGTAAATAAAAAATGTGGAAGGTTTGGCTTGAAACCCCTTCACAGCAGTACAACACATGACATATTGGGAGTGACACCTAATTTTCACTTATGTGCCAGTGCATCACAGCAAAGGACACCTTGCTCTGTTCGCCATGTTTCCTGTGATGTAAAGAGAAGGCAGTATTAAACGACACCCCAGGGATTAGCACAGACTGGAGTGAAATATCTCACCAACTAGTGTAGCAGGTCTATCAAACCTGTTATGAAAGAGGTAAGAGTGTGGCCACAGGAGGCCACCTCTGCTCTTCAAGACTGCTTTGGGTCAACTGATTGGGACATATTCAAGGAAGCAGCCACCTACAATAATATCATAGACATCGAGGAGTACACAGACACGGTGAGCTCATACATCACCAAATGCATTGATGATGTAACACAAGTGAAAAGTATCACAACTCGAGCCAACCGGAAGCCATGGCTAACAGGAGATGTCCACAGGCTGCTGAAGGCCAGAGACAAGGCCTTCAGAGCTCGGGATGAAATAGGCCTGAGAACAGCGAGAGCCAACCTGTCCCGTGGCATCAGGAAAGCGAAACAGGACTACACACACAAGATAACCTCCCACTTCAATGATAGCAAGGGCGCAAGAAGCCTATGGCAAGGCATCCAGGCTATTACAGACTACAAGCCTGTAGCGCGTAGCTGTGAGAGCGACACCACTCTGCTCAACAACCTGAACAGCTTCTTTGCACGATTTGAAGCACAGAACAACACACGCCCACAGAAAACACCACCACCTCCACACGACCAGCCTCTGTGCCTGTCTGCTGCCAGCGTGAAGAGGACACTCATCACCATCAACGCCCGGAAAGCAGCGGGTCCAGATAACATCCCTGGTAGTGTGCTGAAAGACTGCGCAGAGGAGCTGAAGAATGTCTTCACAGACATCTTTAACACCTCCCTGAGGCAAGCCACTGTCCCATCATGCTTCAAGACTGCCACCATCATACCTGTACCAAAGAAACCATCCCCAGCCTGTTTCAATGACTACCGCCCCGTGGCACTGACACCCATTATTATGAAGTGCTGTGAACGACTAGTCATGTCACACATCAAATCCACCCTACCTCCCACCCTGGACCCACACCAGTTCGCATACAGAGCGAAACGATCCACAGAGGATGCAATCTGCTCTGCCCTCCACCCAGCCCTAACTCATCTGGACAAGAAACACTCATATGTGAGAATGCTGTTCATAGACTTTAGCTCAGCATTCAACACCATAATACCACAACAACTCATCTGTAAACTGGACAGACTGGGCCTCAGCACCTCCCTCTGCAACTGGCTGCTGGATTTCCTCAGCCAGAGGCCTCAAGCGGTGCGTGTGGGCAACAAGGTCTCAAACAGCATCACCCTGAGCACGGGGGCTCCACAAGGCTGTGTGCTCAGTCCTCTGCTCTTCACCCTGTTGACACATGACTGCACACCAACCTACAGCTCCAACCACCTTGTGAAGTTTGCGGACGACACAATGCTGGTGGGGCTCATCACCAAGGGTGATGAGACCCACTACAGGAAAGAGGTTGAGCTCCTGACCACGTGGTGCAGAGACAACAACCTCCTGCTAAATGTTAGTAAGACCAAGGAGATTATTGTCAACTTCCAGAGAGGCCACACCTGTCACCCCCCACTGACCATCGACGGCGCTGCGGTGGAGAGGGTGAGCAGCACCAAGTTCCTGGGGGTGCACATCAGTGAGGACCTCTCTTGGACCACCAACACAGCATCACTGGCCAAGAAAGCACAACAGCGCCTCTACTTCCTGCGCAAACTCAAGCGGGCAAGTGCTCCACCACCCATCCTGACTACATTCTACAGAGGAACTATTGAAAGTATCCTCTCCAGCTGCATCACTGTGTGGGGCGGTAGCTGCACTGACTATAACAGGAAAGCTCTACAACGCATTGTGAGAACAGCTGAGAGGATAGTTGGTGTACCACTCCCCTCTCTGCAAGACATTTACACCACTCGCCTCACCCGCAAAGCCATCACAATTGTCAACGATGCAACCCACCCCGCGCACTGTCTGTTCAGCCTCCTGCCCTCTGGAAAGAGATACAGAAGTCTCCACTCCCGCACTACCAGGCTCACCAACAGCGTCATCCACCAGGCTGTGAGACTGCTGAACTCTCTTCCCTCCCGGCTCCCAGCCAGCAGAATCACCAGATTGGCAGAAGTATAGGAAGACAGATTGGACCCCCCCCACCCGCGCACACTCTCCAACAAGGAAACACTCTCTGAACCAAGAACTGGAAAACATTCCTGACTGGAAACAACTACCTCTGCATTGCAATTGCACACACCTGCTGCTATATATTTTTAGTATTTCTTTTAGCACTATTTATATTATTATATTACTATTTATTACCTTATTGTTAGGGCTGTTTTTGTTGTGCATCTGCACCTTATTGTTGTCAATGTCTACGCATGGGACAGTGTGAAACGTAATTTCAATTCCTTTGTATGGCAAGTACATTTGAAGAAATTGACAAATAAAAGTATTCTATTCTATTCTATTCTATTCTTAAACTGTAGAGAAGGCCCAATTTCTCCCATTGTCCTGCAGAAGAAAAACTATGAGGTGAAACTAAGTCTCTTAAGGTAACATGAATGAGAGTTTGCCGATGTTATGGTGCTAACATTTATTTGACCAGTAAATCCCACTTTGATTCTTTGTTCTATTGTTAATGATTGATACAAATGATGTGGTATGGGGAATGCCTCTGAACTGAGAATGTGAACAGAATTTCAGACCCAGCAATGTTTGTACAAAGTAAAAGTTGCATTCATGCTCAGAATCACTTAATATAAAATTCCCTGTGTAGAGGTTAACAATGCATTGTAGTGTTAGTACCAATTTATTCTCAGGGGCACTGCAAATACAAGTTGGCAAGATAACAATGTCTCCTATTCACGATGTAGTCGAGGTCTAGTCATCTCTGTTCTCCTATGCTATCACATACACTCCTCCGCAGCGCAGATTAAGCTTCATACAGACACTTTGTGTTTGTGATGTCCAAAGGGAGGAGGCAGTAGAAGGGTTTACAATTGTTCTACTTGGTTATTAGATATAAGTCGTTGCTGACTTTAAGTCAAGCTGTATTAAATGTTAATCAATCATTACCTGATGCACCGATAATGAAAAATTCTGATTACCCTCTGAGTCCAGACTAACTAAACTAACTTAACAAAATCCTGTTTTCTGTGGATATGGTCAGGAAATGTATCCAAACAGGGCTGCTCTTGTAACTTGGCTATTGTTAGTTTGCTGTCAGCTAACCCTACCAGTTACTCATCACATGTTACAATGAGGTTGCACAATGGAACTAAATTAAAGTGACTGGCTAACTAGCCTTTGTGTGTTGTCTACTGTGCTATGTCTTGATTTTAGACCTCTCTGCATTGAATCATACTTGTTATTTATCTCTGAATCTCTTCCACAGCATGTCTTTATCCTGTCTTATAATAATAATAATAGACCTAATAAGACCTAATAGATAATAGACCTCTCCGCGCTTCTATCCTGTCTTCCTTCTCTCACCCCAACCGGTCGCGGCAGATGTCCCCGCCCCTCCCTGAGCCTGGTTCTTCCTGTTAAAAGGGAGTTTTTCCTTGTCACTGTCGCCAAAGTGCTTGCTCATAGGGGGTCATATGAATGTCAGGTTTTTTCTCTGTATGTATTATTATAGGGTCTACCTTACAATATAAAGAACCTTGATGCGACTGTTGTTGTGATTTGGCGCTGTATAAATAAAATTGAATTGAATTGGACTGAATTTTGCAAGTGGCAGTATTCCTGTTTGTATTATCACTTTTGATTTTACGTTTTACTTTAAAAGTCAGTTTTTTATTCTCTTCATATTCTGCATCAGATTTGCTTCCTGTCTGTCTCCTTGTTGTTGATTGCATGTGCCTGGGACTCCTTCCCCTCCTGTTTCTAATCCCTAATTGGGATTTGGTCAAATCTTGTCATGTAATCATTCGTATTACATTGGGTCAATTTCCTGGTTCTATGTCCCTGTGCTCTCTTGTTTCTGGCTCTTTGTCTTTTTTGGATTATGCATCTTTAGAGCTCACTTTCTGTTTGTACCACCTGCATTCATGGTTCATTACATAAATGTACAAAAATATATCACCAGCACAGGCCTAGGCTGTTGACACAAAGAAGGTTAAGGGCGCAGATTTATGCTGCTAATATGAAATTCTGAGAGAAATTAAGATCCATCCATTTGTGCTCACTGCAGCCTCGTCTATCTGTTCTTCATCGAGAGGAGTGGAACCTGATGTGCTTGGTCTTCTGCACTTGCCCGCCCACCTAAAGATGTTTTGCATTCTGCTGAGCAATTTAAAAAAGTGCAGTTATTTAAGTGGCATTTATTCCAGCTCTAGCCACTCTCTAATCCAAAACGTGTCACTCATTTGATATTCCTGGAGTTTTCCTGTTGTTCCTGCTGTTGTTTTAGTTTAAGTGTTTTTGTCTCTTATTATTCTGAGCTGTTTTAGTGAAAATCCAGGAAATCAGCTGGCTGGAAAAAAACCCCAAGTTAAACCATAAATCAATAGTCAAGATTCCAATTTGCTCTGAGAATATACATTGTCTGCAGCTTTTGGCATGTCTGTGTTGTTTTGATTTCCACTGATTGCACTGCTGTCATTAGTCATAGCTAAGTTGATGTGCACGTGCCAAATAAAATGCTTTGTGAACAATCTTGGAAGAGACGGTCTGCTGGCTTAGCCTCTGGAGGCAATGGCCAATTTTTCTGTTTCCATCCAGCCTCATTGTCCACAAAGTCAGATGCATTTGGGTTTTTTTCTCTTGTTTGTTTTGTTTTATTAAAAAGCTCAATTGTATTCCAACTGATGGTTTCAAAATTTCATTTTTCGCAAATGTGTTCCCTCTATTTCTCCACACAGACTGTTTAACTGCATGTAACCAAACTCAATCAAACTCAAACAAGGGAACTATAAATAGAGTCCATCTTCCTGTGTCAGAGATACTGTTCCTTGCCTACTGCTTCAACTTGTACATATTAGTACGCCGATATCTTGGTGAGTGTAAAACAGAAACACTATTAAGTCAGATAATGCAGTGAAAACTGCAGTCTAGTTCCATTAATGAATTAATTAGTAAATCATTAATTATGTTGGGTATTTTGGATGTAATGGTGTGTGTTTGTTTCTGTAACCTAAAGAGGTTTTCACTGGGATACAGTATGTGGAGGCGAAAGCTCAAAATGCTTCCACACAGAAGTAAACACGGCAGCTTTTTCTGAGCACAGCAAACCACTGCACCTGGTCAAACAGCACCAGAGGGCTCTTTTCATCTTCTGCCGCCAAGTCTTCTCCACTTTACAAAGTTGTTTATCTCTCTCTGCAAATCATTTTTTATGTCTCTCCACCTCTGTGAAACCACAGGGCCAGTATTTTTCTGCCCTGCTGTGAGTTGCCTAAACCTGCCTCGCTCACTGTACTTTCTGCTACATATGATCCATAGAGATAAACACTGAGTTTCTCTTTTTATTCCTGTGCTCTAACATCCATCAGATCTCAACAGTAATACATCTCTCTTTCTGCTGCTTGTTTTTGTCATGCTTAATTGAAACCAACTGAAAATTGATCTGCTGAAGAGCTATACTCTGTTTTTATGTATTTGCTGCTTCTGATGGCAGAAGAGCCGCAGGAGTGCCCTTCACAGTCTGGCCTCTATAGACACATTCTCACAAAGCTCCTGGAGCATCAACAGTGCACTGGCAGATGATCAAAATCCCTCCCCCAGTGCACCCCCAGCGAGCTGAAAGTGGGTGTTGGTGAATGGAACAAATGTGTTTTTTAAAGCTACCTGAGAGCTTGGCTCTTAAAAGTCCTCTGGGCAGCTCCTTGAAACTTTTCTCTGTGGAGGGGAATGTGAGGCCACCCACACAGCGCAGCATTGCAGTCTATCTCTATGGGTTCGCTGGGGTTAAGATCACCAATCAGACTCTGGTGATTGAGCCCTTGGAATGAGAAAAGGCAAGTTTTTGGAGATCCAATCAAGACTTCATACGTAAACTCTGCATTTTAGTTAATTGAGATTCAGTCAGGTAGTTCGGGATGAGAGGAGGAACCCTATCTTGTCAAGGTTAGACATAGATAGATGGATTACACCAATTCTTTAAAAGGTGATAGCAGCAGTGAAACAAGAGGCAGAGCAACATGCAAATTGGTCGGCAATGTTTTCCCATAGCAAAGTCGCATCAAAGTTTTTGCCTGAGGCTGATTGACTGGAGCGAGCTGCATTTGAAGATTGTCAGAGTGTCACTTTTCTCTCTCTCACTGCTCTGCCCCACACTCTGCTAAGCTGGACAGATTGGCGCCCCCATAATTCCCATTATTCTATGCATTTTCAAACAGCCTCATTGAAACTGCCGCTGAATGTCAACCACTGCCACAGTCAGCCTAAAGCAGTGTGTCTATGGCTGCTGGCTGCCTCGGTTATTGATTTCCAACTTATGAGTTTGTTTTTTGTTGTGGACTGAGGACAGGAGCATCAAGGACAACAAAAATCGTGTTCAAGGGTTTCCATAACAACAAGTGCTAGGGCAGTGATGTTTCTGTGGGCTGTGTGTGGAAAAGTCTGGTTTGTCATAAGTAGGTAAACCCCCATGGTGTCAGGATGATTGTTGTTTAAACTTTCACGTGACATGTTTCTGATACAGAAAATATACAATACACAACGACAGACGTCCAGAAAAAGGCATTTTCAGAACACAACTCTTGTATTTTATAAGGCATAATACTGAGCACGTATAGTTAGAGAGTTTAGACACGCCTACCTCTTCACATTTTAATTAACATTTTCTACAGCATAGAAAAAAATGCAAGGCATCAAAATTAAATATGAGAAAAAGATTTCAAGAAGTTGAAATCTTTTGATTCTTCAAGCATCCACCGTTACCACTGATAAACATTTTAGTGAAGTTCAGTCTACTGATAACAGTGCACCCATCCATCCAGCTATCGTGGGTCATGTCCACGAGGACAGGTGTCACAGGGTGAAAGCTGGGGTATGCGGTCAGGTCACACAGTCTATTTCTCTGTGGAAATGGGCACAATTTGCCCCATGTCGTCTTTGCAGACATCATATCCTTGAAACTAACGTATTATAGTTGGAAGAACATTTCACAACTCCTCAGAGGGAACATCACCCAGGCAATGAAAGAAACTCAAGCTTGGAAAAAAATACAGGCATTTTTTTGTACTTTAACCCAAACCATGGACTTTTTCTAACCTTGAAAATATATATTTTTTATTTCCCAAACCTCACCAAGAAGTCTTAAATAGTTTTATTACCTCCTACAGAGAAGTTCAGCTTCTAAACAATTCAAGCCGTTATATCTTACAAGCCTAAAAGAGTAGGTTTTGTTGTCTGATCACAATCAATGAATGGAGACACAATAAACATGTAAAAGAATGATTGTTTCTGTCTGGGACTGCGGTGTGATGGGTAAAAAGGAAAACAAATCAAAGATTAGAGATCGATAAAGATAAATAAAGATAGATTAAATATATAATGCTCTGGAGATCATCAATTACATTTTTTCATAGTAGGGTTCATATAGGAAAGCGTATTACGGTGAGAACTACTCAGCCAACTACAAGAAAACAACATTATTCATGTCCATTACACATGTCTGATGTCTGATATTCTGGGTTTAGACGGAAGAGAGACCAGTCTTTCATTCCCAATTCATCCCACGTGGAGGCTTGTAAAAGACCATTTACACAACATCTTTTCAACAAAACCATCATGGGTCTTTTTTCTAAATATAAAATATCCCCAAAGAACATGGTCGGTGATTTCCTGAACCCCAGTTATGCCCTGACAAACTTTGACCACCATCCCTCCAACTTCTAACTCCAAATTTTCTAAGAGAGGGTCTTTATCTCTATTCATGTAGCCAGTTCATCAAGGCGCATCTACCCATGAACAGCTAAGCAGAAACACTTTGTCGAAACAGATAGAGGTAGGACTTCATGAACTTTGAATTTTGTATTTGTATATACAGTATTACGATTATGGTTTTCGTTATCACCTATTGATCGTATCTATTCAAACAGGATGCCTTTAATAGCTACTAAGCTACTTACAGCTCCTTTATTCACAAGGGGTCCCCACAGCAGAAGGGCAGCAGATAGCTCTGCATGTTTAATTTGTCAGAGTTTTTATGCTCACTGACCTTCCTGACGCAAAACCAAAGGGATTCGCATCTCTTCCTGGGAGACACAATTGCTTGGCTGAAACTGGGTCATGCAACAGGACAATGATCCCGAGTACAGAGGCAAATCTACAACAAGCTGAAAAGGGAAAGAATGAAGGGGGCTGATTGAATTGTAATGGCTGGACCTTAAGAGACCTGTGCATAAACTTGACTTTTACAGAAAGCCAAGCAGAGATGACCACCACCCATTACAGAGAAACAAAAACATCTTCCTCCACTATTTAGCAGTTCATAACAAACTAAAACTGAAACAGACCATTTGTACTGCCCGTCTGCACTCTGCACGGAAATCTTCCCCCATCTACCTTTTCTTGTTTAGAAACACTGGAAATTTTTCTCAGTTTACTTAACTGTTAAGAAATTGAACAAACAGCAAAAAGCTAAAACAATTAGAGAAAACATTGTACTCAGCGCTTCACATGCAAACATCATTTTCCCTCTACAATAAAAGTTACGGCATCTACAAATTATTAAATAAAAATATGCTAGTACAAACAAAACACAACAGTGGCTAATACTACCAATAAAAAGTCCACTGTTTGAGATCACTATGCAAAAGTGTCAATCAGTCCAAACTGCAGGGAAGAAGAAACACAGCATTTCACAGAAAATGCAGGAAACAGTGCCCTTGTGATCGGCTGTTCCCCTGCTACACAAGCAAGCTGAAGAGGTGCAGGATCACCCGCACTTTCAGACTAGCCTCTCTGAGAGATCACTACTAAGTTCAAGCTGTTTTGCCAAAACACCATCTTCATTTTTCATTAGTGGTTTAGTTCTCTCGGTAGACACTGACAGCCAACAATGCCACACACTGTTCAGGCCTTTTAATTGCTGTTTTTTCTTTCTTTTATTCTAAGTAGAATTTCTAGAAAAAAACACTGAAAATATAAAATTTCACAGTATATTATGCTTAAACAGAATATGAAAGGTTTAAAATGAACTCAACCGTAAACATCTGCAGCAGTAATACCGATCCATAAAACTGACGGAAAACACTTTCCGTTTACATTTAAGGCTTTACTTTACCAGTGATACAGTTTTATATACAGTGACGTGTTTTTACCGTGTTTTACTGCTAATTTTTTGACAAATGATCTTTATGAAGATAGTATATATTTATCTAGATACATAAGTGATAATATGTTACAGTTATGCAGAGACTTGAAGATGTCTGTACAGAATACAGTAAGCTACAGGAGACTGTATTCAAAAGTATTCAAAAGTATTCAAAAGTAAATTTAAATACACTCATCATTATGTGCTGGCTGTAGCTCAGAAGGTAGAGCAGGTCATCTACTAATCAGGAGGTTGGTTGTTCGATCTCTCGCTTCGATCTATGTTAGATAAAAAAGCATTTTCTGTGTACTCAGGGTTCACAGTGTCCTATCTGAACAGGAACTTACTACAGATTATGATGAACTGTTCTCTTGCACTCACTTACTCGATTACAGCAGAGTTATCAGCACAGTTAAACTTATCTTCTGAATATTTACAGTGGAGTATTTTCTTGTATTATTGCAATCAACAAGGTTACCAGTAGCACGGTCTATGAGATGATAAACGATCTTTATCCTGTGGCCTCTAAAAGAATCTCAGGTGAGTCAGCTGCTCCCTTTCATGCACTGCAGCTGAAAATTGATGTCTAGAATTTATTGTAGTTGTAATGCAACTTAAAAATGACACCAGTACATTAAAAAGTGTCAACACTTTTCAAATAGAAGTTATTTCTAAAGTTAGGATTGCAGTATTTACAGTATGATGTTAGTGTGACTTTACAACTTGGCTCGTTACACTACTCCATCAGAGTCAGCAGCTTGTTATAATACAGATATCCCGTTATTACACAAAAACTATACTGACTTTCTTTTACAATATACATTCAAGCAACGTTTTAATATCTTTTTTATTGATATCCATTTGCAAAATCTAAAAAAACTAAAATAAAAATTTAAATTACACGCTCTCATTGACTTGATAATAACTGGGTATATTTCTTTTGTAGCGAGCCTTGGCAGCACCAATAAAGCCCCGCACATCTTGGGAGAAAATTGCATCCTGTCTGCAAAGAAAAGGAAATCCAACACAAACCCAGAGTGCCAGACAAAAAGACTGAGAAGTGCCAGTGGACCCAATCAGTTGACAGTGAAGGCTGTGCCAGCAAAGAGTTTCAAAAGAGCACCCAAAAAAAAGACACCTGGCAAAAAAAAAGTGGACCAAGTAACACAGACTTCAATAAATCAATCAAGGGTCAATCAGAACAGTGAAATATGTTGATTCTCTTTATGTATTTGATACCGAACATGTATTGAGAGTAAGTGAGAAATATTTGAAAAGTAAATACACAGTTGTAATACTGTAAAGCAGGGGTCCCCAACTCCAGGCCTCGAGGGCCGGTGTCCTGCAGTTTTTAGATGTGTCCGTGATCCAACACAGCTGATCTAAATGGCTAAATGACTTCCTCAACATGTCTTGCAGTTCTCCAGAAGCCTGCTAATGAACTAATCATGTGATTCAGGTGTGTAGACCCAAGGGTGAGATCTAGGCTGCTAGGAAAAAGTTTGAGAACAGAAAAAACACCCTAGCACAAAAGGCACATGACTGTCAATACACCATAGAAACACAAGACAGGCAACAGTGGAATATAAAAAATTGTGATCTCAGCTTAGTAATTGGGATAGTGGACAATGTATACGACTGAAAAAAAGATATGGGAGGACATGTTAAATTGGACATAGGAGGGCAATACGGCCTAATCAGATGGTGAGGCCTTTAAGATCATTAGGATGATCATTAGGGTCATTCATTACCACACTAGGTACGGAAGGATAAGAAGGCTCCAGAGCAGGGAAGTGGGATGTAATCAGTCAGTCACGTTGAGCAGGCCACTGGCCTCCATCCAAGTCTCAGGAGGTGTCAAGTCCTCCCCATCACCAGCCTCCAGAGGGACAAAGTTTACATCACCAGCATCCAGCCAAGTCATCTGAAGGAATCTGCCACCTTCATTGCCTCTACCTTGCCTTCTTGTGACCAGCCTCTTTCCAAGCTTCCAGATGGGTCCTGTTGCCCCCTTACCCTAACCACCAGGGGCAATCGTGGCTCAAGAGTTGGGAGTTCGCCTTGTAATCGGAAGGTTGCTGGTTCGAGCCCCGGCTTGGACAGTCTCGGTCGTTGTGTCTTTGGGCAAGACACTTCACCCGTTGCCTACTGGTGGTGGTTAGAGGGCCCGGTGGCGCCAGTGTCCGGCAGCCTCGCCTCTGTCAGTGCGCCCCAGGGTGGCTGTGGCTAGAATGTAGCTTGCCATCACCAGTGTGTGAATGTATGAGTGGATGACTGGATGTGTAAAGCGCTTTGGGGTCCTTAGGGACTAGTAAAGCGCTATATAAATACAGGCCATTTACCATTTACCTAACAACCTTGCCTCCACTCTTGGCTTCCTGCTTGCCTTCCAGTAAGGATTTGGCCAAAAAGGAGTCCTCTAGAACAATCCCTTTGACCTGTGCCACCTTCAGGTTCACTCACTAAACGAAGCTTCTGCTCTGTCCTGCATTTGAGTCAACTCTCTGACTTAGTATTCTGCTATTCTTGGCCTCTAGACTGATTCCCAGAGTTGTTCCTTGGCTCTGGCCTGTGGCTGGCTCGATGTCTTAAACCATTATTACTACTTTTCTCTACTCTCCTGCTCTGTGATTTTTTGTTTTTGGTTTCAGTGTTTACTTTCTTCTTTTTAAAATTTTGATAGTGATTGGTCTAATGCACCTTTTAATTTTACTTCCTTGGCTTGTATTTAAACCCCACCTTTCCTTTTAGTTGAGTTAGGGTTGTCATAGTCTCTGTTTTAATTGCAGTTTGTTCCACTCTGTTTTGGATTAATTTTTCCTTTGCATGGACGTTTGTGGATTTTATAGTTGTAACAAAGGGCTGGCTTTTTGTTATTCTGTCTGTCTCAGAGTCTGGGTTTGGGTCCTAAGCCCAGAACTGTTGACAGCACAGCCTCTGCCATCTGCTGTTTTTTATACTGTATAGTGGGGCTTTTTTAAAAAGGCTGTTGCAACTGAAAACAAAACTATGAAAATATTTAAGGTAAAAAATTTGATTGTTGGTGGAAGAAGCCAAAAAAAAACAAACAAACAAAAAAGTCTAGTTTAAAAAAGAATTGCTCATTAAGTCTTTAAGATTGGGGAAACCTGCAGTCAGCTGAGACTGAAGAAGTCACTTGGATGAGTGACGAAACGTTTCTCCCACAAAACGCTACGTCCAGATGAACAGAATCAACTTTTGGAGATGCTCATGAAGTTATAGAATGTTAATATAAAAAAGGTACCATTAAAAATTATATTCAGGGGTAATATTTGAGACATTTTTAGGATAACCTGCTTTCAACTCACACCAAGAAACTGCAGACTTTTTTCATCAAACTCATTTAAAGCACAAAATTCTCAAGAGCCTTCATTTCACACATAGCTGTGAAGTCCTCTATCTTCCTCCTTCTTTGGTTAGTTTTGCTCCCTTGTTAGAAGAGTACCAGACACACAAAAGCAGATAAAACTGTTTTGCTAAACTGCTTTTCATTTGAATAATGCCAGCCAACCTGCATAATTACCTTCATCACAGGCTGGGAATAATTATTTTGCAAACATGGTTCAAAGAACATATTTTTCTTGTATCGCTTCCTCTTTAGGCTTTCACATATTGTTCATTTGCAAATCCTATTTGGAATATTTATAAATCTGAGGACAGCCACAAATTATCTTGAAACCTTTTGATGGTGTCATTACTGCAATGCTCAGAGATTCTTCACTGGATTTACTGCTATCATTGAGTGTCCAACACAAAGACATTACTCTACCGCCATGAAAGCTATAATATGTGCCCATGGCCAATGCTGGCTACAGGATTTGTTAATGCCACGACTAATTGGCTTTGAAAGGATGCCGTGTCATATATAGGATATACAGATACACACCACTCTTGCAAAGATATCTTCTCCTGCCAAGCAATTTCCTTTGGGGCATCATGCAAGATAAAAGTAAATCAATAAGGGGAAAAAATACCAGCAAACTGTTCAAAACAGTCATGATGTTATCACTCTGAGGCACCTCAGTCATTTCTTCAAATGTCATCATCAGAGTCTGAGCTGTGATAGTGCTGTAAGGCTCCCTTAAATTTGTCTTTAAAATGAAATTCAAAGCTAGGATTGAATGAAGGGTTACAGCTGCTCCCCCTGCTGATAACTACTGATTGAGGGCCTAGCTATAAAAATTAATCTGACTGATGTGCGTCATGGCACATCTGACATGCAGGCAGTTCAGTTTGTCAGTTAAAGGGTGAGAATGAATAAATACAGGCCTGAAGTGTATCTTATGGGGTGCAATTTCTTTACAGTGGAAAACAAAAGAAAAAAAACTGCAACAACTCTCTTTTGTATATTTTTTGCAAGGTGCCTCATTTATCTGTCATGGCAATATGGCATTTCAACTTGATCGTGGCATTTTAGAAGTATAAAAAAAGCAGTCACATCTGTTTGATGAGGTAAATGTTGTTAGGGAGAGACAGACTGCCCCATGCAGGCACAACACATGCAAGTAAGGTACAAAATTTCAAAAGAAATTAGCTATTTCATTATTTTTTAAATAATGCATTCTCATTTTCAAAGCAATATATTTTTAAAAAGACCGAAATTGTCATGGTCCTGGGTCTGGAAACACAGTGTGTGTGTTTTCTGATTTATGGCTATGGTTTAGTGTTTTTCATGGTTTAGTAATTTGCATTTCTAGCTTCCTTAGTTATTTTCTGATTCTATTTTGTGGTTTCTAGTTTTTCAGTTTTGTTCCTGTGCCTCCCCTGTGTTTCTCGTTGAGTAAGTTATGTTCTCAAGTCCTTCTTTGCTAACCCTTGTTAGCCAGAGATAAACGACTCACTTTCTGTTCACTTCATCCCGTCTCCATTGTCTGCATTTGAATGGGCACTCTTCATTCCAAGCTGTCAGCAGACGTGGGAGAAAGAGAAAGAGAGTTTTGTGGTTTTCAATATTGTCAATTTGTAACAAGCTTCAGTACAAAAGAGCTTCCCAAAGTGAAAAGCAAAGTTCACTTCAAAAAAAATTACATGGGGAGAGGTTTATATGCTGTTAAAAACTGTGGAGAAAGAGTTACGCTATTTAGTGCTTCTTTAATTCTTGTAGAATGGGTTCTGGCGTTTTGTTGTACAATCTCCTTCAGTTTATATCTTAAAGTGTCCCTGGGCAAGATACTGAACCCTCGCCCTTTATATGTGTGTGTTAAACATTAGTTCTTTGTTTCATTTCCTGTTTATTGATATTAGTATTCTGGTTGAGGGTTATTTACAGTTGTACACAGTAGCTGTCTCTGTTATTAGCCATTCTTCTTTTGTCTTTCTATACCAGTTTTGATTGTTTCTCATCTGTGTAATCTGTGACTTTCTGGTTTTTTTTGGTTATCTGTTTGTCTCCTGTCCCTTTATTGAGTTATACTCAGCCAGTCTCATTGTTCCTGATTAGTCTCAGCTGTTTTGTGTTACCTTTGTGTTTCCACTCCCCACTGATTTCTGTGCGAGTCTTTTTACTGTTACCCACCTGTCTGCTTCCCTGTGTCTTTCTTTGGGCTTTTTGGATTTTGTTATCTCAGAGTTTAGGACTCCCTTTTGCTTTCACTTTTATTTGATAATTCACTGAATGAGCCACAAAAGAAGACCACAAAAACACACAGCGGCGCAAATGCGCTAACACAGAAATTGGCGTACCGATTTCCTCTGTTATTTTTGCCGGTAGCCTGCAGCCACGTGATTATCAGCAGTTACCACGCCTACCTAGCCACATCAGAGCCGTTTTTCGTCAAAACCTCCATTTTAGACCCACCTATAGACTGGACAGACGTCACATGCAGTAAATTTGGGCCCACGTGGGTTTTGGCCTTGCAACGTCTGATTGGTTGAAGTGACACCTAGACCTGGGGTATAGCGTACGCTTGGGGAGTGTGATTGTGTGTACAGCGTCTCTTTATGTCTGTCTCCACGTTGGGTGAGTGTTGAGTAATTGCATATGAGAGCATGGGGGTGGGAATGGATGTTTGTATCTGTGTGTGCCTGTATGTCTGTGTCTATATGTCAGGTTGGGTATCAGACACCACCTCTCTAGGGACATCTCAGGCCCTCCAAGGTATGGAGGCCTATCTCCCCTACCACTTCCCCTGCCAGTGGCAGATGCCCTCAGACATCGGTGCGTTGGTGGTTCTTCGTGTGGGCGTCCAGGTACACACCGGCTCACTCCTTGGTGGCTGCTTGTCGGGGCCTGAAGCCTGGGGCTCGCTCGGGCCACTTCAGGGGTGGGGTGCCCTCAGCTTCTTGACCTGGGGCTCGGTCACTCAGGCACAGCTGGCTGCCGGCGGAGCTCAAAGGCACGTCACTGCAACCCCCCCTGGCTTCTGCTCCATGGCTGCTGAGTGACCCCTCATCTGGGACTCTCCTCAGCTCTTTCTGGGACAGTGGCGCGGCTGCCCCTCTGTTGGTCTTCCTTGGTCTCTTGTGTTCTGAGGGCCTCTATGTCTGGAGTTTTGATCTCCTCCATACCTGCTTCATGCCTTGGTGGACGGGGCTGTGGCCCCCCCACACCCTCTAGCAGATCATTACATGAAGGAACCTTTTAAATACAAGCACGTTCATGCTCACAGGTGTACACAAGGGTGCTCACACACACAAACTACACCCTTTTTGGCTGCTACCTCAAAGCACACTGTGCGCTGTCGATCTTACGTGCTGGACAATAATGATTAATATTTAGTATTTACTGTCATATTCACATAGATCATCGTGATGTTGTTTATTATGTTGCTCTTTTTATCTTCTGCTTGATTTCTCTTTTTTCTTTCTCAACAGGTAATCCAGGTGATTGATATTTGTATTTTTTGTCTTCTTAGTTTGTTGTTGTTGGGTTTTTTTTGCCCTTTATACCCGTCCCTCTTCTCAGCTGTTTTTCTTTCCCTCTTTCTTTCTCCCTTTTCTTTTCCCCAGTCAAGTCTGTCCCGTATTTAGCAAGTGAAAATAAAATAAAATAAACAATAAAAGGTGAATCAAATAGACCATTACGGCAAGGTTGGGATGGTCCATTTGGTAAAGTAAATCCGTTGGGCATCTTTCTTCGCGTTTAGACAATAATTCTGATGGCAAAAGAGCCGAACGGGACAGGCAAAAAAAAAAAAAAAATGTGTGGTTATTTCTTCAAAAACATAAATTTTTTAAAAATGCATTTTTCGGACTGTTAATAAAATTAATTCATTTCTGCTCTTTAATACCTAAAAAATTCAACTGGCATGGTGTCCAATTGTGTGCCAAAATTGGACATTTGTGGATATTCATGTATTGACAGGGCTGTAATTTTTCAATGTTTCACTTTAGAAACATAAATCTTTGCACAGATGATGTTTATATGTTGGTTCCTGAATTTATGGAATGAAATGTTAACTGAGGCATATTTTTAAAAGGGTTAAATGCCAAAAAATTTAAAAGAAAATTAGGCGAGGATAAAATCTACTTACTTTTTCTGTGTTCCAGTCTCAGTAACTTTGACACAGTAATATCTGCTTCAATATTTACACATCTGATGAAATTTCACAAGTGTTAGCTTTATTTTGATACCAAAATTGTAAGCACAGAGTTTGTAATTGCAGACAAATGATCGATTACATTTGGGCATTGCATTTTCGAGCAGGAAGGTCAGAAACCCCTTTGGGGTTTAAGAGGTTAAAAAGAGATGAATAAACAAAGCGCCTATCTACCCCTTTTCTTTGCTGCCTTGTCATTTTACATTTGTGTCAATAATGTTTTTGTAATTTGTACACTTGACTTGACTTTGATCAATATCAGGTGTATCAATCTCTTTGTCAACTTCAGTATGATTTGCTTGTCTGAGAGAAACTCAGTTACGCTCCCACACATGCAGCCCAGACGACTGACAGAGAACAGATTTCAGGGCACTCCAATCACAAAAAGCTAAGACCTTTTAAGATAAGACATAGATGTAACGATAGATATAATGAAATTTAAACAATCCCCTTTGGGAAATTAGGTCAGAGAGAATTATGCGGAGATATAAAACTGAAAAGCATGAAATTTGTGGATAGCAGCATGATTAAAGTGTGCCAAAATTTAGACAGTACAACACTTGGAGAAATAACTTTTCAATAGGTAATATAAGGATACATGAAAGTAGCCCTTTGTTCAATTAGTGTACAGTATTGGTCCCTAAGTTCTTGTTGGGCTGTCCTGCCATTTCTGTCTATTTTCCCTCTTCTGGTTCTATACATTGTTTCTCCTTTCTCCCCTGTGTGTCTGTGTGTGAAAGAGAGAGTACCAATGTGCCTGTTTTTGTGTCTGGGCAGGACTCCTGCTATTCTGCTGTTAATAAATGGCCTGTATTTATATAGCGCTTTACTAGTCCCTAAGGACCCCAAAGCACTTTATGCTGGGCTCACACTGTGCGATTTTTGGCCCATTTTGAGCCGATTCTTGAGTCATGCGACCGTTTTGGCGATCGGCCCGAGTTTGGCCTTCATCGTGCGTCGTGCATAGTGTAGTATACGTGGGGTAACAAGAAGCGATTAACACCTCACGACCAGCTCCCGATCATCAATCGCTTGGTCGTGAGGGTGTCACTGTAGTTTTTCACACTGCGCACGTGCAAACACAAATGTCAGCGAAAAAGACGGCGCAGCACGGCAGTGCAGCGTGTGATCTGGACACAAGCGATGGAGGCACAACTTGTAGAACTATGGCAAGCTCATCCGAGCCTTTTCGATGTGGCCTCACAAAATTATCACGACCACAACAACCGTGAAAATAGTTGGATCTACATTGCTGCTCAATCACAGCTGCCTGATCATGTTTTTCATTAGCAATTTAGCAAAGTTGATGGTGGTGGTGTGTCTGTGTGAGTGAAAGACAGAGAGGGAGAGCGACAGAATTTCTGTTAAAACCTTCATTTTATGGACGCACAGTGTGAGCACTCAGGTCACATCGGAGCATCGGGCCGTATAGTGTGAGACCCTGCATCGTGACCTATGAACTTCTAACCCCTGCAAGTCAATCGTGCAGTTTGAGCAGGAGCTGAATCGCGCGACTGAAAAAAATCGCACAGTGTCTGCCCAGCACAACACATCCTGTCATTCACCCATTCACACACTGGTGATGGCAAGCTACGTTGTAGCCACAGCCACCCTGGGGAGCACTGACAGAGGCAAGGCTGCCGGACACTGGCGCCACCGGGCCCTCTGACCACCACCAGTAGCCCAAGGACACAACGATAGAGACTGTCCAAGCCGGGGCTCGAACCGGCAACCCTCCGATTACAAGGCGAATTCCCAACTCTTGAGCCACGATCACTCTTGAGCCATGATTATGGAGGAGCATGTGTGCTTCTGATTCCTCCTGATTCCTTAGCCACTACTTAAGGGAGTAGCTGAACTTCAGTCATTGCTGTATTGTTGCACTATTTACAGTTAGTGAAGCTCCTGGCTCTGATGCTTGCTAGTCAGTTGTGTAACTTCTGTGGAAAACTTACCTGTGTCTTCTTTGTGCATGGAGCTGGATAATCCTTCTGTTGAGTTTAGAGGGGGTGTTTATAAAGAGAATCGAGCATGGAGAATCCCTTGACATGGGAAGCCCCCCCACACCCTCTAGCAGATCATTACATGAAGGAACCTTTTAAAAAAACAAGCGCGTCCATGCTCACAGGTGTACACACGGGTGATCACACCCACAAACTACACCCTTTTTGGCTGCTACCTCAAAGCACACTGTGTGCTGTCGATCCTACGTGCTGCACAATAATGTTTAATATTTAGTATTTACTGTCACATTCCCATATATCATTGTGATGTTGTTTATTCTATTACTCTTGTTCTCTTCTGCTTGTTTTCTTTTTTCTTTCTCAGCAGGTGACCCAGGTGATTGATATATGCATTTTTTTTCTTTTTTTCTTCTTTTTTTTTCTTTTTCTGCTCATTCTGTTGGTTTTTGTTTTTTGCCCTTCTCCCCCGTCCCTCTTCTCAGCTGTTTCTCTTTCCCTCTTTCTTTCTCCCCTTCTTTCCCCCAGTCAAGTCTGTCCCATATTCAGTAAGTGAAAATAAAATAAACAATAAAAGGTGAATCAAATGGACCATTATGGCAAGGCTGGGATGGTCAATTTGGTAAAGTAAATCCGTTGGGCATCTTTCTTTGCCTTTAGACAACAATTCTGATGGCAAAAGAGCCAAACGGGACAGGCAAAAAAAAAAAAAAAAAAAAGACATGGGAACTGGGACCTTCACCACTGTGCATACTATGCTGTATATAGTTGCACAGTTTTTTACACATAAATGTACTGTTTTGACTTTAAGTGAGTCTGCGCCTGAGTCTCTTTTCCTTTTTTCAGTAAAAAGGTCAAAATATTTTTCATTTATCCAAGTTCACATTAAATGCAGAAAATAGAACATATTAAACACTTCATTTTCAGATTTTTGAAAGGTACCATGATCTTTCCTCAAACAGAACTGCATCCAAAACAAAAAAGTATAGTCATAATCTCAGAACTTCTGGAAGAATATGGCCTCTCCAGATTAAAGAGGAAAGTGAGACCATCTGCCTTATCTGTGCTCAGCTCAAAAGCCCGCAGCAGGCCTTGCATGTTTCAGCAAGCCAATGCTAAACTGCACACTCCAACTATTACAACATGGCTTCGCAGTAGAAGAGTTAGGGTGCTGAAGTGGCCTGCCTCTAGTCCAGCCTTTTCAAATGAAAAACATTTGGCAAAACGTAAAATACAACCATCAGGCAGCTGTCATGGTCCTGGGCCATGTTGGCCCAGCATTCTTAGTTTTCTTGTATTTTTGTATTTTGTTCCGTATGCTGTGGTTCCTAGCACTGGCAGTCCCAGGCTTCTACCTTTCTACCTTTAAAACCCGCCACCAGCCAAATGGCTGGTAGGCTTTTAGCTAAGCTTTAGCTTCAGGCAAGTGGAAGCTAAATTGGCTAGTCATTCATATGTAAATTGGGTTGTTACCTGGGAATTCTGGAGGGAGGGGAGTGGGGGTGTGTGGATGAGGGGGTGGGGGAGCTGCTAAAAGCGGTGAGCTTCCTTTTGTGTTTCATCTTGATGCATTCTCAATCATCCAGGGAAACAAATCTCCAAAAGTCACCAACTTGGAGTGTTTCAGTTTGCCATCTTAGGGAGAAATCAACACACATGGGTGTATGTCCTTTGTTGCTGACATTTATTGATAAAAACAGTACAAAAAATCAACCATTTGTACACATTTTTACAAATAATTATAAAAAGTGAGTGAGTACATGTTACGCCCCTAGTCTAGGCGGGTAGGGACGCACATAAGGTTGGAGGAGAGAGAGACAAATCCCCGCCCTGGTTCCCAAGCCAAACATCCAAACCAGTTGTGAGTAAAAAAAAGGATTTTATTTAAGGACAAGAAGCATAGCTCCAGGGTGAGCCCAGGCCAAAATAATAAACAAAACCAACTAAGTCCCACCAGAAAAGACTAACTAAACCCTAAGAAGGAAAAAAGAACAAACAAATGACAGAGCTATCCCTCGCTCCCTGACCAAGAAAACAGGAGAAAACAATTCCAAAAGAAAAGGCAGCTCACCCCTTCCGCTTCAGCCCACGAGTGCCTAAGCTCTCATTTAAAGCACTAGGAGCGGCTTTTACAATTCACACTCCCACAAATACACAAGATAAACACAGGCTGGGAAAACCAGGGTCAGGACTGCGACGGCTGTCAGGCTACTCGCTCGTTCCACACTCTCTCTCTCTCTCTCTCTCTGGAGCTGTCAGAGCGGCTTTTTGAATGTGGTCACCTGTTCCATGGTCCAATCAGCTCACTACTCTTCATTAGGGGAGGTACCTGTAGAGAGTCTTAAGCACAGTAAAGAGACACAGAACAAACAGCCCACACAGTGTTCTTATGGCCACAGCCGTAACACCCCCCTTCCCAAAATCAAAGACATCTCCTTTGTAGATGTTTTGGACAGTCATGTTTAAGGGAAAACACGGGATAGGGCATCCGCTAACACATTCTCTGTGCCCTTTTTATGACGGATTTCCAAATTGAAGTCCTGCACCAGGAGGGACCACCTCATCAGCCTTTGGTTCGAGTTCCGCATCCGCATTAGGAATACCAAGGGATTGTGGTCGGTATAAACAATCACAGGCGAGGGACTGCCACCGACATACACCTCGAAATGCTGCAATGCAAACAGCAGAGAGAGGGCCTCTTTCTCAATCGTGCTGTACCCTCGCTGATGGACATTGAATTTCTTTGAGAAATAGCCGATTGGGTGATCCACACCATGATGGTCTTCCTGCAGCAATACGGCACCTGCCCCGTTTGCACTGGCGTCCACTTCCAACTTAAAAGGGCGTGCAAAATCAGGGGCGGCCAGCACTGGCGCACTGCACAGGAGAGTCTTAACAGCCCGGAACGCACTCTGACACGCAGAGGTCAACACAAAAGGTCTCAACACACTAGTGAGGCTAGTGAGAGGTGCGACCACGTCCGCGAAGTTTTGACAGAAACTCCGGTAGTAGCCCACCATGCCGAGGAAACGGCGAAGCTCACGCCTAGTCTGAGGGGCAGGAAAATCCAGTATGGCCTGGATTTTGGCCGAGATAGGGCGCACTTGCCCCTGACCCACCTGCTTTCCTAAGTACGTTACCATGGCTTTACCAAAATCACACTTGGCGAGGTTGAGGGTGAGGGATGCCCTTTCCAAGAGATGGAACACATCAGTGAGTGTCTCCATATGCTCTGACCAGGTGTCTGAATAGACGACAATGTCATCCAAATACACTTCACACTTGCAGACGCTGCCCAGCACGATATTCATGAGCCGTTGAAATGTGGCGGGAGCGTTGCGCAACCCGAAAGGCATGACAGTGTACTGGAGAAAATGGTCAGGAGTAACAAAAGCAGAGATTTCGGCCGCACGTGATGTTAGGGGAACTTGCCAATAGCCCTTTAACAAGTCCAGCTTGGTAACGAAGGTCGCAGAACCGACCCTATCAACACAATCCTCCATTCTGGGCAGAGGATAGGAGTCAGGCTTGGTCACACTGTTCACCTTCCGAAAATCTGTACAAAACCGTGGGGTCTTATCCGCTTTAGGCACTAGGAGACATGGGGAACTCCACGCACTAGAGCTAGGGACAGCAAGACAATTCTCCAACAGATAAGAGACTTCTGTCTGGAAAAGAGCACGCTTAGTGGGATTCACCCGGTAGGCATGCTGTTTGATTGGAGGATGGTCCCCCACATCGATATCATGCTCCAACACGGTGGTACAGGATGGAGTGTCCGAGAAAAGATTAGGATGATTTTCAATCAACCGACACACGTCATTTCGGACATCATCGTCTACCCCAGTTAAATGTGACCTTAAATCACGTAGGATTTCAGAATTCCTAAGTCGTGCGCAGCCCACAGCACAACCGAAAACCAAATCGTCACCTACTGGGTCATACCGAGTTTCGGAAACCGGCACCCCCACAGTCGCAACTGTTGACACACCACCAGCAAAGTAGGGCTTCATCATATTAATATGACACACACGGCACTTTTTCCTTCGCTCTGGGGTGTCGATGACATAATCCGTGTCACTCAATTTCGCCTGCACTGTATACGGACCACTGAACTTGGCCTGGAGGGAAGATCCAGGGACCGGTAAAAGTGTTAAAACTTTATCACCAACCTCAAATTTTCGCTGCACAGCCTTCACATCAAACTTCCTCTTCATCCTACCTTGTGTTGCACTGAGAGCATCCCGTGCAATTGCGCACGCTTTATGCAAACGCTCTCTGAAAGAGCTCACATAGTCTAACACATTTTCCTTAGGGGCAACAGTGTCGGACAAGAAGTTCTCCTTAAGCAATCGCAAGGGGCCACGCACTGTGTGACCGAACACCAGCTCAGCAGGGCTAAATCCTAACGACTCCTGCACACTTTCTCTCACTGCTAAAAGAAGCAGCGGCAACCCCTCATCCCACTCCTTTTGAGACTCAAGGCAAAATTTCCGCATCATCGATTTCAATGTCTGATGAAACCGCTCGAGCGCACCTTGCGACTCCGGATGATAGGCACTAGATTTCCGATGTTTAATGCCAAGTGACTGCAAAACCTGAGCAAAAATCCTAGACATGAAATTAGAGCCTTGGTCAGTTTGAACAGCTTTTGGTAAACCAAAGATAGAGAAAAAGTTCACCAATGCCTTAACAACTGGTTTAACCTTAAGGGTGCGCAACGGAATTGCCTCGGGAAAACGGGTAGCAACACACATCAGAGTCAAGAGGTACTGGTGACCCGATTTTGTTTTAGGGAGCGGACCAACGCAGTCGATGAGGATGTGTTCAAAAGGTTCCCCTAAAACTGGAATAGGGTGTAATGGAGCGGGTGGAATGACTTGGTTAGGCTTACCACTAATCTGACAGGTGTGACAAGAACGACAATACTGAGCGACGTCATTCTTCAATCCTGGCCAAAAGAAATGACGCAGAATGCGGTGATAGGTTTTCCTAATACCTAAATGTCCAGAAAAACTGTCATGGGCAAGACCAAGAACTTTGGGTCGGTACTGTTGAGGCACCAGAACCTGTTTAAACACATTCCAACCCAAATCACCAGCTGTAGGCGGATACCAAGTACGCATCAACACGTCATCCTCGACACTATAAACACGAGGCGTATGATTCTCGCTTGGGGTGCGAGAGGTCCCGGGTTCAAATCCCGGACGAGCCCCCATTTATGTTACGCCCCTAGTCTAGGCGGGTAGGGACGCACATAAGGTTGGAGGAGAGAGAGACAAATCCCCGCCCTGGTTCCCAAGCCAAACATCCAAACCAGTTGTGAGTAAAAAAAAGGATTTTATTTAAGGACAAGAAGCATAGCTCCAGGGTGAGCCCAGGCCAAAATAATAAACAAAGCCAACTAAGTCCCACCAGAAAAGACTAACTAAACCCTAAGAAGGAAAAAAGAACAAACAAATGACAGAGCTATCCCTCGCTCCCTGACCAAGAAAACAGGAGACAACAATTCCAAAAGAAAAGGCAGCTCACCCCTTCCGCTTCAGCCCACGAGTGCCTAAGCTCTCATTTAAAGCACTAGGAGCGGCTTTTACAATTCACACTCCCACAAATACACAAGATAAACACAGGCTGGGAAAACCAGGGTCAGGACTGCGACGGCTGTCAGGCTACTCGCTCGTTCTACACTCTCTCTCTCTCTCTCTGGAGCTGTCAGAGCGGCTTTTTGAATGTGGTCACCTGTTCCATGGTCCAATCAGCTCACTACTCTTCATTAGGGGAGGTACCTGTAGAGAGTCTTAAGCACAGTAAAGAGACACAGAACAAACAGCCCACACAGTGTTCTTATGGCCACAGCCGTAACAGTACATTTCAACATTTTCAGCAATCACTCACAATCCTGGCACTGCCATGGTATCTGTAGTCTGCATTTACCTTGGCTTGGCTTCCTGATCAATTGTCCACTACCAAAAGGAAGCCAAGCCCTGTGATCACACCTTGTTTTGTTGTAAAGGGTGGCAGGGCTTGGCTTCCTTTTGGTAGTGGAGCATTGATCAGGAAGCCAAGCCCTATATATATGATACAATCTCACTACACTTAGCCTAATCCTTCATTGCCCTGAAGAATTCTGTGGTGTACGGACCTCCTCTCCAAGGAAAGAAAATGCAGAGAAGACTCACCACTCAGCAGGCCTTGGAAATGATCCTGAGGGAAGTCGACCCTTGTGACTCGGATGGAGAAGACCTACAAGTTCAGCCGGATTCGGACTCAGAGCTGTCTGATCAGTCTTCCGGTTAGTTGCATTTCATGTTATTTCCTATTTCATTTCAAATAAGTAAGTGGATGTAGTTTGTAAGTAAGATATTTCAGACATTATTCTGATACAGAGGAGGAGATACTGGACCTTCCCATTGCTCACAATTTGAATTTGTTCACACTGCAGATGAGGAGACTGCTTCTGCACCTAAAAAGAGAGCTTGTTTGGGGACTGAGACAGCGAAAGATGGCACAGTGTGGCGTGAAGAACAGGTGGGGACCTGTCTCCCTTTCACCCCAATAGAAGCGTACGCTGCAGATGGAGAGCCAACGGCTAAGGCCAGGAGAAATATCACGAGTCGCCTTCGGAGCTTCCTGTGTTTCATCACTCTTGACATGCTTCGTAGCATTCAAGAATGGACTGTTCAACATGCACAGCAAACGGAGCATGTTCATTGGTTCATGGACCTCCCTGAACTAATGGCATTTATTGCAATTGTCATCTTGCGGGGGGTTACCAGGGTTCCATCTCTAAATGACTGCTGGTCAGCAAACCTGGGAAACCCACAGATAATTGGAACTATGGCACGAAACCGCTTCCAAGAAATCATGCAACACCTACGCTTTGATGACAAGTCCACCCGCAGTGATCGAGCAAAGACTGATAAGTTCGCTGCAATTTCCAGTTTGTGGGGATCATTTGTCACCAACTGCATCACGTGCTACAACCCTGGTCTACATATCACCGTTGATGAACAGCTTTTCCCATCAAAGACTCGGTGCAGTTTCCTGCAGTATATTGCAAGTAAGCCGGACAAGTTTGGGATCAAGTTCCTAGGAATATGATTCACATCATATGCTCTTGGTCAGAAGCTGCTGAGAAGAAAGCATCGTAGGGGCAGTGAGGAAGAACAAGCCTGAACTTCCCCCTGCACTGTTATGGAGGAAGAGAGGCACTCTCATCAAAATTTGCTTTCACTGACACACACACTCTTGTGTCATATGTTCCCAAGAAGAATAGAAATGTCATTCTGATGAGCATGCTGCACAAAGACGTTGCTGTCAGCACCACAGAGGACAGGAAGCCCCTTATGATCCAGGACTTTAACAAGAACAAAGGAGGCATTGACTGCCTTGATAAGGTAATGTAAAGTTTCATCCATCATGCATTTAATTTTATTTTTATTTATGTCAATCATAGCATTTGTATACTACAGATTCAATATTGTTCCCAATCTCATATTTATTGTTCCTTTTATTGCAGCTTATTGGTACATACACCCATAGCTGGACTGGCCATCGGGCATTTGCCCAGTGGGCCATTGGTGATTTTTTTGTATTTTATAGGCCGATGTGTTTTTTTTTTTGTTTTTTTTTCGTAAAGGTATAAACAATTAAAGGTAGTGGATTGGCCAGATGCTGGCAGATGTGTAAGAATAACTCAATTGGTTGGTGGTGGCTATGGCGGAGCTTCCACAGATTCAGTAACATTAGCAAGTGGTGGAGGCCAGCAGGTGGATGAGGGAAAGGGGAGGCAGGAGAGACCCGGGGCGGCCGCCGGTCCGAGTGTCAGGGGAACTGAACTTCAGGTAAGAAGTTATGATCTGCAGTCTATCTGGGTCAGATATAAACCAAGTTTAGGTGTACGCTGTTGTGACAGTGATGTACACTGTCTTGTTGGTATATGTATGATGTCTATAGATTTTATACCAGATAAAAACTTTGGTTGTAAGATTCAGATAATTACTTATTAAAAGCTAGACATTTGAAATGAGAATAAGGAAGAAAAGTACTTCTTTGTGCTCCCTTTTCCCTGTTAATGTCCTACCTGGCCCCCTGGCAAAACTATGCTAGACCCGCCCCTGCACAGTTACCAGCTGTCAGCTACGTAGAAAAGGATCCTGGTGTTATTTGTCTCTGAGAAACAGTCCATAGGTTCCCTTCAACTAATACATGTCACCTAAAAGGTAAACCTGTTTCTCAATCACCTGTTCAGATGATTCAGTATGGACATCTCCTGGTTTCATCTTCATGTTTCCCTCTCACCACATATCCAAACCGATATCATGACCGTCATGATAAAGGTTGCCATGTTAGAAAAAATATTTTTGCCCTGCCATGCTGTTTATTGATGTGGTAAATAAATTATTTATGAAAATATCACTAAATCGTTCATTTATTATTTTTAATATTCAGTAATGATCATGTCTCACCTGTAGTCTTCTCTGTCTTAATGTCAGGTTTCCACCATGTGTTGTAGATAGTTCAGGAGGTTAACTCAACCAAGCAGTCTTTGGGTTTCGGCTAAGTACTGTTTAGAATACCAGAATAGGGAGAATGGTGTAGGTTTAAGTTTATTAGAAACATATTTACCAACAAGACAGTGTACATCACTGTCACAACAGAGTTTGTTTTCATTCAAAAGCTTTATGGTTTTTCCTATAATACCTGGTGGGCCGGTCTCTAGTCAAAATGCCTGGGCTGATTTTTTTTTTTTTTTTTTTTTTTTTTTTTGTCCCATTCCAGCCCTGCATACACCTGCAAGTGAATGACAGCCCGCTGGCCTGTGGCACTGTTCCACAACATCCTTGATGTGTCTGCTTTCAACGCATATGTGGTGCGGACAGCCATCGACCCAACCTGGAATCAGGGGAGGAGTTTCAAGAGGAGACTTTTCCTAGCAGAGCTGGGGAAAACTTTGGTGATTCCTCTTATTCAACAGCACCAGTACATTCCCTGCACACCTGCCTCTGCCAGTCTGGTTAAGAGTGTGCAAGCCCCAGCCGCTGCCCTGACTCTCCCCCAACAAGGACGTGGGCAGAAAAGGAAGCGCTGTGAGCTCTGTGCCCCTAGAGACAACAAAACAAGCCTGAGATGCTGCAAATGTGATGCCTATGTTTGCAAGGCCCACTCTCACCTGAGTGTCACATGCCACTCATGTGCATGAATACACACACACACACACACTTCATGTTGAGTTTGGTGTTTGGTTTTCCATGGATTTTTTACATGTCATGTTCATTTTGTAATACATTTGTATTGCCTATTTGTATTTTCACTGCAGTTATTTTATGTCTAATTCTATTAATTAATGTTAAACACTACTTTGAGACATTGTTCAAAGCTAAAGAATGTTTGAATAAAAATTTGGTGGTGAAAAGTTGCTTTTGTGCTAATTTAAGAGCAGTTAAAAAAAAAAAGTAGTAAGGGGCGAGAGGTGAACACAACAGGAGGGATACTAAGTAACAGGAGTAACAAAGTCAACCTAAATGCATGAGCCTTTTATGGGCAAAAAGACCTCTGCTTAACCTTGGACAATTTGGCAAGCCTTTTTTCAAGACTCAAGTCAGGAATATGGGCTTGCAATAACAGAAATCCAGGTTAGCTCACGTTTTTCCAAATTAAGGCCCTTTCATTGGACACTGAATGTGCGGCACTCACCGCTAACTAAGTGAAGGGCCCAAAATTTGTGTTGCGCTGGTCGCGGTGCTCTGTTTGTAAGTCATTTTTTTGTGGCTGCTCTACGTGTACTAGATGCACCTGCTGCTTGTCATTTCGAAACATGTATCTTTCTGACTTCATATCCTCTCTGAGAGTTTGTGTTGTATTATGTTCAAATGTTAAAAAAACAGAATCACTCATTCAAATAGAAGAAAGCTTTCTAACTATCCCGCCTGGAGCGGGATACATGCACATTAACCTGTGACAAAAAGTTCACCGAACAAACAAAATGCACAGAACCTTTTCCTTAGTCATGTGGTTTAACTCAGAGGAGCTACAGCTTTCAATTCTATTGAAGGTAAACCATGGTTGAACTTTGACCGCAGTATGCATGAGTACTCCGTGCTAAGCAGCTAGAAACCATTATTGCATGGCACAACAATAGACACGAATGGGGTGTTTTAAAAAATCTCAGTTTTCGGTGATTCGAAACGCCGTTTACGTGTGGACGAAAGGCCCAAACACAGCTGCATTTTCAAAAATACCCGTGCAGGTGTGCACGTAGCGTAAAAGAGTTAGTAGTGTATTTTATTACTACCTGTAATTTATTGAAGATTACTTGTATTTACTTAATTGTTTACTAAATGTTTGAGGTGTGAAATAAACCGCAATGGAGTTTGAAAACAAAATATGGGTGTGTGTGGTTGGAGGGGGGGTGTTAGGTGGTGGGGAGCGCAAAATTTTTCTTGTAAAACAAAGGGGGGCCTAGCAAAAAAAGGTTGGGAACCACTGATCTAAGAGTTAAAAGAAGAATTGAAATTAAGAAATTCAATATTCTACCATGAGCCATGCGTAGAAATGATGTCTCCTTGGATGGTAAATCGCAGGAAAAAAGTGCTGAAGTGTGCTCCTGTTTGTTGTCTTCAAGGTTATTCCTTTATTCGCTGTGCTCATATTCCATTTTAAACTGACACAAGTCACAACATGAAAATCAGATGAGAGCAACTCAAACTTCAAACTGAGACTGGAGTTATGATTTGAATGCATTCACTCTATCCTTTCCATCTCCTGAGACTCTTGATAATTTAGTCAAGAAATTTTTCTGTGTTTGTTTGTGAACCCTGCAGTCCCAGGTGGGTTATTCCAAAAAGATACAACACAATAGAAGGTTGCACAACATCAGAAATGACAATTCTTAAAAGCAGTTGTTGTATGCTGTTGTATTCGCCCATCTCCATTTCCACTTCAGAAAATTAAAGTATGGTTATCACACACACGAAGAGTGGCCAGCTCAGGATTCTGAAATTACTCATCACCTTTAAATAGCATCCAAGCTTCAAGGTCTCTTAGACCACCATCCTTTTTATTATGTAGATCATAATCCCTCATCTGCTCGTGGAGGGGCCTATTTTCTTGTAATGCAGACAAATGGAAAGGTGATCATAGCACTTAATCTTCGCAGGGATTTCCTCTTGTTCTCTATGTCTGTCATTTATCTTCAAACACCAAAATGACCTTTTGGTGTTTGGGCTTGAGGGAGGATTCATCTGTCACCCTATAAATGCCTCCTTTCTGTTGATTGGAACACTATTTGCATCTAAAGCTGAGCAATAAAACTTGATATTGTACTATATTGGACATAAAAAATCCACTGAAGTATCGCTAATGAGGTGGTTTGCACTGTTGCCTCACAGCAAAAAGGTCCTGGGTTCAATCTGTATGGAGTTTGCATGTTTTCCCTGTTTTTGCGTGGGTCCTCTTTAGCTACTCAGGCTTCCTCCCACAGTCCAAGGACATGCAGTTACTAGGGTTAGGTAACTCTAAATTATACCCATAGATGTGAATGTGACTGTGAATGGTTGTCTGTCTCTTTGTATTAGCCCTGCGGCAAACTGGTGACTTGTCCAGGGTGTAACCCCTCCTGCCTTGTGGTAGCTGAGATAGACTCCAGCCCCCCTACAGCCCTGATTAGGATAAGAGGATAGATGGATAGTGCTAATGTCTTTTCTGGTATTGTATTTAAATGTTATACAAGATATGTCATTAAAATGATATAAGAAAAAAAAAGATATCTTGATAATACCAGAGAGGAGAAAGTGTGGTGCATCCCATACACAGATTTGTTTATTCTGGATTTATTCAACTGGATCATTGTACACACATTATAGCACCTTTACACAAATAACAATGTAGGTTGATGAACGGTGGGCTGAATCAGCTCTCTCAAACTTCCCCCAATGTGGGGATACAGATGCATAGATCAGCAGCTGAAGACACTTTTATAAAGTTGTGATTCCTGTTATACTTCTTTAAAACTGAATTGAATGAAATTCTATTTAATTAAGGTTTAATTATATAGCACAAAATCACAACAACAGTCACCTCCAGCTGCTTTATTTTGTAAGGTAAAGACCTTAGAATAATACAGAGAGAACGCCAACAAGAAGAATACCTCCTATGAGCAAACACTTTGGCAACAGTGTGAAGGAAAAACTCCCTTTAACAAGAAGAAACCTCTGGCAGAACCAGAGTCAGGAAGGGGCTAGTTGGGGTGAAGGAAGGGAGGAGAATAGACACACTGTAGAACTGATTCAGAGATTAGCACATAGTGTGTAAAAGAGGGGACAAAAAATCAACTCAAAGTTTGATTGAAGTCTGCTTAAAGTAAAAAATGAATAGTTGGTCTATTGTGATACTAGAGCCAAGCCTCAGACTCATTGTCTAACGACAAAGTTTACATTACCCAGACCCAAGGTGGTCCTGTAACAACAAGAGGGTGAACGGTACCCATGTTTTGATGAATAATGTGTACATGTAGATGGAAAGGTCTGGGCAAGAAACAGTGGGAAAGCAATTTTTCACGCTGCGTGATCTCAGTTGTGGCATCGTCACCCTGGTGTAGAGATTCAAGAAAAAAACTCAGTTTTTCATACCCTTAAAAATTCTACTGTGAGAAGAAGGAAAAAAACATAAAAGATACGAAAGAACAAACCATTTTTGTAAATTTGCCTGTTTTACTACCACAGAGGATTAAAAAAAACTTGTGTCCTGATTTCAGAGAGCATGCATTTAATTTTGAAGACTGAAGGTAAAAAGACACAGAAAGTAGTAAAAGGATAGCAGAGCATGTTGGTCATGTTCACAGGTTCTAGACTTATTGACTGTATAATCCTCATATCTAAAATGCTGCTAGTTTAACAAATACTTTTTTAGCCTCTGAATTTCATATTTTGTATAAAAACAATTTTAATTTCTAAACAGTTAATGCAGTCATTTTATTAAACACCTTGAATTAAAGCTGAAACCAAACAATCAAATCTCAATTGCTTGATGTAAAACAAACTTGGGTGGTGTACAGTGTTAAAACTTAAAATTTCCTTGTTATTCAGTCTCTCTGATAGCTTTGGTGCCAAAGTCCTTATGGCAGCTCTGCAGCCACAGATGTGAGTGGTTATAAATGGGGACACATTTCAAAGTGTTTTTAGAAGGTGTTTTTAGATGCAGCACATCTTTAATTTGTGCTGCTTAGCTGTTTGCTTCTCATGGACAAATCTCTTTTCTAAGTTCCTTAGGTTGTTGGTTATATTTGTCACAAATTTTCTTTGCCTCAAGTGACTCTCAACACAGTCTGGAAGTGTTTCTGAGAAGCGGCATAACCTCTATCAATGCATTGTTTACTGGTCATGGCAATGGTCCCATCTATGCATTCTGTACACCCACACACTGAGGCAACTCAGTTTGATTCAATTCTAAGTCCTTATCTTAGGACCATTTACCTTTTACCATCTAAAATTCAATAAATCTTTTCGCTTTAGTTCTACCTTGAATTGCTTTGCAAAATAGCTCCACAAAGTCCTTCTCATTCACTAAGCAACATGTAAACTATTGTGTAGGATTAGATGAGGAAAGAAAAGCACTGTCTGTGCTTTCGTATAGCTATTGTGCAAAAACCACTTGGACCAGAAGATAACATAAGACTTTACAGAACAAATTTACTAATTATCACACCATCAGCTGAAAGTACACAAAATGCAGAAGGAACAAAAAAAATTATATGGTGCTTTTCTTGATAAAATCGTACTTTTCCCTACTCTTATTTTATGTTTTTTGTGCGACTTATGAGGTCAGTTTTGTTTTTTTAGTTACAGCATGTCAAAATGAAAAAAAAAAAAACTAAATCAGACGTGGTATCTTGTGCTGAAAAGAATGGTACCAAAATAGGCAAGGAAAACATCCATCCATCTTCTAATGCTTATCAAGTGCTGGGTTGTGAGGGCAACAGCCTAAGGCTACGTCTACACTAATCCGGATAAATTTGAAAAAAATGCTCTAAAAACGGTCCGCATCCACACTGTCGTGTTCAATCGTTTTCATCCATACTGAATACACTACGTTCCTGTACCGTGCATGCGTGAAATGCAAGACGATTGACCTGCGTCACTTCCATCTGCCATTTATTTACTTTCCGGCTCTTTGAAAAGTTGCGCAAAATGTCAAGGAAAAGTGCAGAGTTTTATCTGGAGCATGTACAAACTGATATTAATCTATAATAGAGCTGTCAAAATTGACAACAAACGAAACAACTGCTGTCATCCACCATCTTAACTGAATTGGTGACATGACTGCATCATATGACTAAAATGTGTCATCGTTTTCGCAGTCCACACAGCAACGCAAAAACCGCGTTTTCAAATTTATCCACTTTAGAGAGCGTTTTCAGAAAGATCAGTTTTCCTTGACCAAAGCACTGTCTCTGTGTGGACGGAAGGCCAAAACGGAGAGAAAAAGATGCGTCTTCAAACCAAAATGCATCAGTGTGGACATAGCCTAAGCAGAGAAGTCCAGACCTTCCTCTCCCTGGACTACCTCCTCCAGCTTGTCCGGGGAACACCAAGGCATCCACTGGCCAGCCGAGAGATATAAAGCCAAGAAATATAATCCGTCCAGTGTGTCCTGGGTCTGCCCCGGGACACACTGGAGCCTGGAACACCTCACCCAGGATGCATCCTTATCAGATGCCTGAATCACCTCAACTGGCTCCTTTCGATGTGGAGGAGCAGTGGCTCTACTCAGAGCCCCTCCTAGGTGGCTGAACCCTATCTCTAAGAGAGAGGCTAGCCACCCTTCAGAGGAAGCCCATTTACACCTCTTGTATTCTCAATCTCATTTTTTCAGTCACTACCCACAGCTTGTGACCATAGGTGAGGGTAGAGACGTAGACTGAGCTTCGCTTTTACACTCAGCTCTCTCTTCACCACAATGGACCGGTACAACGTCCGCATCACAGCCGCAGCACCAATCCATCTGTCAATCTCCCACTCCCTTCTCCCGTCACTTGTGAACAAGACCCCGAGATACTTAAACTCCTCCACTTGGGGCAGGAACTTGTCCCTGACCCAAATTTGGGACTCTACCCTTTTCCGGCTGAGGACCATGAACAGATTTGGAGGTGCTGATTCTCATTTCCACCGTTTCACACTTGGCTGCGAACAGTTCCTGTGCGAGCTGGAGGCCATCACCCAATAAAGCCAACAAAACTGTACAATATAAAGTGCCTTGAGGTGACTGTTGTTGTGATTTGGCGCTATATAAATAAAATTGAATTGAATTGAATTGAACTGAATTGAATAGAACCGCATAATCTGCGAAAAGCAGAGATGAGATTCTGAGACCACCCTAGTGAAAGCTACTGGGCTATGCCTAGAAATTCTGTCCATAAAAATTACAGATGCGAGGAGTGTAATCCCCCTACACTTGGAACGTACCCTCTGGTCCCCCTTCTTAAAGATGGGAATCACCTCCTAAGCCTGCCAGTCCAGAGGTACTGCCCCTGATCTCTACGCAAAATTGTAGTCAAAAACGATCAGTTGTACCGTAGACAATTTAGTAAAAGTAAATCTAGTATAAAGCTAAAACCATCACAGATTGTATCCTTGATAAGTAAGAATATGAACAATAAAATTACCAGATTTAAATGCACGAGTTTTAGTTTACAGTACCATACCACCTTTACAGGGAGTGCAGAATTATTAGGCAAGTTGTATTTTTGAGGAATAATTTTATTATTGAACAACAACCATGTTCTCAATGAACCCAAAAAAACTCATTAATATCACAGCTGAATGTTTTTGGAAGTAGTTTTTAGTTTGTTTTTAGTTTTAGCTATTTTAGGGGGATATCTGTGTGTGGAGGTGACTATTACTGTGCATAATTATTAGGCAACTTAACAAAAAACAAATATATACCCATTTCAATTATTTATTTTTTTACCAGTGACACCAATATAACATCTCCACATTCACAAATATACATTTCTGACATTCAAAAACAAAACAAAAACAAATCAGCGACCAATATAGCCACCTTTCTTTGCAAGGACACTCAAAAGCCTGCCATCCATGGATTCTGTCAGTGTTTTGATCTGTTCACCATCAACATTGCGTGCAGCAGCAACCACAGCCTCCCAGACACTGTTCAGAGAGGTGTACTGTTTTCCCTCCTTGTAAATCTCACATTTGATGATGGACCACAGGTTCTCAATGGGGTTCAGATCAGGTGAACAAGGTGGCCATGTCATTAGTTTTTCTTCTTTTATACCCTTTCTTGCCAGCCACACTGTGGAGTACTTGGACGCGTGTGATGGAGCATTGTCCTGCATGAAAATCATGTTTTTCTTGAAGGATGCAGACTTCTTCCTGTACCACTGCTTGAAGATGGTGTCTTCCAGAAACTGGCAGTAGGACTGGGAGTTGAGCTTGACTCCATCCTCAACCCGAAAAGGCCCCACAAGCTCATCTTTGATGATACCAGTCCAAACCAGTACTCCACCTCCACCTTGCTGAGTCGGACTGGAGCTCTCTGCCCTTTACCAATCCAGCCACGGGCCCATCCATCTGGCCCATCAAGACTCACTCTCATTTCATCAGTCCATAAAACCTTAGAAAAATCAATCTTGAGATATTTCTTGGCCCAGTCTTGACGTTTCAGCTTGTGTGTCTTGTTCAGTGGTGGTCGTCTTTCAGCCTTTCTTACCTTGGCCATGTCTCTGAGTATTGCACACCTTGTGCTTTTGGGCACTCCAGTGATGTTGCAGCTCTGAAATATGGCCAAACTGGTGGCAAGTGGCATCTTGGCAGCTGCACGCTTGACTTTTCTCAGTTCATGGGCAGTTATTTTGCGCCTTGGTTTTTCCACACGCTTCTTGCGACCCTGTTGACTATTTTGAATGAAACGCTTGATTGTTCGATGATCATGCTTCAAAAGCTTTGCAATTTTGAGACTGCTGCATCCCTCTGCAAGATATCTCACTATTTTTGACTTTTCTGAGCATGTCAAGTCCTTCTTTTGACCCATTTTGCCAAAGGAAAGGAAGTTGCCTAATAATTATGCACACCTGATATAGGGTGTTGATGTCATTAGACCACACCCCTTCTCATTACAGAGATGCACATCACCTAATATGCTTAATTGGTAGTAGGCTTTCCAGCCTATAGCTTGGAGTAAGACAACATGCATGAAGAGGATGATGTGGACAAAATACTCATTTGCCTAATAATTCTGCACTCCCTGTATTTATAAAGCACTTTAACAAAAAACCAAGGTTCACAAAGTGCTGTACATACAAATAGCATAAACAAAAAATAAAATCAAACATGTTTAAAAAAGTGTAGCAGTAGGATTAGGGGATTTGCATTTTCAAAAGATATTGATTTTTTTTTAGATTTCAACAATGTTTTAAATGTTTAATTGAGATTTTGTATTTTTTTTTACTAAGTCCTCTTATCCAACTTATAAATGATTAAATAAACAGATAACATTAAAAAGGTAAATTATACATTAATTTAAATAAAAGATGTTTTCTTGCACATATTTTTCTTTAATTCACTATCAAATCAGGAAACATTTCATTTCAGTGCAACTCTATTGGTTCTCCATAAAGAACAGCTCATGGAACACAACAAACCACTTAAGTTGGCTCTTTAGATTACTTCAAAAGATTGAAAGGACAGGTCTGTCACAGTGGCTATGATTCCAAAAAAAACCAAACAAAAAACCCCAAACAAATAAACAAAGAAAAAAACAAGAACAAAAAGTAAACACATAACCAACAATGGCATTTCTTTTATATATTATATGGTCTTTTCAGATTCAGATTATTACAGGAGGAAATGTATGAGTAAATGAAGAGATTAATGAGTGAATCTGTCACTAACATGTTTTCTTCAAAAGATCTGTTCTGTAGCCACATATCTAAATTACAGAACCTTTTTTGGGGGGGAATAATACATGTTTAATGCAAGTGTCTAGAAAGAAATAAAAAGCATGGTGGATGACTGGTCTCTCTCTCACTCACACACGCACAAATCTATTCCACCTCATCCGTTTAATTCTGTGATGGAATAGTAATTACATGTTTTAGATTGTTTTTGAATGAATGAATGAGAATTACTGTACGACCAGACAAAAACTACTCATAAATTTTCTACGTATTCTTTACTACATAAAAAATAAAAATACATATTCTTGTTTAAATTATTCACTTCTAAGAAAGAGCCTGGTGTCAAAAAAATGCTTTCAAGTAGATATTATTATAATATTTATAATTTTATCCTTTTAGTGTCTCAGCTCTGCCTGTTGTCTGAAACCTATCATGTCATTTTTAAAATGCACTATTTTGCTTCCAGAAAATGCATTTCAAAAAGCTTTTCTCACTTTTGTTAACAACCATGAGGTATAATCCCCCTCTAAAACTATTCTGTATACAGTGTTTTGTACAGTTCAGCACTTTTCTTCAGGGAGGTCACATTTAGAGATGCATTTTTCAGAGAACAACATTCTTGTCATGATTAACTGACTTGGAACAAATCAATATCGCCCACAGCGTGAGGGGGAGAAAAAAGAGGAGGGAAGAGAGACATGCAAGAGTCTTTCTGAAAGTCTGTGACCTTCAAATTACTGGATAGCTCATACCATGTGACAGAAATCAATTTATATAGATGAAAGTCGACGAAGATGGAGATTTGTGGCTCAACGGGAAAAAGAAAAATGTTTCAAATCATTACCTAGAGGCTGTGTTTGCTCAAATGTGTAATTTCAATCTATAAAAACTGAGTTTTTGTTTTTTGTTTTTGTTTAGATTTTTTTTTTCTGAAAACACTGTACAGTTTTCCAAATGCATTGCATAACCCATAAAAATGAATCATAACCTGTTATTGCTGACAATGATTTAATGAATCATTAGCTGAAACAAACTTCTGTCAGGTGTCACATTATGCCATCTGCCATTTGGCTGAACATCTAAACATCTTGAATTCTCTGGTTCATTTTTGTGCATACTAGTTGATGAATTTTAGTCCTAGTCTGTTTATGGAGTTTATTTAGTTCCTTCAGTGTTTACTTCTGTTTCATCCTCCTGTGTTTTATCCTTCATGTTCACCATGTTTCTCTGTTTCAGTTATTGTTATTCATGTCCTGTTTTACTTTGTTAGTTAACTCCTGTGTTTTGCATTTAGTTCTATTTCCCCATTTCTCATCATCTAGATTACTTCGGCTATGTGTTGTTACTCTGATGTTTCCATGTAGTCTTAGTTTGCCTGTATTCTTTGTTACCCTGACCCTGTTTTTAGGCTGTTTGTCTGCCTGTGTTTTGTATTTTTTAACATATACTGCTAACCTTGGTTTTTAGTTTCTATTTTTTGTCTCTGCTTTCAACTTTTGTTATCATGGGTTGATCAGCCTACATAAATGGCTTGCCTTGTGTTTAGTGATGTCGGTCAGGAACGAAACAAGTCTTACAGCCAGCTCTTTGAAGTGAACAATGGGATCTGGTTCCTGCCTTGGAGCCGGAGATGCTTTTTGTTTTTTTTCCTCTCTATTTTTTTCTGTTGAAGTTAACTACATGACATGTACTGATGTCTTAGTGCCTGCACCAAATTGGTCTGCACAAAGCAGGAAGGAGTGGAGATGGGTTACAGACCCAACACAAACACAGGAACAGAAGAGAGGGAGACAAGTGAGAGAGAGAACGAGATCAGCCGATACAAAGAGAACAAACTGGAAAGGTGAGAAAATGAGTGACAATAGCTTTTATCCCGACGTCCCGGAGCTAGCAATTTTTCCAGTCGGGCTACCAAAATCTATCTCTGCCCTGCCCGTCGGCCTATCGAAGGAAGGAAAAATATATGTCAATGCTTTTGCATTCTTTCGGAAAT
Source organism: Astatotilapia calliptera (assembly GCF_964374335.1). NCBI lineage: Eukaryota > Metazoa > Chordata > Actinopteri > Cichliformes > Cichlidae > Astatotilapia > Astatotilapia calliptera. The sequence continues at coordinate 27,084,508 of NC_137442.1, read as the reverse complement.
GTAGCTGGGTAATTATGTCATTGGCATCGGTGAGCCACTGTCAATATGTGACATATTGAAATCGCGTTTGAATTTGCGCTTGTTTTTTTGCTTTCCCTTTGCAATCGCGCGAACTGTGTATAGAGAGCGACAGCACTGATCTGTGAGTGATGATAATTTGCGCACCAATTCCTCTGACATCGTCTTATCAATCGTTAGCTTACTATGCAAACATGACAAGTGAAATCTCCCACAGCAAGCTTAAACATGTGAGAGGTTGATCGCGCAGAGAATCGCTGAGCGTTATGTGAGTGCGTGTGTAAAAGCAGCAGGATATATATTTTAGTTCTGCTGAGCCAAATAAGACAGGTCAGGGTGAAGAAGTGACAGCCAAAGAAAAGCTTACCACAAAACGGAAAAGTTATGACAAATCAGACTATAAGGCAAAAAGAAAGTGCAGCTTTGTGGTTTCATGGACAAAATAATTTCTGTGGCTGCAATATGACGAGCTAAATAACCAGGGCTGCACATAAGTGGTCTGCAGCTGCGCATTCGCTGTCAAAATAAAAAACGCGCACAAGATAAGAAGTTGCAACTCTTAAATGTCGAAGAAGCTCCTTTAAGCAATTACTTTGGTGTTCCTCCACCTCCAAAGAAATGTCAGCAGTCCGAACCACAAAAGAAGCGCGTATTCTCGGAAAAGTAGTTGCAGGAGGTGAGCTGGCTTCAAACAAATGATGAACGCACAGAGATGTGGTGCGGAATGTGCCGTGAAAATTTAATAAATGACAAATTAAAAAGGCATAAACGGGGTTTTTTTGTATAGAAAAAATATCGAACCGTGACACCAACGTATCGAACCGAACCAAACCGTGAATTTTGTGTATCGTTGCACCCCTAATATATATATACATATAAAATTAGTCTAGCTGCTTTCTTCCAAGCCTCTTAGACCATTTCCCTCTTTTTTTTTTTTCTTTTTTCTTTTTGTTACACATTGCACCTTGCTTGTATCCTTGTTGTTGCTAGGCAAACAACTATTTTCAAGACCATCTGTAGTAGAGAATTATTTAGCTCTAAAAATATTTGGTTTGGTAAGGAGTCCCATGGGATAATCTAACACATTTTAAATTTAGGCCCACACCTATCAATCAACAACAAAGTCATGGTGTTTATTCATCCCTGAGCATTTTATTTCAGCGGTTTAATGTGTGTCCATACTAATATTTGATGTATTTTACGGTGAAAAAAACTTTTTGTTACCAAACATTTTATCCAGTTGCATAATTCTGAAAATATAATTACCTTGACGTAGTTAAATCCTAGCTCAAAGCAAAACCAGAGTAATGAATGTACTGCTCAGTGCATCTTCCACTTAGAACAAAATGACTGGACAGCTTATGCAAAACTCAAAGTGAATGAGGTATGGGTATGCATCAAATTACTCAACAACAAAGTAACTTGAGGATATATCAGTTCCTCAACAAAAGTTTACCTTCTTTTTTGTACTTTTTTCAATAGCACCTGCCATTCTTCTATAATTGACTGTTAAAAGCAGTTTGTCTCATCTGTGAATCACATTGTGGCTTATTACAGTGGTCAGAGGGCCCGGTGGCGCCTGTGTCCGGCAGCCTCGCCTCTGTCAGTGCGCCCCAGGGCAGCTGTGGCTACAATGTAGCTGCTATCGCCAGCGTGTGAATGTGTGTGTGAATGTGTGTGTGAATGGGTGAATGACTGAATGTAGTGTAAAGCGCTTTGGGGTCCTATGGACTAGAAAAGCGCTATACAAATGCAGGCCATTTACCATTTTACCTGTACTTCTATATATGAGTCAATTTATTTCCCAAAGACTGCAATTTCTTTTGTTTATAGAATGGAAATGAGTTTGTATCAAAATGAAAAGGAATCACAATTTTATTTTATCGACGCTTGCTTGATTGTGATAATGAGATTACATTGTACACCAGCAATTTTAAGATATCTCCAGTGACAATGATGGACAACAAACATAAAACAAATACCAGGGCTGTGATGATGTCATTGCATATAAAACAAGGTTTAGGAATTTTTAGTCCCTTTCAGACTTTCTATTAATGTGTTGACATCTTAATGTCTCAACTTAATGCACACTATATGGACAAAAGTATTAGGCCAAAAAAAACATTACTGCTAGAGAAGCTTTCATTAAACTCAGCTCAGTGTTTGTGTTGATGTTAATGCCAAGAAACTCTGAACTCTGCAGTTATTGATTCATCAGAGTGCTGACTGGGGTCGCCAAGATATACCATGCTCTTTTAGTGTAAAATTAATTATATAAATTGACTAGAATTACCACATTGCAGGTGTATGCTTTTGTCATGCTGGTAGGTTGCAGTGTATATCCATGTCTGTTAGAGTCACGTAGTACTTTGAAGCATGTTAAAAAAAAAAAGTGTTATTCAAAGGTTGCATGAAAATACTCAACTTAGAGCAGGACTACAAGGTTAGCTTGGAGTACTGTGTTTAATTTTCCGTAATGCACTGTTTTGGACTGGTGAGCAGGGGCTCTGGACTCTGGATGTTGTAGTTCCTGTGAAAAAAGCCTCAAATCAGAAGTACACGACTCCCTGGTATCATTCTTGCACCTGAAAACGGATAACTTGTAAGCTGGAGAGAAAATGGCTTCTCACAAATTTAGAAAATCATCATTTAGCCTGGAAAAATAGCTTGTTGCTTTATATAAAAAAAACAACAACAACAACAACAAAAAACCCTTAGTAAAGCTAGAACATCTTATTTTCTTTAATTAGTGATGAATATTGAGTGATGAAAAGTTTGTCTAAAGCACTGTAGCCAGGCACTGTTGAGCCAACCATTCCTTTAACGTTAACTAGTAATGACTTCATGAATTTCTTCATAAAGAAAATTTTAACCATTTGAGAAAAAATTACTCATAATCATCCCACAGATGTAACATTACATACAGCTACTTTCAGTACCATTGATATTTATTTAGAGTGTTTTTCTCCAATTGATCTTTCTGATTTCACTTCAGTAATTACTTCTGCCAAACTATCAATGTGTTTTTGGACCCCATTCCTACAAGACTGTTTAAAGAAGTCAAAGAAGCATTAATTAATGATTCAATCTTAAATATGAGCAACCTGTCTCTAATAATCGGCTATACCACATGACTCCAAGCTGGACTCCATTACCTTAAAAGCTATCTCATGACCCAGCGGTCTTAGCTAATCATAGGCTAATCTCCAACCTTCCTTTTATCTCAAATTCTCAATTGAGTAGTTGTCAAACATCTAACAGATCATCTTCAGAGGAATGGCTCATTTGAAGAGTTTCAGTTATGTTTCACAGCCCATCACAGCACAGCAACGGCTTTAGTGAAGGTTACAAATTATTTTCTTATGGCCTCTGACAGTGGACTCATCACTATCCTGCTAGACCATTACAGGTACAAGTGCAGTGGTTTCATATTTATCTAATAGACTGGTTTATTCATGTAGAGTTAATTATGGACTTCCACAGGGATCTGTGCTAGGACCAATTCTTTTTACATTATACATGCTTCCCTTAGGCAGCATCATTGGAAGACCTAGCATACACTTTAACTGCTATGCTGATGATACCCAGCTTTATCTATCCATGAAGCCAAATAACACACAGCGGTTAGTCAGTTACAGATACTTCTGATCTTAGCTTTTGTGTATAAAGCACAGCTGTCAAGAGAATAAATTTCATCCTTTCCCACCTAGACCAGTGAGCCATCCAGCCAAGCCTACCCCTAGGGCGGCCCAGGAGGTAAAAACAAAGAGATTCAACTGCCCACTGGGTTGCAAGGCACTCTTTTTCTACAGTGCGGTACCAGGCTGCTCGCCCTGACAGTTTCCTGCTGGACTCAACAGAGCAATTAACCCCCATTACCTCCTGGACCAGATGGCCCCCAGCCCTCTGTTTGAATCGTTGGTCACTCTCGTCAGTGTTTTATTTACAGTATGCTTTTCAGTACTGTTGTGCTTTTGCATGCAGCTTTTGTGTGTGTGTGTGTGTGTGTGTGTGTGTGTGTGTGTGTGCGTGTGCGTGTGCGTGTGTGTGTGTGTGTGCAGTGTTGGGAAGATTACTTTTAAAATGTATTCCATTACAGATTACAGAATACATGCCCCAAAATGTATTCGGTAACGTATTCCGTTACGTTACTCAATGAGAGTAATGTATTCTGAATACTTTGGATTACTTAATATATTATCATGCTTTTTACAACTACCTGAATGTACTATTGCTGTGTGATTTATTACTATTACTGAAGGTCCGCGGCTCCGAACCGTAGTGAAGGGACCTCTGGCTAATACGTCGGTTCCGTGTCGGGCTCTTAGCCGAAAAATAGCTTTACTTTGTTGTGTGGATCAACTTTGCTTGCGACAGACAGAGAGAGGCGTTGAAAGGCTGCTCCAACGGAACTTATTGTTTCGGAGGAAAACACGAACACAGTGTACAGTCGAGTCTTAATAGCTTACTTACAACTGGGCTCGTCAGGCACTCTTCTTGCCTGCAGTGGTTATTATTATATTTACATGCTTCCAGCTCCCGTTGCTGCTCGATGATAACTCGTACTTTTCCACTCGCCTTTTTCTCCCTCCTCGTGCTCACAGACACATAACGAGTATGGCAGTCCATTCTCCCTGCAGCACGGACTACACTGCCCATCAGGCTACATTCTTTAGAGTTATGCCTGTAGCATTCTGCCTATTAGCTTAGCACAACAACAACAACAACAAAAAGGCGCTCTCTCACCCAGAAAACACGCAGAGAGAGAGCGTCACCCTGTAACCATGGCAACCGTAACGCTGCCACCTGGAACAACAGAACATAGCTGTCAAACAAAACCCAAACAGTCCTGACCCGCGACAAAATGAAACAGGGAAGTATCGCCGTGTAATCCATTTATTTCAACAAAGTAACTGTATTCTAAATACCACCTTTTTAAACGGTAACTGTAACGGAATACAGTTACTCATATTTTGTATTTTAAATACGTAATGGCGATACATGTATTCCGTTACTCCCCAACACTGTGTGTGTGTGTGTGTGTGTGTGTGTGTGTCTGTCTGTCTGTCTGTCTGTCTGTCTAGAGATGTGTGTTTCAACAAGATAATACAAAAAGGAGTGGATAGAAAAAATAAGTTACATGCTTTACCCACTCACTTAAGGTTGGTAAAAGGAAAAAAATGTGACAGTTTGCAAAACACATGCTTGTGCAAAAATTTGTTGCCAAAATCCTAATTAAATGTGTTAGCAAAAGGATATAACTAAAATTACTTGTCTCAGAATATCAGACTTAAATCAGCATGATGAGATAAACTGTTGAATGTAGTTTCTGTATTTTCAGAAATATCTCTGGTTTAATTAGTCAGTGGATGATATTTCTGTATCATAATAAACCCAATCAACATGTAAATGTTAAAAATGATCATATTCAGAATATGTCCAGTACATTTTATTGCTGTCACTAGCATTATTACATTTATTTTCCTGAAAAGGAAGTGTCTGGGATAACTTTTATTTGAGGAGGAAAAAAAGAAGAATGCTTGAATACCTGAAATCATCAGGTAAACCTTTGCTACTACAGTGTGCGTTATTGGAAAGGAATGTCTGTGAGGTTAGGGTTCTGGTTAGCAAATTAGGATTAGATAATAATATCTGTGTAAGAGTTAGTTGTAGGAAGAATAGTGACTAGATCTTCCTAGAAAAAAGATGAAACAAAAAACTGATTCTTCCTTTGTTCTTACATGAAAAATATAGCAGAGGGCAAAATACATTTCTAAACCTAAATGACACTCTATCACAAGTTGAGATAACATGTCTTTGACACTAGGGAAAGCAGTGTTTGCAGAACGTGGCACAACCAAAATTATTGCAACTTGTGCAATGAGCTTGCAATCTCCTTGCCTTTGAAACAATTGCTTTGAAGTCAGGAACCAGGTTTGCAACCACAGAGTTTGTCTGTTATCAGTCTAGGGTCAAGCCACATAACCGTGAGCTATGAAATATCCAAGCACTGAAAAGGTGCCAAATTCAAAGAATAAACCAGTGTTGTGTCTACACAGGACAGAAATCTGCTGTTAGGAACAAAGCATCTGAAGCTACACCTTAAAAATATGCATTACTGTCACAAAAATACAATTAAAGAAAAGTGAATACATTTTATTCCTGTGTCTTTCATAGAAACTTTGAAGAAAAGCCAAAGAGGACACTGTGTGACAGGAGTAAAATAATATTTCTGCACTAACAAGGTGAGTCCCGAAGAACTAAATAAAAAATTGGCAGATCTTGACATGGTGTGAAGGGAATCCCTAAAAATATTGAGGTAATTGGACAAGTGAAGGATAAAAGAAGAAGCCTATCGACAGCATATGAAAAGTCATGTCCTTAAATCAGTAGCAGTTTTTTGATGGGCGACACAGGGCTGGTTGCCCAGGCGGCATCATGGCATCGGCAAAAAAAAAAGTTGCTTCCACCCATGCTGAATCATGCCAGCGCATTTTGGGGATTGTATGGGCACAGATCGGTTTTCTATTGCCCATTTGTGTGGTTGTGTGTGTTGCTCACACACAACCTGTCAAAAGGGGAGGGGACGGGCTGCTTCCAAATAGTGCACATTTCATTCATAATATTGTCAATCTAAGCCCATTATGTATTAATTATCATTCCTGGGTTGTGTGAAATCCTAGAAAAAAACACTGACGTAGGTCTATTAGTCTGTTAGTTTATGTTGTGAGGTTGGGTGTTGATACTGGAGTGCAAAATTACTGATGGAAGATGGACAAGAAAAGATCAAAGCAATCATATTCTCAGTTTAGAAAAAGGAGAAAAGGAGGACAAACAAGCAAAAGATACAGGTAAGCAGATGTATCTTTGGATAATGGCAGGTATTATGTATCATGAAACAAGACAACATTCATTAACATGGTTTGGGAAAACTTCTGTTTACCTTTGCTGCCACTTGGCTATGATAGTAAACAGCAGACAGACAGTAGACAGTGATGTGGCTTACTGATTCTTTTGGAGTGTGTTCAGCATAATATTATTAGCCATTAATTGGTAGAGGTGTATTGTTGATTTGTCTCCTATTCTTATGTATGGCAAATTATAATGGCTGTTTGTTAGCCATTTGTATACTCTCTCTCTCCCTCTCACTATAAAATATTTATATGAATATATTATGTGTGTAAATGGACTGATAGCGCTTTTCTACTCTCCCGGAGTACTCAAAGCGCTCTATACAACATGCATCAACATTCACGCTCAGATGGATGCACTGGAGAGCAACTGGGGGTTAATATCTTGCCCAAGGATGTTTGACATGCAGACTAGGGGGAGCCAGGGATCGAACCACCAACTGCCCCTAGGGAGCGCTAGGGGCAGAGGGAGTGTTAGCCCAGGGCACCAAACAGGCCAGGACCGCCCCTGCCTTAAATTATTATTATTATTATTTTTTTTTTTAAAAGACCTAAAGCAGGAGCTGAGACACGCATCTGGGCCTTCAGTTGATCTATTATTATTTTGGAGAGATACCAGTGGGTAAAATTGTTACTCTCTTGTCAAAGGCTTCCTCTCCTTGTATTCTTCAAGTAAAATCCATTGTTTTCTGCTTGTAATCCTCCTCTAGTCATACCCAAAGTAATACCAATTCCATATCCTTCACAATATCAAAAAATAAAAGCACTTTGGCCTTGCCAGTCTGTTGACCACACATAAATCTTTACAACAAAAAATAATCTTAGTATAATGTGTGTTTTCCCAACTGGTAGAAAAAGTTAAAAGAAAAGTGCATTAAAACTTGCATTAAATCAGTCGTCAAGTCAAGCTGTTTCAGTCAACTTTTCTCTCTGTAAATAACCAAAGTAGCACATGGAAAACCTTTTCAAGCTCAGAATCAAGACGACACTTCAAGGTTTAGAAAGGCTGTTGCTGTAAAATGTGGTTCACACTATTTTTTTATTCATTAAAAGTCCTTTCATTTTGAGTCATATATTTTTTGTACATAAAAAAATTATCTATCCAGTGTTGAATCTGTGTAGAGTTGTATAGTGTCAGGGAAGAAGCCTCATCTAGCGTGTGAGGTTGAGAAATATTGGCGAGATATGGTTCAATTAGAAAAAATGAACAGAACGGAACCCCATCTGTGAAAGGGATTAGAGCAGGACCTGCCAGAGCCTAGACGCTGGTTGTGGAGAAACAAAACAAACAAGCTTTATTATTTGGCACATTCAGTATCATACAGAGTATAATGTGTAGTGAAGCGTTCTTGTGTCCGTGCTGCAGACACGTTGCAGACAAATCCGCGTCACTCCAGGACTTTTTGGTTAGTGTGAGGTGTCTAAGCCAGAACCCTTACTGGATACTGTGTGGCAATTGAACTTGTAACTCTCACTCCAAAGACGTGTAGCCTTACCACTACACTATCCAGCTGCTCAAGGTGGTGGCTTGAATGGAGCTTGAGGATGAGAGGTGGAGATGGGGAGGAAGTGGGTTGCACAACGGCGTCTGTGATGGAAAAGACAGATGCGCAGAGAAATTTAAAGTACGTGGCATGAGTGCTGATTGGCCTGGAGAAGGCCAGGAGAAGGTGATTGGACTAGACCAGTGATGACACAAACAGCTTGAAAGCATGGAAAAGTATAAGTGATAAAGTTTAGATTTAGCTGGCAGTACCTGAGAGCGGACAGATGTGAGACCATAGAACTTCCTTATTGAACTTACGCGTAAGCTTCATTTGAGCTCAGCTCAATGCACAGGGCTCTGGTGCCAGTCTCTTGGTTCAAGGTTCAAGGTTCTTTATTTGTCACATGCATAGTTATACAAGTATAACACACAGTGAAATGTAGCCTGACACGCTCCTCGACATGTGCAAAAAAATTGGGGGGGGGGGGGGGGGTGTAGAGGAAGAACATTATATATACATATATATGTAGTATATACATTGGGTGAATGTGCAGTAGTAGCAGCAAGCAGGTGAATTCTGTACATTAATATGAATAGACATCTGACTATTTTACAGGATAGACAATATAAACATATTTAAAATTAAAGGAATTGAAATGTACATTGTGCCTTGGTTTAGTGTCTGGAAGAGTCCTGACTCAGTCAATTATAGATGATGTGAGAGGGCAGGTGTGTGTGTTTAGGGCACGGATGGCTTGGGGATAGAAGCTCCTCTTGAGTCTCTCTGTCCTTGCCCGGAAGATGCGGAACCTTCTACCAGATTGCAGAAGTTGGAACAGTTTGTTGCCAGGATGGGACGGGTCCTTCAGTATCTGCGCTGCTCTAGTCCGGCATCTCCTGGTGTAGGTGTCCTGAAGCGGGGGGAGAGCAATCCTGCAGCAGCGTTCTGCTGTACGGATCACTCTCTGGAGAGCTTTTTGGTCCTTCACACAGCTGTTCCCGAACCACGATGTCATGTTCTGTGTGAGGATGCTCTCCACAGCGCCTGTATAGAAAATCCTGAGGATCTTTGGAGAGACACTGAACTTCCTCAGTTGTCGTAGGTGATACAGGCGCTGCCTAGCCTTTTTGGTCTGGACCTGAATGTGGGCAGCCCATGTCAGGTCTGAGGAGATGTGGACACCAAGATAGTTGAAGGACTGCACCCTCTCCACTGGAGCTCCATTGATGATAATGGGCTTGTAGTCTCTGTGCTGACCCCTTCTGAAGTCCACCACCAGCTCCTTGGTCTTGCTGACGTTCAGCTGGAGGTGGTTGTCCTGGCACCACGATGCCAGATTCTTCACTTCATCCATGTAGGCCGTCTCATCGTTGTTGGAGATGGCACCCAACACCACTGTGTCGTCAGCAAACTTCACAATGGTGTTGGAGCCATGGGTGGCCACACAGTCTGAAGTGTAGAGGGAGTAGAGCAGTGGCGAGAGGACACATCCCTGAGGTGCTCCTGTATTGATGGTGATGCTGTTGGAGAAGCACCTGCCCACCTGAGTTCTGCCAGTGAGGAAGTCCAACACCCATGCACACAGACGGCTGTTAAGTCCCAGATCCCTGAGCTTTGTGAACAGTCTGCAGGGCACTATTGTGTTAAACGCTGAACTGTAATCAACAAACAGCATTCGCACATAGTTACCCTGTTTCTTGTCCACATGGCTGAGAGTGGTGTGTAGGACGTGGGCGATGGCATCCTCTGTGGATCTGTTGGATCTGTAGGCGAACTGCAGCGGATCTGTGGTGTCTGGGATGGAGGAGGAGATGATGTTCTTCGGCAGCCTCTCAAACACCTTCATTACTACCGAGGTCAGTGCAACTGGCCGGTAATCGTTCAGGGATGAGGGTTTGCTGTTCTTGGGCACAGGGATGATGGTGGATCTTTTGAAGCATGTGGGGACCACAGACTTCGCCAGGGACTCGTTGAAGATGTAAGTGAACACACCTGCTAGCTGGTCAGCACAGCAGCGCAGCAGACGGCCGGTGATGCCGTCTGGCCCCGCCACTTTCCTTGTGTTCACTCTCCTCAGTGCCGCTCGGACGTCATGCTCCGCTTGGAGAGGGGCTGGAATCCTTAGGATCTAATCTCTGCTTTATGTCGATATGGTTCTGTTGCCTTCATGAGGTGATGCCCTCCAGCTTACAACAGAGTGGTTCGCAGCTGTGTGTAAAGGGGTTGGGATGAATTGAAGTTATGTCTTCCAAGTCTGAGGCCATGGTTCTCAGGAGGAAAAGGAGGGATTGCCCACAGGGTCAGGGATGAGTTGTTGCCCGAAGTGGAGAAGTTAAAAAATCTTGGAATCTTCATCAGTGACAGGACAGTGGGGCGGTAGACTGAAGATAGATTGGGGTCATATCTGCAGTGATCCTGACACTTTACCAGTGTTTTGTGGTGAAGAGTGAACTGAGCATAAAAGTCAAGCTGCCAGTTTATAATTGATATACGTTCCTACCCTCATCTATTGTCATAAGCTCTTGATAATGACTAAAGGAATAAGATCATGGATACAAACTTCATGATTCTGAGCCTGGTTCTGCTGAAGGTTTCTTCCTGTTAAAAGGGAGTTTTTCCTTCCTACTGTCGCCAAAGTGCTTGCTCATAGGGGGTCAAATGATTGTTGTTGTTTTTTTTCTCTGTATGTATTATTGTAAGGTCTACCTTACAATATAAAGTGTCTTGAGGTGACTGTTGTTATGATTTGGCGCTATATAAATAAAATTGAATTGAATTGAATTGAATGATTTCAGTTACTTGGGAGGATCTCAGAGTAGAGCCACTACTTCTCTACATGAAAAGTAGCCAATTGACATGGTTAGACATTTGACTAGAATATCTGCTGGAGAGATTATTGCCTGGCCCAGGAATGCGTCTATGTTCTATGTGTGCTGGAGTAGGTGGCTGGGGAAAGGGAAACCCAGGCTTCTCTGCTAAGGCTTCCTGCAACCCAGTCACAGAATAGTGGTAAAACATGAATGGATGGATGGATGATTGAAAAAAAAAGCACATTTACTGTGGCTTGCCAACATTGTGATTGCATGCCTAAAATTGTAGCACCGATGTAACTTCTCAATATTAAGTTTTTTTGGATATTCAAGGCACTTGAATGCATGTTTTTTCACATGCTCACAAATCCTACAAAGCAAGGGCAGCCAGACATATGTCTGAGCAAATATTCTTTTGCTAAAGTGAAATTTCTTCTCTATATGCATCACAAATGACCAGCTGAAAAGGAAAAAAAGCTAAGCTGGGACACTAAGCTGCAGCTCTAACACGATCCACTGGGGGTGAGATAAATGGTAAAATGGTAATTGGCCTGTATTTGTATAGCGCTTTACTTGGTCCTAAGGACCCCAAAGCGCTTTACACTATACACAATCATCCACCCATTCACACACACATTCACACACTCTTTCATGTGTTGTCCCCTTAGAGGAAAAAAAAATCCCACCAACATCAAACTTTCCACAGATAATTGCTAGTTTGTTTTCCAAGCTTGCCTACTATGTTAAATGATTTCCACATTTGCAGTATTAAAAAAAATCAGCAAGCTGTCTTCAGAAATTACATGCTCAGATATTAGTTTTTCTGCACTTAAAGAAAGTGCATCTAGAATGTAAAATTTCACAGATGAACTTCAAAGTTCCTTTATTTTCTAGAAATGAGTGACTGAACAAATGTGATTTGTAGAAAACAAACTTGGCTACTCCAGCTGATGGCAGATAGATATACAGGAACATGCAATGGCTGCAATCTGTCGCTTACAAAACCATAGTGAAAGTACTGAGCTAAACCTCTATCTTTCTATATCCCAGTTACTGATATGATTATTTATATTATAGTATTGTTGATATCTTTAATCATTTTAGAGGTCCAGCTTCTTGGGAGGCCAATCCATGACTGATAGTGTTCCATTGTGTCCATTCTGTACACTGTCTGCATGGGCAGTGTTTGTCTTTTTAGGATCATTGTTATGCTGAAAAATGAAGCCATTCCCAAACGAATGCTTACAGTTCTTAATGCTTCTATTACTGTTGAGACTACGTTGAAGATCTTATACATCAACTCCGGTTGTTCCATCGTTCCCTGGTAAGAATTGCATCTGTATTTTCTCCTGCTTCTTTTTTCTGCAGTCGTCTGCTACTTGTCAGCTACTACTGTGTCTAGTTGGTTGGTCAGCAGCTGCTTCTCTGTCTGGAACTCTGATGTTAGCAGCTCCTTTATTTGCACCTCAACCACCTCATGATGTCGAAGGTTAACCCGAGAGAACACTGATTTAAGGTTGGATAACCCACGAGCCGGAGGTGACACGGGAGCAGATATGACCAGGTAATCATCAAGAAGATGGATTAAATATAGTAGCTTATGGTTGTCGGATAGAACCTAACACAGGCTTCAGCTTCAGCAGTCAACTGGATGTGCTACTTGTAAAAGTCATTCCCACCGAATCACTGAGGAAGATCAAATATGATAGTCATGTAGTTGTCACGTTCGTGTCTTGAGGAGGGAAAAGCAGTGTAAAAGAGATCTCCATACAGTAAAATGCCTAACTCCAGAAGAGTGAGCCCATTAGCCTGACATGAGACCGAACCATGGAATATGATAAGACCCACGTGGCTGTCAATCACTCTGAGTGGTGCGGGCTGGTTAAGTGGTGGAAGAATGAGCTCTATCCATTTACCAGCAATGCAAAACAAAGATGAGCGCATACTGGGGGAGGTTTTTATCCGTTGGGTTGGAAGGAGGAATTGATGTAGCCAGCATAACTGAGCAGTATTTGATTGGAAAGAAGGGGCCTAAGCTATAAAACTTTGCCACATGCAGCTTGAAGCTGATGTGAGGAGGAAAAGATTCTAAGTTAGATGAATGTATAGCTGGATATGCAGTTGTAAGAATGTTAGCTTAAGTATCGTGTAGAAGAGGAACTGAAGTGAGACAAACTGGTGCCAGGTGCAGAGGACTGTAATGGAGGAGCAGCTGAGAATGGAACTGAAATAACCCTTCAAAGAATGCATGATATGGTGGTTGGAAGCAACTGTGTGGAGTGATGGATGGATTTTGAGAGGCTGATGGCTCGAAGGAACAAGAGCTTCTTCTTCTGATGCTTGAGTTTGTCACTGCTGCCTGTTGCTGTTTGGTGGGCAGAACTGCAAGGTGTGGGGTAGCTTTGCTGTTGCGGGCGGGGTCTGATAGGAAAAGGATTATTTTTGAACAGAATCAACTTTTGGGGATTTACTTACCTTGAAGATTGATTATGCATCATTATCTGTTTGGCCTGGGAGCAGGAACTTTTGGGGGAGGAATATTCTCTCCTTTCTTGTCTGAGACATGTTGCTGCCAAATTAAAACTAATCTTATTTCTTAAAGTGGTACATTTTCCCAGTTCAAAAATATGTTTTATTTTCTGCTGTGAAGGAAATATAATTCTACGGAAATTGCAGAAGAAAAAAAAATTACAGTGACATTCATGGAATTGGATTTGTATCTATTTTCTGCTGGGACTTTTACCAAACAGGTGTAGATTCAGCTCTACAGTCATGTATTAGGTTACAATATAGGCCATTTTTTAGCCATCTAGATAAAGACTTATTTCCTTGCAATTTCTCTCATTGTTAATTTTAAATGAACTGAATTATATCCTGCCTCCATTTCATCTGGTCAGAATAAAATTGGTTTTGAAGAAAATGTTAATAGAATATCCCAGCATATGAAGGATATCAGAAAGAAAAATTGCCATGAGGGTTAGAGAACTGTTTGTAGACAAGCAACACAGGTTTGTAGAAAAAGAAAGTCCACAAAAGTTTGTTGTTATTTTTTTGCACTTTTCTAGTACTATTATGCTATTTCTACTTTTATTATACCATTACACACAGTTGGTGCATGGTAATGTGAAGTTTCTATGAACAAGTTTGTACTGTCACAAGAAAACAGCTAAACAGCATTCTGAATTTGGGGATTTAAAAAAAATTAAATGCAAAAAAATGTATCATCAAAGGTTGTTTGTCTGACATCATTCTCATTGTGATGGCAAGCCACACATGGTAAGCGCCACATCTTCCCACCATTTGATTCACTTTACTTTACTTTGCAGTTACTGCTTTAAATATCGTCAAATATTGTCTCTTTATTAGATTTTTTTTTATTACACCTTCCAATGTTTATATAGCGTGCACAGATTAAACTGCAAGGTCAAAGTTCTGTTTTATGTTATATTAATACATCTTTCTTTGTTTGAGCTACCTGAGGTTTGGCTTCTCTTTCCTGTCTAGCAAAGGGTTGGGAGAGCTGAAGTACCATTGACAGCCTAATTGGATGAAACTACATGCTTCATTACCTGGGGGATGTTTCAAGTTTGTTTAATTGTTTTGTATTAGTTGGTTATATGGCAGCCATTTTGTTTTCCCCTGTGTGTGTCATTTGGTTTAGCTAAACCAGTATTTAAAGTGAACACCTTTCCTCCATTCACCTTCTTTTATATCCCATGCATTGCTATACAGCAACTGCTTGCCATTTACTTTCTCTTTTTTCTTTCCTTTCACCCTTCCAGGGTGACTGTAGCTCAGGTGGTAGAGTACGTCAGCTACTGATTGGAATGTTGGTGGTTCGATCCCTGGCTCCCCCTAGTATGCATACCAAATATCCTTGGCGAAAATACTAATCCACAGTTGCTCTCTGATGCATCCATCGGCCTGTGTCTGTGTGATTGTCAGCTAAATAGCAATGATTATGCATCAAGAAGCTTAATCAATCCTTTATATATAAATTTTCAAGCAATGTATAGCCAACTAAAATATGTCTAAAATATGAGGGTCCTCCTGCAATAAGAAACATTTTTTGACACAAAAAAAAGACTCACCTGTTTCTTCAGGTTCTGGTACAGTGTCAGGAATGTATAGCAGAAAATATATAGAGCACTTTGAGTACTCTGGGAGAGTAGAAAAGTGCTATATAAGAATCAGTCCATTTATCACTAATTATTGTAGATGACTGTCTGCCATAGGTTACTTTTAAGGGAGTTCTTCAGATGGTTGAGGTTTTCTTTTCAACACTGTAAGATCTTTATCTAAAGCACCTTGTGAAGATGTTGTGAATTGAATCTTATAATTCAATTTTATTTATATACTGCCCGTTCACAGCAACAGTTGCCAACAGCTGAAAACCCCAATAATCACACAACCACCTATGAGTAAGCACCTGGAGACAGTGAGAAGGAAAATCTCCCTTTTAACAGGAAGAAACCTCCAGCAAATCCAGGCTCAGGGAGGAGCAACCATCTGATGTGACCAGTTAGTGATGAGAAAAAGGAGACAGGATGGAAAACACACTGAAAGAGAATCATGGATTGATAATAACTTCTAACTTTCTTTCTGTTATCAATTTTTGCGTTAACATAGTTGAAATGACTAATATTATTATTCCCCCAGCACTGATCTCAGGTTTGGGCAAAAGTTTAGAAAAGACAATGACCTGAAGCATACCACAATGAAAACACAGGATTGGCTTTGAAGGAACTCTGTGGAAGTCTTTGAGATGAGATGATGATGATGATGGGGTAGCCTTTATTTGTCAGTTGCAGTTGCTCACAACCAAGATACAATACAATACACAAACATCACATTGGGGAGACAGGTCAGGCTAGGTTAGTAGCTAAACCGCTATTTGAAACACACTATCAAAGGAAAGTTGAAACAGCTTGTAGAATTATTCCCAGTAAAATCTGAAACTGTCATTGGTGCTATAATGAAGCACAACATTTAGGGTCTGAATATTTATGAAAACTGGGTATTTATATTTCAGTCATATAAACAAAGTAAAAATCACTGTGGAGTATAGTGTATTTATTGATAAGAGACAAGTGGAATCTGATCTCATTTTAAGATGAGTGGAGTTTAAAGCATAACAAAAGGTGTAAAACATTTCTGAGTGTGCTATATTTTAGCATTCTGAATGGAACACCTCAGTCAAGCAGACAGAACAAAAGCTTATAATTGCAATTCTGGTTAGAATTAAGTGTAACCAGTGTGATGTGCCTCAATGACACATATTTTACTATTCCCTGAAGACAGGGTTTTGAAATTTCCTTTCCTGGACACGCTCAATGGTAACACTGGTCTGCCCTCACTGATTAGAGGTCCTCAAATGACAGTGGAGGTGATTTGGACTGGAGGTGGCCCTGCTGCAATTGACATCCTACCAGAACAAATGAACAGATATGCAATTTGTAGCTCTGTTATAATGGCTACTCATTACACATATTGTGAGGATCACTTGAAATGCAAAATGGGGAACAAATACACATGTTCACTGCTGAAAAGGAGCTTGGTCATCATAGCATGCTTTACGAATTTTATGATTTTTATTCACTGATTTTTCTGCACTTGGATAGCCAGGAATGTGCTTAATGTTTCAGTGCAAATTAGGATAGATTTTTCTTATTTTCCAATCTTCTAAGGCAAAATGAATGTTATTTCCTCCGTCACTTTTTTTTTTCTAAAGTAAACCTCACAGTCTGGTGTTTGCATGGACCGTAAAGGAAGATGTGTTGTGAGTATTTTAACAAGGTCACATTTGCATCCCTATAAATACATACACTCACTGATCATATTTACTGAACCTGAAATATTACTGCAATAATAGTATTATCTTTAAAAGGAGACAACATCCTCAGTGAATAACAAGTTAAAAGTAGATTTATGTGTGATATGTGATAGGACTAAGTGTGGATGATCAGCCACAAACAGTATATTATTTAAATGATTTAAATTTAAATAATACATTGGGAAGACTGTAAAGACTCCCCAATCATGTCCTTTAAGGTATGTATGACATCCTTGCATCCTTGATTTGGTTTTCATGCCCTTTGTGGTATCTGAGTTTGACATGGATAAGAAATTTGACAAAAATTAATATACAAGTTGGACTTTTCTATCATTTTAGTTTTGTTATTATGGAATTCTGAGAAATGTGGAACATGTACTTGGAAATATTTTACCTGAAAATCTTGGTCCTCCTCTTTGTCCAGTATTTCCACCATCCATCCTCTGCCCATGTTTACCCCCTCTTAGTCTTGCCCTCTAATTTTGTCTCCAAGCATTTAATTAATTTAATTAATTGATTTGATTTGCATTTAATTATCCAAATGTTATCAGATGTACTTAAAATATCTTGTTCAAATTAAAAGTATCATACATTTTACATTTTACTAACCCAGTTGAGTGGAACCAGTTGACATAACTCGGTGGATTAAATACAACATTTTATTTCTTAGATTGTACTGGGATTCTCCTTCTTTGTTTTTTGGTATATAAACTTATCTGCCTTCACAATCTCAACAGCATTTTACTTTTACACTTAACTGTAACACATCTTTTTTTACTGTCCTAATCTCTACATCCACAAAGACAGTGTGACTCTGACCTTCTCCAAGTGTTTCTAGGATGACTGTGATATGAGCTCACTGGTGTCAGTGATTCAGGGTAGACTTGTAGTCAAGACCGCCTAATCCGAGACCAAGACAAGACCAAGACCAGAGGGTATCGAGACCAAGACAAGACCGAGACCAGAGGGTATCGAGACCAAGACCGAGACCAGAGGGTATCGAGACCAAGACCGAGACCAAGACCAAGTCGAGACGAGACCAAGACCGAGACCAAGACCGGGACAAAAAAGACTAACTTTTGTGTGCTTTTAAGGGCTGACATGATGGTACTGACTGGCCCCAAAGTGATCTGACAAAACAGCGATCACCTCCAACAACTGTAAAATATGAAATATGTAACTGGTTTCAGTTATACTTTATATATAGATAAAATTGTAACATCAAACTGAAGATTATAAACTTGAAATTGCATCATGTCCTATTGTAGTAGTACTAGCCAAATTACACTGTATGATATCAACTTCCCTAAAATTGATAAGGCCTGTCAACACAAAGTGATATGCAGATGTTATTTAAAAGTCAATGGTCACATTTATTTAGTCAAACAACACCATTTTAAGTAAAATTCTGTAATCAAACAATATAAAGACATGTGCACACCTCACATGAATCAGATGCAAACTACAAATATTACATACCAATACAAATTGTGCATTAATAAGAATAAGAACAAGTGCTTAAAAGATTCTGGCATCTTGATGTCTTCAGTGGCATGAGATTACAACACACTGGCCAATGAAATCAAGCCTGTTGTTCAGTAGGGCAGGAACAATAGAACACAGACATTATGAACAAATAACAAATATCTTATGAACAAATATATAATGAAGAAACAGCATATTTTCAGAGAGGAGGGAGAGAAAACAGTTCACATTTTAAAACAGTGATTGATTGCACTTCAAGAAAACTAAAGACTGCAACATCTTATAGCCTAGCCGTGCGCGGTGGGGTCTCATTAGAATGCCTCCTCTACTAAAAACCCTCTCAACTGGGGCAGAAGAGGCAGGGACAGAGAGGACCTTCAAGGCAACACTGTGTGGACTGGGGAAACGCTCTTTGTTTTTTGACCAAAAGGTGAGTGCATCACAGTCAGAGTCATTTATGCTGTCTAGGTACTTGCTTATTTGTGCATCAGTGCTCGAGTCCTGGCTTGTGCTGCGTTGCAACCTAAATGCCTTGTAGCGTGAAAGAAGAGGTTGTTTTGGGGGTGGCGCTGAGTCACTATCTGATAATTCTGTGTGTTCTTCTGTTGGTGCTGCAGGTCCGTCTCTGTCTATTTCTGTGATCAAAAGGTCTGGAAAAGGGTGCACACACACACACAAAGACAGGATTAGACAGGATGCTTCTAATGATGCTATAAAACCAAAGACAGTGATAATAAGTGAAACAACAAAAACAACAATAACAATAAATTATTATTATACAGTCACCTATTAATGACTTTTTAAGGTCATCTCTGAACCTCTTCAGTGCTGGTCCGGTTTCACCATTTTGGACATCTAAATCTACCCAGGTCAGTCCAAACTGGGGGTCGAGCATGGTGGCAAGGAAGTAGATCCGATGGCTAAACGGCTCTTCTGGATCCTTTTCGTCCATGCAAATCTGCCTGAAAATTCCAGAGAACCGTTTCTCTAAGGATCTTTTCAGGGCCCTGACTATAGTTATGGCCTGGGGCATTTGTACTTCCATCTTTATAAGTTGATTCTTCAAGTCCAGAACAGTGGGGACCACCATGCTAATAGTCACCTGATGATCACCTTCTGTAAGGTCTGTTGCATCAGAAAAAGGCTCAAGCAAAGCACAAAGGTCTTTCAGCTGAGCCCACTCTCGGGTTGAAAACACTAAATTCTCTGTATTGCTGCACATTTCAGTGATGGCCCCGTGGTCAAGTGTGATCAGAGCCTTTAACTGTCTGTAGGTGCTATTCCAGCGGGTGTTGTTTCCTGCTGGGATGGACTTATTGGAGCCAAAGTGTGCCTCAAACAAGTCTTTGTGGTTACTACTGCTGTGCAGCAGGTTTGTAAACTTGCTGGCTTTGGCTATGGCTCTAGCTATTGCCTTTACCTCTTTCATCCCATCACTGATTACAAGTTGCAGCGAGTGGGCGAAGCAAGAAAGACGTTCACCCGTTGACCATGGATCAGAACCTTCTGCATCCTCCCACATTGTTTCATCATCGAGGTCATCACTGCTGTCACCTTCAGGGTGCTCTACTTCTGGCATCCTGACTTTAAAGGCCCGCTTCATATTGGATGCATTATCCGTCAGAATGTAGCTTATTTTATGGCCAATGCCATACTCCTCAACTATTCTGTCAAATGCTGAGGCGATTCGTTCGCCGCAGTGCTTCCCTGTGAAACGCCTACAGTCAAGCAAAAATGATTGTAAACTGTAAGAGTCCTTGTTCTTGCAGGCAGCATTAGCAGTAACTCCCAGGAAAGTACGAAGCCTCCGGTCAGACCAGAGGTCTGTTGTTATTGCTACATTTGGCTGGACTTCCAGGGCTTTGATTATGTCACCCTTCAATTTAGTGACAAGGTGAGGTATCAGCTTCTCTGTCAAGGTGGTTCTAGACACAGGAGTGTATTTGCTATCCAAGACATTCAGGAAGTGTCTAAAATGTGGATTCTCAACGATAGACAGGGGGAGAGAGCATCCAACTATAAGGTCCTGGAGGATGGACTGGGTGATGGCCTGTTGCCTGGGTGAATTTGGGGAAAATAAGTGGATGCTTGGAGCAAACAATGATAATTGAGGCTGTGTGGGATTGACCGCTATCACTGATGTTGCAGATCCTGCTTTGTACTCCAAGTACCTACAAAACAGGGAAATAGGAATCTGTAAAACATCGGTTTCTATTCAACCACAAAAACTACTGTATCTTACAAGCACAGTAATTTTAAACCTATCAATGAGGGCAGACCTTTGCATACAAAATAACCTAATCTAATCCAGTGTGACACATATAGATCATTAGGCACAACTAGTAATAATGAAAATACTGGAGTGTTCAGGGTTGCAAGACCTTAAATAACAAGAACAGAAAAACAGTTGAATGGAATCTACAAAAGACAAAATGTCTGTGCATTAACTTTGCAGGTTGCATTAAGCCTCCTCCTGCCAGTCAGCTATCAGACACAGCTGTATTGACAAGAAATGAACTACTCAATAAAGTCTGAAGTTACACCAATACAAAATAACTGTCTAATAATGCTAAAATAGCCCCTACACACTGGACTGGTTTAGTAGGGCAACATAGTAGAAAACACCTAAGAAAGTCATAGTCAAAGGTCCTTAAGTTCGATTTAAGAACCTTAGGACTCAGTTTTGCGATCCATGCTATCTGGACCAGAGCCATAGACCGCTCTGATCTGGGCTTCACTGTCGAGAACACCGCTGTTAGCCGAGCAATGTTATAGGGACACTCTTGAAACGCCCGTCCTTACTTACGAGTCAGCAACCACATAAATATGCCCAATAAAGTCCACAACAAACCACACCATACCAGCCCTTAGAGTGCTCACTGAAATGGTTTCGATATATTTCTGCTCAACGAATTCACCAAATTACCTAAAGTTAATGTAAATTGTTTAAGTAGCTGATAGCCACTGCTAGCGCTAGCTACCTGTACATAGCATGTAACGTAACGTTAAGTTAAAGTTAAGTCTGCAGGGACGGTTGCAAAAAAAACTGTCCCTACATAATTTATAATGTTTGAAGAACACATTATAAATAACAATATTACATAAACATGACCTGGTCATCTGAGGTTGGAAAGGTAGTTAGAAGAGTTTGAAGATGGATAGATGGTTACTGGCTAGCTTACCTTTGAGGGTGTTTGCGCTCCAGGTGCCTGGTGAAGGTTGAGGTAGTCCCGGTTGTCTCGGTCAAGGAGACTTTGCAAAACCTGCACTTTGCCGAATGCTTCTTTTTTGCATTTACCAAAAACTCTTTGTGTTCTATGAACGCAAACTTTATGACAGACGAAGTCGCTGACATTTCTGTAACTTACTGACCGGGCATACTGCTCAATCTAACGGGTTGCATTTAGTTGTGTTTGAAGGGCGCGAAAGGCGAAATAATAAAATGCCACAATGTGGAGGGATTTGAGCATGGCTGAGCCACTGTGTGTCGCTGTGTGACAGCTGAGCAGCGAAAGGAAATTAATTGAGGAGCCGGCTCTCGCTCAATGGGAGTCGACTATTCTGATTCACTACAAAGCACTCTCTAAGCACGGCTCTCAGAGCTAAAGCTTTTGCGCATGATACATTATCGAACGTTACGCTGTGTGTCATGGATACTGTTGACTCCAAATCTCCCGACCACTATGTTGATCCGAGACAGCGAGACCAAGACAAGACCGAGACCAAAGTACGTCGAGACCAAGACAAGACCGAGACAAAAGTACGTCGAGACCAAGACAAGACCGAGACAAAAGTCCGTCGAGACCAAGACGAGACCAAGACCACGTAAAAGTGGTCTCGAGACTGGTCTCAAGACCAAGACCGGTCTCGAGACATCCAACTCTAATTCAGGGAGAATCATGTTCTTGGTTGGGTGGTTACCTTGAGTTTAGCCACAATCTTTATCCTCAACTGAGTACATACATCTGTCATTGCAGGTGGATGTCCATTATCTTGTCTACCAACATAGGCTCATTACATCCATAATGCTCCCTACTGTTCCTATTGTGCTGATCTCCATCTTCAGTAGTAGCTGTCTTATATTTATCTTACTGCACTTGGGTTTTTCCTCATCCATGGTTAAGCCAACCTTAACATTATTTATTCATTCACAGCTTTTGGGGTGGAAACATTTTGGGGAGTTATTGTTTGTTTGTTTTTACTCATTTATTGATTTATTTTTGAAGTTAAATAAAGCTCCTCAGTACATAATAAGAACTAGTTGGCTGACAGGTACTAAGGGCCTTAATAATCCAAAAGACAGTGCTTACCTGATAATTACCTTTGTGTTGTGGGAATAACTGTCTTTTCAAGCTTCAAATGTTTGACTTTTACTTCTGGGACCACTCTCAGGTGCATTGGGGCCATACTGGTTCCCCCCCCCCCCCCCCCCCTTTCTTTTGTTTTATTTTTCTATTTCATCAAATTTCATGTTCCATTCAAAAAAAGTTGGAAAAGCAAAATAACATATTACTGCAACAACCCCAGATAGCAAGACGACATTGAATTGATGTTGATTTTTCATCCGATCCGTCGTTATGGTCAGGGTTGAAATGCCACTGATGTAACAACATTGAAATACTGTGGTAAACCGACGGTCTTACTATAGGGACATTGAAATGATGTTGATTTACCGTTGTTTTTTGTCATTGATATTTGATCTATTTGTAGTCGACCAGGTGACAACAATAACGTCGAGAAAACGTCTATTTATAGTTGACCATCATTCGGCGCCGGTCACCATCAAAAAGCTATCGATTTGTAGTTGAGCGTTAAATTGCATTGGAACTGAGCGGGTATAAAGTACCGGAGAAAGTAGATTTATTGTTTTTTTGTTATCAAAGACTTTGGTCTAGTTCACCAGCTTTAAAAAAATCGTGTCGACGTGCAATTTATGTATAGTTGACCGAAAAATTAAAGCAGCGATCAATTGGACTATTCCGCAGCACCCCTCTCACAGTGGTACATCCCTCCAGATAACCATTGTCTTGTACAGTAGAGCGGGACATTCGATTTACTCTCAGCGGAATTGACCGGAGAAGGCACCGGTTCTGACATAAACAGTAGTAACCAGACCGAAAAGCAGCGCACTGCTCGAAATGCATCCTTCATTTCCCTGAATTTTAAGGCTGTGGCAGTGTAGACTTCGTGGCCCAACATATCCCAGAATGCATAGCGTGGCGGTGGGTGTGAATAATTTTGCCGAAAAAAAACGGCGGATGAGGGGCACCCGAAGAGTAAACTTTAAGTAAGTACTGAATTTTATGTCACTTATTTATGTGCAAATGTTTAATAACGAAGAACATTAAAACATTACTGTTGGCCACATGTCGGCAAAGTTATGTGACATTAGTGACGTTTGTACTAACTTGGTTTTAAAGCCTTTACTTTAAAATATACGCCGTTCAATAGCTGAGCTTAATCTTACAGAGAATGATCAAAGCTCATGTAGAAACAAACAAAGATTTTCTCCTTCATTTCTGTCAAACAAAGCTGTATGACACGTTTCCAGCTGTTAGTATCATGGTTGCTAGGCAACCTGGGCAGCGCAACGGAGGCTAGACCGTCCCATTTCACAAGCCTCACACTTCCCGCCTTAGCTGTCTTTGAGTACGCGGCCCTTGAGGATCGTTGAGGCTGCGTACTTTAAGGCTGCAGACCCTGAATTGGGATACAGCCTTACTCTCAGCGGAATTGACCGGAGAAGGCATCAGTTCATGCACTGCACTGGCCTGCACCATGATTAGTATGAGGTAAGAATAGGGATGGGTACCAGTATCCGGTGCCATTATGGCACCGGTTCTGACATAAACGGTAGTAACCAGACCGAAAAGCAGCGCACATTTTGGTGCTTTATTTCGGTGCTTTTTTTCCCTGAGATGTCACACACTTTAAAATTTAGCCAATCATTTTACCTTTCCAAGGATAGTAGGCGGGCCCAGGTACGCACGTTCTTTTAGAGCAGAGCTACAGATTAAAAATGCCCAAGGCGAAGCGGTCAAAAGTCTGGCTCTACTTCACAGCAAAAGATGCAAACTCAGCAGCCTGCAACAAGTGCTTTAAGGTGATACTGTGCAAAGGAGGTAACACCTCGACTCTGATGAAACACCTGGCGACGCATAGCGTTTTTTTAAAAGCCGAGAAATGCACCGTATTTGATAGCTTGCTGCAAGAGCTCACACCGAGCACATCTACTGCGGGTGTGGTGCCTGTTATCAGACCCGGAGTTAGCAACATCCCCCAAGAACCCGTAGATTAGACTCCTGGCCCCTAGCCCTGCCAGTGTAGCAGAAATGATGACGGATGATGATGGCAGCAGCAGCCATTCTTCTCTGGGTGAGTCCCTTAATGTTGTTCGTGTGTAATTTACGTTGAGTTGGCTAACCACGTTATTACATTAATGCATATAAGGTGAACTAGCAAACACCGTCGTAGTTACATGCGGCTGTCTTGTTGTTTGATGGCAGATACTCCCTTCACCCTGGCCAAAAAGGCTAAAATGACCAAAGAAAAAGTGGGAAACAGCTAAACATGAGAGGTTTTTGGATAAAGTTTGTGTTTTTTTCCATTGTTTAAACACTGCTTCCAGCCAAGAGTGATGCCATAAATCCCCTATAGCTGCAGAAAAGGCTAACATTGTTATCTTTTTTACAAAAAAACCGCTAAACATGAGAGGTTTTTGGACAAAGTTTGTGTTCTCCATTCTTTAAGCACCGGTTCGAGCACCGTTTAAGCACCGGCACAGTTTCAAAAGTACCGGTTTGGTACTGGTATCGGATAAAACCTAAACGATACTCATCCCTAGGTAGGAATGAATTAATTTTCTTCTATTCATTATTTCCACTGTTACGTCTGAATAATGGTAAAAAAAAACTTGTTAATGTTCAGTTTCGGACAAAATGGGAGCCCGAAATTGTGTCTACTTTCATCTTACGATCCGGCAACAAATAAACTGCACTGCGAACAAAGTCTATCAACAAAGAAAACATTTTCGTTTCATACTTTTCCGTTATATTCCCTTACAAAGCTAGCCTAACGCTTCGAGGGCCGTCGCCTCGGCGCTTGACCCAGACTTTCGCTCTGTAGTTGCTTTTTAGCATAGTACTACAAAAATTTGTAAATCTGTGATATATGATTGATAAACATAAAGGTAACTGTATAAATGTGTTCAATGACTGTTACTTTTAATGATTGGAGAGCACCCGCTTCAATTCGCACTCAATTCAAACTTTACGTTGCACGCTCACCTAAGTTTACGTTGCACGCTCACCTACCTTGCGTTTGCACCTTTTGTCCACACGTAAACTGCGTTTTCGTTAACTGAAAACTGAGAACTGATATTTTTGAAAACTCCGTTTTAGCATTTACGTGTGGACGAGGAAAACGGAGTTGCCTATATACATTTTAAGCTATTATTTATTATTTAGTTCAGTCAACAGATCAAATTTTGTAGTGACTATGAAATATATTGTAATTATCTGTTTCCTGTTTATCCTAAACAGGGCAAAAAAGACTCCAAATTAAAAAAAAAGATAAAAATGAAAGACTGGTGCATTGTGCAGTTCAGCACTGGTGGTACAGAAATTGTCCCTAGTTCATGGATAAATGGGGAGAAATTGTCATGGCCTCCATATCCTCCGCGAGACACATTCAGGATCCACACCGCAGTAAAGAGGAGAGTTCATCCTGGTGCAACATTCACAAACATATCTTTGATTGTTCAGAATTTATGATCTTGTTTTTTGTACATATCTGTGATGCTTGCATACAGCAATATCACCACATAATATAGTCCAAAAAGTGGAAGTTTGTAAACTTTTTAAAAATGCAAAGCCGTGTGCACTTCAAAAATTCCTTGTATACTGTACCTTCTTGCACATCTCCGTTTCCTGTGTGTGTTGTTATAAATCAAACTGTAAATTTAGGAAAAAATATGCCAAAAGCACATTTGTAATTATTTTTGACCGTTTTTAACTTCTTTCCTTTAGACCAAATCCCCTGTACACGTATACTGACTCAGAGGATGAGCAGCCCACAAAAAAACGGTTTCCCTAGGCCCCTCAAGTGACAATACCAGGTAATAAAATACTGCCTAGTGTCTGTGTACATATCTGTGCGTGACACAAGGAAACCTTTTTAACAAGTTGTCTGTATTCTTAAATACTTAAAAAAATGATCTTTGTCTAAACAGCCCTCACCACTCCGCAGTATTCCCCCCAGCCCGCAGGCATCATAATGCCCCGCCCAGCTTCCGGCACCTTTCGCCACTCCGGCAGAACACACAAAACGACACATCTTTGTGATCTCCCCAGCATGCAGAGTCTGATGTCGAGGCCTCCCTATAGATGGTATGCTGTTAAAATTGTTTTAAAGCTGAATCACAATGTCATTGTACTCTTATCTTCAAAACACCAATTCATACTCCTGAATGTCATCTTGTTGTGATTTTTTTTTCTGTAGATTCCAGAGACTCTGTGAGGCCACTATTACAAGGCAAGTTCGAAAATCTTGGAATTTCAGATTTTACATGGTATAAATGGTAAATGGCCTATATTTGTACAGCGTTTTAAGTCCCTAAGGACCCCAAAGCGCTTTACACATTTAGTCATCCACCCATTCACACACAATTCACACACTGGTGATGGCAAGCTACATATACAAATATCAAATATATGTGACAGGCAAAAACAAACACTTTTAGCAGTTAGAACAACTTATACTTGAATGCAGAATGTTACGCCATCACTTATGGATATATTCGTTTTTCGCCTCTCACTGCTTAAGCCATTAATCTTTCTAGAATTGTTCTTTGAAACAGATGCAACTTCACAAAAGATGTTAACTATGCTGTCTGACCGGACCAGAGCAGTTAATGAACTCCGTGAGGAGGTCAGAGCCATCCGCCATCCCTGCTGCAATGAATCGGTAGATGCTGGGGTACTGCCTCTGGATTTGCCCTTGCACAACATTGAGGAGCTAAACACTGCAGAGGCAGCTCTTCAATCACAAGAGGCAAATAAGGCAATGGTAAGTATATAAAGGTTATGTACACTTTGTAACTATAAAGTGTAATAGCTGTCAGATGTGATTTAAATACATAACGACGGCATGTTGATTATACACACAAGCACTTGCATACACATTTAAGACACGAGACACGCTAATTCCATCTCTTAAAATGTGTCTATAGGTGAGACGCTTTGCCTTGATTGGAGGGACCACACTGGAGGTGCGAGTCCGCCGTGTAATGGCTTATGCCATTACAAACGAGCTGGCCTCGGTACTCAACTGGGCAGGGAAAAAAACCAAGGACCAGACAAAGCAAAAAAGGCATTTAAAGATACAGCACTGTGCAGATGCATATTTGGTAAGTTTTACCATTTATTGTAGTTTTATGAGCCTAAAGTGAACAATAAAGGGATCAATTCATCTGCTGGGTGTGTTTCACATTTCCTATGTCCGGTTTTTGCTATATTACTTTGTCTTTCTTAATAACAAGACTTTCATGTCCGGTTAATCTGGAGATGGAGTCTTTGGTCTTCAGCTTGTTTAGTCCTTTAGTTTGCAGATTTACGCCTGGTGACTTTCATGTTTATCAGCCTAGGAGATTACATACTTTCTCCCCGCTGAAGACAGTTAACAAGAGCTTATTCATGTGCTCTAATTCACTTTTTTTGTTTGTGTGTGTGTGCGTGTGTGTGTATTTTTGTCCTAGATGGCCTGATGCAGCAGTTAGGGGCGAACTCTATGTCCGAGTTTGTCTTTGCACAAGCAGTCCAGAAATGGCTCCGATACGCCCCAGATCGTATGGGTGGCGCAGGATGCACATCATCCATCCCCATCCCAGAGTAAAAATTACAAACTTACATTACATGCAATGCTTTCTTATTTTAGGATATTAATATTGACATGATACATTGTGAGACATTTTTTTTAAAAGGGTGTCCAATTTGAGGAATAAGTACAATTATGTGTTTAGGTGGTTTAAGTATTGATGGAAACATGCAGTAGTTTAGTATTGGTTAAAATACCTATAAAGAAAGGTAGATTTCCAGTCATGATTTTACAGTTGTTTTAATAAAAAGCAACTGCGAAAGAGGTGGAAAATTAACACCATAACTCAACAGTGTTTCAATATCAGAATCTGACATTGTTTCAATGTCAACAGTATTAGAAAATATAATGCCGAATCAATGTCACGTTTCAACATTGATTCAATATCAAAACCTGACGTTGTTTCAATATTAAAAAAGGGTGCAAGAGTGACATTGACCTCAACGTTGATTCAATGACATCGCCTGATATTGACTAATTGAAACAATGTTTCCTTGCTATCTGGGACAGCACCATGGGCCCATGGGCATGAACTTCTACAAGAAATTATGCTGGAGAAAATTACATTTCCTGGCCTCCTGAAGTGAAATAACAGTTCTCTGGTCCATGGCAAGCTGAGGTGTTAAGACCTCCTACTGCATGAAAAAACAGTTCTGCCATCCAAATTGTAATGAGATCTATCATCTAAAAAAGTTTGTAATTACTAGAGATGGACCGATACCACTTTTTTATGTCCGATACCGATATCATAAATTTGGATATCTGCCGATACCGATATGAATCCGATATAGTGTTTTTTAATCAACAAAACTGTTTTTTAGATATCTTGCTGCATTTTGTATAAGTTCATACTCAAGTTTAAAACAACAACTACACTAAAGCTATTCTGTTATACCTGTATGCAAAAAAAAATATTTCATAGTTCAGCAATACTGATCAATCTAATAAACTTAAACCTACACCATCCTCCCTATTCTGGTATTTTAAAGAGTACTTAGCATAAATATTAAGCAACCTAAATAATAGGGTTCCAACTCCCAGCAACAACAAAAATAAATAAATAAAAAATAGGGAACCACCCCTCACGCTCCACCTCATGATGCTTAATCGACGTAATCAACCTTAATTTGATGCAGTGTGAAAAAAAAATGCACAGAAATCAATTATTTTTCAAGAAATATTAAATAGATTCAACATCTTTCTTCAACAAAATTGCAGACTGCACAGATGGTACCTTCCCAAGGGAAAAAGTACTATAGCTTACTAGGGTATATATATTAGACTTAATAGTTACTATATACAGTAATTGACTTCTATTCATTTTACATCAAATTAAAACTTTGGGTTTAAGATTTGGATAATTATTTATTAAAAGCTAGACATTTTAAATGAGAATAAGAAAGAAAAGTATGTCTTTGTGCCCCCTTTTCCCTGTTAATGCCCTATCGGCCTCCCTGGCTAAACTTTGCTAGATCCGCCCCTGCACAGTTACCAGCGTCAGCTACGTAGAAAAAGATCCTGGAGTAGAAGGTAATATTAAATACATTCTAACAATAGCTGATCAAGCTTAAACGTGCTGCTGTTGTTCAGCCGCTGGTTTCCTCTTTCTGGTGCAAAGTGGGCCAAAAGCAAACTAGAGACACAGACTCGCGACAGAAAAGCCGATCAGCTGATCGTTAAGCAGTTTCATGATTGAAGTAGCAGCAGGAGAGGCAGTCGCTCCATATATCGCTTGTTAAGCTTAACGCAGGAATGCTTTACAAACATTCTGAGATGGACTTACACACTTGCTTTACTTCTCTCGGGATAACTTTGTCGGAGATGAAATGCCGGGTTGCTAGCGAAGCTCCAAATGCTATCCAGACCACCGACAGGTCCCGCATGCCACAGCCGCTCTATCACATGATGCATACTGCTCCGACGTGCTAACGTTCTGAGGTGAGGTACGGCGTGTTGCAAGTTTTGTGAGGTGCTTTCGTGATATTTAATGGATCGATTACATTTTTTATTTTTCTACGATATCCGATCCAGTAATTTAGGTCAGTATCGGACCGATACCGATACGTAATATCGGATCGGTCCATCTCTAGTAATTACTGGATTGGATATCGGAGCGAAATAAAAAATGTAATCAGATCCATTAAATATCAAAAAGCACCTCAAAAAAATTGCGACATGGCGTAACTAACTCGGCTCATAACCGTAGCACATCGGAGCAGTATGCGTCACGTGATAGAGCAGTTGTGTGTATTTGGAGCCTCGCTAGCAATCCGGCATTTCATCTCCGAGGAAGTTATCCAAGAGAGAAGTAAAGCAAGTGTGTAAGTTCATCTCTGAATGTTTGTAAAGCATTCCCGCGTTGGAACATATATGGAGCGACTGCCTCTTCTCTCTCCCTCTCCTGCCGCTACTTCAATCATGAAACTGATTAATGATCAGCTGATCGGCTTTTCTGTCGCGAGTCCGCCTCTCTTGTTTGTTTATTGCCCACTTTTTAGGGGTGCAACGATACACAAAATTCACCCCTAATATATATATATATAGTAGGGGTGCAACGATACACAACATTCACCCCTAATATATATATATATTAGGGGTGCAACGATACACAAAATTCACGGTTCGGTTCGGTTCGATACTTTGGTGTCACGGTTCGATATTTTTTCGATACAAAAAAAATGTTCATGCCTTTTTAATTTGTCATTTATTAAAATTATAAATGTATATTTTAACTCAAAAGTACAGTTTTTAAATTTAACCCTAACCCTAACCCTTGTGCATGTTTTTTATTTTGACAGCGAATGCGCACCTGCGGACCACTTATGTGCACCCCTGGTTATTTAGCTCGTCATATTGCAGCCACAGAAATTATTTTGTCCATGAAACCATAAAGCTGCACTTTCTTTTTGCCTTATAGTCTGATTTGTCATAACTTTTCCGTTTTGTGGTAAGCTTTTCTTTGGCTGTCACTTCTTCACCCTGACCTGTCTTATTTGGCTCAGCAGAACTGAAATGCTTTTACACACGCACTCACATAAGCTCAGCGATTCTCTGCGCGATCAACCTCTCACAAGTTTAAGCTTGCTGCGGGAGATTTCACTTGTCATGTTTGCGTAGTAAGCTAACGATTAATAAGACAATGTCAGAGGAATTGGTGCACAAATTATCATCACTCACCAATCAGTACTGTCGCTCGGGCTCGGGCTAGCGATTTTGCGAGCCCTGTATCTGATTGAGGAATCACTCATCTTTGGAAAAGAGAGTTTATTACAGAGAAATGGCTCTTTCCAAAATAAAAGCTATACTATCCGCTTCTTCTGGGCTATATTCTCAGCAGTATATTAAACATATCAGGTCCCCATAAGGAGACTCATGTGCTAACGGCTGTCTAAATGACTCGGGTAAAGTTTGTAGCATGCATGCTTGTTGTTTTTTGTCTTTGCACTAGGATGATTTTGGCGTAAATGTGCAGTCATATTCGTTGTGTTCCCAGTAGTGCTTTCAGGTTAACCTCGTTAAAATGACCTTAACGCCACAACACGGCAAACCTCCGTTAACGACTTACCCCTGATAGCCCCGTGCATGGGGCTAGACGGCCAACACGTTAACGAGCTAACTGCGCTAACACACTAGCTCCCACCCATGTAATTGAGCATTGCGCGGCACATCCAACATACTGTTTTACTTTAGTCCATGACGCGCTTACCTTCAGGGTCGTACGTCACATGAAAACCAAAATAATTCCAAACGCCAGATCTGAATGAGGGTGGGGGAGGTTCAATTTGCCATGTTGCAAGGAGAGCTTAACTTCTGTCTCGCTAGCTTGCCCTGCGCTCTTCATTCTGACTATGCTGTCTGTGTTGAGCGCTCAGTGGATCTGCGCTCGACAGTGCAGCCTAGGCGGAGTAGTCGAACGCAGATTCACTGAGCGCTCCACACAGACAGCATCATCAGAAGGAAAGTTGATAAAATAAATTACAAATGTTGTATTGTTCGATACATATGTGTACCGAACCGAAAGCACTGTATCGAACAGTTCAATATCGATATGAATATCGTTGCACCCCTAATATACACTCAACAAAAATATAAACGCAACACCTTTGTTACTGCTCCCATTCCCCATGGGATGGACGTAGAGACCTAAAATTCATTCCAGATACACAATATAACCATCCCTCCCAAACAGTGGTCACAAATCAGTCCAAATGTGTGGTAGTGGGCACATCTGCTATATTGAGATAATCCATCCCACCTCACAGGTGTGCCACATCAGGATGCTAATCTGACATCATGAATAGTGCACAGGTGTACCTCAGACTGCCCACAACAAAAGGCCACCCTGGAATGTGCAGTTTTGTCTCACAGCAAAATGCCACAGATGCCACAAGCAATGAGGGAGCGTGCAATTGGCATGCTGACAGCAGGAATGTCAACCAGATCTGTCGCCCGTGCATTGAATGTTCATTTCTCAACCATAAGCCGTCTCCACAGGCGTTTCAGAGGATATGGCAGCACATCCAACCGGCCTCACAACCGCAGACCTCGTGTAACCACACCAGCCCAGGACCTCCACATCCAGCAGGTTCACCTCCAAGATCGTCTGAGACCAGCCACCCAGACAGCTGCTGGAACAATTGGTTTGCACAACCAAACAATTTCTGCACAAACTGTCAGAAACCGTCTCAGGGACGCTCAACTGCATGCCCGTCGTCCTCATCGGGGTCTTGACCTGACTCCAGCTCGTCGCCGTAACAGACTTGTGTGGGCAAATGCTCACATTCGATGGCGTCTGGCACGTTGGAGAGGTGTGCGCTTCACGGATGAATCATGGTTCACATTGTTCAGGGCAGATGGCAGCTGAGAATGTCCCAGTTCTTGCATGCCCAGCATACTCACCGGACATGTCACCCATTGAGCATGTTCGGGATGTGCTTGACCGGCGTATACGACAGCGTGTACCAGTTCCCACGAATATCCAACAACCTCGCACAGCCATTGAAGTGGAGTGGACCAACATTCCACAGGCCACAATTGACAATCTGATAGACTCCATGCGACGATGCGTTGCACTGCATGAGGCAAATGGTGGTCACACCAGATACTGACCGGTTCTGGGTCCCCAGACCCCCAATAGCGCAAAAAACTGCACATTCCAGGGTGGCCTTTTGTTGTGGGCAGTCTGAGGTACACCTGTGCACTATTCATGATGTCAGATCAGCATCCTGATGTGGCACACCTGTGAGGTGGGATGGATTATCTCAATATAGCAGATGTGCCCACTACCACACATTTGGACTGATTTGTGACCACTGTTTGGGAGGGATGGTTATATTGTGTATCTGGAATGAATTTTAGGTCTCTACGTCCATCCCATGGGGAATGGGAGCAAAAACAAAAGTGTTGCGTTTATATTTTTGTTGAATATATATATATATATATATATATACATATATATATATATATATATAGAGAGAGAGAGAGAGAGAGAGCAGCTGGATAGCGTAGTGGTTAGACTACACGCCTTTGGAACAGAGGATCGCAAGTTCCATTCCTGCCTGGGGCGTCTGTATCCAGTAAGGGTCCTAAGGCTAGACCCCCTATGCTAAGCAATAGTGATGGGTCGTTCGCGAACGAAATGCCTCTTAGAGCCGACTCTTTAACGTGAACGACGCGAGCCGGCTCCTTATCGCGAGCCGTCACGTGGGGTTTTTTTTCTTTCTCTCACCCTCTCTCTCTCGCCTGCACGTGAGCCTTGTGCTTTACGCTGGGCAGAGGGGGGAGGGGCGGTTACACTCAGTAGCAGGAACAGAGCCAGAGGGAGAGAGAGAGAGAGACAAAGAGAGCCAGGGACAAAAACGTGACATTAGAAAGGTATAGTAATCATCCACAACTATTTTCGGTTGCAGATGATAAAGGATTCAGAAAGTTTATTCATCCAGGCCCATATGACAGAGAATATGCATGTTCTTTTTGTTTTGATATTTTAATTTATATTTAATTGGGTTGTGGTTTGCAGTGTTTTGTGTTGTTTTCACTTTAAATTTGTAAAAGGAAAAAGCTGAAAATTTAAATAGTTAAAAGTTGAAATGTGAATAGTTGATTTTTGTATTATATGATTTATTTATTACATTTTATGTGGAGTGAATAAATAAAAGTATATTTACGGTGGCCCCTACAGACAAAGCACATACAAACTTCAAATCACGTACGAACTCTGATGCATGTGCAAACTCCAAAACACGTACAAAAGACAACAGAAGTGCTCCAGGATGCTGGGCGCAGTGTGGAGCTTTTGGTATCTTGTGGCTACACAAGCCAGCAAGTACCAACAACCGGATTTGGTGTGTGGTAGTAACAGGTAAATGAACTTTTTTTTAAATTATTTGAATATATATGAGTGCCTGTGTATAAATACACAAACAATACACACATGCTTTCAATTGTGTAATTTAAGTGATCTAGTAGCTCTGCTTTGGAAGTTCAGTTCATGCTAGAAATGTTTTTCAGAGTTTGTACGTGTTTTGTCTCTAGGGGCCACCGCATATATTTATATATAAACATACCGGTATATAAATAAAACCACTTTGTTTTACGTTAGTAATTCTTTTTGTGCATAATTTTATATTATTGTTAATAATAAATTAATTAAAGCAACAAAACAACCTGAAGAGCCGGTTCGGAGCCGAAAGAGCCGGCTCTTTTTAGTGAGCCGAACCGAAAGAGCCGGATCTCTAAAAAGAGCCGGAAATCCCATCACTACTAAGCAAGCCTACCGCAGACATGAGCGAGACAGATAAATATGAAGGCATGCCGGCTCGGACGTCGCCCGGATCAACAAGGTCCGCGTCAGGTGTTGAGGAACCAGGGCACCCTGACGAAAAGTGGGCTACTGGAACAAGAAGGCATCGGTGGGCAAGAGACGAAAACAGGGCGTTGTTGGAATGCTACTATGCAAGTAACCCCAGCGGAAGGGGCTACATGAATAGGATGAGGGACCTATGGATTCTTCGATACCCAACATCCACAATGACGGCGAAACAACTAGTAGCTCAGTGTTCCAACATTCGAAAGAAGGGACTGCTCTCACAGCTAGAGATTGACGAGGTACAACACAAATGCTACGGCAAGGAGGAGTCAGGACGCCAGGTCAGGGGGGAGATATCATCACCCCCACCCGAGATTGGGTACATAGCCCCAAGTGCGATAGGAGAAGGATCGTTGAGTGCGAGAGGAACTGACCTGAAAAATAGGATCATGGCCAAGCTTGAAACCTGGATCCCGCGTAGCCGGTTACCAAGATTACGTGAAGTTTCCTCAGAAGGTCTGCTAGATGATGTTAATGCAGCACTACGGACAATACCTACAACCACGATTACCGACACTAACAAGCTGATCTACAATACGGCAACAGTGATCAGTGAGATGCTTGGCTACAAGTTGAACAGCGACAAGGGGCAGTACCCTCCATGGAGAAGGAGGCTAGAGGGCAAGATCAAAGTAGCACGGAGGGAGGTTAGCCAACTAACGGAGTTGCAGAAAGGTGCGACAAATAAGGTGCCTAAGAAATACAGCAAGCTGTCCATACCTGAGGCCTTGGAAACTGCCAAGCAAAGACTCACAGCCTTGGCCAGCCGCTTGAGGAGGTACACCAGAGAGATAGAAGGCAGGAGAATAAACCAGCTGTTCTCCACAGAACCAGCAAAGGTGTACTCTCAGTGGCAAGGGAACAATAAGAGAACAGCACCACCAAGGCTGGAGACGGAGCAATACTGGAAGAGCATATGGGAGAAGGATGCAACCCATAACGGCAATGCTCAGTGGCTAGAGGATCTGAGGGCTGACCACAGCGACCTCCCTGAACAGGGTCCAGTAACCATCACAGTGGCAGATATCCAAGAAAGGGTCTCCAGTATGAAGAGTTGGACAGCACCAGGGCCCGACATGGTTCACGCCTACTGGCTGAAGAAGCTGACTGCACTCCACGAGCGTCTGGCAGCACAAATGAACCAGCTGCTAGTTAACGAGAGACACCCGGAATGGCTAACTGAAGGCCGGATGGTCCTGATCCCCAAGGACCCCAAGAAGGGACCGGTCCCCTCCAACTACCGACCAATAACCTGCCTCAGTACTACATGGAAGCTCCTGTCAGGCATCATATCGGCTAAGATGAACAGGCACATGGGTCAATACATGAGCGGGACACAGAAAGGGATTGGCAAGAATACCAGAGGCGCAAAACACCAGCTACTGGTAGACAGAACAATCAGCCGAGACTGCAAGACCAGACTGACCAACCTGTGCACTGCCTGGATTGATTACAAGAAGGCCTATGACTCAATGCCCCACAGCTGGATACTGGAATGCCTAGAATTGTACAAGATCAATGGGACCCTAAGAGCCTTCATCAGGAACTCAATGGGGATGTGGCGTACAACACTAGAGGCCAACTCCAAGCCCATAGCACAAGTCACCATCAAGTGCGGGATCTACCAAGGAGATGCTCTGTCCCCACTGCTGTTCTGCATAGGCCTGAATCCCCTCAGTGAGATCATTAACAAGACTGGCTACGGATACCAACTACAGAACGGAGCAGTTGTCAGCCACCTCCTGTACATGGATGACATCAAGCTGTATGCCAAGAGTGAACGAGACATCGATTCACTGATCCACACTACCAGGCTATACAGCAATGACATTGGAATGTCGTTCGGACTGGAGAAGTGTAGTCGGATGGTAACAAAGAGAGGGAAGGTAGTCAGAACTGAGGCAACATTGCAGACATAGAGGACAGTTACAAGTACTTGGGGATCCCACAGGCGAATGGGAACCATGAAGAGGCCGCTAGAAAAGCTGCAACCACCAAGTACCTGCAGAGGGTCAGGCAAGTCCTGAGGAGTCAGCTGAATGGTAAGAACAAGATCCGGGCCATCAACACGTACGCCCTGCCCGTGATCAGGTACCCTGCTGGGGTAATAGGCTGGCCAAAGGAGGAGATAGAAGCCACTGACATAAAGACAAGAAAGCTCCTTACCATGCATGGAGGGTTTCACCCCAAATCCAGCACCCTGAGGCTGTACGCTAAGCGGAAGGAAGGGGGCCGGGGACTGGTGAGTGTCAGCACCACAGTCCAGGATGAGACAACGAACATCCAAGAATACATTAGGAAGATGGCCCCAACTGACTGAGTGCTCAGTGAATACCTCAGGCAGCAGAAACCCAAGAAAGAGGAGGGAGACGAGGAACCATCATGGAAGGACAGGCCGCTGCACGGTATGTACCACCGGCAGATAGAGGAGGTGGCTGATATCCAGAAATCCTACCAGTGGCTGGACAAAGCTGGACTGAAAGACAGCACAGAGGCACTAATCATGGCAGCACAAGAACAAGCTCTGAGCACAAGATCCATAGAGGCTGGGGTCTATCACACCAGGCAAGACCCCAGGTGCAGGCTGTGTAAAGATGCCCCAGAGACAATCCAGCACATAACAGCAGGGTGCAAGATGCTAGCAGGCAAGGCATACATGGAACGCCATAACCAAGTGGCCGGCATAGTGTACAGGAACATCTGTGCCGAGTATAACCTGGAAGTCCCGAGGTCAAAATGGGAGATGCCCCCAAGGGTGGTGGAGAATGACCGAGCTAAGATCCTGTGGGACTTCCAGATACAGACGGACAAAATGGTGGTGGCTAACCAACTGGACATAGTGGTGGTAGACAAACAGAAGAAGATGGCCGTAGTGATCGATGTAGCGGTTCCGAATGACAGCAATATCAGGAAGAAGGAACACGAGAAGCTGGAGAAATACCAAGGGCTCAGAGAAGAGCTCGAGAGGATGTGGAGGGTGAAGGTAACGGTGGTCCCCGTGGTAATCGGAGCACTAGGTGCGGTGACTCCCAAGCTAGGCGAGTGGCTCCAGCAGATCCCAGGAACAACATCGGAGATCTCTGTCCAGAAGAGCGCAGTCCTGGGAACAGCTAAGATACTGCGCAGGACCCTCAAGCTCCCAGGCCTCTGGTAGAGGACCCGAGCTTGAAGGATAAACCGCCCGCAGGGGCGTGCTGGGTGTTTTTATACATAGAGAGAGAGAGAAAGAGAGAGAGAGAGGGAGAGAGACACACACACACACACACACACACACACAGTAATAAATAAATAAGTATAGTATTATTTGGTTAAATGTCCCTTGTCAGTGTTTTAATAGTGTCAGTGACACTGTCTTCATAGGACAGTGACTACAAACATAGTTTTATACAATGATGCATTACTGTAGATTAAACAGAATTTCAAGTATTTAAGATTAGCTCAAGCTAAAACATCTGCATCAGTAATATACAACTACCGAGTCTAAGTGCTTTTACTTTTAATACTCCATGAACAGTTTCCCCAAAATGCAGTTTTCTGTAGACAGACAGAGTATATTATTGTACAACATATATTTATATATATTCCATACAATTTGTGATTTATGTGCACTGACACTCTTTTGCTGTTATTTTCTGTTGTTCAAGATCCAAAAATATTTAGTCCGAGCTCAGACTTCAAAAATCTGGTTACTTTTCTGTGTATGCTACTAGGATACTATAAATCTTAATCTATCCCTGCATTTCCATAAACATGAAGTTTTTTAGATTTTTATTCAATTCCATATAGACTCCTGCTATTCTAAATATGCATTTCAGGATCAAATATGTATTACCCCACTGAAAAAGAGTCTCAGTCAAATCTTTTTGTTTAAGAAGTATTTGCTTGCAGCTGATTAGATTCTTAACAAAATGAAAATTAAAGAAAAACTGTGTATTTGAGAACTATATTTAAAGTTGAGATTTTTTTTATTACAAATAGGTTAGTGACAGGGGATGCATACCACCATTATTGATGAATTTGATGGTATACCACAGTATTCAGAATAATATTTTTTTTCCTTTTGGGAAATGATGATCTGAACTGCTCATGTAAGATGAAAAATGCCAGAGAACTAGAGCTTGAAACATTCACAAAGCTATCATATAAGCTTTCTCTTTCAAGTAGTGGACACCAGCTGCCAGATTCCAGTCATGCAGTGACTAGTAATTAACATGGATGGCTGCATTTTAGCCTGCTAATTTGATGACAAACTAGCACATTAAAATCTCCCTGCTTCAACTAAATCCCAACATCAACCACGATAACTGAGAGAAGGTTGCAGAAAGCCATATTTCAGCAGGACTAAGACTAATTGGAAGAGATGGATGTGAGCGGAGCTTAGATGAGGCACTTCTGAAAGCATAAAAGTAAATAGCAAGACAAAATGATTCCCATGACTGCACTAAGTCTTCCTATTTAAAACTTATTGCTTGGGCTTTATTCATTACCACAAGAGTGTGTCTCTCTCACCACACATGCCCGTTTAGTTTACTTTTATTCTAGTCCAACTTTGTTGCAACATCTTTTTGTAACACTCCATTAGATTGGTATTAGGCCTTGTATCTCATCTCTTTCCTCTCAATGCTTGCTTCGGAATTAGTCTCATTTACCAGCACATCATCTGGTGATCCTAAGGATTAAATGATATCAGGCTGTAGCTGTTTGTTGTTCATCTTGCACTATACAGACAATAAAATGTAGCACAAACACAAATGTGTTTGCGTTTGAGAATTCTTCAAAAGAAATCAGTAAGCTTCCAAAAAGCCTTTTGTATCCAGCTACAGGCACAACAGTCAATACCTCCTGCTTTTCATCTAGTGGTCCATGTCTTAGGGAAATACAACAAACGCATGCCTTATACTTTATTTGGTTCTTTCTATCTAGCAGTTTGGGTTGTTTTTCTAGATTAGCTGCCAAGAAACTTTTATTAAAGGGGAAGATTTTGAAGTTAAAGTTGAGACTATTCGATAGCAAGGAGGACTCTATTATCCCCGAATGACCTTTATTTTAATCAAATTGGATGTACCATAAACAACTGCACCTCCTGCTGCATGTAATTTTCTCCATTCAATTATAGTCCATTCTACCAACAGCAAAAGGAAGCTTTGGTTCTTAATTATTTTCATTTTCCTTCAATTGGAGCTGCCTACTGAATGCCAAGGAGGTCAGCATCTGAAATGGATTTCATAAAGTGATCTCTTGTAGTTCTTGTTTTTACAAGAACACCTTCACTATCTCTACTTTTATGATAAGGTTTAAAATGTTACTTTTTGATAAAGCATATAGTTAGGGCTGGATCAGGTGACCCTGAAATCTCCCTTAATTATACTGCAATAGGTGTAGACTGCTGGGGGGATTCCCATGATGTATTGAGTACTTCCTCTTCAGTCACTTTTCTCACTATGTGTTAATAGACCTCTCTTCATTGAATCATACTTGTTATTAATGTCTGGCTCTCTTCCACAGCATGTCGTTTATCTTGTCTTCCTTCTCTCTCTCCAACCAGTCGTGGCAGACGTGCATCAGAAGAGTATATCCTCTCACACACATTTAAAATAGCACATTATCCTTACGGAGCACACCTTGTTTAGGTGATCCATATGCTATACATGTCTGTGAAGGTTCTCAGTCATCCAGGTCATCGTAGTCAAAGGAGCCTGCAAAGAAAAGCGTCTGGACTTCTTTAAGTTGCTTGAAGACGTTTCACCTCTCATCCGAGAAGCTTCTTCAGTTCTAAGGTCAAATGGTGGGGAGTCCCAGATTTAAACCTAGTGGGAGTCGTAAACCACCGCCTCTGTTCAAAGATGGTCGCTCACAGTGGACATAGATGGCTTCTTTCACTCTTCTTTCAAACCATCTGTCCTCTCTGTCCAAAATGTGAACATTGGCATTCTCGAAAGAGTGTCCTTTATCCTTAAGATGCAGATGGACTGCTGAGTCTTGTCCTGTGGAGGTGGCTCTTCTATGTTGTGCCATGCGCTTATGAAGTGGCTGTTTGGTCTCTCCAATGTAGCGGTCTAGGCATTCCTCGCTGCACTGTACAGCATACACCACATTGTTAAGTCTGTGTTTTGGAGTTTTGTCTTTCGGGTGAACCAGTTTTTGTCTGAGCGTGTTGCTGGGTCTGAAATGCACCGGGATGTCATGCTTGGAGAAAAGTCTCCTGAGTTTTTCTGATACACTGGCTACATAGGGGATGACAATGTTGTTGCATCTGTCTTTCTTATCCTCCCTCGCTGGTGTCGGATCCTCTTTTCTGTGCCTCTTTGCTGACTTTAAGAACGCCCATTTAGGATAGCCGCACATTTTGAGTGCTTCCTTTACATGCGTGTGTTCCTTCTTTTTTCCTTCAGGCTTAGAGGGAACATGTTCTGCCCGGTGGTGTAGGGTCCTAATTACTCCAAGTTTATGTTCCAGAGGGTGATGGGAGTCAAAGAGGAGGTACTGGTCCGTGTGTGTGGGCTTCCGGTAAACTTCGATGTTGAGGTTGCCATTGAGGTTGCCATTCTCTTCCATATGCACAGGAAAGGCAAACAGTTATCCTTTGTGTCTTCCCTGGTGAACTTGATGTTTTTATCCACAGCGTTAATGTGCGCAGTGAAGGATTCCACTTCTTGTGTCTTGATTTTGACCCAGGTGTCGTCTACATATCTGTACCAGTGGCTGGGTACTCTTCCTTTGAAAGAGCCAAGAGCCTTCCTTTCCACTTCCTCCATGTAAAGGTTGGCTACAATAGGTGACACGGGGGAGCCCATGGCACAGCCATGTTTTTGTTTGTAGAAGCCTTCGTTGTATTTGAAGTATGTTGTGGTAAGGCAGAGGTCTAACAGTGTGCAAATCTGATCGGGTGTGAAGTTGGTCCTGTCCTCCAAGGAGCTGTCTTCTTGTAGTCGTTTTCTGACAGTCTCCACGGCCTCCATGGTGGGTATGCAAGTGAAGAGAGAGACTACATCAAAGGACACCATCGTTTCATCTGGATCCAGGGTAAGTTTCTGGACCTTGTCAGTGAAGTCGGTGGAGTTCTTGATGTGGTGTGGGGTGTTCCCCATGAGAGGAGCAAGGATGGTAGCAAGGTGTTTTGCAATGTTATAAGTGGCTGAGTTTATGCTACTGACTATGGGTCTGAGTGGGACAGCTTCCTTGTGGATTTTAGGACGTCCGTAAATACAGGGTATGGCATTCCATGGGTAAAGGCGGTGATATATAAGGCGGTCAATGATTTTGTCCTTTCAAAGTCTTGAAGGCAAGCTATAACTTTCTTTTTGTAGCTGCTTGTGGGGTCTTGCTTTAAGGCTTCGTAGGTATTGTTGTCACTGGGGAGAGTAGTGATCTTTGTATGGCAATCTGTAGTGTTTAGGACCACGGTGCATCTTTCCTTATCAGCTGGAAAAACAGTGATGTTGTGGTTTTTGCTCAGAGAAGCGACGGCCTTCTTTTCTTGTATTGTGAGGTTGGATGGAGAGACTTTGGCACTGGAGAGGGTGGCTGAGACTTTCATCCTGATTTGCTCTGCTTCTGTCTGTGATAATTTATTAATCCGTATGGCGGTTTCTGTGGCTGTGATGAGGTCCACTATGGGCAACTGTTGTGGAGAAATGGCAAAATTGAGTCCTTTAGCTATTAGCATTATGCGGCTATCCTAAATGGGCGTTCTTAAAGTCAGCAAAGAGGTACAGAAAAGAAGATCAAACACCAGCGAGGGAGGATAAGAAGGACAGACGCAACAACATTGTCATCCCCTATGTAGCCAGTGTATCAGAAAAACTCGGGAGAGTTTTTTCCAAGCATGACATCCCGGTGCATTTCAGACCCAGCAACACGCTCAGACAAAAACTGGTTCACCTGAAAGACAAAACTCCAAAACGCAGACTTAACAATGTGGTGTATGCTGTACAGTGCAGCGAGGAATGCCTAGACCGCTACATTGGAGAGACCAAACAGCCACTTCACAAGCGCATGGCACAACGTAGAAGAGCCACCTCCACAGGACAAGACTCAGCAGTCCATCTGCATCTTAAGGATAAAGGACACTCTTTCAAGGATGCCAATGTTCACATTTTGGACAGAGAGGACAGATGGTTTGAAAGAGGGGTGAAAGAAGCCATCTATGTCCACTGTGAGCGACCATCTTTGAACAGAGGCGGTGGTTTACGACACCAACTGTCTGCCATCTATAATCCAGTTTTGAGATCCCTTCCCAGACGCCTTAACGCCCACTCACATCCTGGGCCATCTGACCTCTGTTATTTTCATCACCTTTAATTCAGTTTGAAAGCAATTAAAGCATTTTTTCATCAACACTTCTTTCACATATGAATATGAATATGCACTTCAATTCTTTAACCACCAAATAAAAACTTTTTGCTGCAATTTTAAGACTTAGGTTTTTCTTAAAATCTTACTGACTTTGTAAAGAGTAATACAAAAATTTTGACCTAATGTAAAAGAGAAATTATTCATACACAAAAGGGAAAGGTGAAAAGGTGATACATGTGAATCTATATACATGAGAAAAAAAAGAAAATATATATAACATGAGAACATATGACCAGTTACTGTATAATCAAGTAAAAGCACAGTGCATACATTCAGCAGCCACTTTATTAGGTTCTCTTGTTCAGCTATGTGCTTAGTGCACA
Organism: Astatotilapia calliptera; assembly: GCF_964374335.1. Lineage (NCBI taxonomy): Eukaryota > Metazoa > Chordata > Actinopteri > Cichliformes > Cichlidae > Astatotilapia > Astatotilapia calliptera. The sequence goes on along the minus strand of NC_137442.1, from coordinate 27,040,545 downwards.
TATCTAATCAGCCTATCACCATTTATTTATTTAGCATTCAGACATGTTGACATGGTCAAGACAGCCTCCTAAAGTTTAAACCAAGCGTCGGAATGGGGACAAAAATGTGACAACACATTGCACCTTGATACAGCAGCAGTAGACCTCACTCCTGTCAGCTAAAAACAGGAAACTGAGGCTACATCTCGTACAAACTCGCCAAAACCTCGACAACTGCAATCGTGTCATGTTAGTCATGTTAGAACAGGAAGGGGCTATCCCCAAATTGTTCCCACAAAGTTAAAAATGTCTTGGTATGCTGAAGCATTAAGAGTTTCTTTCAGAACTTTGGGTTTGAAAATCTTCTTCATTTAACCCCTATACACAATAATCACCTTTTCCTTCCCGCCAGATTAGACTCTGAATCTGCTCTTTGGCAGAGACGAGGCCTCCATAACTTTTCTGACATGTACATAGACGGTGTCTTGGCAAGTTTTCAGGATTTGTCACACAAATTTGACCTCCCTTGGTCCAGCTTATTTAGATACTTTCAAGTTCGCCACTTTCTTCAGCATCACAACCCTGACTTTCCAAATATAACTCCATTTACTGCTGTAGATGATCTGTTGAAACTGACATTTAAGCCTAAAGGCCTTATCTCAAGACTTAGTAATTGTATAGCCTGCTTTAAGAATATAACAATACCAAAGATCAAAGCAGACTGGGATAATGAGCTGGGGGTGGACTGGGAGAGTGCTCTTTTAAGAGTAAACAACACCACTTTTTGTGCCAAATTAAACATCATACAGTTCAAGATTCTACATCGCATTCATTACTCCAAGGCAAGACTGGCTAAAATATTTCCTTTTTTTTTTCTCATTTTTTTAAAGACAGGACAGACATGACTGGGGGATAGGACAGGGAGAAAGAATGAAAGAAAGGGAGGGAGAGAAAGAAAAATAGAGGGGAGAGGAGATGGGGGGGGGGGGGGGGGGGAGAGAGAAAAACAAACAAAACACCTGGATCACCTGCATGGAGATAAAAAACCAGAAGAGAAAACAAACAACAAAGAGCAACATAATAAAAATAACACCATCACAATAAACTAGCTAACAATAGATAGCGGTAGATACTTTTTTAATTTCACCTGTTGAGAATGAAAAAAGAAAACAAGCAGAAGAAAACGAGAGCAATAGAATAAACAACATCAGGATGATATATGGGTGTCACAATACGGCTGTGTGCAGGCAAGAGTAGGACCCAAACGCAAACTCCTAGAGACAAAAAGTAAACTCAAAAAACACAGCTTTATTGCTGGCGTGGAGTGGGACACAAAAAACAATACAAAACTAAACTGGGAAAACTAAAGCACAAGGAGCCACAGGGAAAAATCACACAGCTATGAGGGAGGACGCAACACTGACAAAGAGAAACATGGGGCTTAAATACACTGAAAGATAACGAGGGGGAATGATCCACAGGAGGAGAGCACAGCTGGGAGTAATTAGGCAGGACGAGACAAGGGAAGCAAAACTAGAACCATTAACATAGGACAGACTGTGAAAGTAAAACAGGAAACACACTGACGGAACTCAAGACATGTAAACCTAACAGACTGGGGAGACAGAACATAGGGACCTCAAACATGGAACAGAAAGGCACAGTAGACACAACAAATAACAATGCCACAGGGGAAGAGTAAAACAAAATGCAGGAACACAGGACCTCTTTCAAAATAAAATGGGAAACATAATGAAACGCAAATATGACAACATAAGAAACACAGACAAGAAGCACATGAAAGACAAGGGAGACTTAACAGGGGTTGGAAACAAAAGGGGAATCTATTAAACAAATGAACTTAGATAACCTAATGAACAAAATAAACTCAAACTTAAAACGCTGGGTCAAAAGACCCAGGATCATGACAATGGAAATATAACTGTAAATACTAAATATTAAACATTATTGTGCAGCACATAGGATCGACAGCGCACAGTGTGGTTTGAGGTAGGATCCAAAAAGGGTGTCGTTTGTGTGTGTGAGCACCCGTGTGTACACCTGTGAGCATGAACGTGCTTGTATTTAAAAGGCTCCTTCATGTAATGATCTGCTAGAGGGTGTGGGGAGCCACAACCCCGTCCACCAAGGCATGAAGCAGGTATGGAGGAGATCAAAACTCCAGACATCCAGAGGCCCTCAGAACACAAAAGACCAAGGAAGACCAACAGAGGGGCAGCCGCGCCACTGTCCCAGAAAGAGCTGACGAGAGTGCCAGATGAGGGGTCACTCAGCAGCCGCGGAGCAGAAGCCAGGGGGGGTTGCAGTGATGTGCCCGTGAGCTCCGCTGGCAGCCAGCTGTGCCAGAGTGACCGAGCCCCAGGCCCAGAGGCCGAGGGCACCCCACCCCCGAAGTGGCCCGAGCGAGCCCCAGGGTCCAGGCCCCAATAAGCAGCCACCAAGGAGTGAGCCGGTGTGTACCTGGACGCCCACCAAGAACCAACAACGCACCGATGTCTGAGGGCGTCTGCCACTGGTAAGGGAAGTGGTGGGGGAGATAGGCCTCCATATCTTGGAGGACCTGGGATGTCCCCAGAGAGGTGGCGTCTGATACCCGACCTGACATATGGACACAGACAAACAGGCACACACAGATACAAACATTCATTCCCACCCTCATGCTCTCATATGCAATTACTCAACACTCACCCAACGTGGAGACAGACATAAAGAGACACTGTACACACACAATCACACTCCGCAACCGTACTCTAAGCCCCGGGTCTAGGTACCCTTGCCCCTGGAGGGGGAAACTGCACCCAGACCCAGGTGGTGTTACCCTTTTCCCTTTGGTGGGGAGAAGCAGACCGCCCCGACTCCACAGCAGCAGGGAAGCCACACATTCCAGACCCCAGTCGGACGGCCAACTTTTCCTCCTAGCCCCCCCGCTCCAGCAGGCCGCAGAGAACGGGGGTGTGTGAAGACTCCAAACCTCCCTCTGCCCGCTCATATGTAGTGTTGATGCATGTGTGTTCTAAGGTGCCTTTAAAACCCAGGAGGGCATGGAGCTACCTGCCCAAGCGCAGCAGGTAAGCGCATAGCCCCTCTTGCTAGCCCTCAATGTCTACATGTATTTAAAATTGAGAGGTGGGCAACGAGGCCGGGGGTGAGGCTGTACACCCTGATGGTCTTTTGGATTCCGTGTAGCGTGCCAACTCCCAAGATCCTATATGTATGTAGGGCTGGGCCATATTATACCGTTCACGGTAATACCGGTATAATGTTAGGCAACAATAGAAAAATGAAATATCGCGATAGAATATAAGTAAAACGCGCATGCGCAGTGCCTTTGTTTTCATACGCACATGGTCGATTGTTGAGTGAAACAGATGAACCAGAATTGGTTTGTAAAAATGGTGCAACTTCAGTGATGTGGAACTGGTTTGGTGTTTGTCCGTCAGATACACGACAAAGCACATTTTTTTGCAGAACATGCAAGCGGCCGTCGTTATTGTCGTTTTTTTCGGACTAAGATGCTCTTAAATCTGGGAGTAATCTGGGTCCTTAACTCCGTATGCTTCAGGTCAAACGAACACTGCAGCATCACTGAGAGTTAAAAACTGTCTAAATTCTTTCATCTTTAATAAAACGATCAGCATTGCTGCTTTACCAGGTGTAACTATGAAGTTTAACTTCGAGGCATCCATGAAAACAAAATTTATTACATTTAACGGAGTTAGAAGTTAGCGGAAGTTAGCTCGCTAGTTTCGCTAGTTACCTAAGCAGGATATTGCATGTTCTGACTGAGAGATTTCTGAAAAAATTCAAACGTACAGCTCTGCTATCACTTCCAACATAAATGAAGACAGGAAACTAAACAGCAGTGACGTTTGTAGGGTTACTGAAGTTGGGCTAGCTGCTATATAATGATGTGCTACGTAATCGCTAGCAACACAGCTATGTTAGCATAACATAAACAGTGAAGCTGGAGGACGAACACTAACACTTTTCCACTTATAAAAGTTAACGTGAAGGTTCCTCATGGTTAGAGACAAATGGAATGGCATGGCAGGATGCTGTAAATGGTAGATCTGAAATCTCTAGATTATTGCAAAGTGCTTGTTCGACATCTAGCCAAGGTTCATCTAAGAAGGTATGTTTTAGCCATCCTGAGATAAACTGAAGCCTGGCTAAGAAGTAGTGCTGAAAGTTAGGTAGTTCTAATCCTCCTTTATCCTTGGTATTTTGTAGTGTTTTTAAGCTTATTTGTGGGGGTTTATCTTTCCAAAGGAATTTGGACATGTATGAATCTAGAGATCTGAACCAATCTTGTGGCAGTTTAGTTGGGATCATTGAGAATAAATAATTTCTTTTTGGTAAGACCATCATTTTTATAGCGGCAACCCTTCCCATGACTGATATGGGTAAACATTTCCATCTAGCCAGATTGCCTTCTACCTTCTTTAAAAGTGGGATATGGTTTAATTTAGTTAGATCTCCAAGCTTGGGAGAAACATTAATACCTAAATATTTTATATTTCCCAATTGCAGTGGTGTAGAAGAAAAATTATGGAAGGAGCAATTAATCAGAAGGACTGTAGATTTTGACCAGTTAATTGAGTAGTCTGATATTCTTGCAAAAGAGTTTATCAATTCAATCACCTCAGAGATATTGGTTTGTGAGTTTTGGAGAAAGAGTAACACATCATCCGCATAAAGGCTGATTTTATGTTCCACGTTCTTGCATTTTATGCCCTTAATTACTGAATTCTGTCTAATTGCTGCTGCTAGTGGTTCAATAAAAATTGCAAACAGTGAAAGGGAAAGTGGGCATCCCTGCCTGGTGCCCCTCAGGAGACAGAAGCTGAAGCATTTTTGGTCATTTGTTTTGACACAAGCTGTTGCAGAATTATATAATATTTTTAACCAGTTAAAGAGGATCCAAAACCAGATTTGTGTAAAGTTGCAAATAGAAATTTCCAGTTAACTCTGTCAAATGCTTTTTCTGCATCTAAAGAAAATATTGTAGTTTCAAGGTTTTTACTATATGAGTAGTCTATCAAATTAAGTAATCTATGTGTATTTGTTGATGAGTGCCTACCTTTTATGAAACCAGTTTGGTCAGGATGAATTAAGAGGGGGGTTATTTTCTCTAGTCTCTTTGAGAGAGCTTTGCAGATTATTTTAAGGTCTACATTTATAAGGGATATTGGACGATAGCTTGAGGGATATACAGGGTCTTTGCCTGGTTTTAGCAGGAGATTAATGTTTGCAGAATTCATATTTGATGAAAGTCTGCCCTTTTCTTTGATTTCCAACAACGTTCTGTAAAAAACTGGTGCTGGAATCGTCCAGAATTCTTTGTAGAATTCTGCAGGAAAGCCGTCTGGACCTGGAGCCTTATTATTGGGCATACTTATCAGGGCTTCCTGGAGTTCACCTGATGTCAGTGGCGAATCTATTGCCATTGCTTGAGTGTCTAATTTTGGAAGAGTTATGTTGTCTAAAAACTGATCAATTTCCTTTTTAGATGGGTTTATTTGTGGTGAATACAATCTTTTATAGAAATCCCTGAAAATGTTGTTTGTTTGTTTCGGGTCATATACTGTGTTCCCAGATGAATCTTGAACAGCACATATAGTTGTTTTTTCTTTATTTATTTTTAGCTGGTTTGCTAGAAATTGACCGGATTTATTACCATGTTCATAATTTTGTAAGCGTAGTCTTTGTACTAAGAATTTTGTTTTTTTATCAATTATCTCATTTAATTCTAGTTTTGTTTTGCATATTTTGTTCAATGTTTCCTGATCTTGGTGGGACGTGTTGGCTTCTTCTAGTGATTTAATATTTTTTTCTAATTCCTGAATATTTTTGTTTTCTTCTTTTTTTTTATGTGATGAGAAAGAAATTATTTTACCTCTCATCACAGCTTTCCCTGCTTCCCATAGAACAGATGCTGAAGTTCCGGGACTGTCATTATAAATATGAAGTCCACTCTTTTTAAAAATATTTAATAAAGTCTTCATCTCCAGTTTTTACTTGGCGTAGTATTATTCTTGTGCATTAGTGTTAAAGATACAGGACCATGATCGCTGACAGCTATAGGGTGAATCTCAGTGTCTGAAATGTCGTTCAGCAGTGAGCTGCTGACCAAAAAATAATCCAGACAAGAGTAGGAGTGATGAACATGTGAGAAAAAAGTATATTCCTTACTGGTGGGGTGAAGGGAGCGCCATGCATCGCAAAGACCAAAGTCGCTCATATACTGTTTGATTATATTTGTGGACTGCCAATTGCGCTGAGTTCCCGCTGTATTGAGCCTATCCATTTCTTCGTTTAGTCCAAGGTTGAGGTCGCCTCCAAGAACAAGTGTGCCATCTTAGTGTTCAGAGAGTGTACTGAAAAAACCATGAAAGTTGAATGATTAAAAATCTGCCCTCTGGATCTATAACTGTATCGAGTACTGTGAAATTAATATTTTTATGTATTAAAATTGCTACTCCCCTTTGTCTAGAATTATAACAAGCTAAGAACACATTAGGAAACTCAGGTGTTTTAAGTTCATTTGAACCTCTAAGAGGTCTGTGGGTCTCTTGTAAAAGGACAACATCTGCCTGTAGTTTTTTGAGTTGGTTAAATATTTTTAACCTCTTTTCTCTGGAGCTAGCTCCATTTATATTCCATGTAACAAACCTTAGTGCACCCATAGATGTCTGTGTATAACTAGGGGTGTACGCTGTGTGTGTCGCTTAGACAGGTGGAGAGAATACATCACTTTTTGTAAATAAAGAGAGAAAAAATGTGTGGCGAGATGCTCCCTGAGTTTGACTATGTGTGTGCATATTTACTAATATGAGTACGCTTGGCTTAAGTGTGTGTATCCTATAGGTCTGTGTGCACTGTCTGACTGATGCAAATGTGCTGCCGTTGAGCGCATGATTGTGCATGATCGTGCTGTGCGTATGTGTCGAAATAAAGGATGTTATTTGTGGATGAGTGTGGAAGCAGGTGATCGAAGCAGAGAAAGAAAAGAAAAAAGAAAAAAAACCAAGGACAAGGGTGAGCGGCATAAAAACAAGAGGGGGAAAAAACGAGAAGAAAAAAAACGGAAACATTCCAATTAAACGATTGGCGGAGAGTGACGGCGTAAATTTTGCTATGATATTACATTTAAGATGCGATATGATACTGGTAAGTTAAACAGATGTTAATGCAAGTTAGTGTGAGTGGATATGAAAAGGGTGTAGCAGATTCTTATCTGGTCTGAAGTTAATACACAGCAATGACAGCGCAGGAGCCCTTCTGGATGAAGCCGCTTCAGGTGGGTTTTGATTAAGCTTTTTATCCGTAGTTAGCTGAGTAAGCATTGTCTGTGAGACATTTCACCGACTCCCTTAGCGTGGCATTTTCAGCAGTGAGCAAGGATTTAAATTCCCGGTGAAGAATCTCCACCAAGGACAGCCTTGCATCGAAACTGGACAATCGTTGGTCGATTGACTCCAGTATGTCGACAATATCTTTGCCGGCTGCCAATGTTGTGCTGGGGGAATCTGCTGGGCGAAGTCTTTTCGACGACGGCGTGTCAGGTTTGGCCGGGGAAGCTGCACTCTGGGCCTTCTTCATCACGAGATCCTGGAAGCACTGATCAATGTAAACTTGGAGAGCCTCTAAACTCTCCCCGTTGTTCTCCAGGGTGTTGGAGATGATTTAGACAAATGTTGTTAGTTATAAGACAATTGATAAGTGTATTTGGTAATACTGAAGCTTAAAGGAATTTGTTCAAATGTAAACTACCATTTGCTTTAAATTTCTGCCAAAATCTCTGGCATCTGACATCAGTTACAACATGAGTTGCTTACCTCGTCCATCACTTCCGTCACTTACCTTCACTTCCGTCTCACTTCTGCACACCCATGTGTGGCTGACTAAAATATTTCCAAACATAGATGCAAGCTGTGAGAGATGTAGAAATCCCTCTGCAGATTTAACACATATGTTTTGGTCATGTCCAACTTTAAAAGCCTACTGGTCAACAATTTTCAAAACATTGTCCGAAGCATTGAATGTTGAGCTTCAACCCGATAAAGCTATGGGTATATTTGGTGTCACAGATAGAAGACATAGAACATTAAGGAAGAGTCATAAAAACATAATCGCAGTACAAGTACTGTATCTACAAATAAGAAACACCTTATCAAACAGCCAATGTTAAATTTTAAGCATTTCCTTACAAGAAACCTGTCACAAAAGCATTCCTTTAGCTGAATCAAATATAAAATGCCAAAGATGATTCTTAAATTGCAATTTGCTGCAAACTTTGCATATTTTTCATAATGATATCTGTGAAATATACTATAATAAATGACACAAGCAGGGTGATCTACCTACCACCTCAGAGATTCCAAACAGCTGTGGGTGTGCTGGCTGGATCATCTCTCAGAAAAGTCTTTGTCCTGATGACATATTGAATGCATGGTAATGAAAAAGCCTCCCCGGTGCCTTTGTGGCATCGAATGGACCATCAATAACATTGACTAACAGAGAAGGAGACGCAGAGAAGGAAATTACAGGGTCAAAAAATACAGAGGCAGTAAGCTGGTGTTTTTATTTATAATTTTTTTTTAGTCTGCATCTACATCAATAAATGGACTACTATGAGTTTATCCATACAAAGTTATAAACTGGGTCAGACTCTTCAAGGTATAAAAGAACATGTCTGCAATAAAATTAAATCAATATACCTGTCTCATCAGCTTGAATAGCATTGTCTGAGACACTCAAGTCTATTTAGATTTACATTCATCAATCATTCCATAGCTTTAACTTAAAGTTTTTGTAAAAAATTTTTCTCTGTCCTTACTTTAAAAACACCCCAGTCCCTTTGAAAACACACAAATGGCCGCTTCACTTGTTAAACGAGCAGAAAACAAAATGCACCTGATCAGGTCTACTCACAAATCCTCTGGGCTAAGTGCAAGGGCAAGCTGAGGGGCAGGCTTGATTTGTGACCATGCGGCCTCCACTCGGCAACGTGGTTGGAATTAGCGGCATACCCAGGTTGCTGAGTACACTGGGACGAACCCACAGAAATCCTATCCACAGCAGAAGGACCCAGAGAATTCCTCTCGGTCCATCGTCACAGGGTAAAACAGTCCATAACAGGAACGTAGACACTGCATCCACGGCTATTGTTTGACTATTCTCCTATTAGCTCTGGTATACAACCTCCTCCGGTAATGTGCCGCTGCCGACTCTCACTAGCTTAGTTAGTGTTTTTTTCTTTCGGCTCGCTTAGATCCCGCCTTCCTTACGTCTGATTGGACAATAGGTTTACATCAACCAATGGGATAAAAGAAAATACAAGATTGACAACCCAAAATGAACTTGTAAAACAACTTGCAGCAAATACAAAGTTTTTTTTTCCCTTGTTTCACATTAGATAACAAATCTTTGGTTTACTTGTAACTTTTAACTCCATGAATGCTTAAATTATGATTGACTTCCATTTATTGTGATTTTAAACACTTTTTTAATGCTTCTGAACTCGTTTTTTAAAATACATTTATGAAATATTTACAATAAAGTCTTTACATGACAATATTTATATCCTTTTAACCTGTAGGGTCTAAAATAGATATTTGAGACCAGGCTACACGGGGAGGCTAGAGCCTATCCCTACCCTGTCTTAAGGCAAGATGCAGGTTACACCTTGTACAGGTCACCAGTCTGTCGCAGGGCTAACACATAGACACAGCACAGACAACCATTCACACTCACATTTATACCTATGGGCAATTTTAGAGTTTCCAATCAACCTATGCCCAATAACTGCATGTCTTTGGACTGTGGGAGCTGGGACCCTGAGTACCCTGAGAGAACCCATGCAAACACGGGGAGAACATGCAAACTCCACACAGAAACACCCCGGCCTGATGGTGGAATTGAACTCAGAACCATATTGCTGTGCGGCAACAGTGCTAACCGCTATGGTATAATGTCATCAGAAAGCGTTTGGCACAGTTATAGAAGAAATATCACAAAAGCAGTTTTACAGATGTTTTCTGAGCTTCAGGCAAAGTCTTACATGCTCTCATTTTACTCCATTATCATCACCTGACTTTAGTAGTGAATCGTACAAGGAGTGGGGCAGGGAATGGTACAACCTCCTTTTTTTGATCACAGGTCAAACATGACACCAGTGCACAAAGCAAGGTCCATAAGACCATTCAGTGGTCTTAGAGCATGCACAAACTTTTTTTGAATGAAATAATATCTAGACTTTTACAAATATGTTTTTCTATGTACAGCCAGTCAAAACTCAAATCCAGTCAAAAATCCAGGTTTTGTGGGGGTCTTTTCTCTTTTTTTTTTTTTTTTGTTTGGGGGGTTGCAGTTTTTCACAACCCATGCCTGTCACAAATGTGATATGTTTTTAGGTTTAAATGTTTAACTATGAATTGAATCAGTTCTAACTATAATACAATTGAAAGTGTTATAAAGTGCTATAGCTAAATGGCTAAAAAAAAAAGAAATGAAGTGTTTGTTTTTATTGAACAGCCAGATGCAATCTTTTATTCCCCACCATAAAAAAAACAAAATATAGCATTCAACTCACTCCTTGACTCAATTTGATTAAAAATGTGAGGAAAAAGTGGGGACTTCTTATGTCTCACATTTCAAATTCAGTTTATGGTAAATAGTTAAAGTGTCTCAGTATTTACCATAAAGCCATGCCAAAGAGTAGCTATATTTGCTGTATTTTATTTATTTATTTTTGTTATTCTTGCTGTTGTGGTTCGGGGTTCTCTGTGGACAGTCGACCAGCAGCTGAGCCTCTCAGATAAGCTTCCAGCCAGAGAGAAAGAGAGGGAACAAAAAAAGACGAGTGAAATAAAGAGCAGGCCAACAGCGCTGTATGATTGAAAAGGGCTCTGTTTCACAGTAAAAAGCAGGCGGAAGAGGGAGGAGGTCGCAGTCAACAGAATGGGAATGGCAAAATAGTTGGTGGGGGGTGGAGATAAAAGGCACAACATAGTATTAGGATATGGCCTGTGGGAGTTATTGGGGGGGGGGGGAGCAACTTTCGAGAGCATGTCGGTGACTGCAACCTTCAGTGCCGCACTGCAGGGAAGGCAAGTTTGGTCTTACTCTAATGGTGGTGACAGCAAGCACTGAATGCTGAGATGCTCCCTCTGTCTGTTTGACTTTCTGTCTTTCTCTCTTAGAACCACTCCAAGCCTATTTTTGTTGATGGTTTGATTGTCATGGAAACAACATATTGCACACACACACACACACGCTTACACACACATATGTGTGTGTGTAAGCACGTGTGTGTGTGTAAATTTATCATTTACTTAAACTGCAGGAATGTATTAATGAGGAAATGAAACACTAAACATAAATGCATTGTAAATGCATTTGTATAAAAATTTATAAAATTGTAAATGCAAACATTATGGAATCCTGTTCTCAAAAATGGACATAGATGTAACACTATCCTTTTAACACTGTTTCTTTAGCTTTAAGTTGTTCTATGTTGTTCTGCTAGCTGCACTTAAACGGGAGGAAACACTTGTTAGTTTTAATGTTCAGGTTTGTAAAGCACTTTATGAATGCGGACTGTGTGGAGGACAGCCTGTCTAAGTTAGGTGAGAGGTGGTTCACCTGGACCGACAAGCTGGAGTCAGAATGTGATTTTTTTTATCCCCTGGAGATCCCCTAGATTAGAACTATGATAACTTTTTCTGGTGGTATGAATCAGCGATTTTGACCATATGAGAAATTAGGAGTAAGTGAGTCAGGAAACAGTAAGTAAAGCTGCACAGATAATTCTGTGAAACACCTGAACCTAGGTTATTGCTGAACATCTTAACCAATTTCTTCTTATCTGAGGTTGACAGTTTCTTCTTTGTCTCAAAATTCTCTGACATCTCCTGAAGTGATCTTGAACACAGTATGCAGTGATCGGTCCTTCTAGACTGAAAACAGCAGACGCTGGTAGCCCTTTCACCAGTTAAAAATATCTGGTGGATCATGAAACAAAAGATACAACATAGTCGACAAAAGCAAATGCTATAAATTGATAAGCATGGCCTCGTCCCAACTTTTTTGAGACCTGTTGCTGTCATCAATTTAAAATGAGCTAATTATTTTCTTAAAATGGCAGTAATCTTAGTTTAAACCCTTGGTATATTTTCTATAATTTATCACTGGCATCAGGACAGTATTCTGAAAGTACTCTGTATCAATATATAGCCTATGTATTGTTATCATAGCGGAAATCCGAAATAGTGCAACCCTAAAGCTTACTAGCTTACTTAAGACATAGTGGTAACAACACCCTACGGATACAGCATAAGTATGCAGGTACTTCAATGCTACTGTACTTGACAGCATCACATCAACATTTATACACTAATTTATAGTATGTGTTGTTCAAACATGCTTATTTTCTTCTTACTGTGTATAAATGACAAAGAAGAGACAACTAAAAAATGTGTTTTTCAAAATTTTGCATACTCGTATTTATCCTAATGAATAATGCATATGAACAATATATACACTGAACTTTTACAGGGTAATTGCAGCAATTTTACGCAATTCAAAAAAAAAGAATTCACATGTCTGTTAAAACCACAACCTCAAGATTATGCATATTTAGCTTTAAATGATTTATTTAATCCCTTTTCTAGTATAGTTTGCCAAGGTTTACATTCTCAGTAACCTTGCATTCTTTCCTTATTTCTTTGTTGCACTTCAATGAATTACTCCTCTTAAATGACAACGAAAATGCAGAGAGTTGAAACAAACAATCAAGAGAGAATTTCCAGACACAACCTGAATGCAGGCGTGTTAACTGACTCATAATGGAAACTGTCGCCACTTCATTACACAATCTTGGAAAGCTAGTAAGGGACCAATACACGGCTAGTTTACAGGGACTGTTATGAGCTGAATTTAGGTCAAAAGATTTGGATTTTGAATTCACAACCAAATAACTTACTGAGTGCAGTTCAGTACTTTTATCTACACAAGGTTCAAAAAACAGCAAGGACTTGTGGCTAGTGATATCACTGGGATTTAATAAGGCTTGGTCTGGTGGCCTTGACTGTGCACTAGGGCTGCCACAAACGATTATTTTGATAGTCGACTAGTCACCGATTATTTTTGCGATTAGTCGACTAATCAGATCATCATCCATTGGACGTACAGCGTACAGCTTATTGCACCAGCAGCATCTGGTCTTATATAACTATCATTAGCTTACAGCTTGAAGTGTTTGTGCTAACTAAAAATAAAGACAAGATGGTAGTTTATTAATTTTTAATGAAATTTGCAGATTGTTTCGGTGAAGTTTAATAAACTCCTTGCTTTCTAAAATATAACAGGACACCGGAGTATATTCTCCAGCGTCTCACACTTCTGATAATCAGCTGTCTGCTTGACAGTTTTAGCTGTGCAAAAACTATAACTTTAATCTCAGCCAAACCGATTTACTCAGGAACAAATAAAATACTAAAGAAAGCCAAACAATAACATTTTTAAGTTATCTAAGTGACTTATATATATGTTTAACCTGACTAGCAAAAGACGGCGGTGGGTTTGAAAACGATTTGCCGGGAGTCCGGTGTTCTCACGGCTCTAGTTAGCCTTGCCCCCGCCTAGCTAACGAGCTAGTGGGTAACAGACGTCTCCGAAAACGTCGAAGCGCTTTTGAAAATATGTGGTGTCCTGATAAACTGAGCAGATATTTGAGGTTTACACAGCTACATTCTCGCCTGAAAATATGTTAAACGTTTATTTTGTGACCCAGAAAGAATAATAAGAGTAAAGTTAAAACTAACTAGCTGCCGCCATTGTTGACAACTGCGCTGGGCTGCGCTATGAATTCTGGGACACAGCTTCTTCTTCTTCGGGGTTTAACGGCAGCTGGCATCCTTGTACATGCAGTGCTGCCATCTTCTGTTTCAGTCCGTTATTACACTCTTAAATCCTACTACTCATTCCTGCGTCCTTTGTGATCTTACAAAGCTTCAAACGATGCGTCGACTATTAAATTAGTCGTCGACGATTTTAATAGTCGACATAATCGTGACTAGTCGACTAATCGTGGCAGCCCTACTGTGCACGTGGTTCTGGTCCATGGTGCAGAGCGAGCCTTTGCCCGTCTTCAAATTTGTCAACATCACCTGAGGTGATGTTTTATAAAGGAGCAGGACTGGAATCAGTGGAGGTTCGTAGCCTAAAGAAGCCTCAAAGGGAGACAATCTTGTGGCGGAGGAAGTGTTGTGAGCCTTGGGCCAAATATACCCAAGACAACTGAGAACTGGCCAAGTTTGACGATATAACAAAGAGAGGCTTATAATTCATGGTTCATTTTCTCTGTCTGACCACTGGTTTGAGAGTGAAAACCCCAAACTAGGTTAAACTTGAACTACAATATTTGCAGTTTTTAATCAATTACAGTGAGAATAACTTTTTTCCCATTCATGGAGGGAAGCTCCGTGACAAAGTCTAAAGTTATGTGTGACTACAGCCTGAGAGTAACAGTTAAAGGGTGACACAGTCCAGTGTGAGTGTCAGAGGTTGTGTGTGGAGGCGTGGAAGAGATGACCCAAACGCTGGACTTACGGTGCAGAAATGAAGAGGATTTATTGGAGGGTGAATGAACAAAGCAGGAACGATGGAGTGACTGACTGGCTGAAAGACTGGAAGGATGGCTGGCTGACTAGCGGAACATACAGACGGAGACGACGACATAACATCAATGACACGACAGAGAACTGGTGAAACCGAGGAACTTAAATACACAGGTTGAATGATGACAATGATTGGAAACAGGTGAGTACAGAGCTGAACATAATCTGACTAATGACATGGAAGACAAGCTGACACGGGGAAAAACAGGAAGTGAGAATATTAATGTGGCAAACTAAACTGAACATGAACAAACTGAAATCACTGGGTCAACGACCCAGGAACCCTGACAGTGAGATCTTGAACTGCTTTTGTTTTTGGCATAAACTGTGCAAGCTGCTACATACTATCTGACATGTTGAAAGAGAAAGCCACCAGAAAAAACTCTTTAAAAAGGACACCATTCTACTCACCCCAGTTGGTGGGGCCGCCACCAGGGTCAGGCTCTCCTCAGGAGGGTTGCTCCTCAATCTTCAATGCAGGAAGGGAACAGAATGGTTTCTGGGTTTCAGTTCTCTTCTTTGGGAGCATACTGGCTGGAGAGAGCAGGTTCAAGATTACTGGAAGCAGGATGGTAACTAATGGTAACTAGACAGAGACATGCCAGCCAGAAACTTCTACCAAAAGAAGCCAGCTCATCTACAATTCGGAACAATCAACATTGGAACTCTGACTGGATGCAGCCGAGAGCTGGCCCAGGTACTCAAGAAGAGGAACATCGACGTAGCCTGTGTTCAAGAATGCAAATGGACCGGAAGCAAAGCGGCAGAGATTGGAGAGGGATATAAGCTCTTCTACTGCGGAGAGAGAGCCACTAAGAATGGAGTGGCCATCGCACTCAGCAAACACCTGCTCCAATCCCCGTATAAGATTGAGTGAACATCTGATCGATTAACGTCTATCAGAATCGAACTAGGAACAGCTGACGTTAATGTTGTGACCTTCTATGCACCACAGACTGGATGCAGCGATGAAACAATAAATGAATTTTGGGACAAGTTGGACAGGATCATACCGACCATTGCCCCAGATGAACACATTCTAATCGGAGGCGATCTGAACAGCCACGTGGGATCAAACAGGGGCGGCTACCCACAGTGCCATGGGGGACAAGGCCTCGGCGTGAAGAACGACGACAGAATACGTATCTTTGATTTTGCGGCGGCGCACAATCTGGCCGTTACCAACACATTCTTTAAGAAGCGGCCATCGCACCTAGCCACCTACACCAGCGGCAGACATGCAACTCAGATCGACTATTGGATGGTTCGGCGACCTCAAACAGGTCACGGACACCAAAGTAATTCCATATGAATCCGTGGCCGCCCAGCACCATCTATTTGTCATGGATATGAAGATTGTCAAGCCAAAGCTGCCCAGATTCCGGACAGGACCAAAACGATTCAAATGGTGGAAGGTGAAGGAGCACAAGGAGAAACTGACAACTATGCTCCTCTCACTTGCAGTAAACACTGACCAACCTGTTGAGAAGATGTGGACTGAAGTGGGGGAGCACAGCCACAACATTGCGCAGGACACCGTTAGTTCAACAAAACCGGGCAGAAAATACATTGAGAAACAGGTCTGGTGGTGGAATGGCTGGCCTTATAGCTGGCCTATAAGACTTGGTGATTGCGAGTGCATGAAGATCTCACCCGATAGCGCTCGCTGAAATCGGCAGCAAAAAGGGCAGTGGCCTCCGTGAAAAGATGACACTACCAAAATCTTTATGACCAGCTCCAAACCGCAGAGGGGGCCAATAACATCTATCGACTTGCCAAAGCCTGCCACCGCGGAAAGCAGGACTTTGATACAAACCATGTTGTCCAAATCAAAGGAGCCGATGGGCAGGTTCTGTGAGACCCCCGAGACATCCTTCAGCGCTGGTCAGATTACTTTGCTGGAATCAGTAATGACGAATAGGCGGGATAGGCGGATGGCACACACACACACACACACACACTTACACAACGCACAGGCAAGGTACTCTTTGTGTGTATGTAGACGTCTTATGTTAATGAACCTAAGTATATTCATATGAGCTCAATAAAAGAACAATGTTATGGGGGAGCGGACGAGAGCAACTGGTGGCAAGCGAAGGTACGGCGCTTGTCGTGGTTCTCTCCCTCATGCATGAGTAACACGAAGAACTTTGCCTACTTGTGTCTTGCTTTTGCTGTGTAATTAAATTGTCTTGAACGTTCCAGCGAATAGGTTCAAACTACAAACCTATCATTAATTGGTCCTTCGACACCGGATCGCTAGAATTGACATTCACCGAGGAGAAAAAGAGACACGCCGAAAGACGTCAGCCAGGACTTATAGAAGTTCCTGCAGTAAAGTCCCGAGACGTGAAAATTCGTCATCGGGCCGGTGGATTAGCTGTCTGTTTTTTTCTCCTCGCTGGATGATGATTGACGGGATTCGAGATTAATGCAAGAACAACACCAAGTAAGTACTGTACAAAGAAGAGCGCTGTAGCTGCGCGGGTTCACGCGAGTACGGCCACACGGTTTGACGCGGGCCTATGCCGTGCGGTTTCACGCAGGCAGGTGCAGCTCGGTGACTGCGCGGGTACACACGAGTCCAGGAGCTCAACAGCCGTGCGGGTTCACACAGGCTGGGGAAAGTTATAGGCCTATTTTGTGTTGTTTGTGTACGTCTGTGTCAGGCACGTGGTCTGTGAGGCCAACTGTTGTTGTTATCATGGGTTCCCGAGCAAGTAAGACTGCATCACAGGGAGACCGCACATTCATGCAAGAATTCACTCCCGGCAGCGCGAAATATTTATATTCTCATACAAACCTGTGATTTTGAGGGTAAATTGGTTGCTGTAAAATGTTTAGATTCAAATGTTAGAAGTTTTCAGAAAACACAGCAGCCTTGAAGAGCGTGTGGAGAAGGCCAGCCCACATCAGCAGCAGTTAAAATATGCTCTGGTGAATGGCTTTCCCCCACCCCTTGCTGACACAAAATGTTTAGATTATTCTTTAGCTTGCCCTGATCAACAACAGCCTGTGTTCCAGACCATAGATTTAATTGAGGTGGATAATTGTTAAAAGTAATCTGCATTAAGCTTAGGGTTGCTCAAATTCGGTACAATGACATATGAGGTGAAGTGATATAGGTAAATATTTTAACTAATGACGTGCATAGAGGCACTTGACCTGTTTGAAAAACTGTCATCCTAATATGAGCCATTTCTGAGATATACAGTGGGGCAAAAAAGTATTTAGTCAGCCACCGATTGTGCAAGTTCCCCCACTTAAAATGATGACAGAGGTCAGTAATTTGCACCAGAGGTACACTTCAACTGTGAGAGACAGAATGTGAAAAAAAAATCCATGAATTCACATGGTAGGATATGTAAAGAATTTATTCATAAATCAGGGTGGAAAATAAGTATTTGGTCACCTCAAACAAGGAAAATCTCTGGCTCTCACAGACCTGTAACGTCTTCTGTAAGAAGCTTTTCTGTCCCCCACTCGTTACCTGTATGAATGGCACCTGTTCGAACTCATCATCTGTATAAAAGACACCTGTCCACAGCCTCAAACAGTCAGACTCCAAACTCCGCCATGGCCAAGACCAAAGAGCTTTCGAAGGACACCAGGAAAAGTATTGTAGACCTGCACCAGACTGGGAAGAGTGAATCTACAATAGGCAAGCAGCTTGGTGTGAAAAAATCAACTGTGGGAGCAATCATCAGAAAATGGAAGACATACAAGACCACTGATAATCTCCCTCGATCTGGGGCTCCACACAAGATCTCATCCCGTGGGGTCAAAATGATCATGAGAACGGTGAGCAAAGATCCCAGAACCACACGGGGGGACCTGGTGAATGACCTGCAGAGAGCTGGGACCAAAGTAACAAAGGTCACCATCAGTAACACACTACAACGCCAGGGAATCAAATTCCGCAGTGCCAGACGTGTTCCGCTGCTGAAGCCAGTGCATGTCCAGGCCCGTCTGAAGTTTGCCAGAGAGCACATGGATGATACAGCAGAGGATTGGGAGAATGTCTTGTGGTCAGATGAAACCAAAGTAGAACTTTTTGGTATAAACTCAACTCGTCGTGTTTGGAGGAAGAAGAATACTGAGTTGCATCCCAAGAACACCATACCTACTGTGAAGCATGGGGGTGGAAACATCATGCTATGGGGCTGTTTTTCTGCCAAGGGGACAGGACGACTGATCCGTGTTAAGGACAGAATGAATGGGGCCATGTATCGTGAGATTTTGAGCCAAAACCTCCTTCCATCAGTGAGAACTTTGAAGATGAAACGAGGCTGGGTCTTCCAACATGACAATGATCCAAAACACACCGCCCGGGCAACAAAGGAGTGGCTCTGTAAGAAGCATTTGAAAGTCCTGGAGTGGCCTAACCAGTCTCCAGACCTCAACCCCATAGAAAATCTGTGGCGGGAGTTGAAAGTCCGTGTTGCTCGGCGACAGCCCCAAAACATCACTGCTCTCGAGAAGATCTGCATGGAGGAATGGGCCAAAATACCAGCTACTGTGTGTGCAAACCTGGTAAAGACCTATAGTAAACGTTTGACCTCTGTTATTGCCAACAAAGGTTATGTTACAAAGTATTGAGTTGTATTTTTGTTATTGACCAAATACTTATTTTCCACCCTGATTTACGAATAAATTCTTTACAAATCCTACCATGTGGATTCGTGGATTTTTTTTTCACATTCTGTCTCTCACAGTTGAAGTGTACCTCTGGTGCAAATTACTGACCTCTGTCATCATTTTAGGTGGGGGAACTTGCACAATCGGTGGCTGACTAAATACTTTTTTGCCCCACTGTAGAGCATACCTATGAAAACACCTAATATGCTGAAACCTGTATGAAACAGCTGATAACTACATGATGGAGAAGCTGAATTGAATATGAAAGTGGAAGTCTTTGCCACTGTGGGGCAAAGCACGCAACCACTGTGTGAGGTTGCGTTGCGGTCTCTTCTGATGTGTAGCTCATCGCAAGCTGCACATTATTAGATCGGGAGCTGGCTGAGAACTTATCAAAGAGAGGGAAATAGAAGTATGATAACTCGAGTATGTAGCGTATCCGTGAGTTTGTCTTTCATATGCGCAGCAGTTTTCCTGGATCTTGACTTATGTGTGTAGAGTGTTCATAGCATCAGCATCATGTTTCTGTTTCTGTTTCTTGGGTTGAAAAATAACTATATAAACTTGTGGTCATACTTATAGATCACCATGGCACATATCACCAGCCATATGATTTATTTACGCAGATGAAAAAAGTGAGTGTCAATGTGCCTGACGTCACAGTGTGTGTGTGCGTTGTGTAAACATCATTGTCTCTAATTGTGAGACCGTTGATTCTGCAGGTCACCAGCTATCGTAAAGGAAAAAAAGAGACAAAATTTACATTGTAGATGAAAAATAATCATAGGAAAAAGGTTTTGTGTTTATCAGCCAAGAACAACTACAATCTCATTTTCTGCTTTTAAGAAAGGAGAGTTCAAAAAACAGAGAGAGATGTGTGTGTTGGTTAAGCAGTGATGATAATAATGAAAATGTCTTAGTTTTGTCACTTTCAGGTGAAAAACAGACCTGAATCAATTTTCCACATGCAGCGGTCGGCAGAAAGTTATAGTTTAACATCATTGGAAACGTTCAGTCCAAGTTTCTGGCTGAATTATTTACAGCACCATGTGTCCCTCAACCTCACAAGCGAGCTCTCACTCCTCCCTGAAGACTAGGAATGCAGTTCCAAAGAGCAAAAACATGACAGATAAAGATACAGCAGCAGAGTCCTGAGCAAAGAGACCCAACAAGCAGCAGCAGTGTGGACAAACAGCATCGGAGAAGAAGAGCAAACCCATCATCCTGACTGATTGGATGAATGGCACTGTGTTTCCAGCAAACTTCAAATTCACTATGCTGTGACGAGAACTTTTGAGGAGACTGTTGGAGTTTGACATTTGCCAGTTTTGAGAGAATTCAAGAATACAGGACAAAGCTGAAAGAGAACTGCCGGCTATTGGACTGTTGAAGTGGGAGACGAGAATGGAGTGAAAGGAGCAGGTGAGAACACAGAGGAATGCTGTTGTTTAATGTGGGAAATCAAAATTTGGGTTAGCAAACCTGGGAAAAAGAAAACTGACTGCTTAAGTGGGAAAATTGTGAAGGAGTCTGAAACACTGCAAAAGGAAACATACAAAATCATACACACAAGCAGAAACGCAGCCCGTTTGCTGATGGAAAAGCACCGGGAAAAGAACAAGACAGTGCACATGGTCTTCCTGGATCTGGAAAAGGCATTCAATAGGGTCCCCCACAAGCTGATTTAGCGATCATTACGAACTCATGGTGCCCCGGAAGCCTATGTGAAATGGACTCAGCTGCTCTACCGTAATGTCACAAGCGAGGTCCGATGTTCAGCGGAAACATCACCAGCCTTCCCAATTACCGTTGGCGTCCACCAGGGCTCGGCCCTCTAGCCCCTGCTGTTCACCCTCTGTATGGACACCGCGATGGCTGATCTGCAATCACCAGCCTCCTGTATGCAGATGATGTGTGCCTATCAGAAACAGAAAACTGCCTAGCCCTGCAAACCCAAACACAAGCATGGAAAGACGGCATGCGCCTGAACATCAAGAAGACTGAGTACCTTGAATGCGGCCCCCAGACCAACAGTACCATCACTATCGACGGCGAGCCGCTGACTAAAGTTGCCCAATCCAAGTACCTCAGGTCCCTTGTCACCTCAGACTGAGAAACTCTACCAGACACCAGACTCCGTGTCAACACAGCGTGGAGGAAGTGGCATCAGGTGAGTGGAGTCTTATGTGACAAGAGAATGCCAATCTATCTTAAGGCGAAAGTCTATAAGTCGATTGTGCGCCCAGTGGCACTCTACGGGTCAGAGTGCTGGCCAGCAACGACCAAACACGAACAAGCTCTTCACACCATGGAGATGCTGAGGTGGCCTCTGGGTCTCACACGACTTGACCGAGCGAGGAACGAAGATGTCAGGAAACAATGGGGAATGACACCGATCACAGACAAGATGCGAGAGGCGAGGCTCCGATGGTACGGCCATCTTTTCCGTAGCGATAAAAATTATATCGCAAAGACAGCCCAGCAATTAGATCTGGATGGAAACAGGCCACAAGGAAGACCAAAAAAGCGCTGGATGGACCCAGTCAAGGATGATATGAAGGCTGTGAATGTTACACCAGAAGACGCCCTTGATCGGAAGTGGAGGAAGGCATGCAAGATAGCGGACCCTGCGTCGCGGGATATAAACCGCTAGGAAGAACAAGTGATGGACAAAGACAGAGGTTCAAAGGCAGACTTATCAGTTGGAGAGGATACTTATTTTTTTCAGTTATTTGGTCAAGCCAATTTCTTTTTCCTTTTTTACTCTACAAAGGCAAATTGCGACAATAGTCAAAGAAATTTATAGACATGACATGTTGTGTGTCTCCCCTGCTGGGCCAAGCTGTACAGATATGTAGGTGGGAAGAGGAGCAACAGAAAAGAACCCTAAGCCAACACCAAACCATGAAGGGGACAAGAACTATATGAATGATCTAGGACAACAACTGTGTATAAGTGAACACATACTATCTAGTGTATGCTCAGTTAGGAGAGGCAAATGAGGGAAACAGAGGTTGGTGACTCTGCTTTTAGAAGAGAGCCAGTGCATCTGCTTTTTCCCCCCTGTTCTGTCTTGGCTTTGACAAGGAAGTTGGGGAATTGTGGTGCACAGAAGGATTACCAACCTGCTGCAAAGCAAACACATTTCTCATGAGTTGCTGTGGTGATTTGAATGCAAATTAGGATGTCTGTGTGCACTCTGAAATATACTGCCACCTGTGATATCAGCTTTGCAATGCTTTTTCATCCAACCTCTGTCCCAAAAGTGCTTCCAAATTAAATATTCAACGTGAACAAATGTGAGAACAAATGGTACATTACTTCAAGCTTTCAGATTCAAGTTTAACAATAACAGCCCTGTGAATTCTAAACCACTGTTATTGTTTTTGTTTGTCTGCAGGCAAAACTTACTAAATACATAACAGACTTTGGCACAGACATTAACCTGTTTATATTTGATAAGAAATCCATTTATCTCTTTGTCACGCGCTCTAAGTAAAAATAACAAAGTTTTGTCAGTTCACAACTACACTTCCATGTTAACAGTTGCACTGAGAAACAAAGGGAGAAATCTTATCTCTACATATGAATTAGTTTTGCATTTTAGCAAATAACGTAATCATCAAATGTTAGTCAAAGAAATTTATGTACCTGTATTTGTTTTGGAAGTCTGAGCAAATCTGTGGCACTGTTTCACAAAAACAATGGCAACTTTAATTATCTGTTATCAGCTGTCAGTTGCACTAAGAAGTTATGTTGAGCCAATCTGCACTTGTGAGATACTGCTCCAGCCAAGAAAATTAGAATATTTCACTAACGCAAACCACTAATGTTAAGGCCTTGAGCAACAGAGAAAGTATTAACATTTATGTCTTATCAAAAGATAATATAAAAGATAGTCTTGTTAAAGGCATGTTTTGATTGGTGTTTGTTTGCCTTTTTTTGGATTAAAAGTAAGAAGACATCATGATTAGTGGACAAAGGCTACATAATACAAAGAGTAGTTTTGTGTGTAAAAACGATTGAATATTGGTATGATATGTTCAAGTTTTCACTGTCAAGGCAGATTTCTTTTAACCTATTCTTTACACCTAACCTTTTCACAAGTAGGTTATGTTTTGGATTCAAAATCAAGGGCTACATTTCTTTTCCTGATGATATATTCTAAGGGCAGTATACATGTTCTGCTGAGGTAATACTTTTTTATGTAAAGCTGCTGAATTGTAATTTAATAATAGAAATGAACAAAGCTCTGCAGTAAACTCTACAGTCATAATAGAAACTTTGGAATATTACATGTTGTGATCCTTCTTGATATCCTTCTTACACTGGGACTGATTTGCACCACTGGTATTTCAGGTTAGATCATTATTACTCAACTATTATTTATTACTAAGAATAACCATTTGATACATTTCAAGGAAATTTACTTTGATTGGCCACTTAACATTAAAATAATCTCCACATCTTCTTCAAAAATATTTCAGTTTAAAAATATTTATTTCTGGCTTTAGCCATGTGATGTCAATTATGTCCAACTGGTGATTTAGGTTTTGTCAAGCCAGCTGAGGCAAACATATCCTGCCTTTTGTTAGCTACACTATCTATACTGAGCCACCTATTCTTTATACAAGAGCTTTTACTGACAAAGGAGGCCATCTTTAGTTTACTTTGGGCTTCATATTTTGCCACAAAATATACACTTTTTGATGAGACTTTAATATTTTTCCTCAGTGCTCTGTAAATTCTATTAATATGTATACTAATAAGACAAATAAAATAATAAAAATAAAACAAAACAAAAACATAAAATAGTATTAAAAATAATAATAATAATATGATAATAATAATATATTAAAAATCCTTCAAGTTGTTGAACTTAGCATTAAGTTCAATGACATTTTGAACCCCATAGATGGGGGTTCAAAATGATGAAAGGGCTGAGGGGGCAGTCAATATTTCAATGCTGTATACATTCATTTACTTTGGGTTAACCTGCCCCCCCCCCCCCCCCAAGGTTAAACTGAAGTACTCATTTTCTATAGGATATTATCAGTCTCTCATATCATTGTGGAGGAATTTTTGCACACTCTTCTTTACAGCAGTCATTGAGGACACTTAGTTCAGCAATAGTGCAATCGTTTTTCTAATGTACTGTTGTGAACTTTATCATTTAAGATGCTAACTGAGGCTTGTAAAGTCAGAGATGTAGAGCTTGTTTTTTTTTTTTTCAGTTTCTCTCTGAATTGCAGAATCTGACTTTGGGTTTAATTTGCTTTCACATCCACTCCTGCACTCCTGAATAGATTTGCTTTTACTATATTCAGTTACATATTTGTGCTATTTCTTGTAGATTTTGAGGTCCAGTATCAGGAGCCTTTTTGTTGGTCAATACAAACAAACTAGAAGAAATTTTAATTATTTTAACAATGACCTGGATGACTTAGAACCTTTACAGACATGATCTCTACAAGGCAGAAATTGCAAGGTCACAAACAAATACCTCATATGGGTACAATGTCAGAACCTCAGAAGATGCTACCTCCCAGTGACAACCCATAGCAACACAAAATAAAGATATCAGATACTTTCTGTGACTGCATCTTTTTTTAGGAAAGGGTTTTCAGACAGAAAAAAGGGGAGGAATGTTTCTTGCTTAATTTGATTTGTTGGCGGAACTAAATACATTATTGATACTGCATCAAATTATCAGTGTCAAAGATGACAGCAGTGTAATCATTCACTCACATTAATATTGATTAACTGTACCAAGATAAGAAAAAGTGCCCAACAGTAAAAACACATGCCCACACACATTTGGTGCTGTGGTGAGTATTTGTGCTAATCCAACTGCTGTCTATGTGCTCATTTTAACCTTCTAAGACCCGAATACTTCCATGGCATGCATTTTTAATTTCTCTTTGCTATTTGGGACCTGATGAATGTAAAAACAAAGAATTACCAGATTTTTATGTTGTTTTTTTTTACCTGATTTTTGTTTCTTAAAAAAAGAGAGATCCACATATGAGGACATTCTGTCACAGGTTGACCTTGAGGATCCACATGCAGGACTCCGGAGTTGTGAGTTAGCAATGAAAGTTTATTTACAATTTCTTCACCAAGTGTATTTACAGGCTGTGCAGGGATAGTGCTATATACAAGATGTGAGGGGGACAGGGCTCTGGGGGAAAAGGGGAATCACACACACGCTCCACTCTGACATCTCTCTCCACTAGTGACCAGTCACTCCTTCCACACACCGCTTGGGGAAACACAGGGATGGGCCCAGGGAATCTAGGTACAAAGATACACACCTTAATATCTAGCACGCAGGCACGAGAAACCTAGGCTTGAACTTGGTACTGACGAGAGTTTAACAAGGATCCAGCGCCGAACAGCAGATCTCTTCCCTCTTAAGTAAGAGCTGGTCTTGATGAGGTCCAGGTAACCCTAACCCACCATGAGTTCCACCGCGGCAAAACAGGAGAGACAGAGAGAGAAAGAGAGAGCAAGAGACAGGAACATGACGATCAGCGCCTTGCTGATTCTGCGGGTCGTGACACATTCGTTTTAAATTTTGATAGAACAGTGGCCCTTGTAGAGCAAAATTTAGTATTTTGGTCTAGACAACTACAGATTATAAATTTTATTTCCTAACACAACCCAAAATGTGATGTCCACATAGTGTGACTCCTCGATATATTTTGGCAGGTTATTTTTGAGCACTGTAACACAGAGCAACAAAATACAAGTTTGTATGCAAATAATAGTTATTACAATATTTGTGTATTTATTTGTCTTTTGTTGACAGGAAGAAAATGCTCTTGGTATTTAAGGCACTTAAAGAGCTAGAGATTGTTATACACCTTTGTGTTATTCACTTGTATGATGGAATTTATAGCCAAGGGCTTACAGCAAAGATTTTTTTGCTTTTCTTACGTTTTCTGATTTAATATATAAGTAAATATTCCCCTTTTGTCCCTTGCACAGAAGAATGATAAATATTTATGAAGCTCATATATCTGAGCTGTGGTCACAGAGCATGTAACCATGAAATAGAGATATGCCTACTACACACAAAATCTGTACAACAAAGGAAAGAATGAATATTAAGCATGCACTTGGTACTGCAGGTCTCTGTAACGTGAGAATGACAAGCACATCACTGAGCAATAACAGCCACCAGATTCATCCCAAGCTAGCTGGACCCTGACCGATCCACCTCTGACATTGATTCTCCATCTCTGCAGCCATCATCCAAAAGACTTACATTCACTCTTTTGAAGAGGTGTTTTAAAGGAGGTGAGGTGCACTGATGCCAGCATCCAGTTTAATTAACATGTGGGCATATACAAAAAGTCCACAGATTGTTTTTGAGAGCTATTAAGTTTCCTGGCTGAAAATGAAGTTCAACTTTCGACCCATGGATCCTCGGGGGCAGAGCCACCCACACGCTAAATTCCAGCGTGCAAATTAATAGGGGAGACATCTATCAAACATTAATATAAGCACACTGCAAATCCACAAACACGCTTTGCAGGTAGACAGTATGATCAAACAAGGCCTATGCAGACTATATTTAATGTGTACTATGGTGTTAATGCCCAGAGTGAGATTAATTTGCCAAAAGAAGGAAACCCAAGTAGAAAAATTATATATTTTCTACAGCTCTCAGGAAATCTGCTTATTTTTTGAGCTCTATGTGTCTGTGTTGTGTGTGTGCATATGTGCGTGTGTGTCTGTGTGTGAGTATCAGCTTGGTGTACATGTGGAAAATAACTTCATGCCATGAAAAAAGCTCTCAGAATTTTTTTTCTGCTTTGTTCATAGTTTTCTTTTTCCGTTTTGTATTGCTGACATGGTGTGATTTTTACTTAATGTATATCATTTAAGAGCTTAATGTCAGAAAAGTCTGTGGTAGTTAAAGGTGGTATAAACAAATATTAGAATTCAGTATCAAATACCAAGTGAGGGCACTCAAAGCTGTCCTGCTGAAATCCCATGAAAGCAAGTGGATTTGCTGTTTGAATAAATGTCAAGGAAATGACTTTGTTCTGACATTTTGAGAGCTCTGTTTCATTCAGACAGTGTTTTGTTGCACAAATCTCTCTTTTTTTCCCCAAGACATTTTTGTTTCTTTCTCCCCAGGAACATTCTTTTGTTTCTTGCACAAAAAATGCAGACATCAGGCAGACCTGAGAAAATCATGAATGCACAACACTGAAAATTGCCCTGAAATAAAATCCATCTTCTTATAATAGTTTAAAAAAAACAAACAAACAAAAAAACCAATGAAGCATCTAAGATGACAGAATGGTCTTTATCTGCTGTCCTATCTGTAAAACAACATCAGTCTGCAAACATCACCCACCTCCTCCATGTGTTCTCAGTTGTCATGTAGGACACCATCAATAAAGTTAAAACACTGTAATAGTTTATTGCTGCTCTGTTTATCTGTCCATCGCTTTCTTATTCAAAGAGTGATAGAGCTTCAGTGTACACAGTGACACACTTTTAGTGTGAGTATTGGAGCAACAACAGGCTGTCTGACATCACTAGATTTACTAAACCTTTGGCCTTACTTCAGGAAATGGACGAAGCAGACTCTGATGGAGGAGCGGTTTCATTTGTCCAGCAGGCCACTGATACCTCCTCAGAAGAATCTGAAAAGGAGACGGAACAAGAACCCAACATGCCTCCACGGCAGAGGCCCGTGGTACTGGAAA